>NC_081312.1:55617552-56233802 GCF_026419965.1 Kogia breviceps | reverse complement strand
CAGCTTCAAGAAACACAGGCCTAAGAGGAGATCAAGAGGGCAGAGTAAGAGGATGTGGAACTCACCTTTCCCCACATCAAAAATATATCTCCATATGAAAAAATTCTCACTGAAAACTAACTGGAAATTGGAAGAAAGACCCCTGTACAACCAAGGCTGTCAGAAAGAGACACACATAATCAGGTAGAAAAGGAATAAAAGTGATCAAGTTAGGACCTGTGCCCCTGGGAAAGGATTCAAAGGAAAAGGGAAATTCCATGCAGGACAACTGTCCTGAGGAGTGAGCAGGTTGAGCCACAGATTAGGTGTCCCCAACCTGGGATCCTGGGTGGAGGAGACAAGCACCTTGGCTGGTTGGAGGAAGCCTGCAACATATAGAATAGCTGGGGAAACCCTGGACTCCACTCATGAGGGGCACACATGAGCTGGCTAGACCCTGAGGCAGAATGGAGAAAGGTCTGCTCTAGTGGCCACTGTGTTTACTGCAAGTACTTCAGCATACATCCAAGCCTGAGCCTAGCAAGTGCTTCAGGCTGGCTCACTCCATGCCACAGTGCAGCACTGGATCTGGGGGAGCTATGACTGGAGAAAGGACTTGACTGAGAGACAGAGGTGACCTGGTTCTGAAATGGAGCTCAGCTGGGGCAGTAGTAGCCATTGTTAGAGCTTACTCAAGCTGCACCTTAGAAACCATCAGATCTCTGATGGCAGATGCCTCACCACATCTAACATTCCAATACATGCCAATAGACCATGCAGTCCCCTGTCAGCCCCACTGAGTGGTTCCACAATGGGGTAAGGTGTCAGAGGCAGGGGAAAGGGATTGGCTGTGAGGAACAAAGGGAAATTGCACCTGAGAATGTATCTGAATGGAGCCATGGATGCCTACACATGTAATACACTGAACCTCTATCTGTGCACAGGCAACACTTGCTTTGGTACTCCCCTCCTCTCAGGTAAAGTTTCCAGTGCAGGGAGAGGGGAAAAGCACAAACTTAACTGGAAAAGAGCCATCTCGGGCTTGACCTGCTGGGATTCTGCTCCAGCAACTTGGGATCAGACCCCACCCTGGACAGGGTGGTGATGGCTACTGAGCAGAGGGGAAGTCCCATCTCACACGTGGCATTGCCTCTAGCCCCTCCATCTCCAGCTTCACTCCCTACCAAGGTGATAAATGTCACACACCCTGAGGAAGATGTGACTTGTGTCCATATCAAATCCAAATCTCCTAACAAAGACATTGGGCACACAAAGTCTGTATAGGGATGCTCCCACAAAAGAACACCACTTTAAGACCACAATAGGTAACCGTTTCACCTAAATTCATAGAGGCAGAGAAAGTTAAGCAAAATGAAAAGGCAGAGGAACTACTCTCAATTGAAAGAGTGAGACAAAGCACCTAAAAAATAAATAATGAAACAGAAATAAACAATTTACCAGATAAAGAAGTCAAAACACTGGTAATAAAAATGTTAACTGAATTAGGGAAAGAATTGACCTAAACCATGAACACTTTAACAAGGAACTAGAAAATAAAAATGACTAAATCAGAAATGAAGAATTCAATAGCTGGAATAAAAAGCACAGTAGAAGGAATGAATACAAAACTAAGTGACACAGAACAATGCATAAGTAATCTGGAAGATAGAATAATGGAAATCACCCAATCAGAAGAGCAAAAAAGAAAAAAGAAAACATTTAAAAAGTGAAAGCAGTTTAAGAGATCTCTGGGATAACATTAAGCATTCCAACATTTGTATTATAGGGGACCCAGAAGGAGAGGAGAGAGAGAAGAGGATTGAAATGTGTTTGAGGAGATTACGGTGAAAACTCCCTAAATCTGAAAAAGAAACAGATATCCATGTACATGAGCACAGAGGGTCTCAAACAAAATCAATGAAAACAGACTCATAGCAAAACATATCATAATTAGTAAGGCAAAAGTTAAAGAGAGAGAATTCTAAAGGCAGCAAGAGAAAAACATAGAGTCAGTTACAAGGGAATCCCCATATTACTATCAGCTGATTTCTCTGCAGAAACGTTGAAGGCCAGAAGAGAGTGGTATGATATATACAAAGTGCTAAAAGGGAAAATCCTGCAGCATAGGACGCTCTACACAACAAGGTTATCATTTAGAATAGAAGAGGAGATAAGGAACCTCTCAGACAAACAATAAATAAAAGAGTTCATCAATACTAAACTTACCCTGACAGAAATGTTAGAGGGTCTTCTCAAAATGGAAAAGAAGCAAGAATCTATACGAAAGGGAAAATCCCATTAGGAAATGCAAATATATAGTAAGGACTGAGGATCAACCACTTAAATAAGCCAGTACATAGATTAAAAGACAACAATTGTAAAAGTAACTATAAATACAATAAACAGTTAATGAATAAGTATAAAGATGTAAAATATGACATGAAAAACATAAAAGGTGGAGGAGGGGTGTAAATATAGATCTTTTAGAATGTGTTTTAACTTAAATGTCTACTAGTTTCAAACAATAATTACAGATACACTTCAACATATATGAACCCCATGGTAACAAAAAATAAAAAAAATCCTACAATAGAAATACAAAAACCAAGAGGAAAAGAAGACCAGAATACTACTAAAGAAAATTATCAAACCACAAGGGAAGAAACAAAAAGAAGAAATGAACAGAGAAGAACTACAAATCAACCAGAAAACAAGTACTAAAATGATAATAAGTACATACCTATCAATAATTATGTTAAATGTCAATGGACTAAATGCTCCAATCAAAACATAGTGTGGCTGATTGGATTTTTTTTTTAAGAAAGACCCTTGGAAGAGCTTAAAAGAGCTAAACTTCAGTGACAAAGAACCACACAGGCTGAAAGTTAGGGGATGGAAGAACATGTTTCATGCAAATGGAAAAGACAAGAAAAAGCAGGGGTGTCAACACTCATATCAGAAAAAATAGATTTTAAAACAAAATCTTTAACAAAAGACAAAAAATGGCATTATAATGATAAAGGGATCAATACAAGAGGATATTATACTCATTAACATATACACACCCAATTCAGGAGCACCTAAGTATATAAAGCAAATACTAACAGACATAAAGTGATAAGTTGAAAATAATATTAAAATTATAGGGGACTTTAACACCCCACTTACATCAATGGTCTTAAATGACACAATAGATCAAATGAACTTAATAGATATTTTCAGAACTTTACATGCAAACTAGCAGAATACACATCATGGAAAGTTTTTCAGTATAGATCACATGCTAGGCCATAAAATAAGCCTCAACAAATTCAAGAAAACAGAAATTATATCAGTATTTTCTCCAGCCACACGATATGAATGTAGAAATCAATTACAGAAAGAAAAATGAGAAAAGGACAAGCATGAAGAGATGTAATATGCTACTAAAAAATTAATGGGTCAATGAAGAAATCAAAGTTGACATCAGAAAATACCTTGAGACAAATAATGCAATACAACACTTCAAAATCTATGGGATACAGCAAAAGTAGTTCTAAGAGGGAAGCTTATAGCAATACAGGCTTTCCTCAAGAAACAAGAAAAATCTAAAATAAACAACCTACCTAACATCTAAAGGAATTAGAAAAAGAAAAACAAAGAAGGCCCCAAGTCAGCAGATGGGAGGAAATAATAAAGATCAGAGAGTAAATGAATAAAAGATATTTTTAAAAACTACAGACAATATCAATAAAACATGAATTTTTTAAACATAAACAAAACTGATAAACCTTTACCCAGGTTCACCAAGAGGAAAAGAGAGAGGACCCCCCACCAAAAAAAAGAAATGAAAGAGGATAGATAACAACCAATACCACAAAGATAACTAAAAAAGCATAAGGGAATACAATGAAAAGTTATATACCAACAAATTGGATACCTAGAAAAAAAGTAGATAATTCCCAGAAACATACAATCTCCCAGACTATATCAGGAAGAAATAGATAATCTGAATAGACTAATCAATAGTAATGAAATTGAACCAGTAATCAAAAAACTCTCAGCAAAAAAAGTCTAGGACTGGATGGCTTCACAGGAGAACTCTACCAAACATATAAAGAACTAATACCTATCCTCTCAGACTATTCAAAAAAACTGAAGAGAAGGGAACACTCCCAAATTCATTCTGTGATGCCACCATTACCCTGATACAAAAACCAAATAAAGACACTACAAAAAAAGAAAATTTCAGGCCAATATCTTTGATGAATATAGATAAAAAATTCTCAACAAAATATCAGCAAACCGAATCCAACAATATATAAAAGGGGTCATATATTATGATCAAGTGGGATTTATTCCAAGGATATAAGGATGGTTTAACATTTGCAAATCAGTCAATGTGATACACCACATTAACAAAAAGCAGTATAAACATCACATTATTATATCAATAGGTCTAAAAATAGCATTTGACAAAATTCAACATCCATTCATTATAAAGGTTCTCATCAAAGTTGACATAAAAGGAATACATCTCAACATAATAAAGGCCATTTCTGACAAACACACAGCTAACATCATACTAAACAGTGAAAAGCTGAAAGCTTTTTCTCTAAATTCAGGAAGAAGACAGGGTGCCCACTCTCACCACTTCTATTTAACTTAGTATTGAAAGTCCTAGTCACAACAATCAGACAAGAAAAAGAAATAAAAGCATCCAAATTGGAAGGGAAAAAGTAAAACCGTCACTTTTTGCAGATTACATGATACTTTTTATAGAAAACCCTAAAGTCACCACCCAAAAACTATTAGAGCTAATCAATGACTTCAACAAGGTTGCAAGACAGAATATTAATATACAGAAATCTGTTGCTTTACTGTACATTAATCATAAAATATCAGAAAGAGAAACTAAAAATAAAATCCCATTTAGGCTTTCCCTGGTGGCACAGTGGTTGAGAGTCCGCCTGCCAATGCAGGGGATGCCTTGGTCTGGGAAGATCCCACATGCCGCGGAGCGGCTAGGCCCGTGAGCCATGGCTGCTGAGCCTGCGCGTCTGGAGCTTGTGCTCCGCAATGGAAGAGGTCACAACAGTGAGAGGCCTGTGTACCGCAAAAAAAAAAAAAAAAAAATCCCATTTAAAATCTCATCAAAAAGAATAAAATACCTAGGAATAAATGTAACCATGGAGGTGAAAGACTTATACTCTGAAAACTACAAAACACTGGTGAAGGAAATTGATGATACAAAAAATAAAATGATATTGCATACTCTTGGATTAGAAGAATTAATATTGTTAAAATGAACATACTACCCAAAGCAATCTACACATTTAATGCAATCCCTATCAAAATACCCAGGACATTTTTCACAGAACTAGAATGAATAATCCTACAATTCAGATGGAACCACAAAATACCCCAAATTGCCAAAGCAATTTTGAGAAAAAAAGAACAAAGCTGGAGGTATTATGCTCCTAGACTTCAGACTATACTAATATATTAAAAAACTGCAAACAAACAGTATTCAAAACAGTATGGTACTGGCACAGAAACAGGTACATAGATCAGCAGAACAGAATAGAGAGCACAGAAATAAACCCACATACCTATGATCAATTAATCTACAACAAAGGAATAAAGAATATACAATGGAGAAAAGACAGTCCTCAATAAGTGGTGCTGGGAAAAGTGGACAGCTACATGTAAAAGAATGGGATTAGAACATTTCCCCATACCTTATATAAAAATACATGCAAAATGGATTAAAGAACTAAATGTGAGACCTGAAATCATAAAATCCCTAGAAGAGAACATAGGCAAACACTCTTTTTCAGAAATCATAGCAAAAATTTTTTGATCTGGCTGCTAAGGTAAAAGAAATGAAAGCAAAAATAAACAAATGGGACCTAATTAAATTTAAAAGCTTTTGCAAGGCAAAGGAATTCATGAAAATGAAATAAAAAGAACCTTGGAGAAAAAATGTGTAAATGATATGATGAACAACGGGTTAGTATCCAAAATATATAAACAGCTCATACAGCTCAGTATCAAAAAAACATACAATCCAATTGAAAAATGGCAGAAGACCTGAAAAGATATTTTTCCAGGACTTCCCTCATGGCACAGTGGTTAAGAATCAGCCTGCCAATGCAGGGGACACAGGTTCAATCCCTGATCCTGGAAGATCCCACATGCCACGGAGCAACTAATCCCATGCACCACAACTACTGAGCCTGCACTCTACAGGCCATGCTCTGCAACAAGAGAAGCCACTACAATGAGAAACCCATGCACTGCAACAAAAAGTATCCCCCACTGGCTGCAACTAGAGAAAGCCTATGCACAGCAACAAAGACCCAACATGGCCAAGACATTTTTCCAAAGAAGACATACAGATGGCTCACAGGCATCAGAAAAGATGCTCAACATCAGTAATCATTAGAGAAAAGCAGATCAAAACAATGAGATATCACCGAACACCTGCAGAAAGGCCATCATCAAAATGTTTACAAATGACTAATGTTGGCGAGGATGTGAGGAAAAGGGAACCCATGTATACTGTTGGTATGAATGTAAATTTGTGCAGCTGCTATGGAAAACAGTATGGAGGTTCCTCCAAAAACTAAAAATAGAACTACCATGTGATCCAGCAATTCCACTTTTGGGTATACAGCTAGAAAAAAATGAAAACACTAAATCAAAAAAAACACATGCACCCCCAACATTCATAGAAGCATTATTTACAATAGCCAAGATATGGATGCAACCTAAGCATCCATCAGCAGATCAATCAATAAAGAAGATGTGGTATATATGTACAATGGAATATTACTCAGCCATAAAGAAGAATGAAATTCTGCCACTGACAGCAAACATGGATGAACCTAGAGAAATAAATTGCTTAGAAACAAATTGTTTAGTGAAATAGGTCAGACAGAGAAAGAAATACTGTATGATAGCACTTGTATGTGGAATCTAAAAAAATAATGCAAACGAATGTATATGCAAAACAAAAATAGATAACAGATAGTTTGTTTTCACAGATATAGAAAACAAACTAGTGGTTACCAAAAGGGAGAGGGAAGTGGGGAGGGGTACGTTACAGGTGTGGGATTAGGAGACACAAACTATAATGTATAACTAAAATGCATAAAATAGATAAGCAACAAGTATACACTGCACAGGGAATTATAGCCATTATCTTGTAATAACTTTTAATGGAGTATAATCTGTAAAAATACTGAATCATTATGCTGTCCACCTGAAACTGTTATTGTAAATCAACTACACTTAAATTAAAAGAATGAAAAAATGAAAGGAACATAGAAGGAACAAATGTAAAAAGATTTAGAACACTGATAAAGAGATAGGTGGTACACCCTATAGCCTCAAGTATTAACCAAGTATATTTTATTTTTCTTCTTTATGCTTCTTTATGTTTTGTGAAAGTATTTACTTCTTTACTAAAAACTTCTTCATCATTGTCACTTCTACAAGTTTAGAGGCAGAACTCCTGCATCTACAACTTTAAACACAACTATTTAGACATGAGTAATCATAAAACTGAAGCAAATGGCAGTAAATGTTCACTTCTAGTTATGATTGTTACTCTCACACCGAACAGCCATGGGCACTTTATTTTCACATTTTATCCTAGTTTTATCTTTTCCAACTTGAAAATTATTCCATATTATAAAAAAATCATGTAAAGAATACAGGCAAATGGAAGAAACAAAAAATGCCTGTACATACATAGTTGCACAGCACTATCCTTAGATTTTTAATGACTGGATTTAGAACAAAAGAGTGTTGTATCTCAAGATTGCTTTGGCTATTCGGGGTCTTTTGTGTTTCCATACAAATTGTGAAAATTTTTATTCTAGTTCTGTGAAAAATGCCATTGGTAGTTTTATAGGGATTGTATTGAATCTGAAGATTGCTTTGGGTAGTATAGTCATTTTCACAATGTTGATTCTTCCAATCCAACAACATGATATATCTCTCCATCTGTCTGTATCATCTTTAATTTCTTATCTTTGATAAAGATATATACAAGAATATATACAAGAATATATGCAAGAATATACAATCTAGAAAAGACAGCCTCTTCAATAAGTGGTGCTGGGAAAACTGGACAGCTACATGTAAAAGAATGAAATTAGGACACTTCCTAACACCGTACAAAAAATAAACTCAGAATGGATTAAAGACCTAAATATAAGGCCAGACACTAACAAACTCTTAGAGGAAAACATAGGCAGAACACTCTATGACATAAATCACAGAAAGATCCTTTTTGACCCACCTCCTAGAGAAACAGAAATAAAAACAAAAATAAACAAATGGGACCTAATGAAACTTAAAAGCTTTTGCACAACAAAGGAAACCATAAAGATCACAAAAAGAAATCTCTCAGAATGGGAGAAAATATTTGCAAACAAAGCAACTGACAAAGGTTTAATCTTCAAAATATACAAGCAGCTCATGCAGCTCAATATCAAAAAAAAACAAACAACCCAATCCAAAAATGGGCAGAAGACTTAAATAGACGTTTCTCCAAAGAAGATATACAGATTGCCAACAAACACATGAAAGGATGATCAACATCACTAATCATTAGAGAAATGCAAATCAAAACTACAATGAGGTATCACCTCACACCTGTCAGAATGGCCATCATCAAAAAATCTACAAACACTAAATGTTGGAGAGGGTGTGGAGAAAAGGGAACCCTCCTACACTGTTGGTGGGAATGTAAATTGATACAGCCACTATGGAGAACAGTATGGAGGTTCCTTGAAAAAACTAAAAATATAACTAACATATGACCCAGCAATCCCACTACTGAGCATATACCCTGAGAAAACCATAATTCAAAAAGAGACATGTACCCCAATGTCCATGGCAGCACTATTTACAGTAGCCAGCACATGGAAGCAACCTAAGTGTCCATCAACAGATGAATAGATAAAGAAGATGTGGCACATATATATGATGGAATATTCCTCAGCCATAAAAAGAAACGAAATAACTCAAAAAGAGTCATGTACCAAAATGTTTATTGCAGCACTATTTACAATAGCCAGGATATGGAAGCAACCTATGTGCCCATCGACAGATGAATGGATAAAGATGTGGCACATATATACAATGGAATATTACTCAGCCATAAAAAGAAATGAAATTGAGTTATTTGTAGTGAGGTGGATGGAGTAGAATCTGTCATACAGAGCGAAGTAAGTCAGAAAGAGAAAAACAAATACCATATGCTAACACTTATATATGGAATTAAAAAAAAAAAAAAAAAGGTTCTGAAGGACCTAATGGCAGGACAGGAATAAAGACCCAGATGTAGAGAATGGACTTGAGGACAGGAGGAGGGGAAGGGTAAGCTGGGATTACATCAGAGTGGTATGGACATATATACACTATCAAATGTAAAATGATAGCTAGTGGGAAGCAGTCACATAGCACAGGGAGATCAGCTCAGTGCTTTGAGACCATCTAGAGGGGTGGGATAGGGAAGATGGGAGGGAGATGCAAGAGGGGGGGGATATGGGCATATAAGTATACATATAGCTGATTCGCTTTGTTATACAGCAGAAACTAACACAACAATATAAAGCAATTATACTCCAATAAAGATGTTAAAAAAAACAACAGTGTTGTAGTAGACATAGTTAGGCATAAACAACTTAGACTGAATAATTAAATGAACATTTACAATTTTACTAAATTGGAGCAAAAATTACCAATATAAAAGTCAGAAAACATGATTTTTCTATTTCAATGACAAATTAATATTGTAGTTTTTAGGCAATCCCAGGAATAAATTTCTTAAGTCAATGTTGAGTTATAGGTAGGTATTAGAAAATAGTGATATATCATGAAAACTAAAGTCATTTTGCATATTGACCTATATATTATTTTCTACAAAATATGTTAACAGATAAGTCATTTACTTGTCAGTAGCAATGAAACACAGAGCATGGGATCCCAGCACATTAATGAGAATAATTACAGAATGATTCTCAAGAGGAAAAAACAAGCAAACATGAAAGGCAAATTCTTCTACTTCAAAATTTTTTCTAGATCTAGCTGTTGCCCCTCTAACACCAGAATGAATTACAATTACATACTTTCTTTACTAATGTTTTTTCTTAAGCTAGGTACCCATATAACAATGTCTAAGACAAAAGCCTGTCTATTGGAACAGAAAATGAGAGACTGGAAGAGTGCCACAGGGAAGGAGGGGAAGTTAATGTCCTGGTGTATTATTGACTTAGCTATCACCGTGTGTGTGTGATCAATTCTCAGCGTTGCTGGGACCTGTTGCAGAGTCTTAGGAAAAGTATCTGCAAACCATTCCCTCCAAGGATAAAAAAGGGAAGCTTTATTGTCATTCTCTCTCCCAGTGGAATGAAAGATTGCTCCTGGGTTATAAACACTTTAGTACTTCCAAATTGTGTATGTGTGAGAGACATGAGTTTCCTGCAAGTTCTTATGTCAAGGCATCAGAGAAGAACTTGAGTAAGAAACAAGACATTCAGAATATATGCTTGAAATGACAAACTCTCAGGCTTTACCCACTCAAAATTAGTTGCCACAGCTATGCTATTATATGAGATGAAGCCAAGAGGATTTGAAGTGCTTTAACAAGGCATTTTATACAATCCAACCCATGCCCCACTCAGATATGTAGATATGTGTTTACTCTCCATTAACCCCCATCCTAATCCCCTTCAGCCAAATCCAAACTGTATGAGGTTTCATGAAAGACAGTCATTATGACTAATTGTAGTCCCTGCTTCTCCAACTCACTCTGAGTCCTTAAATAATATGCATCATTTTCCTCCTATCCTTCTCCACCATGCGTTCTAGATTTCTTGGTCTCTCATTTCTCCTATCAGCTGCTCCAGTGTTTTTTTTTCTGGTGATGCAACTCAGACCACCCCTCAAGAAATCCCTCAATTGTCTTGCCCTGTTTAGGCCATGGTTTCTGCAAGTGCAGGCCAATAGAAGTTAGGATGAATCAGGTCCTTCTTAGTTCCACTTCTTGGTTCCCAGCTGAGTGTTTTTTAGGATGTAGCACAACATGACAATCATTGGTTCAACATCTATGCCACATTCTAGAAGGAACTCTAACCCTCAGTGGCATTTTATGTCCCTGAGCTGGCATTTTAGCTGAAACTTTATGAGGTCAATCTATGGTTCTATCAGTCTAGGTGTTTCTGGATGATGAGATATATGGGAAGACCAGTGGGTTCCATGGTTTTGTGCATATTGTAGAGTCTCTTATTATAAATTGAGTCCCTTGTTCCAATGTAATGTTTTGTAGGTGCCATGCTACGATATCAGGATTCTGAATGCTCTCACATCGTGGTGCTATCCGGCAGTATTTCCTGTCAGTAATAGGCCCCTGTTGTCAGATGACTAGTAAATAATACAGTCCCCAAATCCTATCCTGTAGGTATGCTTTCTAGGGCTAATACCATTACCAACCCTCTTTCTTTCTTTTTTTTTTTTTTTTTTTTTGTGGTACGTGGGCCTCTCACTGTTGTGGTCTCTCCCGTTGCAGAGAACAGGCTCCGCACGCGCAGGCTCAGCGGCCCTGGCTCACGGGCCCAGCCACTCCGCGGCATGTGGGATCTTCCCGGACCGGGGCACGAACCCGTGACCCCTGCATCGGCAGGCGGATTCTCAACCACTGCGCCACCAGGGAAGCCCGACCAATCCTCCTGGCAAAAGCAGAGCCTGAAACCAATACCTAAAGTCAGGTAGTTTATTTTGGAATGCCAGCAAATTGGAGTGAGGAAAGGAGAAAAACCAATAAAAAGATGGATATGACAATGACTGCAACTAAGGGTGACTCAACACTTGATGCCACCAAAAATTTCTGAGGAGACTTAGAAACTATACCTCAAAACTATACACCCAGGGAACAAAGGAAGGAAGCATTTAGCTATCTGGCGGCTCCTATCCCCCACTGATAAAGTGTCACCCTATGAAGTGTTAACTCACACATTTTTAAGGAGTACATTCATGAGGATCAAGCAATTTCTACAGGATTCCCAGCTGCCTCCCTATACCATGTCTCTGGAGAAGATCTAGGGCAGGAAGTAAGAGGTACCAGGGGTGCAAATAAAGCTTGTTGAAGACGGCACAGAATAAATGCTGCATGGCTGAAATAATGGGTGAAGGCAAGAAGCTATGAAGCTGGCACAAAAGCTCTTCAGAGGTTCAGTACTGTCTACTGGTTAAGGTTGATGTATGAAAGTGAATTCTCATCATATACTTGATCAAAATTGTTTTTTCTTCCTCCAAAGTAGGTCAGGTTGAGCCTTCAATATATCCTATATATTTCCAGAACTATGCAACTATAATCTAATAAGGCATTAATTAATATACTACCTTAAGAAAGTAAATGGCAATTACAAGAGATGTCTATAATGTACAGTAATTTTGAATTATTTTCTTTGTCAATGGCAGGATTTGTTTCACTATGTTAGTAGGTGAACTTCCTTCCTCTAAAAATAATATTAACCAAGCCATGAAACTTGGTTTATTCTCCTACATAAATACTTTAGGGAGAGTCTCAAAGCAAAGAATAGGGGTTTGGCAATTCATCTAAGGGGAATTCAAGTTTCTTAATGTTTTTGCTTTAGGTGGTTTTATGAAGCAGTTTTTTTTTTATTTTCCCTTTGAGAATAAAATTAGATAAATTAAAGGCATTAATGGTTATACATTTTTTATTTCATGGTATTTTTGTCATACTCATTGGGTGAGCTAAAACAATATCAATGGACTTAATTGATTTTTTTCTGTCCCATGGCCTTGTCATTTATCCTGATTTAGTAAAGACACTGGATGGCTTTATTTCATTTATTAGAAATGGATGTTATTCACTCTTCCATGATGTACCTGGGAACGTAAGCTTTGGGATGAGGTTTGTGAATTGAATTATTATCACAATAAAATTGTTCTCTAATACACCTTATTAGGAGTATTTTATTTCCTAGGCTAGATAACATTAAAAACAGAGTTTTAAGTAGAAACTTCCTTTTAAGGCTGATCAAAACAATCTCAATGAAATGCTTACTATGTGCCATGGACTGAACTAGATTTTGGTGGACAAAACAATAAATACAACTTAGTCCTTTGCCCTCATTGTCTAGTAAAAAAATTTGAGTTCAGTTTGTAAAATTCAATGGTATCTTTGCATTAGAATTCCATAACATTTTATACATAGCATTTTCTTTCATTTTCTCTGACACATGTTAACATTGAAGCTGGTAGTATAGATTTACTAATTTTTAAGAGTGATATATTCTTTTAGACATATCCAGCCAAAATAGGCATCATTTTTACCCATCCTTGTAGCCATATCCAAGCAAACACTAAATAATATCCATTTGTCTTTACATGTGCCTTTGAATTGTTTGCTTTCATTTTATCCTCCCTATTATCATTATGGTAGTTGAGGCCCTTATATTTCATATCTAAACAACATCACTGTCCACTTTTAGTGCTTCCATCCCCTTAAGTGCATCCCTAATGCACAGCATGTTCTATAATTTGGGTGACCATACATTCCAGTTTGCCTGGGATACTCTCAATTTTGACTACTGTAATTATCAAGAATAGATCCTTGCAGTCTCAAAAACTGGGTGATAAGTTTCATGTTCATCTTACCTGTTCATCTTACATTATATTCAACTTTGTGACCTCAAACTTTTCAAAGTCTTTCAACGACCAATGTAAAAAGCTCATACAGGATTCAAAACTTCTATAATTTGACCATAATGTACCTTTTAAACTTTATTTAATATATGTACTCATTTCTCAACCTATGTAAATTGTTCTCCATCTTTGTTGATCTTGATGGCCAACTCAAATTTCTTGATTTCATGATGTCTTTCCTGATCACTTTCATATTTCCACTGAACTATAGTAAATATTCTTTGTCACTCATATACAGATTTGTGACAGCCAGGATATTGTTTTCTAGTAACGTTAGCTCTAATACACATCATTTGGTTGCCTTACACTTTCTGACAGGAGACATTACTTAGTAGTGTTTAATATCATGGACTGGTATCATGATGCTTAGGCTTAAATAGCAGATATTCTAGTGCATTCTACCATGCAAGTTCTTTCTTCACTTTATTATACAACTTCCTAAGGCAACAAATATTACTTAGTAAACAGTAAAAGAAATGTTAGCAAATAGAAGAAAAGAAGAGGAACAAAATAAGACCAGATAGTACTTCAAAAATGATACCCACTCCATCAATTTTCTCCCACCAATAAATCTTTGCATTACTTCTATGAAAATAAATATTACTTCCATAAAAAGATCCAGACATATATCTAAAACCACATTTTACATGGCTGAATATACCACATTCAAGGAATATGAGAATATGATGGGGTGGAGTAATATTTTCCCCAAGCATTTTGGTTCTTGAGCTTGATCCCGGGAATTGCTTAATCTCACTTGAGGGAAACTACTCATTTATTCAGGGAGGCTCTTCTTCATCCCAGCACTGGTTTTCTCCTCTACAAAAGTTATGGCCTAAATTTTTCATATTCCTTGAACCTAAACCCATTAAATCCAGGCCCAACAGAGTTTTACTATCTGATCCTTACATGCAGGCAATTTGCCATCTAATGTAAAAGAGAAGAAAACACATAAACAAGTTAAATTCAGTGTGATAGAAACTATGATAAAACAATGCACAGGTGAAATGGAGAACAAGTGTTGGAACTTGGACAAATTTCTATCTTTCAAAACTAAGATAAGCTGGAAAAACATGCATAAGTAGTTGATGAGCAAATTAATTCACTGAATTCAGTATTTTATGGATAATTAATTTCAATAATCAATTTTTAATTCTATACCATTTTTTTCTGTTGTGATATCCCAACCATTTTTAAAATGATGAAAAAAGGGGTTATGGGAATAATCTATAACTTGTAAGGCAGGATTACTTCCAGGTCATGATCAGATTGTAGTGCTTTAAACTTTTCACAAGGTTAGATGAGTCTAATAAACAGTCTATGCAACACCAAATTAATACAAACAGATAAAAATAACTTTTATAATGAAAAATAAAAGTCAAACATATTTCATGAGTGAATTTTTCAAAACTACCACAATGTATATATATAAATTTACATAATATTCCAGTCTCATTAACTCTACACTTCTCACCACAACAAAAGGTGCAGAGGAAAGAACACTCCCAAACTTATTCTATGAGGCCACCATCACCCTGATACAAAAACCAGAAAAAGAAACCACAAAAATAAGAAAATTACAGGTCAATATCACTGATGAACATAGTTGCAAAAGTCCTTAACAAAATACTAGCAAACCAAATCCAACAATCCATGAAAAGGATCATACACCATAATCAAGTGGGATTTATCCCATGGAAGGATTTTTCAATATCTGCAAATCAATCAGTGTGATACACCACATTAACAAACTGAAGAATAAAAACCATATGATCATCTCAATAGATGAAGAAAAACTTTTGACAAAATTAAGTACCCATTTATAATAAAATCTCTCCAGAAAGTGGGCATGGAGGAAACATACTTCAACATAATAAAGGCCATATATGACCAACCCACAGCTAACATCATACTCAATAAGAAAGAGCTGAAAGCATTCTTCTAAGATCAGGAACAAGACAAGGATGTCCACTCTTGCCACTTTTATGCAACATAGTTTTGGAAGTCCTGGCCATGTCAACAGAGAAGAAAAGAAATAAAAGTAATCCAAATTGGAAAAGAAGAAGTAAAACTATCACTGTTTGCAGATGTCATGATACCATACATAGAAAATCCCAAAGATGCTACCAGTAAAGTACTAGAGCTCATCAATGAATTCAGTAAAGTTGCAGGATATGAAATTAATACACAAAAGTCTCCTGCATTTCTATATACTAACAACAAAAGATGAAAAAGAGAAATTAAGAAAACAATCCTATTTACCACTGCAACAAAAAGAATAAAATACCTAGGAATAAACATACCTAAGGAGGCAAAAGACCTGTACTCCTAAAACAGTAAGACACTGATGAAAGAAATCAAAGATGACACAAGAAGATGGAAAGATACACCATGCTTTTGGGTTGGAAGAATCAATATTGTCAAAATAACTGTACTACGCAAGACAATCTCCAGTTTAAATGAAACCCCACTCAAACTACCAATGGCATTTTTTTTGCAAATCTAGAACAAAATATCTTAAAATTGTTAAGGAAATACCAAAGACCCTGAATAGCCAAAGCAATCTTGAGAAAGAAAAATGGAACTGGAGGAATCAGGATCCCTGACTTCAGACTATAATGCAAAGCTACAGTAATCAAAAAAGTATGGTATTGGCACAGAGACTTATAGATCAATGGAAAAAGATAGAAAGCCCAGAAATAAACCCATGCAGCTACAGTCAATTAATCTAAGACAAAAGAGGCAAGGATATACAATGGAGAAAAGACAATCTCTTCAATAAGTGGTGCTGGGAAAACTGGACACCCACATGTAAAAGAATAAAATTAAAACATTCTCTAACACCATACACAAAAATAAACTCAAAATAGATTAAAGACCTAAATGTAAGGCCAGATACTATAAAATACTTAGAGGAAAACATAAGCAGAACACTCTGACATAAATTGTAGAAAGATATTTTGAATCCATTTCCGGGAGTAATGAAAATAAAAACAAAAATTAACAAATGGGACCTAATTAAACTTAAAAGCTTTTGCACAGCAAAGGAAACCATAAACAACAACGAAAAAAGACAACCCATAGAATGGGAGAAAATATATGCTAAGGATAACACTGACAAGGGATTAATCTCCAAAATATACACACAGCTCTCATGCAGCTCAACGTCAAAAACAAACAACCCAATCAAAAAATGGGCAGAAGATCTAAGTAGGCATTTCTCCAAAGAAGACATCCACATGGCCAAAAAGCACATGAAAAGATGCTCAACATTACTAATTATTGAGAAATGCAAATCAAAACTACAATGAGGTATTACCTCACACTGGTCAGAATGACCATCATCAAAAATCTACAAACAATAAATTCTAGAGAGGGTGTCGAGAGAAGAGAATCCTCCTACACTGTTTGTAGGAATATAAATTGGTGTCACTATGGAGAACGTTATGGAGGTTCCTTAAAAAACTAAAAATAGAGCTACCATTTTTCCAACAATCCCACACCTGGGCATATATCCAGAGAAAACTGCAATTCGAAAAAATACATGCACCCCTATGTTCACAGCAGCACTATTCACAACAGCCAAGACATGGAAGCAACCTAAATGTCCATCGACAGATGAATGGATAAAGATATGGTACATATATACAATGGAATATTACTTGGCCATAAAAAAGAATGAAATAAAGCCATATGCAGCAACATGGATGGACCTAGAGATTATCATACTTAGTGGAGTAAGTCAGAAAGAGAAAGACAAATATCATGTGATATCACTTATATGTGGAATCTAAAAAAAATGATACAAATGAACTTATTTACAAAACAGAAACAGACTCACAGACTTAAAAAACAAACTTATGGTTATCAAAGTGGAAAGGTGAGGCAGGGGATAAATTAGGAGGTTGGGATTAACATATACACACTACTATATATAAAATAGATAAGCAACAAGGACCTACGGTATAGCACAGGGAACTCTACTTAATAGTCTGTAATAACCTGTATGGGAAAAGAATCTGAAAAAGAATAGATATATGCATATGTATTACTGAATCACTTTGCTGGGCACCTAAAATTATTTTTTTTAAAGTGTTGAAAATATTTGCTGAGTGAATTATTCAAAACTACTACAATGTATATACATAACTTTACATAATAAGCCAATCCCATTAACTCTTCATTTCTTAACTCAAAAAAAAGTTATATATTAGTCTGTTTTCTCCCAGGCACCAATATACTTGGCAATTTAACATAAGGCATCTTAAAATAATACTTCTGAACAAAAATTCTTGGTAATAGTTTGAAAGAAACAGATTTCTTAAAAGAAGTTAAATGGGCAACTATAAAATATAAGAGAACAAAATGTCAGAAAGTGACATGTCTTTTTATCCATGAATCTGTCAAGAAATCTCCTTGTCCCATTTCAGACATTCAGTATATTTGTACAAAGCAACATCTGTACATTTAAGAAATACAATTCAAAAATGCCAAAAGAAAAAAGTGGCAATTTAAAGGTATCCTAAAAGGAAAGATTTGAAATACTGTCTTTGATCACTTCCTATGACCAATTTTTTTAAACTGACATATTTCTTTGATGTTCTTCTATTCAGGTCCCTAATGAAATATTACCTGCAGGTAAAGCTAGGTAGAGAAACATACAAAGTGGATAGAAATTCATTAATGCAAATTTAGGAAAAATACACCTATCACATACACACTATTCCTGTCATGTATGTTTAGGATACAGTTTGATAGTTACATCAGTCCTGACAGGTGATTAAAGGTATTTGGAAAACCTATAAAAAAAAAAGAAGAAAGAAAGAATCAAGGGACCAAGTCATGTCAGATTAAAAGATTACATTCCCCAGAAGGCTCTTCAGCTTTCTGTCTGAGTGTTTGGAAGTCAATCACACGTGGGGTTAGTAAGGTTAACTCAGATCGGTATAGGCCATAAAGAGTAACTGGTCAGAAAAGCAAATATCTGGGTAAATATGATTGTCAGCATTCATGGCAGGTAAGAGTCAGCTATGAGACTGGCCAGGAAAAATCACAGTCAGCACAGGTATAATCAGGATTATAAAATTAGCAAGAAGTTGCCTCATGAGAGAATTAGGCACTAGGGTTACCACGCCATTGAGCAATGGGACTGAAAGTCCAAAAATGCTGAAGAAACATAATAGAAGACATGTGAGCATGTTAGTTTTGAAAGGCATATTTTAGTTTCACCTGCCTTAGCTGAATGCTAGATTTATTCATTAAATATGTATTTACTAAATAAGGTTAACATTTCTTCTCTTCAATACCGAGGTGGTCAAATAACTAAAAAGGAATTTGGGTTCTTCTGTAATGATATTTTAATTACTTAACCCAAAATTTAAAAAATAAATTCCATTTTGATATTCAGATACTAAATAGATATATTTCTTTGCTCAGTGAAGCAGAGAGTCTGCTCACTGCTGTCTATGAGGTCCTCTTCTTCTTCCTCCTGGGCACACATCAGGATTACAAAGTTCACCTTTCTTTCAATTAGATATGTCCAGGTTACTAAACCCTAGGCAATGAATAGTGAGTAGAACTATGTGCGTCTTTTCCAGAACAAGACAGTTATGAAGTAGTTGTGTTTCCTCCATATGTTCTCAACCCTTTTCTAGTTAGATGAAGACAACAACAAAACCCTAGATTTGCACTATGTCCAATATGACAGTCCCCAGTCACATGTGGCTATTTATATTTGAATTAATTAAAATTATATATAATTATAATTCAGTTCCTCAGTTACACTAGCCACATTTCAGGCACTCAAAAGCCACATAGCTAATGGCTACTATCGCATATCCATCATTGCAAAAAGTTCTATAGGCCTGTGTTGCCCTCGACAATGGTGAAACAAAAGTACAGCAATAGACTGGATCCCTGAATCACCACAAGGAAAACCACACAAAAGCCAGTGCCATCTACTTGTGACTATTCTGTGAGTGAAAAATCAACTTGCACTGTTTAAGACATTCTTCAGTTTGGGCCTTATGTTGCTACAGCTGCTAGTTACCCTAACTAGTACAATAAGTATGATATATTTATAGAAAATGGAGTTCCAATTAACTCAAAAGATAGCAGCACATTACCAGACATAAGCAGAGAACTGGCGTCAGGTGAGCAGGATGATATTTAATTTCTATGGCAGAAAACCTGATGCTCAGGTAGACACTTAGTCATTTGTAAGCGAGTGTAACTTCAGCATCCAGGTGGAACTGATATCAAGGAAGTCAAGGCAGTTCCAAGTTTCAGTACATGTGGAAAATGGATTTATTTTATAACCAACACCATTTCAATTACACAGGACAAGAGATTCTTATTAGTAAATATGGGAAGCTGCTCATCTACTGGCTGTTAGCCAATGTAAGGACAAACCGAAATTGAGACTATGTAATTTCATCAAGACAGCAAGCAATAGCAGATTTACACTCACAAATCTTTGAAAGGTTAAGGAAGAAAATAGTTAAATACACACTGAGAATAGTAAGAACATTAAATTGATGCAAGTACTGAGAAAAGGGTCTTGATTATTTATTAGGAAATCTTTATGACTTTTATCAAGGGAGTACTTTTTATGTTGACATTCTTTGTCCTGCATATTGAAACTACAGTTTGCATATAATTCTTTGGCCAACAGCAAAGAAAACTGACTACATCAAGGAAAAATACAAAGAGACAAAGTATCCCTCATCTTATTTTTATTCCTACAAAAAAGTGGTGCTTAGAATAACAGTACAGAGAATGTTGTGAAATATGAAGTACATCTTTTCTCCTGTACTGAAAGGAAAAACTTCAATGGAAGTATAAATCTTCAGAGAATGAAAAATAACAGATTCTATTCAGAGTGAAGTTTTTGTTCTTGTTTTTAATTATTTTCCCCACAGTTTACTGCAAGGAAAGTAATAAGAAATATGAAAAAGCTTCCATGAGATCTTATAAAATAGTAAAAAATAATCACTCTGGAATCACTAAGTAGTGATATGCAAGAGAGTAGTTTACTCTATGAGCCTTTCACTTTAGGCCAGAAGGTACATTTGTAACAGTTGCTTAATCTTAACCTCAGGATTTTACAGCTCATGAACTTTTGTATTGACATTAATAAATAGCCTAGGCAAGGTAAAATACTGATCGACACAGACATCTTGGTTTCTTCAGAAAATTAATAAGGAGAGCTCTCTGGATGAGAATTTATTGTAAGTGCCTTGAGAATTAACTGCTATAATGGTGAGTGGTGATTGAAAGGAAAAAAACAAAACACAACATTTTGTAGGTGATGGTGTGGGAAACTACCATACTATATCCTTTCCAAATTTCACTATTTTTGTTTTTCCCTTGTCATTACTTAAGCAATGAGTGCTGAATAAGATGGTAAATTGGCATTTAGAAATTGGAAATCTTGGGAAAGAATCCAGTTCATTAGTAAAGTAATTAACTGTTTCTTAACATAATAATACTGAAAGGAAGAGTAATTAGTGGTACTAAACTTATTGATGCCAAGAAATAGAATTTTCTGGGTGTAACACATACAAGAATCTATTCTCCTTGCTCTTTCATAAGAAGGCACTATCTAAAATGTGTAGAACTCCAGCCACTTGGACTTTAACCGTAACTCTCCCCATGTTTGAATAAAGATTGGATGCAGAACAATGAATAAGCAGTTTGTCTGTTAATAACCTCAGTGCCAAGTAAATATACCTATTTGGCAGAGTCAATGGGTAGTAGAAATTGAGCAACTTTGCCCTTCATTGGCCATATATCTTTCTAGACCTTGTGCCTGAGAATGTGATTGTATTTTTACCATGAATGCTAAAGAAACAGAATTCTTGACAGCTTCTATAAGGGTACAGCAACACTAAGTGATCCATGGTACCCAGTATTTTAGTCACTTTGGACTGCTATAGCAAATTACCATAGACTGAGTGGCTTATAAAAAACAAAAATTTCTTTCTCATAGTTCAGGAGGCTGGATGTCCAAGATCAGGGTGCTATATTGGTCAGATTCTGGTGAGAACCCTCTTCCAGGCTGCAGAGTTCCAACTTCTCCTTGTACCCTTCGCATGGCAGAAAGAGGGCTAGGAAATTCTTTAAGGTCTCTTTTATAAGGGAACTAACCCCATTCATGAGGGCTCCACCCTCGTGGCCTAGTTACTTCCTAAATGCCCCAACTCCTAATATCATCACAGTGGGTGTTAGGATTTTAGTATAGGAATTTTGAGAGGACACAAACATTTGGTCCATAACACTCAGTTATACTTTCTGTGGACAGTTTGACAAAAAGTTTGAGGTCACGTTGTCTGCTGGAATCCTATTTTTGTTTTAGAAAGAGCAGGTTAGACAGATGAAGACTATCAGAGGCTGAGTAGAAAAGTATGCAAAAGTCTGAAAATTGGTATAGGAACAAAAGTAGAGCACAAGTTAATGTTTTGGCCATTCTGTATTATAAAATTCCATTTTGATTTCATGAATGAAGGTCAACAGTTATGTTCGACAGAATAAAATATTGTCATGATCTTCTCATAAAAGACCAGAAATGCAGCTGTTCTGTTAATGTCTATTTGACATTTGGGGAATATAATTTCAATATAAATATTTTGAAAAATGTAAATAAACCAGCCCTCTCTCTACACCAACTTGCAAGGAATAACAGACCTCCATAATTGGACCCCTCAGAATCTGTGTGATGGACATCTTTTAATCAAAGTAGGCACCAGAGTCCTGATGGAAGACTCAGATTTTCTTGATCAATATTATCATTATCTGCTTGTATAGACATTTGGCCCTTGGTATTTGGAAAACAAAATTCACATTTGTACTTGAGATTGATGGCTATCTTAGGATAGCCATCAATCTTTTTTGATGGAAAAAACAAAAAACAAAGAAGTACGTTTCATTTCTTCTACATTATTTTTCCCCTGCTCAAGATGGTGAAAAGCACATAATTAAGACTTTCAATATTTCACTCGCAGGACAAAACCATGCATGACTGCTGTCCTTTTACTGGGCATTGCAATGCCCACCTAAGCGGATTTGATTTAGTTTTAGCTCCACTGAAGGAAAGTTTGATTCTCTGCTCTGGAGATTCTCTGTTCTCTTTCTTAGTGCTGGGTAATCCCACTGCGCATGTTTTTTCAAACCTTCATTCCTAATTGGTGCCAGTATTTGCAGGGACCGCACATTTGATTGACTCAGCAGCTTCAAAATTTGTCATATATCCACGTTTTTAGAATCCCAAATTCCATGAAACCCATCATTCAGACAGTTTCAATATCATATGAGGATAGCCTAAGAAAGAAAGAAAATTAGCATCTGAGCTCAGGAGTGAGCACTAAGCTGCTTGGGAGAATCTAGTTTTACATGGGTGAGATGTTAATCTATGGCCAGAATGGTACAGATCTCCACGAAAGAAAGTGAAAGACTTTTACTCCTTTTTTCTTTCATTGTCCTTACATGACAGTTTATCTCTTATCATCAATATGAAAAAAATAAAAATAAAAAGCCTCAAAATATGTGATGAACATAGTGAGAGGAATTAAACAGCTCCTGGTACCACAGGGTTCATGGTACCAAATCATCCTTATCTCCTACTAAGGTTCAAGGGTTCAGAGGGCCTGGCTTCTCTCTAATCATCATGCTTCCCCTCCTATAGGCACTCTCCAGTCTCAAACTAATAAAACCGTTCTGGTTCATAAAAGGGATTTGCAAGTCTGCGTTTATTTACCCAAACTCCTACAGACCTTACTAAACATTCAAAAAGAGTTTTAATTTTCTAAACTAGTGGGATTAATCCATTTGGGGAAAAAAAAAAAAGATATTGTCAGGATTTGTGCTCCAAACATTTTGCCCACTCTTCCTTGTTATAGTTACATACTAACATCACATGGCGAGTTTTTTTTTTTTTTTTTTTTTTGCGGTACGCGGGTCTCTCACTGCTGTGGCCTCTCCCGTTGCGGAGCACAGGCTCCGGATGCGCAGGCTCAGCGGCCATGGCTCACAGGCCCAGTCGCTCCGCGGCATGTGGGATCTTCCCAGACCGGGGCACGAACCCGTGTCCCCTGCATCGGCAGGCGGATTCTCAACTACTGCACCACCAGGGAAGCCCACATGGCGAGTTTTATAAAAATATAAATTCCCACATCTCACATCCAAAAATACTACTTAGCAAATGAGTAAACATGTAAACTGATAGTGTTACATATAACTGTAATGTATGTAAATATATCACTTATCTATTTTAAAATATCTTTTGGAAAAGGATTTTAAGCATATTTCATTCAAATAATTCTATTTTCCTGTTAACAATATCAGAAAACCAGGTAAAATTTAAATCAGTACTAATCTTCCAATGACCTTTATATAAAATAAAGACATTGGAATGCATTTCCCAAACTTTTTTTGTAATTTATTTACAACACTGATATTAATCAATGTTAACTTGCTTTTTCTGCTACAACATTGGCCAATATTTTTCATTTAGTTCCAGAAATGATATTTGATACAATGTATTTTATATCATGTTTTTTAGGTTGGTAAATTGTTTATATCATCAATTAAAAAAATTAAGTATAGCCTCAGACCTGGATAATGATTGAATAGAATGGCTTTTCTCTTATACAATAGAAAATACAAGTTTTCTGTCATATGTTGCACAGAAATTCATGGTTGACTTCTATTCAAAGAATAGACACAGTGGTTGTCTCACATTCAGATATAAATCTCTTGCTAGTAGGATTATGATTTTATATTTCATTATCGTGTTTTACAGTAAATTTATTAATTTTAAAAGTCAAGTTACCAAATTATAAAGAACTTATCTTACATTAAGACAAGCTCATTTGTGAGATAGATATATATATATATATATATATATATATATATATATATACACACACATAGATCAATGGAATAGGATAGAAAGCCCAGAGATAAATCCATGCCCCTATTGTTACTTAATCTATGACAAAGGAGGCAAAAATATCCAATGGAGAAAAGACAGCCTCTTCAATAAGTGTTGCTGGGAAAACTGGAGAGCTACATGTAAAAAAATGAAATTAGAACACTCCCTGATGCCATATACAAAAATAAACTCAAAATGGATTAAAAACCTAAATGTAAGCCCAGACACCATAAGTCTCCTATTTAATGTTGTACTGGAGGTCTAGCTAATGCATAAGACAGGAAAGAAAATAAGCTAGTAAACAGTCTACAGGTTGGAAAGAACTGTCTTTGTTCATAGATAACATGATTATCTATAAAGAAAATCACAATGAATTGACAAATTCTCCTTTAACATATAAGCAGTTATCATAATTCTATAAAAGTCAATTTCTTTCATAAATACCAACAATTAACAATTGGAATTCAATATTAAAAACACAATAACATTTGTATTAGTATCAAGGAAATAAAATACTTAGGTATAAATGTAACAAAATATCTCTAGGATCTATATGAAGAAAAGTATAAAACTCTGATGAAAGAAATGTAAGAAAGTCTAAATAAATGGAGAGACATTCTATGTTCATGGTTAGAAAGACTCAATATTTTTTAAATGTCAGTTTTTCCCAACTTGATCTATAGATCCAACGCAGCCTTAATCATATGCCCAACAAGTTGTTATGTGGATATCAACAAATTGATTCTAAAGTTTATATCTAAAGGCAAGAAACCCAAAATAGCTACACAGTGCTAGAGAAAAGGACCAAATTTCATGGGCTGACAATGCCAATCACAAGGCTTAATATAAAAGTACAGTAATAAATACAATATAATATTTATGAACATATAGGTCTCACAATATATATAAATCAAATCATTACTCTGTACACCTTAAACTTATATAATGCTGTATGTCTCTTGTTTATCAGTAAAACTGGAAAAAATAAAATGTTATTTTCTGTTTCTGTTATTGAACTTTAGTAATGCTTTCTGCAACCAAGTTACTAAGCTCTAATCAGTTTAAGCTATGCAAACCATGCATAGTCTGCTTTTTAAAAAATATATAATTTTGTCCATGGAAGGCACTGAAATCAATTATTAATTTCTTCTCCTCTTTATAATTTGGGCTTCTTGGTGGTCTATTTAAAAAATCCTTGTGCAAATAAAACTCAGAAGAAAATTTTCCCAAACTATAATGTTAGTTTTATTATTTGAACATTTACATTAAACTTTCCTGTTTTTATTTGTTCATAGTATGAGGCAGTGATTTAACTATTAAGGAAACTTTCCAACACCAATAATAAACAACACTTTTTTTACTCATCTATATGTTGCTTCTCTCATACTTTGATTTCTACACATATTGGTTTAATTGGACTATTTGTATGCACTGACGAATCCACCTATATCCTCATTACAGGTTTGCTCTATTTTAAAAGTTATTTTAAATATCTCTGAACTGCTATTTTTCTTTAAATATATTAGTATCTTTGTCAAATTCTCTACAAAATGGTATTCAAATTTCAAGTAGAACTATATTTAATTGGTAGATAAACCCTGGGATCATTGATATTTTAAAAATTTTAGTCCATCAACTATCAATTATTTCTTGGTTTATGGATATATAACGTTGTGCATTTTTGTTATGACAGTATGTAGATACATAGCTTTTACTTCCATTATAAACAGTAAATTCCCAGTATATTTTCTACTTGGCTGCTAATGAGATTTAAGAATGCTATTGACTTTTGAGTGTTGATCGTATATCTGAAAAACTTGCTAAATTCTATTTAAAAGGTTTTTTTCTTTTTTTTTTTTTTTTTTGGTCTCTCTTACATTTTGTTGTACACGATCACTTCATTTAGAAATAGTGAAAAAATTTTCCCTTACTTTCAGTAGTGGATACTGTGGTGTGCCACCCAGATCCTATGCTTTCAGGACAATGACACTACATTCATTCCTCCAATGCTAGGAGTGTTGGAGGACAGCTCTCAACTAAGTACCTCTCTGAAAATTGACTTTGGCTGAAGAAAACTGCTTTTTCTGAGGTCTTGTCCCCTTCCCAGAAGCAGGCTACATCTCTTAACTGGTCTATCCAGGGATATAAAGACCTAACTTGTTTGCTTCAGTTCCAGGCAGTTCTGAAGGATGGTCCCAGCTTCAGAGTTACCCATGGGATTCCCTTAAGCTATCAGATCCATTTCAACATTTGAATTTTAGGGGAGACAAAACATTCAGACTATATCAACATATTATTCTTTTTATACATTGTTGGATTTGATTGCTAATATTTTGTTGAGAATTCTTCTGTCTTGTTAAGAATTATTGCCTTTGGTTTTCTCAGTTATAAAGGGTCAATTCTTCAAGAAGACAGCAATACTAAATATGTATGCAGAGAATAACAGTGTTTAAGAATATCTGAAGAAAGACTAATGGATGCAGTGGATAAAAAGACAAATCTACAATTACAGTTAAAGTTTTCAACACTCTTCTCTCTATATTTGGTAATCAGAAAGAATATAGAAGACTTTAACATTATTAAATCAATTATCTAATTGATATTTATAGAGCACTATCCCCATAGTGGTCAAATGCATTTTTAAGAACACATCCTTAAACTTACACAATGTTATATCAATGATATCTTAATAAAGCTGGGGGTGGGGAGAAGAACACATCAAACTTTCACTACAATACACTATCATGGAGGGAGGAGACATAAACCAGCATCAAAATTTTAAATGTTTGAAATCATAGAGAGACTGCTCTGATCACGAAAACATGAAATGAGAGGTCAATAACAAAAGATATATGAAAAAAATCTCCATTTTAAAGTTAAACAGCAAAAATTTAAATGATCTATGGGTGAAAAAAATTAATGAGAAAGTTAGAAAATATTTTTAATTCACTGAAAATAAAAACATGTCAAAATCTAAGAGATGAACTTAAAGAACTGTTTAAATGGAAATGTATAAAAGTTTCAATGCATATATTAGGAAAAGAAAATTATATTTAAAATTAATGATCTAAGTTTCTACTTTATGAAGTTAGGAATCAGTTGATGTAAACACAGATATTTTATAAAATAAAGACATTGGGGTCAACTAGAAGAGTTTTCTAACATAAGACCCACTTTAGCTTTAAAAAAGGAATAAATAATTAAAGAAAACTCTTGGATGCTATGCATTTCTTATTAACAGTTTTTCTATACCTTTTGAGTACTTGTAAATATGAATCAACTTTAATGCCTATTGTGCATTTCCTAGAATGTGGATTACTTTAGATTCATATAGTGTTTAGATATAACTGCATATCTTTGGAATTATATTAGGAATTCTTCATATTAAAGAAATCATGTCCCAATGCCACAACCTTCACTATGGAGAAAGCCTGGACACCTGTTGAATTTCAAAAAGAATTATCCTGTGTAATATATTCTGTTCCATTTTTAGACATATTTTGAAACTATAAATCACAATGAGAAGGTCATCAGAGATTCAATGAAAAATCTTCAATAGAAGTGAGTTTTGGTTTAATAGTGTCTGCTTTTACATGACTAGCTGTTAAGAGCCCATAAGATTTCCTTGGAAGGCTTCTTGTGTTTATTTAGAATGTTTCTCCTTGGAGAATGCAAGTCTGATTTCTGAAAATGGTTCTCAGTATTCACTGTGGAATAGAAATAAATGAACAACTAAGTCCAAACTCAAAGCTTATCAGAGGAGAAAACTTCACTGAATTCAATGCTGAAGTGAAAGTGTTTGCCAAGTCACTAAGGATTTATTTTGGTTTGCTACAGCCAAAAGGTGCCAATTCTAAAAATCCATTTACATGTTAGTGCTGACTATCAAAAGTCCTTTTGTAACTTGTATGGATTCATTTCCCATTACTTATTTATAAAAGTAAGTGCATGAAAGTAGTAATAGACAAATAGGTTTTGTTACATTGAAACTGTCAGAGACTTTATTTTCAAGCAAATTAACTTCTCTTTTTAAACCTTATTTATCTATTATAACCAGCTGAGCCTTCATCAGTTCACATAAAATAAAGCCATTTTTATAAAAAATGAAGGCTAATACTTTCCATTTTTTAATAAAACTCATGGGTGTTTTATTAAGATTTTTATGATAGTTTTAACATTTCACAATAATTTTGTTTATTAGAAAAAAGGGAATGTTATTTATAAATGGAAAATATAAAGTGAAAATATCTTTGACATTCTATAAATTAGTCATCACTAAAATGATTTATCTTAAGAGCTCATGTATTACAAAAACTGATTTCCATAAGAAGAATGAGATTTGGAAATTTTACAGAATTCAGACAATTAGACCATTCCTTTAAAAGCGCTTAATTTAAATGCATATCAGGTCTAAAGATAATTGTAGCAATTATTTCCTTATGAAGAAGAACCTAGATTTCAGCCTATAATTAATCACCTTCCCAGTCACTGAAATATATCATATATTATTTTTAATACTGGGATGCAATTTTTAGTAGTTATAAAATGTGTGATCAAGAATAGAAGCCTATAGGTAGCTAAATGTGAAGCTAATGAAGCTTAACTTTCAGGGCTGTTCACTTTCATGGGCCCCTTCCTGGACCTTGGAAGAAACACTAGCACTGTGTTCATGTGATCCTATGTTTAAAAGAATTGGCAAGAGTAACATTTTAACTTCAATCAATAGAAGCCCTATACTTTATAAACAGTCATATGTTGCTGGAATGGTTGTGAGAATTTGGGGGATCTAGGAAAGGGAAAGGTGAATCTGTGTTATATTTAGTTGGGTTGTAGAGGAGTGTCTTTATGTAAATTATAGTGATTTCAGGGTCTAGATAGTTTATTGGTAGCCATCTACCATAGAGATAAGTTCCACTCTGCCAACTTACCTAGCATAACAACACAAAGATACAGAGGCTGTTACAGTGTGCCCCATGGTAAATCCACTGTATGGGATGTATGTATGTACAGAGTGGAAGAGAAAAAAGGTTTGAAATGAACAGAGTAAGAAGTTATAGAAATCCTTCCAAACATGCAAAATTAAAGTGGAGGATTCAATTCTAATCAATTCCTAGTCAAATTCTCCTATCAGTCATATACTTGATAATGTGTATGGAATTATGCATACACAGAACTTTTTCATTTATCTTATCTGATGGGAATCATGCAAAAGAAATGATCAGAATGTCCACTTTGTATAACACACATCTGTAGTGGTGCTACAAACAATGGACAAGTCCATGTGTGGAGTCAAATCTTAATAATAAACAAATTTTGATCAACTATAATGGAGGAAACACTGAATTACCTTTTTATTTTCTTTATGAAAAATTTTATTACAGAATTGTGGTCACATGAAGAGGAAATCTGAATGTGTAATATTTTTAGAAACTATGAATTTTTCCAAAGCAAGTCTATTGTCATTCTCCTAAACATAAATGTCTGGGAAATTGCATTATTAAGTTTCTCATTTGTCACACGGAGAGTCCACTATGTAAAAAAAAAAAACTCACATATTGCTTGTAGCAAGCAGAGCTTCCCAAGAAGCTAGTTGGGTTAGGGGAACAAAGAACCCTAAATTTCTGTGCAATTGTGTGGATTGAAAAATAAGTTTAGCAGAATATTTATCAAAGATAATTTAACAAATGTAGGGATATCATTCATTTTTTAAAAAAAGTTTCTCTTGCTATCATTTTGAGTACTACATAATGAATACAAAACCAATTATATAAGAAATTGTAAACTCATATGGTTTATATAATACAAAAAAACACCTTTAAATAGTAAGTCACTCTACAAAAAAATGGGTTAAATTTTTTAAATGTCCCCAAAGAGGTTGACTCTGGTTAGACAATCACAGTGCTTAAAAACATTACTGTTCTGTAAGTCTTCCTCTCTTTTGCTCAAAGTTCTTGTGTTCCATTGAAACTTTTTCTTTTGCTTACTATAGAGTTCATATGAGAAAATGCTGTTTATTGCCTATATTATTGTTTTGCTTTCATCTTCAGAGATATGTGACAATGAGAAATCTCATTTTAAATGGGAATAGGAGGATTTCTCTATTTTCTTTCATCATCTCAGGGGTATGACTTAAGATACACTTGAATTTCACAGGAGATCATTTAAAAATAGTCTATATAAATTATTTAACTATAAAATAAAATGCATTAAATTATTTAACTATAAAATAAAATGCATTAAAATAATCAGAAGTTTAAAATTTAATATTCTAAATAACATACTGTTATTAGAAAGTCTGTCATTTTTCTCTCTTCACTAGTTTAATTACATGACAGGGATCTTAGGATCAATGTTTAACTCACCATTTATTTTAGATTAAATGCTCTTTCATTCCCACTCTAATATCTGTACAAAGAACTATTGCTTGTATCTTTATATTTTTGCAATAGGGAAACATTTTGTCAAACACTTAATATTCTATTATATTCTATATTATATTCTTAATAATACACATTAGATATTCTTTGTAAATAAATGAGTTCCTGTAAATGACTTGTATAGGGCTTGAAAAGCCATGCTTAGCAAGGGTGTAAATATTGTAAGCTAAGAAGGCTTTGGATGAAGAATGCACCCTGAGAGGTAAAATAGTATTTCATCTTAGAAGGATTTCTACATAGAGAGAGCTAGATGGGTACTTAAAGAGGCTTTATTTTCTGTCTTTGAAATTAGTGATATGTGGAATAAGTATCACTTTTTTCCCAATTTTATTGAGATAGAATTGGCATGCTACACTGTATAAGTTTAAGGTGTACAAAAAATAATTTGATATCTATTTTATGAAATTATTACCAGAGTAAGTTTAGTTAATATCCATCACCTCACATAGTTACAAAATTTGTTTTTTCCTTCTGATAAGAACTTTCAAGATCTATTCTCTCAGCAACTTTCAAATACACAAAACAGTATTGTTAACTTTAGTCATCATGCTGTACTTTATATCCCTGGAACTTATTTATATTATAACTGTAAGTTTGTGCTTTTTGACCACCTTCACCCAAAACTTGCTCTTCATAACAGATTCAGGAGGAAGAAATATACTTCTTTATATTTGGAAGAAATATACTATGTCCAATTGAAATCATTTATCATATTCCCTTTGTTAAAAATTTCTTTCCACTAATTCTTCCTCAAAAATCTCCTCGATTTATCTTTCCACTATGTAATTAGACATATTTCACTGCAAGCTCTTTGTCTCTTCTAATTTTTTTAATTGCTTTATTCCTTAGGCCTCTCTTCTAGGTCTTCTCCACTTCTTTTATAAATTCTCCCCATGGCTTGAATTCACACATAAATCTCAATGAAGAGCAATTCTATATCTCTAGGTCACCCTTCCTTCCAAGTTCCATACATGTGTATCCACCTCTTTCTTGGATGTCTTTATTGAATATCTCACAACATCAAACTCAACATGACAACAATGAGCCATTCAGACTTCCCTAATTTGAATGTCATGATAAATTTAATCTATAAATTTAATACAAGAATTCATTCATTCTGTTATATAACTAGATATCAAATTCTGTCAATCTACATCTTTAAATATAATTAACCTTCTCACAGACACTTTAATACAAAAGCCTACCACCATCTTTCACTTTGCAGCCAGAGTAATTTTCTAACACTTTCTTGCTTAAATTCTTTAAATGATTCCCCATTTAGCATAGAATATATACTAAATAATAAAGCATGGTGTCTTAGTCTGTTTGGGCTTCTATAATGAAATACAACTGACTGGGTGGCTTAAACAACAGAAATGTATTTTCTCACAGTTTTGGAGGCTAGAAATCCATGATCAAAGTGCTAGAAATTTTGGTGTCTTGTGAGAGCTCTCTTCCCCGTATATAGATGGCCACCTTCTCACTATATCCTCACATGGAATTTTCTCCATGCATGTCTACCAGAGAAAGACAGGTCAGCTCTCTGGTACCTCTTCTAATATGGACACTAATATTATTGGATCAGTGTCCCACCCTTATGACCTCATTTAACCTTAATTACTTCATAATTAGGGCCTCAACATGTAAGTTTTAGGGAGACATGTTCAGTCCATAATACATAGTAATGAATCAAGAGCTGGTTTCTGCTGTACAGTCTAAGTTTCTCTCTATGCTAAACTTTTTCAATCTATGCTCAACTTGAGTAAATACTTTCATGTTCCTTTTATTCCACAAGTTTGTTTGTTTGTTTGTTTGTTTGAGCAGCTACAATGTTCTAGACAACATTCTCATTATATGGAGCAACATCTGAAGGGAAAGCAAACACTGTTTCTGCTTTCATAAAGCTTTCATTCTGGTGGGAAAAGACAGTAAATAAATAACTAAAAGCAATGTCTCTAAAGATATTTCCAAAGCTAGAATATAGAATATCCTCTACCTCTTTACCTCCCCTGAGCCAGTCATTCTCTCTCTCTCTCTCTCTCTCTCTCTCTCTCTCTCTCTCTGTGTGTGTGTACATGTGTGTGTCTCTCTTTCTGCCTCTGTCTCACTTGCAAACACATACACACACACACACACACACACACACACACACACACACACACACACACACACACACACACACACACACACACACACCTCTCTACCTACTCATATTTCAGAGCTTACTTTAGCTCTCTTCTAAAAATCCTTTTCTGGTCACTTCAGATTGAATCAGTTTGCACCTGGCAAATGATGTCAAATCACACTATGGCAATAAAACATGCTCACGATTTATTTCAGCAGCTTATTGAATTGACTGTCTGTCTTCAGGAAGATAGAAATGATGTAGACCTGTCTGCGTCATTGCATGCCCAGTGCAGGAGAGCATAATTTGCCATCCCAAAATGTCTCTTTGACATACGGATTGTTTTGAGCTGAAAACAACTTAGATCCAAAAGAATTAGGAAGAACCTTTGCCCTTCCCCTTAACTGCCTAAAGAATATAGATAGAGGGCCTTTTCCATGAAGGGAGCTATCACCCTGGATAACTACAATATGAACTAGGCATGCAGATAGGGAGGAACCTAGCAAAGTCTGTTAAAATTCCTCTCTGCATCCCACTGTCTCTGTATGGCCCGGCAAACATTTATTTACTAAACATTTGCTTTTCAATCTTCATGTCAATTGGTTTCCTCCCCTTTGAAGTCCCAAACCACTACACCTAACATCTTTTGCCTTTAGCTGAATATGATATTTAAGGTAAGGTTTTCAGCCATTTTGGCAAGATACTCAATTTTTCTGGGTCTCTCCCTTGTATACATGGTATTAAACTTCTGTTTGATTTTCTGTTAATTTGTCTCATGTCAATTTTTAGACCAGCCAGAAGAACCTAAAAGGTAAAGGAAGATTTCTTCCTCTTCAACATCAGCATCTAGCAGTGACTGATATATAATGGACATTTCATAAACACTCATTGAGTACTGTTGAATAATGTAACATGTTTCTTATATAGCACTTCTGAAAATATCTTGCTAGGAACACTAATTATTTGGACTAATAATGGGTATTATCTTGAAAAAAAAGTTTGTTAGCTAATCACTGAATTTATCAATGTTCAACTATTTATTGACTATAGAAGTACTTACTCAGAGCACTTAATATGAAAATGTGAACCATGGATCATGAAAACACACAGTATCCCCTTTCTTCAAATGATTTTATTGTATAAACTTTCTCTCTCATAGCATCTCTTATAATGATTAATCAGTATAGCTAATTTTAGTCAACAGTCTTCTACAATCTTTTTATTTCTCCACAGTTGGGCCAGAGGTAGGCCTTACTGCAAGAGTTAATGGGGCCCTTTACTCTCAACATTTGTAGGTTAATGAGTGACAAAATTGTAACACTTCCATAGATCAAAGAATCATGTGGAAGTCTTTTTCCAGAACTATTTTATACTAGCTCATTAATACTCACAATCAAAGGCACATGTAGAATATAAAGGTCTACTATGAAAAGAACTAAATAAATAACCTCATTAAAATTTAACTGAGAGTGCATGTATTAAGGAACAATTAGAGTTTTCATGATAAACACTTTAAGTGATAATGGCTCCAATGGGAGGTCTTAAGATTACAGTTTCTTTGAAACTTGTGGGCTGCTGCAAATAATGTCTGTATACATACAATAATAAAAATAACAATAAAAACATTACTATAAAACACTTTATCAATTGACCATAATGAATATGAACAATATCACTAAACTGAACTTTGCAAGATCTATAGTCAATCACAAGGCAAATAATAACAGGCAGTAACAAAGAATGATTCTGAAAATGTAGCTGTAAATCATCAGAATTAAAGTGCTTATTAAACTTCTGATTAGTCGCTATAAGACATACGTTCTGGTTCAATAAATCTGAGATCAGCAAAGCCTGGGATTAATTATTAAAATGCCATAAATAAGATATTCCCTAACTTGCTCTATTCTCAGCACACTTAGTGCTTTGTTTTATCCCACAGCATCCTCAGGCCAAAAGAAATACATAACCATTTGTTTATTGAGTGGATAGGTCTAAACTACTTAATAAGTATTTAAGTCCTAAAAACGTAATAACCATTTGAAAAAATATGAATACAAATCAAGATAAAAGTAATGTTTTATATCATTGCTAACTAACATCTATTACTTACTGGGATGTATGCAAGCAATTGTTGGGCACCGTAGGACTTCTCATATTTTGGAATCAGATTGGACACTATCACCCTTATTTCAGATTCGACACTGACTTTTGTGCAGCACTTGCTTCTCATCACATCAATTATCAAAAACCAAACTATTGGGCTTCCCTGGTGGCGCAGTGGTTGAGAGTCCGCCTGCCAATGCAGGGGACACGGGTTCGTGCCCCGGTCCGCGAAGATCCCACATGCCGTGGAGCGGCTGGGTCCGTGAGCCATGGCCGCTGAGCCTGCACGTCCGGAGCCTGTGTTCTGCAACGGGAGAGGCTATAACAGTGGCCCGCGTACCGCAAAAAACCCACAAAAAACCAAACACCAAACTATTGACTTGATATTGTTTTTCCTACCTTAACATGAATGACTCATTTTTAGAATCTGCTTTTTCAGAGCCCTTGAGGTGCTTTTGCAATAGCAGAAAGGTATTGGTAGCAAATAAGGTGATACCACAGGTATTGAAGCAACAGGTATAAGAAGAGCTCCACTCTTACTTGTATATGACCATTACATGATATAATTTTTAAATTATCTACAAACCAACTCTAAAGGACTTACATTTCTGCTCAGTTATAGCATGCTAAATAATTTTTACTATAAATAAAATTTTCTTATATTTTTCATTTATATCACATTCAATATTTTAAAATATTTCAATGTGTAGGTCTGTTCAGGTAGAAAAAATAGGTAGGTTATTTAGGTAGTGTAATGGTTAGATATATATTGTGTCAGGGGTCTCCAAGACCACGTTGACTCACAAAAATCAGAAAAGCTGTTACAATCACAGTTACGGTTTATTACTGGACGAAAAAATTCATTAAAGTCAGAAAAGGAAAAAAGCATGTGAGTGAAATTATGGGTAATCAAGAACAAACTTATGGAGTCAAAGAGATGTTGTTTATTTTTCTGAGCAACAATGTATGACAACAGGTATTACCAATCAGGGAAGAATACTGGACCATTCTCTTAGATGTTCAAGCTGACTGACCCCTTGACTGTGAGTGGAAGGGTCAAGCTGATACGGCTTGGCACAAAGCCTCAAGCATACAAAAACAGGCATTCACCATTAACCATATTATTAGCATAAACTCTCAAGCTTGACTCAAGTCCTCAGACATACAAAAGCACTTCTCAGGCAGAATATCCCAAGGCTCAGAGCTCTATCAAGTTCTACTTCTTTTCCTTGAAATGTACAAGGTTTGAGTAACACAGGCCTGCTGAATTAACCCTTTACTGCACATCTATAATTTGGTTTTCATATTGATAGCAACTGTGTTTTTCTTCAGATAATTTTTTTGTCAGATCATTCTTTCAATCATATTTGTCCCCATTTCATTTTAAACTCTCAGTTTTGTATCTCTTTTTTATCTAAAAACTCTATTTCACATCTTCTTCACTCTTTGGGGCATTAATTAGCTAATTTAAATCTTTTTACATAAAAAGTACCCTTTCAAATTCATCAGGTATATTGATATATAAAAATATATCTCACATTGTGTGTATAAATAGAATTGGGAAAAATCAATTAAGTGTATTTTTAAGTCTCTCAGTATTGAACTTCAATATGGGCTTAAACAGAAAGATCCTCCTCAAACATATGACTTCCTTTCTTTCTGACTTGAATGATAAATGGAATTGTCATCCTTCAAATTCTTAACACTGAAAACAACCCACTGAAGTCAATTTTGAAGAGAATCTTTTCCTAAGTCAACTGCCAATTAGCTAATTCTACATGTCAATTTGGTTAGTAACACTATGTTTTTATAGTTTTATGTACTTATAGAAATTCATTTGTTCATATAGGTTGAATAAGGTGTTTAAAACTGAATGTAACTCAAAGGTCCTTTTCTGTGATCACCCTATTTTACACACTAGGAAATTAAGAGATGAAATAACTGGCAAACCCTTCAAAAAGAGTTTTATGAGAAAATATCCAAGAGAAAAAGTTCATAACTTAGAAACTTAACAACAAATATACATTAAGCATCAGATGAATATAAATTAAAACCACAATTATACACCACCACCAATCACAAGAATGGTTAAAGGGAAAAATGACTGAGAATACCAAGTGCTGGGGAGCACTGGGGTTAATGAAAACTTTCATATAGTGTTGCTGGTGGTTGGTACTTAATTTGACAAAAATTTTAGACAAATATTTGTCAGTATCTACTAGAACTGAATATATGTATACTCTATACCCCCAAATTCTACTTCTATAAATATAACCAACTAATATGCTTAAAACAAAAATTTCATGTACATGTTCATAAAACTCATATTTTAATATCCCCAATCTGGAAACCACTCCAAAGCTCATCAGATATAGAATAAATGAATAATTCCCATTATGCTCACATTGTGGAATACTACACAAAAATGGGAATAAATATATACATACAGTCACTTTGGAAGACAACTTGGCAGTTTCTTACAAAACTAAATGTACTTTTACCATACAATCCAGCAACTGTTTTCCTTGGCATCTACACAAAGAAGTTGAAAATTGTATTCACATAAAAACCTGCACACTTATGTGTACAGCAGCTTTACTCATAATTGCCAAAACTTGGAAGCAACCAAGATGTCTTTCAGTACGTGAATGGATAAATAAACTGTAGTACATCTAGACAATATAATATTATTCAGCACTGAAAATAAATAAGCTATCAAGCCATGAAAAGAGGTGCAGGAAAATTAAATGTATATTTCTAAGTGAAAGAAGTCAATCAGAAAAGGCTAAATACTGTATGATTCCAATTATATGTCATTCTGGAGAGGCTAAAGTATGGAGACAGTAAAATAATCAGTAGTTGCCATGGGTTGAGGTTGGAAAGAAGAGAATAGACAGAGCACAGAGAATTTTTAGGACACTGAAACCACTCTGTATAATACTGTAATGGTGGATACATGTCATTATATATTTGCAAAAGTCTATAGAACGTACAACACCAAGACTGAGTCCTAATTTAGACTATGGACTCTGGGTTGATAATGATGTATCAATTAAAGTTTATCAACTGTAACCCATGTGCCACTCTGGTTGAGGATGTTGATAATGGGGAAGCTATGCATATATGGAAACAGGGATTATAAGGGAAATCTCTGTATCTTCAAAAAGAAAGTTAATATATGCCTCCTTCTCCTAATTTTGACAAAGAAAAATAAGCACCCATATTACATTTAGAGTTTTGTAGCTCTATGCAGCTCTACCACCAATGCCTGGTCCCTGGCTTCTCTACTCTTGTTTGTTGTTTTTTTTTTTTTTTTGCGGTACGCGGGCCTCTCACTGTTGTGGCCTCTCCCATTGCGGAGCACAGGCTCCGGACGCGCAGGCTCAGGGGCCATGGCTCACGGGCCCAGCCACTCCGCAGTATGTGGGATCTTCCCGGAACAGGGCACGAACCTGCATCCCCTGCATCGGCAGGCGGCCTCTCAACCACTGCGCCACCAGGGAGGCCCCTCTTTTTACTTTTGAATCTAGTTCTATTCTGGGTGTTGAGAAGCCTCATCCTTGCTGAGGCCCAGTCCAGGCTGCAGGTCCATAATTTTTTCATAGCCCTATAAACTTCCTTGGGTGTGCACACCAGCCATGTAGTCCATATTTTGGAGGACAGACCCAGAAATATAGGCCCCTGACCCAACATAGGCCCCTGAAACGTGTTCAAGGCCATTTGGGCAGGAAATACTGATGTGTGGTATAGAATCAGGATGGGTAACTCCATTGGTCCTTAGAATTCAAACCTTAAAATTGGGTTCAGCCAATGGAGGCTCAGAGTGAGTTTATCTAAAGTATACAGACTAGTTAAGGACCACTCTTACCTAGGTCTAAGGATGGTCTTTCAAATGGTCCTATTTCTGAGGCATAGATTGGAAGTGATACATAATACACCAGTAGCTGTGGCTCACCCCATACCCTCACAGTTCCATCAGTATTAGCATGATTACGCCATCCAAGGATCAAAATCACAAGTAGCAGACCTCATATCTGAAAAGCAACCATAGGTTTCCAAATGCAAAACTCCTTCAGATAGTCAGAAAATTACACATCTTCATCCAAGCCATAGGGATGAACATTCTTTCCCTTTCCACTGGTCTAACACATGCAGAGAAAATGATTCCTCTTTATCCTATCTTGGAGATCTGTGTAGGATTGATATCTTCAGTCATACTTTAAGCTTTCTCAGTTTCCTTTAGTATGTGTGAGTGAACACAAACTATGAATTGTTAACTCAGACTTTGACAGTATCAAGCTTTATAATAAGTTCAAGGATATAAGAACTCAAGAGGCACAGATGAAGTAGAGAGAGGCGCGAAGACACATGGCTCCTCAGATCACTCTCTATGGCCCAGAGTCATAGATGACATCTTAAATGAGATTTGCAGGTCATTTCACAAAGTGGAGAGTATTTAGCATGTGAAACATGTCCATTTTACATCTACATGTTCACCTAGTTTATGTGACAGTTGTCAGGGAGCTATGCCCCCTTAATCCATAGATCTTGGGATTGCTTACCATAAGCAATCCCTAAACCAAGTACATCCTGTTCAAAGCATTCTATAGATGAGGACTCCCATCCTAGCAATGTACTTTTTTAACTTCTACAAAACAGAAAGAGTAAACAAAATGGGGTCCTACTTCCTTAAAAGATAATGTGGGTTTTTAGAGGTTTTTTGAATGTTTGTTAATTTTTAATAATGTATGCTTTGGAACACTATAGGAGTTCATTTTCCCACATATTGAATACAATTTTTAAAGCTGGAAAGTAATTTATAGGTATTCTTTGTTTAATCTACTTTATGGATGTGGAAACTGAAGGAGTGAAGTAAACTGTCATTCAACTCTATAGGACCTGCTTTCTTAACACTTTTTATATAGTACCTAGTAACTCAAATAATTTCTGAATTTGCTATTGTGCTCTCCATATTCCATTCTACTACTTAGTTGCTCCTAATTCAACATTTCAATTAATTAAGATTTATTTTATTTAAAAACCTCTGTGCATTCAATCTGCATATCAATTGAATATTATAAAATTGTATGCATATTAAGCAGTAGAGGGTGACAATTATTGTTTTTAAGAAACTGAAGGTCAATTTAACATGTTTTAAAATATTGCTTTAAATGGTCTAAAATTCTCATCTCCTTTTTAATTCAGAAATGTCACAAACTGAGGATTTCTACAAAATGAAAAGATGATGACTGACTCAACTGAAATTTAAATCAGTCAGAGAAAGAGTAGTGGAATTCATGGAAACTCTCATTAACTTAAAGTACTTATTAACTTTCTATTTCCTTTGTATAAATGTACCAACTACAATGATGATTCATGCATTATATGCATCATCCTTCTGGTTAATTATATTCTAAATTAATCTCTAATGACAGTATAATAATGATACTGTATAATTATAATGTCTATTTTCAGACAACATTTCCACCTTAGAATCAAATTCTTATCCGCAAAACACCAGTTTGTTTCTTTTCTTAAGCACATAAATTAAATGGATTCATATTTCTAAAGTTAGTTGGAATATTTGAGTAAGTGAACATAAACTTATGCTATTGGTAGGGGTTATCCTGCAAAGATCAAATAGCTAAGATGAAGCACTTTGAAAAATTATTCCAAAAAATTGTAAAAAGAAAATATAGATATATAATTCAGTTGGACCTGGCTTTGTTTCTCTGGATTTATATTCACTCAATACCTAACAAATACTTATTTAATATCTGTCACATGATGAACATTACGTCATGGGCTGAAGATCACAGAAAATCAAAGTTGTATTGTCAGAGAGCCACTGTCTCAGTGGCAGGCACAGGCCAAAATTTCCAACTCATAATATAGTAGAATAAGTCTAAATATTGTGTATGTGCAGTGTCCTATGAGAATAGCTAAAATCATCTGGCAGGCTGGAATCAAAGTAAATAAGATTAATTTTGCCAAAGAGAGCATTTTAAAATAAATAAATTGTATTAATTTGAAACAGTGTAAAATTATAGATAACTTTGGAATCTAGTTGCTAATCAAGAAATGAGAGCACTCCCTTCAACAGCTCAGCTGGTACTGTGGAGGACTGTAGTACTTCTCAGTATAGTCATCTTTAGGTCACTGGTTTGATTCCGGCTTGAAGGAGGAGTTGATGTTTTACTAACACAACACTGTAAATCAACTATATTCCAATAAAAATTTTTAAAAAAACCCACACTTTACATATGGAAAAAAAAAGAAATGAGAGTGCTTCAAGCATCTGTGACTTTAGAATTTCACACTGAAATTTCTATGTGAGTATCAATTTGTAAGTACATAACACAAGAAACAAGGCATGGGATATCTACATAGGCTCTGTTCTATCTATATTTTTTCTTTTATTTATCTAAATATAATTATCAAACAGTAGATCAATACAGAAATAATCATTATAGTAAATGGCTTCTGGCCTTTGACTTTCATCATTTTAATAATTCTGATGTTAACATATGACTATGGTGTAAGATACCATCTGTTTTCAGTTTTGGAAAAATTCCCATATCCATACACTAAAATTATTAAAATGTTAAAAAATAATAATCTGGTAAGATTGACTCCAAGATCAATTTTGGTCTTCTAGTTTAATGTCAAACTTCTAAAAATTAGTTGCTTTTCTGTGAGCTCAATAATTTCTACCTTTCCAGTAAAATTTTAAAATTTGGTTGGCTTTACAGTCATGCTGATTGGAAATGCTTACTTTAGGACCCAGGACACACATAACAAATAATTGCCTGAGTGTAAAGCACAATGTTATTTCCTAGTGATACATTAATCACTTCCAACTCTACAGAGATTGGCTTTAGCAGCACTACCATGAAAGTGTACAGTGATGACTATCTAGTGAAAACTGAGCAGTTTAACACATCTCTATCTTTAAGTATGATTTTTCTAAATCACTGATGTTGTATTGCAATCTCATATTTAGCCATTATTCTTTCAAATAAATGTGTTCAATTTGGAGCTTTATATACTTGGGGTAAAAATATTACATAAAATTCAAAATTCATATAATATAATAATATGAATATATATATATATATTCATGACTAAAATATGTCTCATGAATGACAATAATGACCAATCATTAATTTATACTTGATTTTTTAGTTTCCTTCTGTAATTTAAAAAAAATTACATTTTTGTTTGAATCTTAATAAGCTATTACATTGCAACTCATTATAATTTCAGCCTTTTTTTTAAATCATGATTTGAAGCAGGATAACACATTAATAAAAGACTAGGTTTTGGAGTTTGAGAGCCCTAATTTGGAGTCAAATTTACATTAATTACCAGCAATGTTGACATTGGAAAAGTTATATAACATATTTAGGCTACATCAACCATAAAATTGGATATGTACCATGTAAGTTTATTTTTATAATCATTTCTGAGCACAAAGTAAATACTCAGTAAATGTTAGCTTTAAAATAGTTCACTAACACAAATAGTCATGGCTTCTTCCTTCAATGTAATATCAATTATATTTGAATATCAGAAATTTACAGGATGAATCAAAAGTCACCCTCAAACAACAGAAACTCATCCCCTTCCAATCAACAGAAAACACAAAGTCACTTCAACTAAATCAAATTCAAAATCTAGCATCATCTACTTCTACTTTGGAAGTATTAAGCCTCAAGAAAAAGTCACTAACAAAGAACAATCTAACAACAAGAACCACCTGGATAATCTATAAAATCATATTTTTTTTAGTCCATCAGAGAGCTTAGAATGCAAGGTCACTTGAACTAAAATCCAAAGAGTGACATGCCCCTCTATGCAGATATGGTTCATATGGATTATTTCATCTTGGCAGAGCATGAAAAGAAGGGGTAGCCATAATAGAGGCTCATAGGAAAACAGCTGAATTTTTAAAAAAATTCTGAAAGGCCAAGTGGAAGCTAGTATGAAAGTTTAAAATCTCTGGGAAACCCAGAAACAAGGTAACTCTGTACATACCTGCTTGCCAACTCTTTTACGTAGTCTTCCACTGACTGCTAAGAGGAGAAGTGGGGAAGAAAACCCCCTGAGGAAAGAGGACTATGAGATGGAGCTTACCTGTCTAGGCATTGTCACCTGCCAGCAAGGTGAGAAGAGTGCTAAAGGACAACAGTGGTTTGGGGTATTTTAAAGCTAGGGAATTTATCTAATCTATGACTAGCAGATTTTGGGTGCAGTTTCATGGGGCATGAAAAGCAGTCAGGCTCTAAGTTGATTTTAAAATATTCTAATTTAGCTATATTTAAAGCAGCTGGATGTGTAAGATTTGAGTTTGGTGCTGGTGGGCTTTGAGCTAACAGTCCTAGCCTGCTATGAAGAAGTAAACAATATACAGATCAATATGCATGGACCAATTAGCCCATTTATATAACAAAGCCAGAGAAAGCTATCTGCCCTCTGGGACCTATATGAGTACCAGTGGTTTTCTATTAATGGTGAATGGAGAGGAAATCCTACTGTGCCCTTGACCCTGCTCTGATTTTGTCAGGAGTTGTGTGTGGATTTGATAGGTGTTATTTCCAGACAAAAGTTTTTAGGAGCCAGTGCATAATTTTTGCTCTTTCCATTGCCATGATGCTAGTCAGTGTTCATGATGAAGGCTCAGTCTGCCTCCATGAGTGAGCTCAACAGAGAACAGAACACCAACTAAGCCAAGATCTCAGTCTGCGCTCAGTCTGCTTCCATGAGTGAGCTCAACAGAGAACAGAACACCAACTAAGCCAAGATCTCAGTCTGCTTCCATGAGTGAGCTCAACAGAGAACAGAACACCAACTAAGCCAAGATGAATCTACAGTGTGAGCAATAAGTTCATCCTTGTTTTAATTTACAAAGATTTGAGGGTTGTTTATTGTCACAGCATAAATTAGCCAAGCCTGACTAGAACACTACAAATGAATTTTGCTCCTAATTCTGATTTGGTCATTTGTTCATGAAAATTATATTTACCATTTTACTGAGAGGATGTGAGTTCTAATGAATTACCCATAATTGAAATTTTTTGTGAATTCACTTTTGAAATAATATTGAAGTAGGCATTTTTTTTTTTTTTTTTTAATAAGTGCTAGTCGTTTTTACTGACTCAATCTCATTTCACCATTAAGGACATTATATGTCTGAGCTTCCTTTCTCAACTTTGTGTAACACAAGTGGCATCTTGAGCTCTCAGACCAGACACAATTCTGTCTTATGCCTACTCTAAATTTGTATCACAAATCACAGGTTGTTTTGTGATGAATTCATCACTGAATAATATTTGTATCTTCAAAACTATAGTATAATTTAAAATAAATATTAAGATAGCTTAGAAATCCACATATTATATATATCTCCAGGACATATTGTAATTGTTCTTCACCTCAATAACACCAATAGATCACTTGTATTTCTTAATGAGGATTTTGCTGTGTAATATGAAGGAAGCATGGTAAAACAGGAATGTTTCTAAAAATATTATTTGACCACGCTTTTCAATTATATTACAGTGTCACTATAATTTTATTGGTCTTAAAATCCTACAATTTTTTAAAGCAAATATCTCTTACATTTATCTCTTTCTTTTCATGCTCATCTCTACCTCCTTTTTCCTGCCCCTTTTATCTTAGATCTGGAACACAGAAAGAGTCCACTGTCTCCTTAATCTTCCTAGTGAAACATTCCTATCTACCTAAACATTTTTTAATTTCAATTCCATATTGAATTACTTCTAATAATTACTGTAAAATAAAACCCAGTTGGAATCTCTTCCCCCACCACTTCTAACACTAGAAAATCATAGCTTATCACTTTTCACAATGAATTTTCCTTTCCAGAGAATTTCAGTTTCCTTCTCCCAACATCCACTCAAAATCCTCTCCATTTTACAAACCTGTAAACACCTTGATGTTAGGAAGTCTGGATTTGCCAGCAGAGCGTTTTATAGGTCACTGACGTTCAGTACATATATGATTAGATCTCTCTATACAGAATACCCAGAAGCTCTAAATCTTACTTTATCTAATTTCAGAGTATTAATTGCCCCTATGGGTATCATGGAAATGGCATAGTCATTATGCTACTGGTGCAATGGTTAAATCACTCCTGGATGTTACTTAATTTATAAATTAGATTAAATGCTTTTTCTATGTGATCTATTCTGTCCTTTTGTCAGAACTTTACATTTTTTTGTTTAGTTGTTTCAGAGTCAAATTTAAAACTATCATTCAGAATATCATATATGTATGTATGTATATATACATACACACATTATTTTTTAGAACAATTTTAGGTTCACAGCAAAATTGAGTGGAAGGTACAGAGATCTTTTACAGAATACCTTTTTATAGTATGAATATTTTACAGAATATCTTTCAACACTAATAATCTAGAAAAAGGAAAGCATCTGTTCTATCTTGAAGCCAGTCACTCTTACAGTTTTCATAAAATGTGTCTTATAGAAAAACTCTGTTTACCATCCAGTAAAATGTATCAGGCATGTTAAAATACAATTGTAACTAAAGGATAAATCCTTCATTTCTCTCTACAAGAAAGCTTGTTGAAAGAAACTATCATGTGGAGCTGAAGAAAATATAAGATCTTGTTTTGAGGTATAAGATGCAACATATAATGCTAATCAGAATATCAGGGAAAATAAAAAAGAAAATAAATTCAAAAATAAAAGGTGCTAAACAAATGCCGAGAATTTGGGGCAGTAGATCACACCTTAAAAATTGATAAAATATTTTATATTATTGTCATGAATTTTAAGACCTAGGTGTTTGTTTTTATATTTTAACATCTCTGAAAACATTTGGTTTCTTATAGTTCATGATTCATTGATAATGGGATGCATTCTTTATTTCTTGGTGGTACATAAAATAATGGCTTGTGTTATTATAAACTGCAACTAACATTTCATGAAATATGGTAAATATAGGAATTGTTTTAAGGTCTGTAGTAAAAATCTATTTTACAGTTGATATCATGATTCCATTCAGAAGTCATTGATTTCCAAAACATCTAACTTAGTATTATATTATGAAATATGTATAACTTATATGATCAAAGGGAATTGTCAATAATCCTAAAAAGCACTATTCCTACATATATATTAAACATTCCAGTAAACATTATCACTAGAGCATTTCTGAACCATCTTTAAAAAAAAATATATATAGTAGTATGAAAGGTAGCAATTAAATATTTGACACTTTGGTATTATGAAATATTTATACTCACACTCCCACAAATGGAAAGAATAAGGTCAGCAAAAGCTGTGAAAGACAAATGCCTCACTTACAAGATTTTCTTTGGAAATAGAATGTGAAAATTTATCCCCACAAAATAAATTAGTGCATGAATTCACTCCATACATTGAGATTTAAATATTGAAATTTGGCTGAAAAATATTCATGTTTTCTGATTTTAGTTTAGAGGGTTATCTTGCTATTATTATAATGTACCTTAAGTTTAAAACTCATGTTTTTACATACATAGATAGCCATCTACTATTTTTAATACTAAATAGTTAAGTCAGATTCTCAGGCTGTGGTGAATTTTTTGTTATTCTATTATTATAGTTTTGACATAAAAAAGATTAATATTTCTGAAATATATTGGCACAAAACCTCAAATACAAGTAAATAAAAGGTCCATGATTTTATACTTATTTTATTTTATCTATTAAAGCTGCCAAAGTTCAATCATACATTATTTAAATCCAACTATTTTATACTGCAGTTTTCATAATCATACACTTATATAAAGTAATATGGACAGTTTATAGATAAAAAATAATAAAACAATCAAGTACCCACTAAAATCAAGTGAATAGCACTAACTTTGAACTCCATGAGTGTACCCTCAGAAAAGCATTGTTCTCCCTCTGCTCAGAAATGTCTGCTATTCTGAAATTTTGTTAATAATTTCCATGTTCTTTTTCAGTCCCCAAAAGGCATACTATTAAATTTTGTAGATTTTGACCTGTATGATTTTTTTATTTAAAAAATATTTAAAATTACACTTCTATATAATAACAGTAGATCTACTATTCCTTCATAAAGTTTCTTGCTTCTCACCCACCTCTAATTGTTCATGTACTTCAGCCTTATCATCAAAGTGAAAAATCCTTTGCTAAATGTCAAGAAGAAAGATATCTAATCTATATAGCATGAACTGCTGTTCATTGCCATTGCTTTTGTTCAGCCACACAGATTTGCTAGTGAAAACTGGTCCAGTGCAGCCTAATGCACTCTTGTCCACTGCTACAATAATGATAGACCTGCAATGGTGTGCATTTCTTTAATGCAGATCATGGAGAATACCTATGAGTTTAGTTGGATAAGGCAAGTTACAACTCAAGGAATTTCAACACAGACATTGGCTTCAGCTTTCTGAAAATTAGACCCTTCACAGAAGCAATTGCATGAGAGAATACAGGCTTGTTTGCCAGCTGGACATGTGTTTTTTTGTTATTTGGGCTTTCCAATTCTATACTTCTGCTGTTGTAAAGTGGAAACCATTGTGAAGAAGAGTAAAATTTTGATTTGCCATCATAAAGGCATGGACAGGAATAGGTACAGCATTGCTCTTGCATTTCACTTACCTGCCTTCCTTATTGACTTCATCTATTTTCATTTCTTCTTCTGCCTTTTGATATTTATTATGTTTGCTCCACATAATTATGTTATCTCCACATAATTATGTTATCAAATTTTTAATCATTAAGTTATGGTGTATTAATATATAAAATTGCCTAAAATTTTATTCTGAATTGTGCAGTAGCCCCTTCTTAGAGATATACTTTTCCTCTGAATCTTCTAGATTAAGAATCAATAAACTTTTCCTGTGAAGGTACAGATATTAAAATTTCTAGGCTTTTCACACCATACAGCTTCTATCCCAACTATTTAACTCTGCTTATGCAATACAAAAGCCACCACAGACAATACCTGAATTAACAAGAGTGGCTGTGTTCTCATAAACCTTTATGAACAGTAAATTTGAATTTAATTCTATAATTAATTTGTATGTGTCCTGAAATAGTCTTTGTTTTTTCTTCAATTCTTTAAAATTGTAAAAACAAGTCTTAGCTGTGAGCTGTGCAAAAACAGGCAGTGAGCCAGATTTTGCCCATAGCAGTAGTTTTCCAGCCTCTTTTCTAGATCTGTACTCCTCAATCCTAGTTGCATATTGGAACTAGGGCATAAACATCAATTAAATCATAATCCTCATTAATAGGGTCTCCTAGTCTTCGTTATATTTTAAAAGTTTCCTAGGTGATTTCAGTATTGAGATTCGAATCTATGCTAGTAAAAAGTCTTTAAAAAAATCCACTGGTTGATTTTCTCCCCTCTCTATTCATTCACAAATAATAGGTACCTAAACTCAATTAGTTTGTGTGGCAAAAGTGTGAGGGAATTGCAGATTGCTCTGATCACTCACTCTCCACTCTGTGAGTAGGTGAATATTCTTAGATCTGGAATTGGATGTCCGGTTGAGGTATACATATCTTAGTCCTAGTCTCCTTTTCTAGTAAGATATGGTAGTACCTTCTTCCTATGCCTAACCTCCTGGTGGTCTGATGCTCCAAGACAATGTAATACATTGAAAACTGCTTTCAGATATAAACTGTTACCCTGTTCTCTTTCTATCTGACAATCCCAACCGAACTTGACTCACAAAATCTAAAACCATAGATTGTATCAATTCATCTCCCTCACAATCCTTGCTTCATGTTCACTTATAGTCTAGGATTTGTGGTCTCCATCTGGGTGCAGTAAGATTTTAGCACAGCTGAAGGTAAGGTGGCAGCTGTCAGATGCCAAATGTCTCCAAAAGATCACTAGAAAAGACTGCTGACCAAGAAAAGCTGTGTAGTAGGCTTACTGCAGTAAGGGGGATGCTATTTTCACTGAATCTTAGTAGTATCTCAGAAGTGTGAAGTCACAGGAGTATACTTAAATGATCTTAGGGACTAAGTTGAATGATTTTTAAGGTGGATTTTGCAAGGTGGAAAACTCACAGTTAGGAAGTTTACACCATAATAGTTTTAGCTTAAGACTCATGGTGAAGTGTCTTTAAGTGAGCCTTGATGATCAGAAAAAAGTTTTGATAAGTAAGGTATTTTAGTTCTTTTCCCTATCTTATCTTCTACAAACAAGAACATTTTAGGGCAAATTGCTAAATTGTTTTTGCCAGGTCACAGTAGTATTTAGTTTAGGGTCAGGAAATTATGTTGCTATCAGTTCTCAAGGCAAATAAATAGAGAAAACAGCATTCTGCTTACTTTATAAAACAACTCTTCAGAAAAGTGAGTGGGCAAAGCAGTTTTAAGTTTGTTTAGGCCCTAAAAGTCTGAATCACAGAGACCATGATGGAAAGTTACAAAGCACATTTTGTCTTCTTAGGTGAGGTTTATTTCATATTGTAAAGTGTCAATTCCAGAAGTTAAAATATGAGAGAGTGTCATGGACATATATACACTACCAAATATAAAATAGATAGCTAGTGGGAAGTAGCCACATAGCACAGGGAGATCATCTCCGTGCTTTGTGACCACCTAGAGGGGTGGGATAAGGAGGATGGGAGGGAGATGAGAGAGTGAGGAGATATGGGGATATACGTATATGTATAGCTGGTTCACTTTGTTATAAAGCAGAAACTAACACACCATTGTAAAGCAATTATACTCCAATAAAGATGTTTAAAAAAAAAGATCTTTTCAACCTATTTTATATCATAGTTAGTTATGAATTATTCCTGATTCTATAATTAGGTGGTCTGATGTTTTTTTTTTTTTAATACCAATGAGAAACTTTCCAATTTTTAGCAGACACTCATTGGGTGTCCTACAAATCTAACTGCATTCTCACACCATCTAGCTGGAGATAGTGTCACATCCCACAGGTTAAGTGCTCAGTCTTACAAGAATACCTCCATTTCAGATGCTAATCACAAGTACAGATTGGTAACCTGTGTTTCTTACTAACTGGCCCAAAATCAGAGGTTCCCATGATCCCATCCCTCAGGTTCAATTAATTTGCTAGAGTGGTTCACAGGACACAGGAAATCTGTTTACTTACTAGATTACAGGTTTATTACAAAGGATATTAACAGATATGAATAAACATTCAGATGAAAAGATACACAGGTGAGGTCCCACTGGGCCTATAACAAGCAACTCTGTCCTTGTGGAGTTTGGGGTACACCACCCTTCCAGCAATAAGATGTGTTCTGGTTCACCAGCCTGGTGAACCAAGCTCTCCAAACCCTGTCCCTCTGGATTTTTTTATTAAGGCTTTATGACATAGGCATAATTGATTAACTCATTGGTTACTGATTATTGAACTCAATCTCCTACAGTCCCTCTCCCCTCCTGGAGTTGGTCAAGGGGTGGGACTGAATGTTCCAATCCCCTATTCACATGGTTGCTTCCCCTAGCAACCAGGCCCCATCCTTAGGTTGCCTAAGAACTTTCCAAAAGTCACCTCATTACAATACAATAGACAACTTTATTGCTCTTATCTCTTAGGAAATTTCAAGGGTTTTAGGAGCTCTGGGCCAGGAATAGAGACAAAGACATAACATATTATTTCTTGTTATAAATCACAATATCTATCACAGGTTACCTGTTACTGCTTTTATTGTTGTAGAGAGTCTTCTTTTTATATGTCTATTTATGGGTATTTTATAAAAAGGTAGAAGTCTGCTAAATTGTATAACATTTTGAAATGAAATTGCCTATGTAATAACTTGTAAGATCATACACATACAGATCACTAACAGTCCAGTATATGTAGGCACAAAACCACTGGTGTGGTAAGTGGTTGTTATGTGAGAGTAGCTCTGTTGAGAAGAATATCAATGTCACAGATAAACAACCCACACTGACCTGGCAGTGAGGGAGCAACGAGAAATGAATACCCCAACATCACTCTCCTTCCTACTTTCAACCTCCTGGTTTCATGAGCTGAAATAAACCAGAAATCAGAGTTGATTGAAGAAGTCCATTCTTGTTAGCCTCCTGTACCATAGAATGGCTAGAGGAAGGTTGAGAAGGGATTTGAAAGGGCAAGTGAGAGATATGCAGGACAACCCCTTCCACACAGTTCTATGTGAGCATGATGTTTGCACATAAAAACATCTGACAAGAAGGAAACCAGCATCATACAAATATTAGACCAGAAGAAAAGATGTCACAAAAACCCTAATAGTGGCACAGAAAGCAGATAAAATAACCCTGGGATATTGGGGACAATGCTGAGCTGCAGAACCATAACTGGAACCACCTACCTACAAATTATCTGCATGAAAATAATCAATGTCTCCTATAAAACACCATAAGAGAAAACCTAGATGACCTTGGATATGTCAATGACTTTTTAGATTCAATTTTAAAAAGGTATGATCAATGAAATAAATAATTGAAAAACTGGACTTAAAATTAAATTAAAATTTCTATTCTGGAAAGGTAATGTCAAGAGAATTAGAAGATAAGCAACAGACTGAAGTAAAATACTTACAAAAGACACATCTGATAAAGGACTGTTACCCAAAATGTACAAAGAAGCCTTAAAACTCAATAATAAGAAAACAATCCAATTTAAAAGGGCCCAAAATCTTAAGATACCTCATTATAGAAGATAAACAGATGGAAAAGAAGCATAGGAAAAGGTGTTCCACATCATATGTACCAGGGGAATGCAAATTAAAGCAATGGTGAGGTACCAGTACACACCTATTAGAATGGACAAAATCCAGAACACTAACAACTCTAAATGCTAGCAAGGATTTGGAGCAACAAAAATTCACTCATTGCTTGTGAGAAAGTAAAATGATACAGCCACTTTGGAAGACAGTTTGTTGGCTTCTTACAAAATTAAACATACTCTTCTATATGATCCAGCAATTATTCTCCTTAGTATTTACCCAAAGTTGTCGAAAACATGTCCACACAAAAAGACCTGCACAGCGATGTTTATAGTAATGTTACTCATTGTATGATTGCAAAACTTGGAAGCAAATAAGATGTCCTTCAGTAGGTGAATGGATAAACTGTGGTACATCTAGACAAAGGAATATTATTCAGCACTAAAAAGAAATGAGTCTTCAAGCCATGAAAAGACATGGAAGAAACAAATGCATGTTACTAAGTGAAAGAATCCAATCATAAAAGGCTACATACTGTTTGATTCCACCTATATGAAATTCTAGAAAAGGAAAAATATGGAGGTAGTAAAATGACCAGTGGTTGCCAAGGAGTTGAAGGGGAGGGAGGGATGAATAAGCAGAGCAAAGAGGATTTTTAATGCAGTGAAAATATTATACCATTATGATAGATATGTCATTATATGTCTGTCCAAACCCACAGAATGCACAAAGCTAAGGCTGAACTGTAATGTAAATTATGGGACTTTGGGTGATTACAATATGTACTGTAGATTTATCAATTATATCAAATGTAGTGTTCTGGTAGAGGATGTTGATAATAGGGGAGACTAAGCCTGTGTGAGCAGGGGGTTATATGGGAAATCTCTATACCTCCCCCTCAGTTTTGCTTTGAACCTTAAACTGCTCTTTAAAAAAATAAAGTCTTTAAAAAAAAAATCAATGTCTATGTTATATAAGCCACCATTCGGTATTTGTAGTTGAAAGTATCTTAACTGATACATTGCCTTGTGAGGCAATTACTGTTGTTGTTTCTATCATCCAGGTTTTTTTAAAAAATGTAGTCATGAAAGGAATTGGTAACTTGACTAATGTCACATAGCTGGTAAGTATGAAATCCAAACTATGTCTGATTCCATTTTCCAACCTATTAAATACAGGGCTATACAGCCTCTCATACTACTATACATATAATTAAAAATGCATATCAAAATAATTATTTACATTTGAAAGCAGTTCTGTTATAGGATTTGGAATAGAGACATGTATGCTTTTTCTTAATTTGTGAACTTGACCTCAATGAGCTTCATTTCCTTATCTATAAAAGTGAAACAAACAAAAATACCAATCCTGCAGGCACAGTTGTTATGTTACTTAAATAACATATTGAAAATATTTTGAAGCAGTAAAATCCTATAGCAACATGTAACTAAATATTTATTAAGGTACATTTTAAAATTTTATATCTACCTTTATCTATATATTTCTCTACCAATTAATCAATAGATCTCTCAGACAATAACCTCTCTCTGTTTCTACAAACATTTTTTCAGTAACTTTTTCCTGTTGCTTCTCTACTGTTCCTTATCTCTTCTAATTTAATGTAAGCTCTTGAAGTTGAGGATCATGATTTCACAGCTTTATATCCCCATAGACTTGTGAATCATAAAGTGATACGCATAATAGAAGTTCAATAAATTTTGTTGAATGAACATGGTCTTTTTATTCCTTCACATACAGAATATACTTTTCCCATTATATCCCATAAAGTATAAGACGATGCTTACCTCCAACATTAACTAAAAATATAGTATCAACAAAAAGCGACATGTCATTCTATAACTCGGGTTAGGAGAAATGTTCTTATTTGTTATTCTTACTGAATAAAGCAAACCCACCAGATGTGTCATTTCTGAATTCAATTGGCTCAGATTTTCAGACCAGCTGAAAAGTTTGTAATAAGAATAAACCTGCTAGGGATCAATAAAATTTCATTTCCACTTCCAGCTTTTTTCTACATTTATTTCTTCCAAACTATCTATCCAACCATCCACGGTCCACAGGACACTGAGAGCGTGAATTTATCTGAAAGAGTTCGGAAAATGCACTTGGAAGTACAGCTTTCTTTCTTATTCTAACAATTTTCATTGGTAGAGTATATCTTTTACTATAGAATTCTTAGAGTTTTAATACATTCTTCCAACTAAATGAGCAAATAATTGACATACACTAACTCCCCAAATGGATAAAATGTAATATTGATGCTTGATGCTTGTGTGCCTCACCTTTTAAATATGTTACCATCCCTTTAAAGAAAGAAAATCAAATGAAGTAGGCAGATGGTTTAAATTGTTTAATAACTTTTGACAATTTCTGCAAAGGAAGATAACATCTATTGTCTAAAACCAATTTGTATACAAGTTATTCATCACGTTTCTTATTCCCCATTGTCAAAACTAAGATCAGATATTAGAATACATTTATACATAAGCCTATGAATCAGGAATAAATTATATCAAATGTTTATTTAATCCTATGTAACCTAAAAAAAGTGACTACTTAAGGTATGTGAATATGATTTTTTAATATAAATAACTATTAATCACTTACTACAATTGAGGGAATATATTAAAAATAATTTTATTTATTATTTATTTCAATAACGATTCTCTAATATAGATAAAATAATGACATTTTATAGCTTAGAAAGCTAGGGTTACTGGACAAGCTTTCATGACTCCATTTCTAGGGCTTTTGTAGAGCTTCATAAAATGCACAGGCTTCCTGATTTACTAGTCAAATAATAATCAAGGTCTTGCTTCTATGATCAATCATTGTATAGCCTTAAGCAATTCACAACTACTTGGTGCTATTGTATCTGTCCTAAGAAAATTATAATTCATTTATCCATTCTTTCTTCCCTATATTATTCATTGATTCATTTATTCAAGCAATCAATATTTATTGAGTATACAGTATCTATTTAGCCTAGTCCTTGCTCTCAAGATCTAGAAGTATAAGAGGCAAACCCTGCCTTAAAAGACTCCAATGTATTGGAAGAGACAATTTAAAAGCCTAATTGCAATGCAGGGAGATAAATGCTGTAATAGTGGCATGCACTCGATTCTAATTAGAACACAAGGAAGGTGCATTTAATTCAATCTCAGTCTTTTATCTGGAAAAGTTTCCCAGAGGTAGTACCCTTTGAACTGAGTAGTTGTGATACAATACCCTCAAGCTAGTATCCAGTCCCTAAAGTAAAGTCATTGCTCTTAGCACTCAGTAAAATTTTCCTTTATCATCTTCATTTGCTGGGTCAATTAAAATAAGCACTTAGCTCTCAACAACGTCCATTTTTGGGATTGAAAGATGGATGAGGAGCTACTGCCCCTTTATTACCCTCTTAGTTTTAGACCCAGAGGACATAACAGGAAAGAAGAAATCAGGCATATGTGTCTTTCTGATGAAGAACCAGTGAATGAAATAAAGGAAAAAGCTCTTTGATATCAAGACAGAAAGTAAGCTATCAATGAGCAGGAATTTCTTAGATGTTATAAAGTTTAGATTCTATATGATTCCATCATCCATCCTCCTAAGCTTTATCCTCACTTGCCAGTTTCTCATAATTAGAGAGAGGAAACAATTTAAGATTGTCAATTCCTCAAGTTTATGAGATTGAAGACAATTCCAGACAGACTGTCTCTAGTCTTCTGATAAATAGGCTGATAAATAGAGTTTCCGGTTCTCAGCTTTCTTCAGTCCTTGGTATTGCAAGTGGCTTAACATTTCTAGAAATTCAGGCTTCCTATTGTGTATTCCAGTAAAGAGGAAAGAGGATGAAAGAAAAAAAATAACCTCAAAAGCTTTGTTTCTTTTTGAGTCAGTGCCCTTAAATAGCCTTTCTGAAATTACCACACAATACTTCTATTTACATATTATATGGGCACTTCTAGTTACAAGTGAAGTAATAGTAACAGTAGTAGTAGTAGTCATAATCTTGGCAATATAGTTTGGAATAAGGATATGTTTTAGGGGCAGGGTCAACAAAACTTAGTAGTGATGTGCATATGAGAATTGAAGAGATCAAGGAATTGGGGTAACTTCCAGGTTTTGGACCTGAGAAAATGGGTGTCTATAAATAACATTAAAATTGAGAAGGAAAGAACAGGTTTTGGGTCAGAGAGAAAACCTATAATTTTTGTTTTGATATTATTAAATTTGTGATGCTTACATATGTGTTTTTAAAAGTTGGTATAAATTTAAGAGAGAGGTTAAGATTAGGTTTATAAATTGAGAGTCATTCATATAATGATATTTAAAACCACGGAAACAGATGAGATCACCAGGGAAACAAAGTGCTGGGAAATAATTCTCCAAGACATTCTTTAGTTTTTTGTTTGTGACTTTTTCAAGGATGTTTGTGAAGTAAATTGCCTTGGAAGATAGAGATAGTGTATCAACCTGGAGCAGAGATTAAATTTGCTTCCTGACCCAGATAATAAAAAGAATGACTCCACCCCAGACAGAAGTTGGGCATATTGGCTAGTAGCCTTTAAAAAATCAGTTCAGGGGTTTTCTGAACATGTGGTAGATTTTTACAATAGCATCCACCTGGGTCACTTCTGCATTATCTCTGTGGGCCTTGGAGGAAAAGGGAAAATAATGGAAACATGAAGCTCCTGCTACCTGTTATACCATGAGAAATAAAGTCCTTTGTCTATGACTCAGAAGTTGGTGTCCTTTGCCAGCATCTATAGAATTTTGGCAAGCCAATTTGTTAGCGTGCAATTAAGGTAAAACTTCAGAGTCCTCACAGTTTTTAAAAATATAAAGAAGAGAAAAAGAGTAACATCTTGGACTAGCCAACATGTACAGGTCAAGAGAGACTGAGAATCCAGGAAAGGAAAATAAGAAGGAATAGCCAGTCATATCAAAACAAACAAGAACTTATTTTACTTTTTTTCACGGAATCCTATAATTAAGATATATATTTCAAATAGGATGAAATTTTTGTTCTGATGTCAACTGTTTGGAAAGATAATTGACCACTGGATTCAGCAAGTTTTAGGAACTAGTTAAGGAACTTAACTAGACCTACAGCTATTGGAGATTTATGTTGAGAGATTAATAATCTATAGCACTGTCTATAACATATTTATGTATATGTGTAGAAGCAATCTCTTTAATAAACAGTGCTAATGTCACACAAATAATACAGATATTTATGGCCATCTGGGAAGGTTATTTTTTAAACCTTTTTATTTTGAAATAATTATAGATTCACATGCAGTTGTAAGAAATGATATAGAGAGATCCTATTCTACTTCACTCAGTTTTCTCCAGTGCTAACATCTTGCATAACTGTAGTACAATACACAACCAGGAAATTGACATTGAAAAAAATTCATTGACCTTATTCGGATATCACCAGTTTTACATTCATTAATGGGTGTGAGTGTATTTAGCTCTATGCAATTTCATCATATATGTAGATTTATGTGATCATCACCACATAAGATTCAGAACAGTTCCATCACAAGAATCCCTTGTGCTACACTTTTATAGCCATAATCATCACCTTCCTTCATCAAATAAGAATTAGCCAAATGAAACAGAGAAAGAGAGAAGTTGGGCAGAGAGAGAGAGAAAGTTATGTGGCATGCGAATGTGTGACAAGCATAAAAAACAGTAACTTTAACTCTGTTGTTAACTTATGTTCCTTTGCTTTATCATGAGTATACGTATTTGCTTTGTTTCGGGGGAGAGAAAAATTTGTATGGTAGATAGCTAGATAATAGATGGATGAATGATCAATGGCTCAAGCAATAAAATAAGTACTTTTGAAATTTTCAGCCTCTTATTTTATCACTTGTAATCAATCAATGTTATTAAGTGCCTTCCATTTATTTAAAAAAGCTAAGTTCTGATATATGAAGACTATACGATCAATGCAAATACCATCTTTCATCCTCTCCCAGATAGCTGGTTATAAATCATGATATGACTGAATCCAATGGTGTAATTTAAATGACAGTGTTTTGTAAATAGACCACTAATATATAAATATTTTTATTATATAACTTAGAATGGGATACATTCCATAAATCAGATAAAAAGCCATGTCAGTTCAAAGTGAGAGAGAAAGAGGGAGAGAAAATACTTTGCTGGAAGTCAGAAGAATATAGTACAGAAGGTATAACTCACATCTCCAACTTTTCTTTCCTCCTGCCCAAGGGAAGTTCCCTTTGACATACAGCAGGGAAATAAGATCAGACAGCTTTTCTTGTGTTCATCTAGTTCAGAATCCTTCTTAGCACCGATAGTTTTTTGCCAGTGATACCAATTTTTTTATCAACAACATTCCTGCCTGTAGGTCTGGTCACCAGATAGAACCCAGATTCATGATTAACTACTATTCTACTGGAGTCAGTGAGGAGATGAAATGAGAAAGACCTCCAATCCTATACTTCTCTGACCCTTCAGTCTCCTCTGAGATTATCAAACCATGTTGTACAGAAAAATGGAACAATTCCAAAGGGAAAGTACAATGGAGGACTAAGAAATTAGTCTCTCCCTACTGTAGGCTACACCTTAGGTCTCAAAGGAAAGGAATCTTTGAGAGTTCTTCTAATCCATCTGCTCCTCTCTACCTAGGTTCACCTGCCTCAGCTTTACTCTCTCTTTCCCTTCTTCAAGTCTCTTCATCCAAATCTCTACCTACACTCCTGGAAACACAGCTTCTTCTCCTGACAAGAGGAAATCTTGTTCTCTTCCTGCACTAGATTTGAGTTGGTCTATCAGAAGGAATCCCTGAATTTCACCAATGATGTCTGTTGCTCTCCAAGTTTACAAATGAGTCAGGGACTCTAGAGCTCCTTCTGTAAGGTCTTTATGGATCATCTGGTCAGGATCTCTTTATTTTCCCAGCCATGTTAGGTAAAGATATGCCACTTCCCTTGAAGTTTCTGTTCAGTTATGCACATGCACATTTCCAAGTATAAATAATTTTCATGGATGATACAGTTTATATCCTTATTAAAATTTTTTGTTTTATCAGTTAACAAATCAACTGACCCTTTTTCTAAAGTCATGGGGTCCACTGAATATAAAGATTAACCTCAAAAGCTTTTCTCTTTACAGACAGTCCTGCTCTGGTATAAGATGCCAGTGGAGAAGGGGTAGCCTGTTCTTCTCTCTACATTTGCCTTATGAACTGATGTCAAAGATGGGCTATAGAAATAGGAGCGAGATTAGTATTCCTCGAAGGTGAAAAACATGAGCACCCACATATAAAACCAGAAAGTTGTGGGAATTACAAGGAAGCAGTGAATAATTCTGCTTTGCCAGATGACAGTGGCATGGAAAACAGTGAACTCAAAAACCTAGGAAACAAGTTGAATTACTGAAAACTTTTATAGAAAAGACAAGATTATAATTAGTCTTTAGGAACCCAAAGGAAGCAGAATGCATGGAAAAGACTAAAAAAGACTAAAGTAAAGTGAAACTGGACACAGTGAGATGATTAAAACAGTCCTGGTGAAGGAACCCTGGAATATCTTTTGTTCATATTACCCCCAAGACAAGAAATGTCTTTCTACTGAATAGGAATATAAAATAATGACTGAATTTTATAGCCAGATTCTGAACAAGTTAACATACAAAACAAAACAATATGAGAGCTCAGAATTTTGCAAACTGTTAACTTCCCCAGAATACCAAGATATAAGCTTTTAATATATTAAAGGAAAAAAAAAGATATTATCTGAAATATTTATCCGTATTTTCAGATAGCACCCAGCTCTTAAGAGAATATGGTGAGGCATGCTAATCAGTTTAGATAAACTTGGTAAAATATATTTTGATTCTTTTGGTTTATCTGATATTAACACTGACATTCAAGTGTACTACTGTAATTATTGAGCTATAAATAATAAATTCTGTACTGCTATAAATATGTTAGGGTTTTATAAACTTCCTATTCTTACTATGAAAATTATAATAAAAGTTGTTAAAATATATTACTCATAATAACTTCAAAGCAATGAGTGCTTTTTTTTTTTCCATTTTACAGATACAGAAAATGAGGTTCCCAGAACCTGGGTAAATTATTCAAGTTAATAAGGGGCAAAGCTGTGGTTTCAAAATGGTTCTGTCTCCAAACACAGTGCTAACATTTATAAGAAGAGTTATGTATCAAAATTGTTATCAAAGAAATATTAATTTTAAGACAGTAAACTTCATTCAAAATATCAGTTTATTGGGCCTTCAAAGCCAAGACTCACTGCTATTAAAACCATTTGTGAAGCTGTTTAAAATTACAAACAGGGGGGCTTCCCTGGTGGCGCAGTGGTTCAGAATCCGCCTGCCGATGCGGGAAACACGGGTTCGTGCCCTGGTCCGGGAAGATCCCACATGCCGCGGAGCAACTAAGCCCGTGAGCCATGGCCGCTAGGCCTGCGCGTCCGGAGCCTGTGCTCCGCAACGGGAGAGGCCACAACAGTGAGAGGCCCGCATAACGCAAAAAAAAAAAAAAAAAAATTACAAACAGGAATAGACTTGCACTCTTCATAGTATATTTGATTTAGTTCAGGAAGATATTTCCAATCTGAAAGAGAACCTGTGTTATCCAGTCTCAAGCTGGCAAATGTACAACATTGTTGCTCCTTCTTATTCCAAATGTGACTTCTATTTAAATCCACTGCTCAATAATACACTCAATTATTTTGGGTGGATAAATCAGCAAAGCAAGAATTGCATCTTTCTCCTTACCCCTGTTTTCTCAGGTTCATTACTAAACTGCATCAGAAAATTTTTCCCATTTTCTTCCACCCTCTTAAGGGCAAATTATTCTAACTTTTCTTCAACTGAGGTAATACTTCTTTCTTTGAAAGAGAACTCTAGAAAACATTAAGACATAAGCAGACATTTTTCCATCAAGTCCAACTCATAACTTATGACCTGAGTATCTTCCCATTCACCCTGTCATCCTTAACTATCAACATCCAAATGGGATTTCAAGTGAGGATCTAATACACAAATACATTAAGGTATAAAGAATGTATTATCTGCATTTTAATAGAAGGTAAAAAGCCTAGGCCTCAGAAAAGGATTTAAATTATGAAATTTAGACCTTGGAAAGATAGGGAGAGCTCTTTTGGGAAATGGAATGCAGTATAGAGAGTAAAGTCATGGATATCTTCTCATTCCCTCTAAAGTTGCCAAACTATGCAGACAATTATATCCCTTAAAAGTAAATGAAGCCCTGGTGATTTCAAAGTTTTGACATAGACTATTCCTGCTAGAAGCAACTTTGGTGACACATAGAACACTAAGTCAACTACAACAATTATACTTTTAAAACCTTAATCCACTTCCTCACAAGCCAGATAATCAGTAAAACACTAGGAAACAAGCTTTAGGAGACAGCTGCCTCATCAGTACACTGATAACAGAAACACAACTTTAATTTTACAAACTAAGAAAAACTTGGTAGAAGTTAGCTAAAAATAAACCATACGCAGGACAACATATGAAATCTATTTTAGGACCCATGAACAGCGGTCAATGAACTATTTTAATAGAAGAACCATGTATTTATCATTGAAAATATACTTTCTGTGTGTAGAACATTTTTTATGCCTCTTCTCACATCTGTTAGGCTCACCTTTTTTGCTTCAGCCATTGCTGTGGAACCCAGTTGTACACAAATGCAACCTAACCTCACCTAGCTTGAGCTAATATGATTGGACCTCTTGTTTTCTGCCCTGGGACATATCCGCCACCATCATACAGGATGCAGTAGCTCAATTAAATATTCTAGCCAATGCATAAGACAAAGCTGGAGGTATGAGGTGTTTATGCTCCGTAGGGTAACCCCTGACAAATGCGGGAACTGAATGGAGCCAATACAAATAGTCCCTCATTCTTGTCTCAGGCAGAGATGTAATGCTGAATAGAGGGCCTCTAGTGGGGTTGAGGCCCATCACCCTCAGTGGTAACCAGCTGAATGGTGTATTCTTGAATAGCTTTCTCTCCTTCCCTGTGTCATTCTTTCTATTTCCGCTTCTTGTTTGTAACCAGCAAATTTCTTGCACACAAGGTCTATTCTCTCATTTGGAAATAGCTGGTTTTAGGGGTGTCCCTAATAGTAGCAAGTGCACTGGTCACTTGTCCAATGACCTAAAGAAGAAAGATCAGAAGATGGAGGGCAAGGAGTTCTGGGAAAGAGACTTTATGGATGGATGGATGGGAGTGGGTAAATGTGAAGATCTTTAAGCATATGTGAATTCCAACAAGAAAACATCTAGAGTGGAGGAGACAATAAACAACCAGTGCATAAGAACATATATCAGAAATACATAACAAACATGTCACCACAAAGAAAGCATGTTTTTCCAATAGAACTTAGAGCCTTGTTTGGTAGACATTTGAACCTGTAATTATAGGCACACTCAACACCTAAATGTCTATACATGTTCTCAAAGGGAAAGAAAATCCTATAATGAATATTGCACAACATCTGTTCCATTTTTCTGCTGAAGGCATTAATTTTTGGCATGCCTGACACAAAATCATCTGAAAGTTTTAGAGATATGAGATGTGATGCCTTAGTGCACCTCCACACACACACTCACAATGTTATAGTTCCTTGAATTATAGAAAAACACAAAGCAACATAGAACTGTGTGAGAAAATCTATGCAGGTTACTCACATTTAAGATTTGAAAGAAGGGAAGGATTATTGGGGTGAGATTAGAGATAAATTTCAAACTGGCTTTCAAAGGAAAGGAAAAATTTGTAAGGGCAAATTCAAGGGCAAGGGCAAAGTTAAAGGTACACAGGAAGAGATTAGCATGTGTGGTGGAAAAGGAGAGCTAATATGTACTGTGCTCTTTGGATGAGACAGATTATATCCTTGGCCATACCCAGTCCATGCCCCTCTGCAACTGAAGTCCTACCCTTTGTCTTAGCCTCTCTCATTTCAAAAATTGTCAAATTTATTCTCATAGGTGCTCAGGTGAAAATTTGGGAGGGCTAGCTATCTACAAATCTTATGGGCTCTGCTTTCAACATATATCCTGAGTCTACCAATCTCTATCACATCTACCACCAGTAATCTCCTCTAACCCACAATCATGTCCCTCCTGGACAATTGCTACAGTCTCCCAGTCGGTCTTACTGCACCCTCCCTTACTCTCCTATAGTTTCTTCTTCTACAAGAAGCCAGAGAAACAATTCCTTAAAATTCCAAGGCACATCGCATTACTGTTCCACACAAAACTCTCTAATGGCTTCTCTTCCTGATTAAGAGTAAAATCCAAAATCTTTTCTATGGCTTCACAAGGCTTGGCACTCCCCCCATTCCCCTCAGCTACCTCTCTAATCTAATCACTGACCACTTTCCTTTTGTCAACTTTGATCCAGACACAGTTGTCTCCTTGCTATTCTTTAAACCTGTCAAGCACACACCTGCCTTAGGGCTTTTGTACTCACTTATTGGTCTCTCTAAAAAAACCCCACTCTTCTCCATATAATAACCACTTGGCTAGTTTCACTTTATTGGGTCTCAGCTCCTCTCTCAAATGCCACCTCCTGAGAGATATCTTCCATGATAACTACATCTAATATAGCAGCTCCATTTACTCTCAATGCCTTTACCTTGCCTTATTCTCCTTTAGAGAATTTATTACTGCCTCTAATGCTATGTATTTGTTTATTATTTATCTCTTCTCACTAGAAGTTCATCTCTATAAGGCAGGGATTTTGTCTATATTTTCTTCATTGCTGTGTGTCCAGAATCTACAATGGGATTTGGCATATAGTGGTTAGTTTACAAATATTAAGTGAATAAATAAACATTACTTTAATTCTTTCAAAACCCTATGAGATAGGTAGCATTCCCCATTGTGCTAAGAGGAAACTGTACACAGAAATATTAAATGCCTTTACCACAGTCAACAGCTAATAAGACTTATAATTTAGATTTATATGTAGACTTCAGAGTCTACATTTTTAATGACTCCTTTATACTGCCTTTCCAGGATGGGACTATAAGAAGAGGAGGTATAAATGAGCAGAAGCTGCACATTAGCAAGTAGTAAAATGTAAGGTTTGGTAAATTATATTTTCACACTAGGACATAACATAAAATTCCCCACATTTAAATTCCTCATCTATTAATGTTTGACTCAGGGTTACAGGAAGTTTATTCCACACATTTAAATTCCTCATCTATTAATGCTTGACTCAGGGTTACAGGAAGTTTATTCCAACACATAAATATAAATTTTAAAAGAAATTAAAGATAATGACTGCTGAGATTTTAAATGTTACATATTTTATTACTTTATTACAATAGCACGAAATAAATATGTTGAACATATCTTCCATTAAAAAGACACCTAATATGTAAATCTTACTTGAAATCTTGCAATTTCCCACAAGAAAAAAAAATTAAGAGTAAAAGATTATGCTAAAGCCAGAGAAAAAAATTACTGTAAATATAATTTAGGAACTACTATTTGTTAATGGCTGTTATTTGGAAGTACATATGTAAGAAACTATGTTCATTTCCAGAGTCAGTATCATACACTTCAGAATGATGTCAGTCAGCCTGATGAAGACTGGGGTTGTAATCTGAACTCCCATTATTAACTAGAGTCACTGCTAAATATTTAGTACTGAAAGATACCACTAAATTGTGGTCATTTAGCAGAGAAAACACATCTGAAAATGCTACCATGCATGCAGGTGGTGTATCAATGACAAATTAATTTTTTTAATCCTAAAACATTTGTTAAATAAATCAATAAACTGTTAGAAAACTTAGAAGCTTTTCTCAGTTACACTGGTAACTATAAGTTGTTTCTTGTCAGTGTTTTTTCATTTATAAAATAGGAAAATTTAATTAAATACCTTCATTTTTTGCCCTGGTCACATGCTCTGCATGCTTATCTAGACTCGGAAGTACACCATTTCTTATCCTGAAGTGTCTTTTTTTTTTTTTTTTGCAGTACGTGGGCCTCTCACTGTTGTGGCCTCTCCCATTGCAGAGTGCAGGCTCCAGATGCGCAGGCTCAGCGACCATGGCCCACGGTCCTAGCCGCTCCACAGCATGTGGGATCTTCCCAGACTGGGCATGAACCCACGTCCCCTGCATCGGCAGGCAGACTCTCAACAACTGCATGACCAGGGAAACCCTCATCTGCCCATTTTTTAATTGGACTGTTTGTTTTTTTAATACTGAGTTACATGAGCTGTTTATATATTTTGGAGGTTACTCCTTTGTCCTTTGATTCACTTGCAATTATATTCTTCCATTCTGAGGGTTGTCTTTTTGTCTTATTTATAGTTTCCTTTGCTGTGAAAAGCTTTTAAGTTTCATTAGGTCCCAACTGTCTATTTATTTATTTATTTTCATTACTGTAGGAGGTGGGTCAAAAAGATCTAGCTGTAGTTTATGTCATAGAGTGTTCAGCCTATGTTGTCCTCTAAGAGTTTTAGAGTGTTTGGTCTTACATTTAGGTCTTTAATCCATTTTGAGTTTAATTTTGTGTATGGTGTTAGGGAGTGTTCTAATTTCATTCTAATTTCAAGTGGGTGTCCAGTTTCCCAACACCACTTATTGAAGAGACAATCTTTTCTCCATTGTTTATCCTTCCCTACTTTGTCATAGATTAGTTTACCATAGGTGCATGGGTTTATCTCTGGGCTTTCTATCCTGTCCCATTGATCTATATTTCTGCTCTGTGCCAGTACCATATTGACTTGATGACTGTAGCTTTGTAGTATAGTCTGAAGTTACAGAGTCTGATTCCTCCAGCTCCATTTTTTTCCTCAAGAGGGTTTGGCTATTCAGGGTCTTTTGTGTCTCCAAACAAATTTTAAGATTTTTTCTTCTAGTTCTGTAAAAAATGCCACTGGTAATTTGATAGGGATTGCACTGAATCTGTATATTGCTCTGTGTAGTACAGTCATTTTCACAATATTGATTTTTCCAATCCAAGAACATGGTATACCTCTCCATCTCTTTGTGTCATCTTTGATTTCTTTCATCAGTGTCTTATAGTTTACTGAATACGGGCTCTTCAACTCCTTATGTAGGTTTATTTCTAGGTATTTTATTCTTTTTGTTGCAATGGTGAATGGGATTGTTTCCTTAATTTCTCTTTCTGATCTTTCCTTGTTAGTGTATAGGAATGCAAGAGATTTCTGTGCATTAATTTTGTATCCTGCAACTTTACCAGATTCACTAATTAGCTCTAGTAGTTTTCTGGTGGCATCGTTAGGATTATCTACGCACATTATCATGTCATCTGCAAACAGTGACAATTTTACTTCTTTTCCAATTTGGATAACTTTTATTTCTTTTTCTTCCCTGATTGCCATGGCTAGGACTTTCAAAACTATGTTGAATAATAGTGGTGAGAATGGATATCCTTGTCTTGTTCCTGATCTTAGAGGAAATGCTTTCAGTTTTTAACCATTGAAAATGATGTTTGCTGTGAGTTTGTCATATATGGCCTTTATTATGTTGATGTAGATTCCCTCTATTCCCACTTTCTGGAGAGTTTTATCATAAATGGGTGTTGAAATTTGTCAAAAGATTTTTCTGCGTGTACTGGGATGATCATATGGGTTTTATTCTTCAATTTGTTAATATGGTGTATCACATTGATTGATTTGTATATACTGAATAATCCTTGCATCCCTGGGATAAATCCCACTGGATCATGGTGTATGATCCTTTTAATGTGTTGATGGATTCTGTTTGCTAGTATTTTGCTGAGGATTTTTAAATCTATATTCTTCAGTGATATGGGCCTGTAATTTTCTTTTTTTGTGATATCTTTGTCTGGTTTGGGTATCAGGGTGATGGTGGCCTCATAGAATGAGTTTGGGAGTGTTCCTTCCTCTGCAATTTTTTGGAAGAGTTTGAGAAAGATGGGTGTTAACTCTTCTGTAAATATTTGATAGAATTCACCTGTGAGGCCATGTGGTCCTGCACTTTTGTTTGTTGGAAGATTTTTAAGCACAGTTTTAATTTCATTACTTGTGATGGGTCTGTTCAGATTTTCTGTTTCTTCCTGGTTAAGTCTGTGAATGTTATACCTTTCTAAGAATTTGTCCATTTCTTCCAGGTTTTCAGTTTTAGTGTCATAGAGTTGCTTGTAGTATTCTCTTATGATGCTTTGTATTTCTGCGGTGTCCATTGTACTTCTCCTTTTTCATTTCTAATTTTATTGATTTGGGTCCTCTCCCTCTTTTTCTTGATGAGTCTGGCTAAAACTGTATCAATTTTGTTTATCTTCTCAAAGAACCACCTTTTAGTTTTATTGATCTTTGCCTTTGTTTTCTTTTTTCTTATTTCATTTATTTCTGTTCTGATCTTTAAGATTTCTTTGTTTATACTAACTTCAGGTTTTGTTTGTTCTTCTTTCTCTACTTCCTTTAAGTGTAGGTTAGATTGTTTGAGATTATTTTTGTTTCTTGAGCTAGGATTGGATTGCTATAAACTTCCCTCTTAGGACTGCTTTTGTTGCATCCCATAGGTCTTGGATCATTGTGTTTCGTTGTCATTTGTCTCTATGTATTTTTTTGATTTCTTCTTTGATTTCCTCAGTGATCTCTTGGTATTTAGTAACGTATTGTTTAGCCTCTATATGTTTATGTTTTGTATGTTTTATTCCCTGTAATTTATTCTAATTTCATAGTGTTGTGGTGGGAAAAGATACTTGATATGATTTCAATTTTCTTAAGTTTACTAAGGCTTGATTTGTGACCCAAGATATGATCTATCCTGGAGATTGTTCTGTGCTCACTTGAGAAGAAAGTGTAATCTGCTGTTTTGGGATGGAATGTCCTATAAATATTAATTAAATATATCTGGTCTATTATGTCACTTAAAGCTTGTATTTCCTCATTAATTTTCTGTCTGGATGATCTGTCCATTGATGTAAATGAGGCATCAAAGTCCCCCACTATTATTGTGTTACTGTCGATTTCCTCTTTTATAGCTGTTAGCATTTGCCTTTTTTACTGAGGTGCTTCTATGTTGGATGCATATATATTTATAATTGTTATATCTTCTTCTTGGATTGAACCCTTGATCATTATGTAATGTCCTTCCTTGTCTCTTATAACATTCTTTATTAAAGTCTATTTTATCTGTTATGAGTATTGCTACTCCAACTTTCTTTAGATTTCCCTTTGCATGGAATATCTTTTTCCATCCCCTCACTTTCTGTCTGTATGTGACCCTAGGTCTGAAGTGAGTCTCTTGTAGACAACATATATATGGGTCTTTTTTTGTATCCATTCAGTGAGCCTGTGTCTTTTGGCTGGAGCATTTAATCCATTCACATTTAAGGTAATTATCAATATGTATGTTCCTATTACCATTTTCTTAATTGCTTTAGGCTTCTTTTTGTAGGTCCTTTCCTTCTCTTGCATTTACCACTTAGAGAAATTCCTTTAGCATTTGTTGTAGAGCAGGTTTGGTGGTGCTGAATTCTCTTAGCTTTGGCTTGTCTGTAAAGCTTTTGATTTCTCTGTCGAATCTGAATGAGATCCTGCCTGGTAGAGTAATCTTGGTGGAGAATCTTGAAAGTTTCTTCCCTTTCATCACTTTAAATATATCATGCCACTACCTTCTGGCTTGTAGAGTTTCTGCTGAGCAATCAGCTGTTAACCTTATGGGAGTTCCCTTGTACATTATTTGTCATTTTTCCCTTGTTGCTTTTAATAATTTTTCTTTGTCTTTAATTTTTGTCAATTTGATTATTATGTGTCTTGGCATGTTTCTCCTTAGGTTTATCCTGCCTGGGACTCTCTGTGCTTCCTGGACTTGGGTGGCTATTTCCCTTCCCATGTTAGGGAAGCTTTCAACTATAATCTCTTCAAATATTTTCTCAGTTCCTTTCTCTCTCTTCTCCTTCTGGTACCCCTATAATGTGAATGTTGGTGCATTTAATGTTGTCCCAGAGGTCTCTTAGGCTGTCTCACTTCTTTTCATTCTTTTTTCTTTATTCTGTTCCACAACAGTGAATTCCACCATTCTGTCTTCCAAGTCACTTATCCATTCTTCTGCCTCAGTTATTCTGCTATTGATTCCTTCTAGTGTATTTTTCCTTTCAATTATTGTATTGTTCATTTCTATTTGTTATTTAATTCTTCTAGGTGCTTATTCTTTAGTTCTTCTAGGTCTTTCTTAAACATTTCTTGCATCTTCTCGATCTTTGCCTCCATTGTTTTTCAGAGGTCCTGGATCATCTTCACTATCATTATTCTGAATTATTTTCCTGGAAGATTGCCTATCTCCATTTCATTTAGTTGTTTTTCTGGGGTTTTATATTGTTCCTTTATCTGGTACATAGCCCTCTGCCTTTTCATTTTGTCTATCTTTCTGTGAAAGTGGTTTTTGTTCCACAGGCCGCAGGACTGTAGTTCTTCTTGCTTCTTCTGTCTGCCCTCTGGTGGATGAGGCTATCTAAGAGACCTGTGCAAGCTTCCTGATGGGAGTGACTGGAGATTTGGGTTTTGTTCTGGTGAGCAGAGCTCAGTAAAACTTTAATCCTCTTGTCTGCTGATGGGTGGGGCTGAGTTCCCTCCCTGTTGGTTGTTTGGCCTGAGGCAACCCAGCACTGCAGGCTACAGGCTCTTTGGTTGGACTAATGGTGGACTCCAGGAGTCCTCACACCAAGGAATACTTCCCAGAACTCCTGCTGCCAGTGTCTTGTCCCTACAGTAAGACACAGCCACTCCCTGCCTCTGCAGGAGACCCTCCAACACTCACAAGCTGCTGTGGTTCCATCTCCTAGGGGTCACTGCTCCTTCCCTTGGGTCTTTATGTGCACACTACTTTGTGTGTGCCCTCCAAGAGTGGAGTCTCTTTTTCCCCCATCCTGTTGAAGTTCCGCAGTCAAATCCCATTAGCCTTCAAAATCTGATTCTCTAGGAATTCCTTCTCCCATCACCAGACCCCCAGTTTGGGAAGCCTGAGGTTGGGCTCAGAACCTTCATTTCTGTGGTTGGACTTCTGTGGTAAAATTGTTTGCCAGTTTGTGAGTCACCCACCCAGCAATTATGGGATTTGATTTTATCCTGATTGTGCCCCTCCTACTGTCTCATTGCAGTTTCTCCTTTGTCTTTGGATGTGGGGTATCTTTTTTGGTGAGTTTCAGTGTCTTCCTGTCAATGATTTTTCAGTAGTTAGTTGTGATCCTGTGCTCTCACAAGAGGGAGAGAGTGCACATTCTTCAACTCTGCCATCTTCTACATACCCATGTTCTTCTAAACATAAGTTTTTGAAACTAAATTGAGTAGCCATTTTTAACATTTGACTTAAATTAAATACTGTTAAAATTCTAACAAAATTTTCTGTAAAATTAAAAATTCTGTTTCATAATTTCACCTGCCACATTTTAATTGTTCAATATTTATGTATGGCTAGAAGCTGTCGTATTGGACAATGAAGTTCTAGAGTTTCACAGAATACACCTTGAAAACCACTGGCTTAATCAAAATATTTCTCAAGAGTATCATTCAAGAGACTAATACCTTGCTCACCAAGAAGGATTCTTCTTCATATTTGGCATCGGGGTGCATTGAAAAATCTTGTTCCTAGACCTGTGAGGTGGAATTTCAGACCACAGACTTAGTTAAATTCACTGACATAGTAATACCCTGTCAAGTATCCGGGAATCCAGCTAGTTAACTTAAATTGCCCTGGAGGTGTTCCCTTTCAGCATGCAATATTACTTTCAATATGTCAACATAACATCACTCTGAAATTTGTTCATCACACAGATGGCAGTGTCAGCTCCTTAAATTAATCAGCCTACCCTTAATGACATAATAAGTATGAAATAGATTGGGCAGGAGTTATTCTCCAAAGACTTGTCAATCCACCAGCTTAAAGCAAAGCTGATCACTGCTCTAATAGTTGCAGGTAGTTGCTGAAGATAGGCAAATAACTCCCAGATGGACTGTTAAAAGGAGGAAGTAAGAACTGAATCTGCAAAAGCATAATTGCAAAGTGAATTATAATTTCAAGTAATGTAGAGCCAATAGAAGGTACAGTAATACGAAGTGAAGCAATCAAATGAAATTAATGTTATCTTAACTTAGGTTACTATAGTTTGTGAACTGTGGAAAGTAATTCTTCAGGAAGCACTAAATCTTGAAAATGGTGGGAATCTTTACAAGGATGGGCTTCACTTGGAATTTTAACTGGTAAAATCTTGGATACTGGACATGGATCTATTAGTAAAGGAACAGAGAGGAGGAATTCACTATGGAACAGTCTTCTTTCTTTCCTCTTCTTTTCTGTCTTGGTCCTTTATAACCCTAAAGAGTGCAAATGAACTTAGACATGGTGACTTAACTTGCATTTGTTTCATTTGAACACAATCTCCCTCAGCTATCCCTGTGTTTTACATAAATTTATAAGTATTGTGAAAAGAAGTTCGCCTTAATGGAATTAGAAATAATATAGTTTAGATATAAGAGGAACAAGAATAGATTTCAAAGATTAGATAGTATTCATGTGATTTCACTTGGTCTATTGTAATCATAATTTTCCCCTAGCCACAGATGAAATCACAGCATTTCAATATTTTAACACCCAGAATGTCTGTATTGTTGTGTATCAACTGAATGTCTGAAATTCACCTTGAATTACAAATTTCCACCTTCTAACCATTCCTCATGCATAGGATCGAGAAAGAAAATATTTCTAGAACTGAGTGAAATTAAACTATGCTATGAATTTTCTTATTTCTCAATGTTTGCTCATAAGATTTCTCTTAAATTACTTTTTAGTTTTTCCACAATCTACCTTCAACTCATGTTTTGTGAATCAGCTACAACACCAGCTCCACTCTTAAGCCTTCCCAGAATCCTATAGTTACAATTAAAGTCTGCCTTCTCCTCAGGATAACAATAATTAAAGTATACCCCTAATGACAGCTACCATAGGAAGGCTTTAATTATGCTTACTTCTAAATGTGTTATAATAGGGTTTCTGACTTATTCACTTTGTAAATCTATAATGGGAGCCTAGCTGAATTCCCTTCCATAATAATAGTGCCAAATAAAGAAATTTAAGGAGGCCACAAATGCTGGATGAGTAACCATATTGAATATTTATATCCATTCAAGAGTGTACAAATAACTCTTTTATGTATATTAAACTCAATGAGTTTATTATCTGGGGAAAGGATAAACGATTGCAAGCACAAAGAAGGGAAATGCAGAACTAATGTCTGCTCTTTAAGGTGAGAGCTATATGCTAGTACTAAGCCCAATTTTTATATTTTTATATTTCACCCTCAAACTACTTTAATAATTCAGAATGGTATAATTTACTTTCAATAGTGGAATAAATAGTACAATGACCTTTTTACTGGAAAGGAATACAAACATAAATTTTTCGCATTGTAATACTGTTTTTTTTCTTGACTTCCTGCTGAATACGTCATCCAAGGACAAGATCAAGTAACTTGAAGTCAAACTTTGTTAGTGCAGTGATGTCAATTTGCAAGAAATCTGTAAATCTCATTATGCTTTCTTTTCAAGATGACCTTCTTGTAACTCCCATTTTGCTTTTACATTTTCACATATTTTATGTATAAAGATTCACTGAAAACTATAAGAATTATTCCAACTTGAGGGCAAAATTGCTCCTTTAGCTACATAAAGAGAAAGAACATGGCAACCTAATATCCATTACAGGCTTACTTTGCACCTCTCTTTCAAGATATTCACTGCATCAAAGATTAGAACTCACTTTTGAAATAAAGTCCATAAATGCAATACACAGTTCCTATTCTATCCAGTATATCCTCAGCTTCTTATTTATTTGCTTCTAAGACAGAATAGGGTAATTCATTAAAAAGTGCTCTATCTTTTCTTTCTCATTGATTCTTCATTTGTTTCCAAAATCTGAGTTTCCCAGCTTTCTGCTATAAATGTCCAAGGGAACTGTGAATAATCAATCTCCTATTGCTATTTTCCATTTTCTAATTTTTGACTTTTCATTTCAATGTAATACCTTTTAATAAGGGCTATTATATACCTGCATGCATTTTCCACCCGCCTAGTTGGTAGAAGTGACTTACAGTGTTCGTTCTAACATCTATACCAAGAAATTTCTTTACCATACCTGTGTCTCCTTCTCCTTTCACCTCTGATACATACACCCACCAAATAAGGGAACAACTAATGTTCCCCTAAAAAGTCTGTCAATATCTCATTTTGTCAATCATTCTGTTTCAGTATGATATACTGTTACTAAAATAGTTATGGGGGCAAGTGCGTAAGCTAGTGAATCTTTTCTAAAGTTGGTACACCAGAATTCTTTAGTTTTTACTTCATATTCTCACTGAAAATTAATGGAATCACAACATATTTGGTATATTTTTGTAGCTCATTTCATGTATATTTAACTTTCATGTTTTCAACGTTTAAATTATTTTTATTTTTATTTCTCTGAGGCATTTAGAAAACAAAGTGAGAAGGTTGGTAGGAGGGAACACCTTACAATAGGTTTATGTTTGGGTAACAAAGTAGGAACTAAAAGGCATTTTATGTCTAGCTCATATTCTTTTTGCTGCAAGTTAAGCCTTTCTCCTCTTGTTTGTTAAGATGAAAATAATTTAAATTATTCTCTAAAGAAATGTGCCAATGTAGAAAACGTTAAAAGTTTTCCTGGAACAGATACATTTTCTTCCATATTCCATCTTCTATACTTTCCATATACTTTATCCTGAAAAGTGACACGAGAATAAAAGAGACTCTAAAAATTATTTGTACCAGTGAGTACACTAAAACAAATGAACTCTTGTTAAATCTTGGTTTTGAAATTTTATGAAAAAGCATAAAAATAATTTATATAGATATGGCTATAATTACAGATTACAAATGTCAAAAGATTTTCTAGCCTCAAGTCTTCCTTAAGACCCAAAAGTGATACATTATAATTTTCCTTCTAGCAAAAAACTAGAAATTTCAAAAATTAATCTTGCTTAATCTTTCCAGTGGTTTACAATACAAGTCAGAAAAAATAATTGTTATGATTTACACAAATTCTTTCTGCTGTACTTTAAACTTTTAGCTTCTTGTCTGTTACTGAGATGGAGAAAATCACCACCCTCCTAGAGTATTTTATTAGATACTTAGATGAAATAAAACAATTACCTAGGCATTTTTGTTTGTTTTATTTTAGTAGGCCCAATATTCGTATTTTGACAACAATCCCCTGGACACTTTCTCATTCATCTTCTGATTTTACACTTTTTCACTGCATACTGATTTAGGAGTGAAGGCAGATTTCTCTTTTAGAAGATTTATGGGTGTTTTGTTTTTGTGTTTGAGGTCCAGCTAGTTGAAGACATCTCATCCCACAGGAATGGGTTAATCTACAAACATATTTTGAATGCTTTTTCCCCCTCTTTGTTCTTACCTGATTTTAACTCTTAAACCCCACCTCATTATAGAAAGCAATGAAAAGAACATATTAAGAAACACCTTTTCCATTTTTTATGGAAGCAAAGAAAATGAAAGAGATTACCAACAGTTTATGACATTTCCTACAAAACAAGTCTAGTCTAAGCAAGACATTTAGCTTCCAGGTAATGCCCAGAGCTCTAGATTCTCAACATTCAGAAACAATATGTGTCTGATCAGGACCGAAGGCACCAGCCTGGCTTACATACAATCTGTAGGCAGCTGGACTAGTCTGAGGATAAATTTTGAAATTCAAGTTCACTTTGCAATGGATCTAGGTGTCTTAAATCTCTGTAATGTTTTTGAAATTACCTAAATTTCTCAAATTGTCTCAGAAATGAATAAAAGTTCCTTGATTTGCTTTACCCTGATACCAGATCCTTGACTCTTTCCACCCCATGTCCAGTTTTCTAAAATGTACTGGAATTAGACAAGTTTCCCAGACAAGGATGTGACAAGTGCAATCAGTAGACTGTAAGTATATCAGAACTAAGGGCTCAATAAATACTTAAAAAATAGTTTATCGTATATATAGTTTCAATTTATAGTGCCAGAATACAAAGACCCAGAATTGGCCTTTCATTACAGGCATATACACCGATATACAGTGACACCAAGCACGTGAATTTTTTAAGCTGACAAAGGAAATTACCATTTCTACCTGATTTATAAAATAGAAGTCATGAAAACCAAAATACATCTCCCACCATTTAATAACTTTGTTTGAAATATGTGTCTTGAGCTCGTCTTTCAACAAACTGGGAAGAACAATTTCTCTTCCATATTGGGCTCTATCTTCTGTCTTGGTGACTTTGTATCTTTCAAGCGTTTCTTACTTCTTCTTGCTCCCTAGCAATTTCCTCACTTGGCAACACTCTGGGAAGGCCCAGATATTTTCTGTTTGACAGACCAAGGTACCTTTATCCTGTCATCTTAGAGAATGTGTTGACTAAATGAATGGATACAGCTCAATGTGATTTTCTCCTAAATGATTAAAACAGATAAAGTTCATAAAGATTTATGAACTGTAGAGTTCATTCATTCAGCAAAAATGTACTGAGTCTATTATCTACCAAACCATATGTATTCTCATAAGTACAATCCATAAAGAACATTTAGGTTAGGAAGATTACTATTGAATGGAATGTTTTGGAAAACATATTAGTACCTTTCAGATTTATTACAAATGTTAATGATTCATACATGAAAAATCTATGTATAATATCATAAATGTGTATAGTTTATAATTAAATGGGAATTCTTTCCTTATTATCTTGCAAATAAGTATCACAGAATATTAGGGCTGAAAGAGGCCTAGATATTACTAGGTCTTACAGTTTAACACATGAAGATACCAGGTAGAAAAGGTAAATGTTACACAATTAATTATTGAAAGACTTGGAACTTAATCTCACATCTCTTGATTCCCAACCCAAATTCTCTTTCAAAAATAATAAAAACAATGTTTTCTAACAGGCTATTTTATGATACTATATGCTGTTTCTCAACAATAATTAAAAATTATTAACAATGTGATTATTTTTCATGACTCTCAAAAGTACACAATTAATTTTATCAGCATTACCCTGGGTAAAAAATTCAGAACAAAATTTGAACTAAAATAGTAGTCTATAGTTCAATGAAAGTATTTCATATTTTAAAAGCCTTTCTGTCATTATCAGTTTAAATAAGGTCAAACCTTACACATTGCTTTGGTATCAGTAGACTTTTAATTTTTTTGATGCTACTGTTACTATAAGAGGTTCAATCTGATTGACAAGAATAGGGGAGCATGAGATGCCCCTTGAAATTACTTCTCTCTTTTTAAGTCAAGAGAGAATTAACCATAGTCTTTATTTGGTAAAGAAGGTAGATCATAGACCTTTCTATTGCAACAGTCTGACCTTATGACCCAGCTGAGAATCTTGCTCCACAATTAACTATGTTAACATGGGGCAGCACAGAGTTACCATGCTCTGTCATATGAGAAGGCACATGCCTTCCTATTTGGGAACATTTTCCTGTGCTGAGTAATCTTCGTGCCATTTAGGTTAATGAATTATTACCATCTAGGTAAACTACTGGGACTTTATAATAAACATGAGCTTCGTTTGATCTTCTCTCAAAATTAAGCCATATATATTTGTTATTTAAAATTAATTTCCTCTAGGATTATGAGAAATATTGTTGATGGCATTTCATATCCAGACATCTTTATCTTTAATACCATATAAACAGCAAAGCATCATGGAATTAGATTCCTCATCTTATGAATAATTAAGTTTTTACCAATCTAATTTGTCTCAATACAGAAGTCTCTAGATTTAGCTACAAAAATCTAAAATTATCAAGAAAATTATGCAGCAGGAAAGAGCTAATATTTCTACATATTTAGGTGAAGCAAAAGGTGAGCAAAATTTAGGTTAATAAAAGTCAAACTCAAAATGAAATCAAAGAACTCAGAATCATAATGGTGTAATTGAAGGGATTTCAAGAAATGAAATATATGTATTTTCTCACAACCATTACAATGCTAAAAATAAAGTATTACTCCATTGACAGTCATATCTTGACTAGTATGCAATGCCTGGAGATATATTTGCTTAATTAATCTCATGATATTTTTATGAAATACTCATCAATAGGTATATAATACTATCATGTGAAACTTATAGGCTTAATTTTAAAACAGCTACATTAAAAAAATATTTTACTGATGCTATATATTTATATATAATTATCATATATAAATAAATATATATAATATTGATGAGAAAGTAATTTTATTATATTCAAGAAGAAAAATATTAGCTTTTAAAATATACTTGTTAGTTTAGTAGTAAAAAACAAATCAGTAAATTAAGGGAAATATGTATAGATTTTAGGGAAAAAGAACAGCTCTACTGTAGACCTAGGAAAACAGGGACTCCTGTTCTGGACCCTGTCTTTAGAGTTTCCAGTTCTGACCTTACCCTGGCCATGCCTCTCCTCACTGAGTGAGGAGTCAATGCAGCCAATGGGATGTGCCCACATTAAGCCTTTTACCTAGTCTAGGCCATGCTCTGCATTCTAAGACACTGGAATAGCTGCTCAAATTGACTATGTTCATTTCTAGGGCCTATGCAAGTTTCTTCCTGATTCTGTCTTCTTGAGGAACAATGAAGCTGTTCATATGTCTAGCCATAGGTTACACTTGATCTTTTGTGTTATACACAATTACTGTCAAATGCAATGGTAGATTGGTAAGCAAAAGGAGGAAGGTGGAAAATGAGTAAGGGTAATGCAGACATTCACAATGTACAGCTCTTATCTTTTCTACCAGGAGACAAAACAAAAATCCCTCTCTTTGTCTCATTGGCATCCACTATCATAATCTGATGATTAGTTTGTCATAAATTGCCTTAAGGTATGATGTGTTATCCTTTGCTGAAATCATACTTTAATTTTAACTAGAATTACCAAGGTTTAACTCAGGGTCCTATATATTATGAGAGTCTGTGAAGTCAGGGATTTTTTAGTAGCCCTTCATATCACACTAAATAATGTTATGATTTGTAGACAGCCAGAAAGCTCTAGGAAAAGTATCTACTAGGCTGCATTGCCTTGACAAAGTAAAATAAAATATGCTGTCTCTTTCTGCATGCTAAATGCCTTGTTGCACTTATTTTTCTTAGTATGATGGTCCTCATGAATTGTTGGCATTTTACATCAGGCTTTATTTTGTGTACAAAATGAAATCCACATGTATTAGGTGTCATTCTCAAAAGTCTTCATATTTTTTGAGTAGATCAAAGAATCATATTAACAGATAGTCCCCACTGTTCTAAATTATACTGTATGATAATTGACCACAGTAGGAGTTACTTGTAATGGCTACAATACAAGAGCAATTAGTGAGCAGTAACACTTACAGAGAAAGAAACATGGGCTGCAAGAAAGTGCTTTTAGATCAATACAACTTTTAAAATTTTCTGAATTTTAGGGGAGAAAAAGAGCCTGTGATGAACAGAGAATGTTCAACCACTTATAAACATTCCCATCACAATAATATGAACATGCCAGGGTCCTGGTACAGAAAGAAGTTCTGGTTTAATTGAGGAAAGGTTATGTTTCTAATTATGTATAAGCTTGTAGCTGGTATTTACTTTATAAGACAGTGCTTGAATAGTGGGCAAACTGTATAACCAAAGGTAGTTTCTCTGGTCAATATTCTCATCCTTTGCCCCTACTCAGGAAATTACCAAGTTAAAGGAGAATTAAATGGCATAACTTCCATTTTGTCTCATCAAATGAATTTCTACTATAGCTTATGCTGGAAATAAAGAAGGCAAAATGGAAGCTGAAGGTATAATTTGTAGATTGGACTCAGTTAATAATGACATTAAAAAATTTAATACAATTAAGTTTGCCCTGAAAACGACTACATTTATTTTTAGATATTAATTTCAATATTATTATCTAGACACATAAATTGGTACAATCTAAGGCATAACGATTTCAAAAAAAAGATTACTCCAGCATAGGACTATGTCTATGCCCATTAAGGTTTTGTTTAATGATGATAACTTCAGGTAACTTATTAATAGCTTTAAATGAAATCCAGTATGATGCAATCATTTCTCTTGATTACTTTTACATTTACTAAAAGATTGAAATAAAACAATCTTAAGTTCAGGAAAATGTTGTTTGATAATATTAGAAACTTTTGTATTACACAATCTAAAACACAAGTAGGGCATAAGTACTCCTTGAATGATATGGATAAATGTTAGAATATTATAAAAGTCCAAATGATGGGAAAAACTTTTAATATTTCTCATTCTTCACATCATGAAAGTATTCAAGTGTATCCACATTTATAGTGGAACTCTTTTCCAAAGCACCAATTCTGAATCAGGTCAAGTGTCTGAAAAATACTTCCTATAGATTATATTAAAATTACCTTAATAAGAGAATGGTCACAAATCTTTTTAGTTATGATGCAAAAATAATACAACTTTTTTAAACCACAGTGTTACTTAATATTTATGGAGAATATTATATTATATTAGTATTATCTTGGTTATAATGTGTGAAAATTAAGATATTATAAACAGATTATTATTACTTTTCTATTAAATTACTTCTAAACCATAGTCAGAGTGTGGTAGGTGGGATTCTAAGATAGTCTCAGTTATTCACACTCCCCTATCCTTTTTGTTATCCCCTCTCCTACTTGTGGGCAGAACCTGTAGCTTTGCTTCTAACCAATATAACATGGCAAAGGTAAAGAGATTTTAAAGGTGTAATTAAGGTCTCTAATCAGTTGACTTTATGTTAATCAAATAGGAAATTACCCTGGGTTGGCCTGATCTAACCAGATAGGCTCATTAAAAGAGAATCTGCAGATCAAAGAGAAATGCCTGATGATCTTGATGTAGCAAGCTGTCATGAGTTCTTAGAGCTGCAAGGAAGTGAATTCTATCAAAACTGAAGTGAGCTTTGGAAGATGACCCTGAGGCTCAGATGAGAATGCAAGCCCAGATGACCCCTTGACTATAGCCTTGTGAAATAGTGAGCAGAGGAACCAGAAAAACAGTGTCCAGATTCCTGACCTATGGAAACCATGTTAAATTTACATAAATTTAAATTTATTTTCTTCATAACACATCATATTTGACATCTTTTGGTTTTATTTATTTATTGTATGAATTATCCACCAGAATATATGTTTTTGGAAGACTGGGACTATGTTTTGTTCACTGATGTATCTTAAAAATCCAAATAGTGCCTGACACATATTGAGTGCTCAATGAATGTTTGATTATTATCAAAAATAAATATATGAATATATATTATATATTTGTGTTGCGACTATAGATATGTCCAGAAACAAAACATTAAATTTAAAAGAATCTTTAATATCAGTTTTACTGAAAAAGTATATTAACTGATCTAATTCAATCCTTTTTTTTCTCTAAATTTATTTCAGTCCTCTTTCCTCAATCTGCAATGTCACTTCCATGATGTTATTTCTCTGATGCAAACAACCGTGGCTCTATAATAAACATATTATAAGTGAACCATATTGCCTGGTCATAGAGATCTTCCTTAAGTCAGCTTCACCAATCTTTACAACTTGATATCATTTTAACTCAACTTCCCTGTACATGTTCTACTCAAACAGATCTCTCCCTTCTCTGTCAGTCCCCTAAACCTCTGTGTATTTGCTCACTTTCTTCCTCAGTTCTGAAATGTTTATTTCTTTATCTCTCTTTATCCACTCTTGAAAGTTGTTTAAACAAATAAAATCTTGCCTAGTTACATTGCACTGAACTTCAGTTTCATCTCTCCAGTTATGTGTCAAAAACATTTGATGGCTTGATAGTGTGGCAGAAAGTGTAAAACAGAAAGGTGATGGACTTCAGGCTGTACTAGTCAATAATTGTGTGGCTTTGAACATATAAAGTAATCTCTCTAAACAACACTTTCTGCATTTTAAAATGATATAACAATCTCACATACTTTACAGCTTGCTTCAACATTAAATAATCCTTTTAGCCCAATTCCTGATACATTACAAGTTATTGCATATGAATTCATTTCTACTTATATGTTTTCTTTCCCCCAAAGCAAACAGCACAAGTCAGGGTATATCAGGTGTGAATACATACTTTGTTTGTCCAATTGCTTTCATGTTTATCAAGAATATTACAACAATGACTGACAAAACATCAGACCCTATACCATTTTAAAAACATTAATGGAAAGTAAATAGAGGCAAATAAAGACTATAAACACACACAAATACACACACCTCACATCTTTAATGTGCCATGAAAGTTCTCTATGTTCAGAAATCTTTCTCTCATTTGTGATGCTATTCTGGTTATGTCATGAGGGAATTGTAAAGGAAATTAGTGGGGCTCCCAAAGCTATGCTGACAAAAATGTTCACCTAACACAAAGACACATCAGAAAATTAAAGCGTATTTTGCTTAATTTCAAATGAAAAATACTTCTATTTAGCTTATGTTATATATATAACATATAATCTAGGATAGCTTGTTTAAGATTTAAATATATAGTTATAATATGTTCAATATTGTTTATCTTAATTAGTGGAAAATAGCAACATTAAATGAAATTCCAAAACATTTTCCCATAGCTTTTTAAGTTTGCTTTCATAAAAGTATTGTTATATGTCAATTATTGGCATTTAGAAAGTTTATGTGCTTCCAAAAACAAGAACTCCTGAGTTTATTAAGTGATAACTCTTACTGTTTCTAATTGTTTCAGATTCATGAGAACAGGACCCAGGGACAACAAATAGAGGGCTTCTATGCACAGGTATTGCCCACCTCTGACCACACTTAGAACCTATTTTAAACTTCTTTAAGGATAACAGTATTTATTATTTAAAGACAACTCTTCAGTTAAAACTGTTTTATTCTGGATCAAAAATTTTTAACAAATACATCACAAGGTTTTTTTTTTAAAATCAACTATACTACTTCTAGTGGTTTGTAAGTTGATGATTAAAGATATGTGAATCAAATAAAAAGGTCTGATTACTTTCTACTTTACAAATGGAGGAGGAAAAACATTCAATAATTTAACAAATATTTACTTTGTCTCTTACAAGTACTGAGAGGTGAAAAATATGGTTTAAGATCTCTGTCCTACACCATATAATGATAAAAGGATCAATACAAGAAGAGGATTTTACACTCATCAACATATATACACCTAATACAGAAGCACCCAAATCCATGAAACAAATATTAACAGACATAAAGGGAGAAATGAACAGGAATACAATAATAGCAGGAGACTTTAACATCCCACTCACATCAATGGACAGATCTTCCAGACAGAGAATCAATAAGGCAACAGAGATCCTAAATGATACAATAGAACAGTTAGACTTAATTGATATTTTCAGGACATTATATCCCAAAGAACCAGAATACACATTCTTTTCAAGTTTACATGGAATATTCTCTAGGACTGACCACATACCAGGTCTAAACAAATTTAAGAGTAAAAGAAATCATCTTAATCATCTTTTCTGACCACAACAGCATGAAACTAGAAATAAACCACAGAAAAAGAAATAAGGAAAAATTGATTACCTGGAGACTAAACAAGATGCTACTAAAAAAACAATGGGTTGGGGAAGGGAGGGATGGACTGGGTAGTAGATGCAAACTATCACATTTAGAATGGGTAAACAGCAAAGCTCTACTGTACAGAATAGGGAAATATATCCAATCTCCTGGAATAAACCATAATGGAGAAGAATATAAAAAGGAATGTATACATATGTATAACTGAGTCACTTTGCTGTACAGCAGAAATTAACACAACATTGTAAACCAACTATACTTCAACAACAACAAAAGATAAACAAAAAACAGTGGGTCAATGATGAAATCAAAGAAGAAATTTAAAAATACCTTGAGACAAATGACAATGAAAACACAACCATACAAAATCTATGGGATGCAGCAAAAGAAATTATTAGAGGGAAGTTCATAGGATACAGGCCTTCCTCAAAAACACAAGAAAAATCTCAAATAAACAACCTAACCTACCACTTAAAAGAATTAGAAAAAGAAGAACAAAAATAACCTAAAATCAGCAGAATAAAGGAACCAATAAAGATCAGAGAGGAAATAAATAAAATAGAGATTAAAAAGTAGAAAAAATGAATAAAACCGAGAGCTGGCTCTTTGAAAGGTTAAATAAGATTGACTGACCTCTGGTTGGGCTGACCAAGAAGAAAAGAGAAAGAACCCAAATAAGGAAAATAAGAAATGAAAAAGGAGACATAATAATTGATACCACAGAAATACAAAAAACCATAAGAGAATACTGTGGGCAATTATATGCCAACAAATTTGGCAACCTAGAAGAAATGGACAAGTTTCTAGAAACATGCAGCCCACCAAAACTGATTCAAGAAGAAGTAGATAATTTGAACAGACAGATCACTAGAAGTGAAATAGAATCTGTAATTTAAAAGCTCCCTAGAAACAAAAGTTCAGGACCAGATGGTTTCACAGTCGAATTCTACCAAACACACAAAGAAGAGCTTATATCAATAATTCTCAAACTCTTCCAAAAAACTGTAAAGGAGGGAATGCTCCCAAAGTCATTCTATGAAGCCACCATCACCCTGATACCAAAACCAAACAAAGACACCACCATTAAAAAAAAAAATTACAGGTCAATATCTTTGATGAATATAGATGCAAAAATTCTCAAGAAAATATTAGCAAACCAAATCCAACAACACATAAAAAAGATCATATACCACAACCAAGTGGGATTCATCCCAAGTTCACAAGGATAGTTCAACATATACAAATCAATCAATGTGATACACCACATAAAAAAAGAGACAAAAACCACATGATCATCTCAATAAATGCAGAAAAATCATTTGACAAAATTCAACATCTGTTCATGATAAAAACTCTTACCAAAGTGGGTACAGAGGGAACATATCTCAACATAGTAAAAGCTATTTATGACAAACCCACAGCCAGTATAATCCTCCATGCTGAAAAGGTGAAAGACTTCCCACTAAAATCTGGAACAAGACAAGGATGCCCACTCTCACCACTTCTATTCAACATAGTATTGGAAGTCCTAGCCACAGCAATCAGACAAGAAAAAGAAATAAAAAGTATCCAAATTGGAAGGGAAGTGGTAAAATTGTCATTATATGCAGATGACATGATAATATATATAGAAAACCCTAAATACTCCACTCAAAAACTACAACTGATAAATGAATTCAGCAAGGTATCAGGATACAAGATTAACATACAGAAATTGGTTGCATTTCTTTACACTAACAATGAAATATCAGAAAGGGAATGTAAAAAGATAATAATTTTTTTTTAATCATACCACCCCTAAAAGTACTTAGGAATAAAAATGAACAAGGAGGTGAAAGACTTACATGCTGAGAACTATAAAACATTAATAAAGGAAATTGAAGATGATTCAAAAAAATGGAAAGATATCCCACGCTCTTGGATTGGAAGAATTGATATTGTTAAAATGGCCATACTACCCAAAGCAATCTACAGATTAAATGTGATCTTTATCAAATCACTCATGCTATTTTTCATAGAACTAGAACAAATAATCCTAAAATTTATATGGAACAATAAAAGACCCAGAATTGCCAAAGCAATTCTTAAGAAAAAGGACAATGCAGGAGGCATAACCTGCCCAGACTTCAGACAATACTACAAAGTTACAGTAATCAAAACAGTTTGATATTGGCACAAAAACAGACATATAGATCAATGGAACAGACTAGAGAACCCAGAAATAAACCCACACATCTATGGTTAATTGATCTTTGACAAAGAAGGTAAGAATATACAATGGGAAAACCATAGTCTCTTAAGCAAGTGGGGTTGGGAAAGTTGGACAGCAGCATGTAACTCAATGAAATTAGAATACACCCTCTCACCATACACAAAAATAAACTGAAAATTGCTTAAAGACTTAAACATAAGACATGACACCATAAAACTTCTAGAAGAGATCATAGGTAAAATATTCACTGACATAAATTCTACCATTGTTTTCTTCAGTGAGTCTCCCAAGGCAATAGAAATAAAAGCAAGAACAAACAAATGGGACTTAATCAAACTTTAAGCTTTGGCACAGCAAGGGAAACCATAAAAAAAATGAAAAGACAGCCTGTAGAATGAGAGAAAATATTTGCAAATGATGAGACTGACAAGGGCTTAATTTCCAAAATATACAAACAGCTCATACAACTTAACCAAAAAAAAACCCCAAATAAACCAATTGAAAAATAAGCAGAAGACCTAAATAGACATTTCCCCAAAGAAGATATATATATATATATGGTCAAAAGGCACGTGAAAAGATAATCAACACCATTATTAGAAAAATGCAAATCAAAACTACAGTAAGGTACAACCTCACATCAGTCAGAATGGCCATCATTAAAATGTCTACAAATAAATACTGGAGAGAATGTGGAGAAAAGGGAACCCTTCTACACAGTTGGTGGGAATGTAAGGTGGTGCAGCCACTACGGAAATAGTATGGAGGTTCCTCAGAAAACTAGAAATAGAATTACCACATAATCCAGCAATCCCACTCCTGCGCATATATCCAGACAAAACTATAATTCAAAAAAATACATGCACCCTTATGTTCATAGCAGCACTATTCACAATAGCCAAGACATGGAAACAACCTAAATGTCCATCAACAGATTCATGGATAAAGAAGATGTGGTACATATATAATAGAATACTATTCAGCAATAAAAAAGAATGAAATAATGTCATTTGAAGCAACATGGATGCAACTATAGATTATCATACTAAGTGAAGTAAGTCAGAAAGAAAAACAAATACCATATGATATCACTTATATGTGGAATGCAACATATGACACAAATGAACCTATCAATGAAACAGAAACAGAACCATGGACATAGAGAACAGATTGATGATTGCCAAGGGGGAGGAGGTTGGGAGAGGGAGGGAGTGGGAAGTCTGGGTTAGCAGATGTAAGCTTTTATATATGGAATGGCTAAACAACAATGTCCTTCTGTATAGCATGAGAACTATATTCAATATCCTATGATAAATCATAATGGAAAAGAATATTTTAAAAGATATATATATATATGCATAACTGAATCACTTTGCTATACAACAGAAATTAACACAACATTGCAAATCAATGATACTTCAATAAGAAAAAAAATTTTTTAAATGATCTCTGTATTAATGTTTTTCCCAATTTTAAGAGAATGGACAGAAATATGAGTGATTATAACAGAGTGTGGGAATTGAAATTAAAATGAATAATAGAGCCACTAGGTTGGTCAATTACAGAAGAGTTATAATAAATAATTAACATATATATTTACTTCATATACATATATTTCCATAAATTCATTTTGCTAATTTATATATCTTATATACATGCATACACACACACACACACAAATACACACACATTGTAAAATAGTATAGTTAGATATATAGACATATAGCTTCCCCCAGTTCCTGGCACAGAGCTCCTAAAAATCTTGGAATTTTATAAGTGATAAGAGTACTAGGAGCATCTTTTGTTCTCATGAGGCAACTCTTGGTTTCCTGAATAACTTCAGGATGGCCGTGGTCATCAGAAAGACCAAATCATGATTAGAAGCATATTACTTTCAGCCCCACCCCTATTCTCTGGGAAGAATAGAGAGGCTTGAAATTGAATTAATGATTAATCATGCCTACATGATGAAGTCTCCAAAAAAATTCCAAAAGTTCAGGGTTCTGAGAGCTTCTAGGTTGGTAAACACATCTATGTGGCACACCCCAACTCCACAAGTACAGAAGCTCCTGTGCTCAGGTCCCTTTCAGACTTTGCCTTGTTTATCTCTTCATCGAATTATTCACCTGTATCCTTTACATCCTTTATTATATAATAAAATGGCAAACCTAAGCAGAAGTTTCCCTGAGCTCTGTGAGGTGTTCTACCAAATGACTGCTTCTAAGGAGGGGTTCATGGGAAGTTCTAAATTGTTGCCAAGTGGGATGGAGTTGTGGATTACCTGGGAACCTACTACCTTGACTGGTGCCTGAAGTTGGAAGCAGTCTTGTGAGACTGAGACCCTTAAGCTGTGGGGTCTGTACTAACTCTAGTTAGTGTCAGAATTGAACTGAATTGTAGGACACTGAGTTAGTATTGGAGAATTGGTTGTTGTGAGGAAGAAAACCCACACATCTGTGTCAGAAGTATTATGTAGTAGGAGTATGAAAGTGTAGAAGAGAAACACAAGAGTGTTTTTCCTTACATATATACACATTCATATATGTAGGAACCTTACATGAAAAGTATAATAGATTATTAGGTATATAAAATAAATCTTAAATAATTGGAGATTTGTGCCTCATTCTGAATGGGAAAATTAATGTTATAAAAGTATAAACTGTCCCTCAATTACCTTATGTATTTCAAGCAAATTAAAAATAAAATTCTAATGGAAACTGTTTTACATCTTGACAAGTGTTTATAAAGCTTAAACAATGAATAAAAAGTCAAGAAGAGCCAAGAAATTTTTTCATTAAGAAAGTGAGGGAGGATATAATTTAAAAAATGAAAATATTTTAAAGTGCAATAATTTTGGTGATCATCTGATAGTAATATAGAGAACTAAATAGAAATTTAAGGAGCAAAATTTACACTATATACACATTCAATATGTTTTCAGAGTGTCATTTCTGATCATGAGGCAAGGATGAAATTCAAAAATACTCTTGGCACCATAAGCTCCCCCAATGGAAAAAAAATGAAATGTAAATAACCTACTGATTGCATATGTCATTAATCGTAAAAACCATGAGAATTACAACTTTTTAAAATAAAACCACATATTAAATAGAAGTAAATACAGAGTTTCCTCATAATGGTTAAGCAGGTGGAATAATGGAATTAGACTGCCTGGATTGAAATCCTGGCTCTGCAAATTTCAGCATGTTATGATTTAGAGGAAATCATTCAATATTTTCATTGCTAAGTTTCCTCATCTGTAAAATGAACAACAATAGTGGCTTCTTATAGGGATTTTGTGACGATTAAAAGAGTGACTATATTGTAAAGAACCATGCCTGACACATAGGAAGCTTCATATAAGTAAAGTAGACATGGTGAAAAACATTCTAAGTATTAAACCAGATAAAGAAATAACACAAAAATGACTTGTGAATTTTTTTAGAAAAAAGTCAAACACTACTTCAAAAAATACTGTAAATAGAACTGAAAGGAATAATAAACTGAGAAAAAATTATTATTACATAGAAATTGAATGGATACTATCTTTGCTATAAATTTGCAAAGAAAAAAGTGAACCTACCAAAGGGAAAATGGGTAAAAACAAATACTTCATCAAATAATAAAATAAATGACTAATCAATTTATAAAAACACGCTTAACCTAGCTACATAGAAAATGAGAATGTCATAAATAACTTTTGGGTAAAGAGAAACTTAAAATAGTAGCAATAGTAGATTTTTAAAAATCCAAGCATTTTCACTTGGACCAGGGTGTAATAAAATAGAAACACTTTTAAACTACTAGTAAGAATGTTAGTACTATCTTTCAGGATAGCAGCTGGACACTTTGAATCAAAATATTTTAGTATGTTTAGGTTCTTTAACCCAGAAACTATATATCTAATATTCTCCACAGGATAGAATTTGAGTTATATACAAAAATGTAGGCAAAAGTCTTGTTCACCAAGGTCTTTTTACATAATATATAATAGCAAAAAACTTAAAGCAATATGAATGTCAAAATAGAGAAATATTAAATTAGGGTATGCTGTATTCAAATTAAAATTGTTTTACAGAAGAATATTTTGTGATTTGAGAAAATGTTTACAGTATAGTATTTAAAGGGGAAATGTTACAAAGCTATTTAAGTAGCACTATCCTAATTTTGTATAAAATTGAAAAAAGAGAAAAAACATATTCCAATTTTGACAATGGTACTATCAGTGTCATTAATTTTTAGTGATTTAAATTGTCTCATTTATATTTTCTCTATTTTCCTAAGTTTTTTCCATAGAATGTGTTTATTTTAATAATCATACAAATTACAATTTATATTTTTAATAAAATCTCAATTTCCACTTAGGCACAAAATGTTAGAACCCTTAAGTGAGTAACCTGAATTTTAATCAATTTTTTTCAATAGTAATTTTATTTTAAATACTAAAGCATTTTTGATTTGTTCTTTTTTTTAAAAAAATTACTTGGGACTTCCCTGGTAGTCCAGTGGTTAAGACTCTGTTCTTCCACTGCAGGGGGCGTGGGTTTGATTCCTGGTCAGGGAACTAAGATCCCTCATGCCATGTGGCATGGCCAAAATAAATAAATAAAATAACTTGAATCAAGTGACAGAAATGATATAATTTTAGCATTAATACTGTGACTAATTACTTTCCAAAACTGTTAAAATTGGACCAACTGATGTATTAGTAAATTCTTTGATAACAAATCCCAATTATAGTAGTTCAATTGAGAGTGGACTACACTGTCAAAAGACTTCAATAAAACATCCCTCCTTAACTTCATTTCCAGAGCTATGTACTAGGAACTGTGTAGATTGGCAGAGTAGTCTTTTAAGTATTCATAAATGTAAACATCAACTTCTTTTGCATGACTGCATTCCTTAATTTTCAATTTAAATACTCTTAACAAAGAAGCCTAAGACTTTGCCCCTACAATTATCCTTTATTTTGTTCTATAGGTGAAAAATGTATGTCTCATTATCCTTCTGAGAGTCTGTATAATGTTGACAAAGATGTTTAATGTTTGCACACTTCTGACTCAGTTCATGTGCCTCCCTGGGATTGGCTCAGCTCCACCCACTCCTCAGGTGTTGGCTACTTGCTTAGTAGATGAGGCCACAAGCAGCTGGCCCCATATCCCCTGTGGTAAGGCCAGGCTTCATTCTGGCCTCCATGGGCCTCCATGGCAGGATTCAAGACAGCTCTGTTGCCCACACTCAAACTCTTCACGTGACTGGAGGCAGTGGTTCTTCCCACTATTCTGTAAGATATGAGACCTGGCTTTCCTAATGCCTGCTTGGGAGGTTCAGGAAAATAGGGGATACAAAAAACCCTGTCTTTGTAAGTACTAGTTTTAACAACAACAAATACTTTGTGAGAAGTTATATAAACTACAAACTATTTCAACAACTTTTAAAAGTATTTTTCATGTACTTTTTATTTTATTTATTTATTTATTTATTTATTTTTGTGGTACACGGGCCTCTCACCGTTGTGGCCTCTCCCGTTACGGAGCACAGGCTCGGGATGCGCAGGCTCAGCGGCCATGGCTCACGGGCCCAGCCGCTCCGCGGCATGTGGGATCTTCCCGGACCAGGGCACGAACCCGTGTCCCCTGCATCGGCAGGCGGACTCTCAACCACTGCGCCACCAGGGAAGCCCTCATGTACTTTTTAAAGCAATCACAAGACATATATCAACAATCTGTTGAGTAGAATACCTAATTTTCATGGGAACTCTTCTAAATACTTAGTAAAATATGATCAACAAATAAGACTTAGTCCCTCACCTCTTTTAGCCTACAATTCAGGTTCAGGGAGGAAGACACACAATTAGAAAAGCAATAACAATGCATGCAGCACAATAATTATTATTATAAGGAAAGCACATCATGAGACCTGATTAGGTAAAACTTGCTGGAAAAAGTGATAACTATACTGACTTCTAAAGGAAAATTAAGATGTAGATAAACTGAACAGGGCTCCATTCATTCATTTATTTATTCAACAAGTATTTATAAATACCTACCATTTACTGTGAACTTTTCTAAGCACTAGAGAAAGATCACTGAACAAAAGAGAAAGAAAGAATCCCTTGTCTTATAGACTTTACATTCTATTGGGTAGAGACAGAAATTAAAAATAAGTAAATACATAATAAGTTAGGTGATAAATGTTAAGGATAAAAATAAACCAGGGAAAGTGTTCAGTCAGTGCCAGGGTAAGAGCGATGGGCAATTTTAAAATGATTGGTTAGGAAACTGTTCAGGAGGAGGTTGTATTTGGGAGTGTATTTAAAGGAGATGAGGGAAAAAGTCCTAAATATATCTGGGGGAAAGACATTCCAGGCAGAAGGAAGGAACAGCAAATGCAAAGTTCCAAAAGTAGAAGTATTCCTAACAGACCTCAAGCACAAACAAGGAATCTAGGGGCTTCCCTGTAGGGGCTTCCCTGTAGGGGCTTCCCTGTAGGGGCTTCCCTGGTGGTGCAGTGGTTGAAAGTCCGCCTACCGGTGCAGGGGACACAGGTTCGTGCCCTGGTCTTGGAAGATCCCACATGCTGCGGAGCGGCTGGGCCCGTGAACTATGGCCGCTGAGCCTGCGCTTCAGGAGCCTGTGCTCCGCGACGGGAGAGGCCACAACAGTGAGAGGCCCATGTACCGGGAAAAAAAAAAAAAAAAAAAACAAGGAATCTAGTGGAGAGATAAAGAGAAGTCAAGAAGAATACTGGAAATGAGTCAAGGGAAGAAACAAGGAGTCAAATAATGTGGGGCAAATGGAGATGTGAATTTAATTCTATGTATGAGAGTGAGATCACCAACAGATTGAGAATATGTACATAGAAGAAGAGACAACCAAGAACTAATTCTGGAACGTTTCTTTGTTAATACTCTCAGGGAAGAGAAACATCCTGCAAAGGAGACTGACAAACAGACTGATGAGATGGGAGGAAAACAAGGGAAGTAACTTTTTCTAAAAGCCAATAAAAAACATGTTTCAAAGAGGATAAATGACACTTTTAAGAAATCTACTAAAAGGTCAATGTAATTTTATATGAAGATTGACCATTGAATGTAGCAACGTGGAGATCACTGGTAACTTAGAAAAGGATGGGTTTAGTGAAGAGGTGGGGAACAAAATAAGATGCGAAAAGAAGAAACTGAGGCAGCTTTTCTGCAGGGAGATTTGATGCAAAGGGAAACAGATAACTGGGAAGTAGCTACAGGGGTAAATGTGGCCAAGTCTGATGGCAGATGAGAATACTCAATAATAAAGAAAAATCAGTGATTAGCTTGATAGAGGGGAGATTTACTGAAGGAATGTCCTTGAATAAAAGAAAAGAGATGGGATATAGAAAACAAGCAGAAGTTTCACCTTAGTAGAGGGGAAGTGAGGAATGACCTGGAGGTTTGTACTTCTCATAGTGATTAACAAACATGAGTCAAGTGCACAGTGAGAGCAGTAGTGATGGTTGAAGGCAGTAAATGTTGGAATGTATGTGTGGGGGCCTGCTGTCTCTTCCACCTTGTCAAGTAAAGATCTGGAAACTGAGTTGGGTGAATCCAGGTTTGGCCTGTCTGTGAGATGGTGTAGATTTCTCTTAAGAGCTGATGACAGAAGTTTAGAGGTATAGGATGAGAAAATCATATATCCAGCATGCAGCAATCTCTGTAAACTCCTGCTGATGGAGGCATAAATGCCAGGGGGAGATTTCAAGCATCACAGGAATGTTCGCTGGCACGAGAAAGCCTACAACCTAAAAGGAAATACAACACAGAAATACATATGGCTGGTCTGAATTCTCAATGAGGAAAGTGATACGAAATTGAGATAAAGTGACAATATATGAATAGAACATGAAGGAACTTGGAACACATTTTAAACACCTTGGGCTTTTTCCTAATGGAACTGGGAGAATAGCTATTACAGAGATTTAAGCAGAAGATTGCCATGGATAGATTGCAGTGTGTGCAAACATATCTTACCTACAATATGGATAATGGATTGGAGACTTAGGTGGGATTTATATAGTTTCATTTAACTAATCTAAAATTTTGAATATGAAAAATGTTTTAAAAATCATTCTGATATAAGAACTATCAGAAAACTAAACATGACTAGTTCCTAATGAGAGTCAAGTTAAGGGTGTTATACATAAGGTCCTCTCCTTTTGAAACCTTCTGTATACCCATTGCCTCCTGTTTCCTTTGCCTGTGCTTTTAAAGAAAGAGCTCAGGAATTATTTCCCTCTTGGACTTCCTCCCAGACTGCCAAAGCTCTTTCCTCTTCTTCCAAAGCAGTTACTGCATGTTACTCAACAGACGATTCAAACATTTCCCTCCTCTCCAAAACCTAAACTCTTAAAAATCAGGGACTGTAATTTATGTATTTTTGAATATTGAATAAGTAACATGTAGTACTTACTCAGAGATCTTTCGAACTCAATTTTTTAAAATTTTCAGGGTGAGTTTTATGGATTATCTAATTATATATGCAAATCTCTGGCTCCCCTTTACTAAGAACAAGAAAGGAAGACCCATATGTTCTCTTTAAAGACATTAAAAATCAGTCCTGTTTTATATTTAATGTATGTCCCCAAATGTTTTTTGCTAATGAAAGACAAAAGCAGCAATGAAGCAAATTAGTGATTTCTTTTAAACAAACACACATCTCAACTGACATTAGCACTTTGTCAGCTAAAAGTTTTGATCCAAAATGTGTTCACAGGGCTTCCCTGGTGGCGCACTGGTTGAGAATCCGCCTGCCGATGCAGGGGACACGGGTTCATGCCCCGGTACGGGAAGATCCCACATGCCGCGGAGCGGCTGGGCCCGTGAGCCGTGGCCGCTGAGCCTGCGCGTCTGGAGCCTGTGCTCTGCAACGGGAGAGGCCACAACAGTGAGAGGCCCGCGTACCACACAAAAAAAATTTTTTTAAATAAATAAATAAAACCAAAATGTGTTCACAAATAATATTTGTATGTATATGTACATATGTATGTATACATATATACACAAATATGTAATGTACACGTTTACATGTGTGTATGTGTGTATATATTTGTCTGCATGTATATATATATTTCTTTGAGGACTTTAATCTATCATAAGAGTATATCCTACAGAGTTGTTTAAAAAGTTTCTTTTAAGGTGAAATTTGAACAAACAATCATGACAAAAATATTTCTAGCTTTTAACCGTTTACTCCTCTGAAGTCCAAGATTGGGATAAGATTTGTTAACAGCATTTTCAAAACCTCAAAAGTCACTCTTTGTGGCATAGCCCAATTTTAATTGTTTGGATATAAATTTTAACTTATTACTTTAAAATCTCAAATAACTTATTGTCAGCCAGCAAGTCATTGGATTTGATTCCTTACCCCAAAATATGTGTCAACTAAAAAGAAGTCAACTTTTTTAGTAAGTTCATGAAAAAAATATTATTCACTTCTAAAATAGTAAAGGATCACTTCTGCTTCAAGGCAGGATGTTGGAACCGGGATATGATTTATTCTATCTTAAACAACCAAAAAAATTAGATGAAATATATGAAACAATGGTTTTCAAGACACTGGGCATCATGCAACAAAGAACAGTGATCCTTGAGAGAAAGGACACAAGAGAGCTGCCCAGTGACTGTGCAGCTTACTGCTTTAAGAGAGTTTCCAGGTCATGACATAGATGAGAAAAACCCATGTGAAAGGGGTGGACTTCCTGAGTTGAGAATCCAAGACCAGGGCAGAGAACCACAGAGCAAAGAACTGAACAGAAAGAATTGCAAAGATCTGGAGTGGGTCTCCCATGGGCATTTATACTGATCAACGCATGCATTGAGTAAACTACCAAAGACCAAGAAAAGAATCACCTAAAAGGAGTTGAGGAAACAAGAGTGGATGTTCCCACAGGGCCAACCAAACTGAAAAAAAAAAAAACCATCAAAATTGACAGGGCATTGGATAAAGCATCTGGACTCATTATTAGGACTCAATTAGCTTTAGTCTAAATGCTGCTCTAGTCCTGTCTAACACATTTTAAAATTAAAAAACTGAAAGGATCAAACTGTTTCCAAGCAATTTAATTGCATTTAAGAACAAAGCTCAAATATACTTATAGGAATATAAAAATATCCAACCACCAAAGGTAAAATTCAAAATGTATGAAATTGGAACCAAATTTCCAGTCAGCAAAAGATGCAGGAAAATATGAACAACAATGAGAAGAATCAACGAATTTAAACAAGGCAGAACTGACATAACTGCTAGAATTAGCCACAAATGACATTAAAACAATAATTAAAATATATTCCATATGTTTAAAAATTAGTAAAAATATTGAACAAATATAGTCATGGGAATTAGAAAAGAGACTCAAATAGAGCCTCTACAAATGAAAACTACAAAGCCATAGATGAAAAATACACTGAATGGAATTAACTGCAAATTATATATCACAGAAGAAAACATAACAAACATGAAGACATAATAGAGTTAATCCAAAATGAAAGACATATATAAAAAAATATTCAGAGAATCACTGAGCTGTTGAACAACTTCAAGATACATAAAACATATACAAAAAAGAAAGAATAAAGAAGAAACACTGGTTGAAACCAGATAATACTGGTATTATATCATCACTTTTACTTTAAAAAATTTTGTTGGCTATTCTAAGTCCTTTGCATTTTTTATGAATTTAAAAATTAGCTTTTCAATTACTATGAGAAAGCCTCATGGGATTTTGGTTAGGATTGCATTGAATCTATATATCAAATTTGGAGAGATTGACATCTTCCATTTGATTTTTTAACCAATGAATACAGTATAACTTTCTCTTTATTTAGGTCTTCTTCAATAATGTATTTTAGTTTTCAGTGTTTGGGTCATACACACACTTTTTCAGATTTAGTCCTAAGTATTTTAGATTTTTAAAGCTATTGTGAATGGTGGTGATTGTTTAATTTTGATTTCCAATTGTTTGTGGCTGGTATATTTAAATACAATTGATTTTTGTATATCAATCTTATATCCTCCAACCTTGCTAAACATGCTTGTTAGGTCTTACAGTATTTTCATAGATTCCACTGAATTTCAACATGGATGATCTTGTTATAACAAGGACAATTTTACTTCTTTTTTCAAGTTAGGTGCTTGTTATAGGCACAAAGACAGACATGCACAGAGGGAAAATGATGTGAAGACACAGGGGGAATAGCATCTACAAGCCATGGAATGCCCGAAGCTAAGAGAAGCTTAAGAGAGAGGCATGGAACAGTTTCTCTCTCACAACCCTTGGAAGGAACCAAGCATGATGACACCCTGATTTCATACTTCTAGCCTCCAGAATAGTGAGACAATAAATTTCTGTTGTTGTTTAAGGCACCCAGCTTGTGGTACTTTGTTCTGGCAGCCCCAGGAAACTAATACGCTTTATCAGCTTGAGCAAGTTTTATATAACCACACTTTGCTGAAAGATTTATCAGGAATGAATGTTTGATTTTGGCAAATGCCTGTTCTTTATCTATTACTTTGAGCTTATGATTTTCTTTATATTTTGTTGATCTGTTTAGCTGTATTAACTGATTTTCAATTGTTAACCAAACATTGTATTCCTAGGATAAATGTCACTGGTCGTGATGTATTTTTCTTTTTATATATTATTGAATTAAATCTGCTAAAATTGTGTTTACTAGGTGTGTAGTATGTTCTACAATTCTTAATTAGCTCAACACTTTTATAGGAACTGCAGGAAAAAAAGTTTCTAAATCAAAAATACTTTTGTATAGTTGAAATGTTATTAATCTGTGCACACGTCAGAAGTTGTACACTTACAGAAAGGATTAGGTGTGTAAATCTGGTAATACTATCACTGTCCATAACACATTCTGACCCCCAGGGGAATCAATGAAATCCTGATGAACAAGTGGTGTATTTTACTCCAGCAAAGAATTTTAGTCTTCTCCCTTCTTTTATTATGTGTTATTATATTATCTGTTTAATACTTGTGTAAAGAAGCCCCTGAGGAACTATTATCAGTTGTTATACTAAAAGGACACTTTACCTGGTGATGTGAGTCACTAGGTCTATCCCAGGCTACTTAGACTGAAGGTGAAAGTGTATGTTACTGAGGATATTTATAAGACAGAGAAAAGAATATATAGTCTGTGAGTGAAATTCTGAATATGATTGAATGTATGAATGACTAAAGGAATGAATAGAGATGATATAGTCAGACTTGTTTAGGTGATCTCAGAGTTCAGTTTTACATTCATGAAATATACCTGCTAACTTACATCTACATCTACTAACACATCTGATAACAGAATATAAAAATCTGCAAAAGGAATAAAAACACTTCAACAAAATGTTTATCAAATTGAAAAAAATGAAGGAGGCTATCCTCACATTTACTATTAGCATTTAGCTTAGATTAATGAGTATTTCCAAATAGCTACATTTCTGAAGTCATTTTTATTGAACCATTTGTTGCTTGACATATAATAGGTGCTAAAAGTACTTTTGGCATCAATAACTAATTCATTAGGTCCTATGCTTATATCATTGTTGCAGCTAGTGTTCTGTGGTATCTTTAAAATGTTACAGTATATGCTTATATTAATGAAGACTGTTTAAATGATTTAGCTATAATAGCATTAATTTGTAATTGTTCATTTTAGTGAACAAGCTGAATGGATAATGATAGCATTTCAGTTATTTAGAACAAGATACACAGTACAAGGACATTTTATTTAGTCATTAGCAGTCATCCTATGGTGAAATAGTTACTGCTGTGCACCATGTACAACTAAGTGGAAACGTAAGTTTTAAATGATAAATATAGCTGAAATATAGTACAATTTCATTTTGTTCTTTTTATGTCTGTGTGCACAAAGTGAAGAAGAATATACATGGAGATATTAGTGTAGTTATTTTTGGGAACTGAATTTGGAATGTTTTCCATTTTTCCTCTTTGCTTATATGATTATACTTTTCTCTAAACATTTAACAAGTAATGTCTGCATTTTATTTAAATAAAATATATTTTTATTCTGAATTATATTCTCAAACTGCTTCAGTGAAGGACAGACTGGAGTGATCATGTTTATGGAGACTCAGAGATATGATTCATTGACTGTGTTTTTCATGAACTGCCTGTATATTGCAGGAAGTTTCCAATTACTCAATTGCTCAATCTGTCTTCCAAAACTCCCGTGAAAGAGAGTTCCACTTTAAATGAAATGTACTTGATTTATCTTGGAAAAAATTCAAATAGCCATTACTTTTTAACAGATTTCTTTTCCCTCTTTGCCAAGTATTCACTTGAGGGGTTTCATTGTACCATATTTCTATATTTTGTCAGACAGGGAACAAAAGGATTTATTCTTTTAAATGTTCTTTGTCTTTGGTAGGTATTCTTTTCAGAACAGACTACCACACTGAGATTTTTCTCCAATCAAGTTCCACAGTAGGAAAAAAAGAACAAAACATTAAGGAAAAAATAGAAAAGCTATTAACTTGGAAAACAGGTTCCTGGCTGAAGTGTTATTGTTTTAGTGTCCTTCACATAAAAAGAATTTTGTTGAAGAGTCAAAGTCAACTTTTCTCCTTAGTTTTAGAAATTCTCAAATATTCTTCAGTGGAAGAAAATGACAAAGACTAGCTTTGCAAATACCTAGTAAACAATGTACTGTGTCAACTGAGTTCAAATCACAGCTCTGTCACTAGCAGTTTGTGCCACTTGGGCAAATTAAACAACTGCTCTGTGCCCCAGACTCCATATTAAACTCTCTATAGATGATAAAAAGCACCCATTCTAGAGGGCTGTGGTGAAGATTAGTTCAGATAATTCATGTAAGGTGTCAGAATAGTGCCTGACCCACTATATTTACTCAATATATATTAACTATCACAGTATTATTATATTATCAGTATCATGTAATCGAAAATGTTACTCTCAATGTTATTGTTATAATAGCACTTTAAGCATTAAGGGTTTTTTAACTAATCTACTAAAAATTTATGTGGTATAAAGTTAAGATGGCCTAAGTGATTATATTATCAGAAGACAATATCTGTTAAAAACTACTTATTGATGTGAGTAAATCAATGTTTTTCTCTTCAATGACAGCAGACTATATCCCTTTTATTTATGAGTATAGCCAATTAATGATAATGTTTATCGGGGAGGTAGGCTAGAAATGAAAGATTCATAAGAGTAAATGAATGGTCATTATCTGAAAGTGCACCTCCAAATATTTATTGTGCATTTATGGCAATAATGTACACTTAACTATCAGGTATTAGAAGAGATTCAAGACAACATATTTGACTATTAGTTTACAAGTAACTCTTCAAGTATCTATATGTATTATTTCTGGAAACAATCCCAACACAATAAAATGTCATCACTATTACATATTTTGATGTCTATATATGTGTCAAAATATACACGTATATACATATATGAAATATTACATATATCTACATACACACACATATATACACATAGGCTTTATTCTTCATTTAGATTATTTCCTTAGAATAAACACTAAAATTAAAATTGAGTCAAACAGAAAACAGTTATGAGTTTATACATGTTTTTATATTTGTATCTACTTTTCAGAGGGCCATATTGACCTACTGTCCTACAACAATGTAGAAGTATAACATCTTCATGAAAAACCTTCAGCATTCTCACTAGGGGGAAAATATGCTATTTAATCAACCTAAATAATATGATATTACAGTCTCAATGTACAATGTTAACTCTAAGTAACACTGATCATTTCTCTATGGGTAATCAAGTGCATTTTTTGTTATTTATCTAGTTTTCATGTCTTAGGATCAGGAATTTTCCTAAGAACAGCTCTGTCCTGTGGATCCTGGACTTTGACTCCCTACAAAAACCACAGTTTTTGTTTGGAAGATCAACAGTAGATTCATGTCTTATTAATTTTCTTTTTGAGAATATTCTTTGATACTCTAAAGCTGCTTATTTTTCCACGTAAGATGCAAATTTATATCAAATTAAAACAAAATCCAATTCAAGTTTACTGAAAGTTTAATAATCTTATGACCTACATTATAAATGATTGATATTTTGATAGTCAGACACCAAAAATCATTTTCATTATATTTTGTTTTACTTTTAAATAAACAATGATTATATATATGTATATGTATATACAATGATTTCATATGTGTGCGTGCGCACAAACACACACCCCCCACACACATATACATCTTTCTTAACTCTAATTCATTATGAAGTATTCCAGTCAAGTCAAGAGGTATAAAGTAAGAAACATTCATGTACCTACAAGCCAGCAGCATACTCTTGATGCCCCCTAAATATACCTCCTGAAATCCATCTCTTTCTCTCCCTTAATAGAAGTGTATTATATCCTGATTTTAGAGTTTATTATTTGCATGGATGCTTTTATATGCTTCTGTAAATAATTTATAATGTTATTTTCCAGTTGTAACATTTGCATAAACTGTGTCATCCTGTATATATTCTTCTGAAACTCATTTTCACTTAATGTAATGTATGGAACATTTAACCACATTGATAGAGTTTTCTTAGATCATCTATTTTTACTCCTGTTTAGTCTTTGACTGAATGTAAAATTACTTATTATTTTGGTTGATATTTAAGCTCTTAGTTGCTTTCTTTTTTTCCTGCTATTACAGATAGCATTTCTGTGACTATTCTTATTGATAGCTCTTTGCTTGAGTGGACATTTCCTTATTTATATCTATAGGAATAGAAGAGTGCTTCTTTGGGAATGATTTCTTTAACTTTTCAAGAAACTCCAAATTAAGTTTTGCTCCCACCAACTGTGTATGATAGTTTATTCTTCCGCATCTTCTTAAGCATGTGGTATTTTCAGGTTTTGAAATATTTTTCTATGACTATGAGTGAAATGGTATCTTCAGGCAGGTTTGTTTGGCAATTCATTGATCACTAGTGGATTTGAGCATTTTTTTTTAATGAACCTATTGGCCATTTATGTTTCATCTTCATTCGTTACCCATCAGTGTATTTAAAACCTTTAGCAATTTTGACTGAGGCACTGAGATATGTAGAAATGAAACACTAAGGTGAGATACCAGGTGACTAAGACATCCTTAACATTCCCCTCAGCTTGAGCAGACTTCAGACAGGTTTCTTCCCAACTATAGGCCCCTGATCTCCCTTTTATTAAAGCATTTACTTTAGAAAACTTGCTATTGTAAACATTTTCTCTTTACCTTTGAGATGTAAATCCTCTTCCAGCCTCTTGTTAGTTAACTCAGGACTAACTTTCTCAAGGATCTGGGAGCCAGCCCTTTGAAATGGGACCTAATTAAACTTAAAAGCTTTGCACAGAAAAGGAAACCATAAACAAAATGAAAAGACAACCTTTAGAATGGGAGAAATATTTGCAAATGAATCAACTTACAGGGGATTAATTTCCAAAATATACAAACAGCTCATGTAGCTCAATATCAAAAAAACAAACCTAATCAAAAAATCAAAAACTGAGCCAAAGATCTAAATAAACATCTCTCCAAAGAAGTCATACATGTGGCCAATAGGCACATGAAAAGATACTCAACATCACTAATTATTAGAGAAATGCAAATCAAAACTACACTGAGGTATCACCTCACATGGATCAGAATGACCATCATCAAAAAGTCTACAAACAATAAATGCTAGAGAGGGTGTGGAGAAAAGGGAACCCTCCCACACTGTTGGTGGGAATGTAACTTGGTACTGCCACTATGGAGAATAGTATGGAGGTGCCTTAAAAAAACTAAAAATAGAGCTACCATATGACCCAGCAATCCCACTCCTGGGCATATATCTGGATAAAACTGTAATTCGAAAAGATACATGTACCCCAAAGTCCATCACAGCACTATTTACAATGGCCAGGACATGGAAACAACCTAAATGTCCATCAACAGAAGAATGGATAAAGAAGATGTTGTACATATATACAATGGAATATTAGCCATTAAAAAGAACAAAATAATGCCATTTGCAGTGACATGGATGGACCTAGAGATTGTCATACTGAAATATCATATGATATTGCTTATATGTGGAATCTAAAAAAGGGTACAGGGCTTCCCTGGTGGCGCAGTGGTTGAGAGTCCGCCTGCCGATGCAGGGGACACGGGTTCATGCCTCGGTCTGGGAAGATCACACATGCCGCAGAGCGGCTGGGCCCGTGAGCCATGGTTGCTGAGCCTGCACGTCTGGAGCCTGTGCTCCACAATGGGAGAGGTCACAACAGGGAGAGGCCCATGTACCGCAGAAAAAAAAAAAAAAAAAAGGGTACAAACGAACTTATCTACAAAACAGAAATAGAGTTACAGATGTAGAAAACAGACTTATGTACCAGGGGGTAAGGGAATGGGGTGAGTACATTGTAAGATTGGTATTGATATTACACACTACTATATATATAAAATAGATAACTAATAAGGACCTACTGTATAGCACAGGGAACTCTACTCAATACTCTGTAATGGCCTATATGGGAAAAGAATCTAAAAAAGAGTGGATATATGTATATGTATAACTGATTCACTGTACTGTAGCTGAAACTAACACAACATTGTAAATCAACTATATTCCAATAAAATTTTTAAAAGAAGATAGTGCCACCCCAGTCTCCTAGTCTCTGTGGGATTTTAAGCGCGAAACTTCTTTCATTAGCAAACACAATTAACCTAATCACATTGACAAACATCTGTCCTAATGTCCTCCAATACTTTTCCACTAGTTCATACAAAAGCTCAGGCACTCTCCTGCCTTTTGCTTCTGCAGAGTTCAGTGTCTCAGCCCTAGAGCATTAGTCTTGCCCTCTATTGCAATAATGTATTGCCATCTTGAATAACATATCTTCCTTGTCTATTTAACCCATATGGCGCAATTTTTCTTTGACACAGATTAGGATACATATTTTCCAAAGGAAATCTGAGAACTGATATTATAGCTCAAAAACCTCTCCTTCACAGGAATAAATAGATGGCATGGATTTTAAGAAGATAATTTAAGGAAATCTTCTTTGGAGATAGTTGCAGTGTGACTATCATTAAGCTTCACCTATAGCATCTGAAACCAGATCAGACCAGAGAGGGTGGCAGCAGGCACTGTGGATGGGCAAGAGGGAGAGATTACAAAGGCACATAAGAAGACTTTAGTGGGAAATGTTCATTATCTTGATTGTGGTGATGATTTCCACAAATGTAGACATATATCTAAATTCATCAAATTATACACCTTAAATAAAAGCAGCTTACTGTGTGTCGAGAACATGGAAGAAAAATAAGAAAAGGAAGAAATTAAGGAAAGAGCAAAGTCGAGGAGACAGAATCACCCTGTCAGTTAATCCAACACTAAAGTAAGGTGATAAATAACTGATTGGATACTTTTGTGTTTTTGTTCTTGTTGTCATTGTTGTTTTTAGAACTATGTGTCTAGAGGAAATGAGAATAGCAGAGAGGGAGAGAGAATGGGTTGCAGTAAGTCTAGCAAAGATGGCGACATTCCAGACCTAGGCCGAGGGTATTTAGAGAGGTATATATATTGAAAAGACATGTTGATGAAAACTGGTTGGATTTAGAAACCAAATGAGTTTAAGTGATGAGGGAGACATCTGGGGTCTTTCAAGGGAGAAATATAAAGCAAGCTAAGAAAATAGTCATTATTTTATTAACTCAGTAGTATGATTGTTAATTTTTAGATATGTTTCTAAGTACAAATATAGCAATACGTCTGAAATTAAAATTAAGACAGAAATTAAATAGATGCAAGCTTATGTGGTATGGTGCCAAGGATAATAGAGTGTACCCCATACATAGCCTGCTGCAAATTAGCTTTGAGGCTTCATTTTTGGGTCCTTTTTGAATGCTATACTAGGAAGATCTAAATGTTGAAAAAGCCATCCTTGGAACCAGACAGACCTGAATGCACATTCGTGCTCATTTACTAGCCCTGTAATTTTAAGCCAGTTTTTCCTTTTAATATTCAGTTTCCTACATTGCAAAAGGAGAAATAATATCAAAACTTCTATGGGCTGGTAAGGATGAAATTAAATTAATGTGTATGAACTGTGTAACAATGCTTTGTACAAAATAAGTGCTCAAAAATAGGATTAGTTTTACTATAATCTCTATTCTCCTCCACCTCTTAAAATCAATCAGAGCATTTCTATGATCGTTTTTATTTATGACTTTGTAATTGGTGGTTTTATATTCATAAAACTGCATTAAAAATGATATAACAATAAAACTGTGCTATGAATACATGGGAAGAATTAATAATTGAATCATGAAAAGCATTAGAAGTTTAAAGCTCATAAAAGCCCCTTTGTGTATTTTAAGAGACAATATTTGGGATTAAAATGTTTTAATCTTTTATTTTCCATAACTGTATAAAAAGCATATTTTCAAGCAACAGCACCTTGTAAAGCAATTTTATTTTTCTGAGAAATGTTTATTGTTTTCATTAATGTCTTCTGAACCAAAAATAGTTTTTAAATGGTAAAATTATAAATATACCTCTGCACATATTTGGCACCTCAGACAATTGTTTAAGTGCTGTCAACAAAGTCCCCTAATACTTTGAAAGGAAATTTACTTCTTTCTATGACATTTTTCCTTTTCTATCAATGGACCACAGTTTTGCTTTTACATAAACCACTTTCATCTTGACTTTTACAGAGAAAAATTCTAACTGTGCACAAGTTTTATATTCAGCAGTATTATCTTTATACTATTTTATCTCAAAGAAAAATTTGGAATCATGAGCTTAAAAGTAAAGTCATATTTATCAAGTCAGAAATACATATTTTCTTTTGTAGCAATTTATGAAATCAATGGAAAAGAATGACACCTCAGAAAATACCTCTAAATAAAGCATCATATCTCCTTTTTAACCACAAAAAGAGTAGATGCCTAGTTGTGATGTAATCCCAAACACACACATAAAATTAATAAAATCATCTGATCAAACTATAAATTTCAACTGAATATAAAATAGATTCGAATGGCCCAATAGTCTCTTCAACATTAAATTCATTAAATGTTTAATAAAGAGTAAATTTTTTTTACTTGCAATTAATAATATGAGCCAACAGTTGTTAGCCATAGATATACCTTACTGGAGTTATTTTCTTTTTCCCAGGAAAAGAATTACATTTATGAACATTTTCTTGCCGGATGGAAGTATCTATTACATAACACCATTCAGGATTCCACGTTTTTTCTAACCTGGATATCAGATTCTCTTTAAGCCTCTTGTAAAGGAATAAACAGAACTGAACTTTTGATACAAATGCATTTATATGAAGATTATAATTTTCTAGCCTTTGAGATATATATGGCCCCATATATTTGATATTTATTATTCTTCCTAATCCCTGTTTCTCTGTGCTACTAATTTATTTTCTCTAAGCAGTAACCAGCCCCTTACTTTTTTATTTTGCAGAGTGAGTTTGCTGCATAGAAACTTGTTCTTCATTTCTATGCTTTCCAGGCATAAGAACCAAAGTTTTGGGGTTTGTTTCCAGTAGAAATCCAAATTCTACTGAGAATAATGAGAGCCATGTTATCTACCTCATTGTGTCTTAATTATGTACTCTCATCTTTCAGACATTCATCATTCAAAAATGATGATGACTATTTTCTTCAGTGATAGATTAAAAGAATATTTATTGAATTTAAAGAGTATACAAAAATGTAATTTATATAGTCAGGTTGGATCATCTGTAATTATTTCTAGAATATTCAGGGAAAATCTCATGATATTTATGCCAAATTTATTTAAGCTGTATTATTTCAGTAGGTAGAACTGGCATACAGTCTCATAAGGACTGGGAAAACTATTTCTGTCAGCTTGGTTTTCTCATTATTTCAGTTACACAGGAGATAATAATCATCTTGGAAATACAGTAAACAGAAAGTCTCTCCTTGATTCAAACTTCTAAATGGCTACATATGGACTACTACCAAATTCTAAACATATCTTAATATTTATATATTATTATATACATATTTTCTTATAAATTCTAGATAATTACAAACATCTGTTTCCTTGTATTTAAAAAAGGTCACATGCTGAGCACTGAATTTTAAATTCAAGGCCTCTGTTTTGTACTCTACCTACATCTTCCTTTGGCTTCAGTATTGATACTACAATTCCTTTCCATACATCAGTTCATGTTTTCACAGCTCATTAGGCCCTTCTTCCTTCACTGTAAATAGCCTCTGAAGCACTCTCTCCATGGGCTCATTGTACTTACTCCAACCCTATTTTGTTCTGTCACACTCAACCAACACTCATCTCTGGATCAATTCTAAAAAGCAGCTTCTTTCTTTTTCATGACTGGTCCACAAAGAAATGGTAGGGAGAAAGAAAAATAGGAGGTTTGGGTTGATAGCACTTCAAATCTCCACTTTTCCATGTTCTTCAAATCAACTTAAGTCTTCAATGCTCTTCCATAATTTTGTTAACAATTTATTTGTTCTTATTTGACTATCTTTTGAATTCCCCTTCATGGCTCTGCTGAAGACAGTGCTGGTTTAAAATGCAGATGTCATATCCTGCCCAATCAAATGTCTGGAGAGGGACCCAGGCCTCTACGTTTTAAAGAGGTCCTCAATTGCTTCCTACAGACACTAAAGTTTGAGAACTCCAATAGTGAAAATAATATTAAATAAAATAATAATAAAAATGTATAAAAATTTAAAAATTAAACGTTAAAATATGTATAAACACAAAACCAAAACATGGAGGTGGGTAGGGTACAATTAGTATTAGTGAGTTAAATTCTCCATCTTTCATAGTAGTAAATCAATTGCTTCAAAAAACTAACATATATTTTATTATTACCTACATTCATATTTACTTACAGATGAGGGTAATAGTTAATATATTGTTGTCTGTCATTGTTCATAAATACATGATTTGAAGTATGAGAGAAGTTAGAACTATACAGATAGTTTTGAAATATTAAATTTGTATTTTTGGAATACATTGATTAGCTAGTTCCTAACAAAGATTTGTGGTCAGATACTTCCTGCTCAAGTTCAGTTATCATCCACTCGTCCTACTTCCCCAAACTCAATTTTTTCTAGCCTTATTTACTCCTCCTTATAAAAGAAAATTGCATTTACTTGCCCTCTGAGATGTTTGCAAATCTTGTGGTCAGAGTGTTTTCCCTAAGTATTAGTCATTTGAAATAAAGTCTCTCCTTTAAATCTAGATTTTTTTAGACAATAAAACTCCCATAACTTTCACTCAGTTGCCCATACCTTAGTAACAGGAACTATACTTCTAATTGTTTCTTTTCCATCTGAGGTATACAGATGACTGTTTTGATAGTTTTCCTACCCATTGATTAAGTTTGATGAAGGTACACTGATAAACACTGTTAACCAGAATATTCTAATGACAGTCAGCAAGGAACAAATATTTGATGAGCACTGTTGTGTAGAAGATACCTGAGAACGGATTACAATAGCTATTTTACAAAGAAATGATTTGGGTTAGTTGTTTAATAATTTGGCAGACATGAAGGTAGCTTTTAATCCAGTACCTTTCCTCCTATCCACTGACATTGCCTTTTATCTTCAAACGTGCTGATCACAGGGTTTTGCAAATCTGTCTATTAAAAAGATACTGACTGAATAAAGTTATACCTAATATTCATATTCATCTTGCTAAAGAAGGAAAGACTTCAAAAATTATTCTTCTCCTCCTGAATTGCTATTCTCTATGCTTACTAACAAAACAAGAGTGACTATGAAAAATGGATGAAGGACAGCTTCCAGATGCAGGAAAAATTACATGAGTAAAGGAAACATAGGAATGTGTTGAAATACAACAGAGTGTCTTACTTATCACACCACATCTTGAAATCTAAACTATGGTCAACAGCAAGAAACAAAGATGATAATTTTCCATAATTAACTGACTCCCAATTCCTGGTCCTTAATCACAAGGATATTTAGGACAGAAGCAGTGATACCATGAATTCAACCTGTATTATTTATTAAGTGTGACACTTGAACACAGTTCAAACAAATTCATCGCAGGTAACAGACACACTGTTTTGAAAATAATTTGCAATATTTTTTAAAACCATTGCCTTATTGAATACAAACAAAAAACCCTTTACTCACCAAAGTATCTATTTTGCATAAACTTTTTAATAGATTGTATTTAGCCTTTAATCACATGGAAGCACATTTAAAAACTTAACTGGCATATACTCCTGTCAAAAAATTTCATAAGTGGAAGAGAGCTTAAAAGCCACAATTTAGATACGATTTCAAATCAACTCTAAAGGCCCATATTAAAAAAGCTTCTACTTTGAGGACTTTTTGAAAAGTAATAATCTAAATAAAATGAAGCATTTTTGATTTTAAGAACAAGTTTCTAGATACATATGATCCATGTGAGAATGGGCAAGTGTGTTTATTGGAGGTAAGTTTTTCAATAATTTTTTTAAACAAGTATACTTTACATAGATAAATAACACGAAAATTTTGGAGTAAATTTCCAATTCTTATACCTATTTAATTTGGAAGGACTCAACTATAAAATCACTAAAATTATTTTCATTAAGAAACAACTAAAATTGGGCTTCCCTGGTGGCACAGTGGTTAAGAATCTGCCTGCCAATGCAGGGCACACGGGTTCAACCCCTGGTCCAGGAAGATCCCACATGCCGAGGAGCAACTAAGCCCATGTGCGCAACTATTGAAGCCCGCGCGCCTAGAGCCCGTGCTCCGCAACAACAGAAGCCACAGCAGCGAGAGGCCTGCGCACCGCAATAAAGAGTGGCCCCACTCACAGCAACTAGAGAAAGCCCTCACGCAGCAATGAAGACCCAACGCAGCCATAAATAAATAAATAAATTTATAAAAAAAAAAAAAACACAACTAAAATGAAAAAGCATTTAAAGTCCTTAGCAGAATAAATAAAATATTTTTCCAACATATAAACAAAAAAAGCACTTGTCTTGTTGATGTATAAAATTCTGATTTCCTTATGCCACTCCATGCAGCTTTTAGATAATGTGGGGGGGGGAGATGGTTCTTCATTAACAGGATCGTGTTAGAGGAAGATAGTATTGTGGCCAGAAAATGATCATTTAAGTCATTTAAATGGATTTTACATCTTCCATATACTTCAATTGGTTATGATCAAAGATATTATTACATGTCCCAAGTTGATGAATTATACAGAAATAATATTACAGAATAATGTGATTAATCTTATATTTTATTACTCAAAATATTTATTTTTGATTCTTAAATGAATGGCTTTACTTTCTTATTTCCCTGGTAAGCCTGAGCTATAAAATCAGTTTTCTGCAATTAATTATTTTATTTATATTCAGCTTGCATACTATGAAACTCAGTTAGATTTTTTATTTTTTTTCATTCAAGTAAATGAGTATTATCTAGAAAATTAGCATTCATTCTATTTAGTTATTCTTAGTAATAAGATAATAGTTGCAAATCTTCTTTGTAAAATATAAAACACTTAAAAGTAAAGGATTACAATAGAAATTTCTATGATGTAATTAGTGATAAAGTATTATTACTAGCCATTTTCAAGTTATTAGAAATAGTTTCATTATACCTGTAATAAATACTCATATTTTAATGAAGTAGATTATATAATACATTATTTGAATATAAAATAAATATTAGTGTTTATCTGGTTAATTAATTTTTTAGTATTTTATTTACTTTATAGGAAATTTTCTTAAATGATTTTACATGTAAAGTAAATGTAAAGTATCATTAATAACAAAAATTGATATTATGCTGGATTTATTCTATTTGTGCTTTTATAGCTACTATTATTCTCCATCCTCCTCTCTGATGTCTGGAGGCTGACTTGCATAGACTTCATGAAAGCGTTCTTTCCCTCTTGTTTTCTTATTAGATATGAGGATCAGAGGGTAGAAGAACCCAATTTAGGAAGAGAATTAGGTTAGGTAGGGAGCGTAGGGATAATAAAGGCCTCCTATTTTTGCTAGCCCCTGAATAACACATTATCTTACTGATTTTCCTAACTTCTGCTCAAAGTAGAATTTTTTAAACTATCCTCAATTAAATAGTTTTAAGAGTGCATCTTGCTCTTGCAAGGACCGTGATGGATGGAAAGATCACCTGCATTATTAAATGGAATCGAGAGATCAATCAAGATGGCAGAGTAGGAAGATGCAGAACTCATCTCTCCCCATGAACACATCAAACATACATCTATGTGTGGAACAATTCTCACTGAAAACTACTTGAAAACTTGCAGAAAGACTTCTGTACAACCAAGGCTATAAGTAAGATCTACACAGAATTAGGTAGGAAAAGAAAAGAAACCATCAGGAGGTTGGAACCTGTGCCCCTGGGAGGGGACTTAGAGGAGAAGGGAGATTTCACTGGTGAAGACTTGTCCTGGGGAATGAGCTGTTCAAGCCACATACTGTGCACTCCAATCCTGGGGTCTGACACAGGAAAGACAAGTGCCCTTGGCTGGTTGGAGGGCTGGTGAGACTAACAGGAGGCCTGTGGGAAGCCTGGACTCTGCTCATGAAGAGCTTGAGTGCTCTGGCTGGCTCCTGAAACAGGGCAGAGAGGGTGGATTGAAAAACTCCTTGAATAGCTGCCCATTTTCCATGCAATTACCCCCACCCCCACCCCCTGCATGTGCCCCAGCCTGAACAGGGCGAATGCTCCAGCCTCACCTCACTTACTTCACATTGCAGTTGCACATGCTAGAGTGAGTACTGCCCTGACCCCACACCAAGGAAAGAGCTTGGCTCTTAGATGCTGAGGCAACTCAGACCTGAAGCAGTCTCCGAGTAGGGTGGGGACAGCTATTACTGGCTCTTACACAGGCAGCACATCAGAAGTAGCTCTGAGCTATTGGCAGCTGGACCACTACAGCCTGTGCGCTGACACATGCCAAGAGCCCGTGCAGGCCTGCCAGCCCTATGGAGGGTGCCACACCAGAGTGGGGGTGGCAGAGGCTGAGGGGAGAGATCGACCATGAGGGATAAAGGAGGCTCAGACCTGAAGAGGCAGCTATTGCTAGAGCTTGCACAGGCAGCATCAGAAGCAGTGTGGACCTCCATTTGTGGGTGGACTGCTGCAGTCTGTGCTCTATCAAAAGCTGAGAGCCCACACAACTTTTGCTCTTGCTACAGCATTGCTCCCTGTAAGTAAAGGGTGCAGGTTCTGGGAGAGACAAGAGCACACATGCAAGGGAAACGGAGCCAGGTCAGACCCTACCCTCAGGGCTTCTGCTCCAGCAACTTGGAATTCAACCCCACCTTCAATAGTGGGATGATGGCCACTGACCAGAGGGGAAGCCCTGGCTCACACCTGGCTCCAGCCATAGCCCCTATATCTCCAGCCCTACCTCCTACCAACATGATAGCTGTCAGGACACCCTGAGTAAAGACATGACTTGTGTTCACATCGAATTCAGCTCTACTACCAAAGCCACTGAACACATGCAGACTATATAGGGATGCTCCCACATAAGGACAACACTTTACAGCTGCAATAGGTAAGTGTTTCACCTAAATTCATACAGACAGAGAAACTTAAGCAAAATGAGGAGAGACTGGAACTGATCTCAACTGAAAGAGCAAGAGAAAACCTCTGAAAAAATAAATTACATAGAAATAAACAATTTACCAGATAAAGAATTCAAAGAATTAGTAATAAGGATGCTAATGAATTAAGGAAACGAATAGCTGGACACAGTGAGAATTTTAACAAAGCAATGGAAAATATCAAAAAGAACCAGTCAGAACTGAAGAATATAATAGCGGAAATGAAAAACACACTAGAAGGAATTAACAGCAGACTAAATGATGCAGAAGAACACACAAGTGATGTGGAAGACAGTGTAATGGAAATCACACAATTAGAACAGCAAAAAGAAAAACAAATTTTAAAAAATGAGAACAGTTTAAGAGATCTCTGGGATAACTTCAAGTGTACTTTGCATTTTAGGGGTCCCAGAAGAGAAAAAAGAGAGAAGGGGGTCAAAAATGTATTTGATTAAATTATGGCTAAAAACTTCCCAAATCTGAAGAAAGAAACAGATAACCAGGTACAGGAAGCACAGAGAGTCCCAAGTAAGATGAATCCAAACAGCCTTCACCAAGACTTAAAATTAAAATGGCAAAAGGTAAAGGTAAAGAGACAATTCTAATGGCAACAAGAGCAAAACAAAGAGTATTATACAAGGAAACCGCTGTAAAACTAACAGCTGATTTTTCTGTGGAAACTTTGCAGGCCAGAAGGGAGTAGCATGATATACTCAAAGCACTGAAATGGAAAAAACAGCAAGGATACTCTTGCTAGGATACTCTCCCCAGCAAAATTATCATTCAGAGTTGAAGGACAGATAAAAAAACTTTTCAGAAAAACAAAAACTGAAAGAGTTCATCAGTACTAAACCTACCCTAAAAGAAATAAAACAGGCACAAAAAAGATGCTCAATATCACTAATCATTAGAGGAAAACAAATCAAAACCACAGTGAGATATTACCTTATACCTGTCAGAATGGCTGTCATCAAAATGTCTACAAATAACAAATGCTGGAGAGAATGTGGAGAAAAGGAAACCCTCGTATACTGTTGATGGGAATGTAAATTGGTGAAGGCACTGTAGAAGACAGTATGGAGGTTGCTCAAAAAATTAAAAATAGAACTACTGTATAATCCAGAAATTCCTTTCCTGGTTACTTGTCCAAAAAAATCCAAACCAAAACAAAAAAACACTAATTCAAAAGAATACATGCACTGTAATGTCATAGCAACATTATTTACAATAGCCAAGATATGGATGCAAACCAAGTGTCCATCAACAGATGAATGGATAAAGATGTATACACACACACACACACACACACACACACACACAAACACACAATGGTATATTATTCATCCATAAAAAAAGAAAAAAAGAAAAAATCCTGCCATTTGCAGCAATGTGGATGGACTTAAAGGGTATTATGCTTAGTGAAATAAATCAGACAGAGAAAGACAAATACTGTGTGTTATCATTTATATGTGGAATCTAAAACATAAAACAATCTACATAAACTAATATATAAAACTAATCTATATAACAAAACAGAACCAGACTTATAGATATAAAAAACATACTAGTGGTTGCCTGTGGGGAGAGGGAAGCAGGGAGGGACAAGATAGGAGTATGCGATTAAGATATTCAAACTACTACGTATGAAATAGATAAGCAGCAAGCATATGTTGAACAGCACAGTGAATTATAGCCATTATTTTGTAGTAATGTTGGATGGAGTATAATCTGTAAAATACTCAGTCACTATGCTGTATACCTGAAACTAATATTCTAAATCAACTATACGCCAATAAAAAACAAATAAATAAAAAATAAAAGGAATAGTTACTAGTAAGTTTCATAGATCAGTGGTCCCCAACCTTTTGGGCAAGAGGGACTGGTTTCGTGGAAGACAACTTTTCCACGGATGGAAGCGGGGTGGGGGAGTATGTGGGTTGGTTCAGGTGGTAATGAGAACTATGGGGAGCTGCAGATGAAGCTTCACTTGCTCGCCTGCCGCTGACCTCCTGCTGTACCGCCTGGTTCCTCACAGGCTGTGGACCGCTATTGGTCCACAGCCCGGGAGTTGGGGACCCCTGTCATAGATGACTTAACTTCTATAATTTACAAATATAAATGCCTGTAAATCAATTAACTGCAAAGAGGAGAAATGTGATGTTATAGTCTGCTTTCATTTCCTAAAATTATAAATAATGTTTAGACATTTTTTCTGAGAACACACTCACATATAAATATATCTTACAGACCCAAGTAAAAGGGAGATTAGCTATCATGGTGGACAATTTAAACTACACGTTTTGGGGCTTCCCTGGTGGCGCAGTGGTTGAGAATCCGCCTGTCGATGCAGGAGACACGGGTTCGTGCCCTGGTCCGGGAAGATCCCACATGCCGCGGAGCAACTAAGCCCGTGAGCCATGGCCGCTACGCCTGCGCGTCCGGAGCCTGTGCTCCACAACGGGAGAGGCCACAACAGTGAGAGGCCCGCATGCCGCAAAAAATAAATAAAATAAAATAAATAAACTACACGTTTATAAAAGATGCAAGAACTCTGTTTAAATGGATTCTTTTTGTGCTTCTAGGAAAGATGGTATTAAATCATATTTCAGTAGTTTTTTTTTTTTTAACTGCAAAACCAGAATTGGACAGACACATCAACCTTGGTAACTGAGGAATTACTCTTTTTATGTCAAATTAGTTCACTGTTCTGCCATATGTCTAATGCAACTGCTCTCAGTTCTCTTTCAGACATTTTCCACCACTCTAGGAGAGAGAACATAGATATATAGATAGAGCACGGCTACCATATTATATCGCAGATAAGGAAACTTAAGGCACTGCTATTTTGAAAACATATGGCAAATTAAATGCAGAAACTGAAGAGTATATGGCAAAATTCACACAAGGTCATGGGTTTTGTTTTGTTGCTCTCAAGAGCATCAGAGATTCTGTCACCTTTTTTGGGTCATCTCGTTACCTTTTGTTCTGACAAATTTGCCCTTGAATCTTCACTAAGGAACTCTCCAAGATGAAAGAAATATATGATGATTTAATCAGTTTCAAAAGCATGATTATTTCTGTAGCACTTTTATTAAATTCTGTCAGTATCCAAATAGGAACAACTTACTAATATATTATGCAAAACAAATATAAAATAGCAAAAATAACTACTTCAGTTTAATACCTGTCCAAGTGTATAAGCTACTGTTTCTTTCCCACAAATAAATGTTTACTACACAGGCTGCATTTCATTTTTTAAAACTCTAATTATAAGAAAGTATTTGCCAAATTGAGGCTTAATCTATTGTATTAGTCTCCTTGAGCTGCCAAAACAAAGTACCACAGACTGGGTGGCTTAAACAATAGGTATTGTCTCAGTTCTGAAGGCTGAAAGTACATGATCAAGGTGCTGGCAAATTCAGTTTATGGACGGAGCTTTCTTCATTGCTTTTAGTCATCTTCTCACTGTGTCCTCACATGGCAGACAGAGAGAGCGCTCTGGTAATAAGGATAATAGTCCTATTGGATTAGGCACCCACCCTTTTGACTTCGTTTAACCTTAACTATCTCCCTAAAATTATCTCCCTATCTCAAAATACTATCACGCTGGGGGTTCAGGCTTCAGAATATAAACTTTGAGTGGTCACAGCTCAGTCCATAACATCTGTCTTCTGTGTTTTCTAAACATCGTTCCTTGAACCACATGAAATAAGTTAAAATTGTCTTATATACTAACAATATTTTAACAATATGCATTATGCTATTCTCTATTCCACCTATGTCACAAGTCTAATCCTTGCTGAAATATCTCCAATTACTTTAACTATGCCTTTTATTAAAAGTTCTGATTAAAATAGATGTGTTTATTGGGAAAAATATTCAGTTTCAGGCAAGCTTTCGCCTAATAACAATTCAAATACATGTATATTAGGAAAAAATACCTATTAGTAAAATAATTTTATTTAGTGTTGTATGTTAGGAGTGATTATCTGAGAATTGCATATGGACTAATATCCCCCAAATTTCTGTATATGAATTTTACTTACGTAAATAAGACATTTTTAGTTTTCTAAAGTAGTTGGAAAAAACATTTTTTCATATTAAAAATCATAATGAAAGTGTTTGGTTTGTACGATATATTGTGTTATTGTTCACAATATTCAATCCTCCAACCCCTCCCCCCAAAGAAGCTTACTTTCTCTTCTGACATGTATTTGGCTTGGCTTTATGACTTGATTGAGCAACGAAATTTGAGGAGATGTGACACATCCTAGATTTGACCTGAGATAGGTCCTTAGAGAAAACCACTTGAAATCATAGGATTGGTCTTCACTGGCATTCTCTGTGTTATGAAGGAATGGTTTTTATCTCATTCCTCAATTTAAAAACCCCAGCAAGCACCTATTGCCTTCACAGACCAACTTACTTTGCAGGGACAAACAAAAGGAAGCTTTTAATCAATACTTCTTTTCAAAATCACTGTGAAAAGAAATTACTTAGTGACCACCATTTGATCAAATTGATTTTTCTTGTTACATCCTTCAGCATGATTAAGATTAGGGAAGAAGTTTTATGACCAGTAGCTATTCATTGTGTGGATTGTCATTTAGATGCAATTTTGCTTATTCAAGTAGCAATGTCCTGCTTTACAGTACACACACCTGAGCCCATCATAATTAGTCTCATACCCACCACTCATAAAATGGTATTAACTAAATTATCAATCTCTTCTTCTGTAAGAGAGCAAAAAGTTGTTAAGCATGCCTTCTTTTCGAAGTGGCACACACATGGCAAGTGAAGATTTATCCTTTTCTCAGTACATTTATCCAACTGGAAAGGCAAATTTCTTCAAACAGGCACACATGGTAGTCATTGTTCTTCCACATTGCTTGCCATTGATATTATGGGCATCTAAAGTTGTCACATGATAAAGAAATTATATATGTGTGTGTGTATTGGATCCTTTTGTCTTACGTATTTATGGTATAAATAGATGTTGTCTTTGTTATTTCTATTCTGTCCTGTTTGATTTCCCCAAGTATGTTTTCAGTAGTATACATTCTATGAATGTCATTTGTAATAGTTTTAATTTATTTATGTTTTCATTTTCTATTTTTGTTAGTTCCCTGATCTTTTTCAGATTACATTTTGTTATATTATCTTTTACAAAATAATTTCTTTAAAAGTTTTAATAATTTCTTTAAATTTCTGTCAATTTAAAAGTATGTTTCTATTCTTTTACAGTATCAGTGTTTTATAGTGGTTCTTTTCAGATTATTATTCATTTTTGTTTAGGGCTAGATATTTGTTGAGGAATAGTTTTAAAAGGGACAGGAAAGGGCTTCCCTGGTGGTGCAGTGGTTGGGAGTCTGTCTGCCGATTCAGGGGACGCAGGTCCGTGCCCCGGTCCGGGAAGATCCCAGATGCCGCAGAGCAGCTGGGCCCGTGAGCCATGGCCGCTGAGCCTGCGCATCCGGAGCCTGTGCTCCACAACAGGAAAGGCCACAATGGTGAGAGGCCTGCGTACCGCAAAAAAAAAAAAAAGGGGGGGGGGGGCAGGAAAGTAACCTAAATTAGCTTTGTGTCTTATTAAGCTTACAATCAGTTACTGTCTAATAAAACTAATCATTTTCCTAGAACTTAGAACATATCTCCTGATTAAAGTCCTCCTGACTAGAGAACTCGTTTAGATGGCGTGTCAGCAGGGTTTCCCTTTTAACATCACCTTTCCTACTAATCTATCTTATTGCCTTAGGTCTCCATACTGTCCTTTAATCCTATGACCCAGCCACAAATTTTGAAATATGGTTCTAATCAAGGCTTCTTCAGAACCATGAGCCTACCTTTTAGGGAAATTTGTTTTCTGCTTTAGGTAATAGAAAATGTGTGTAATTATGAATGAGATTTTGTAGTAGCATCAAGTATACATTTTTTTCTATATGATTTTTATTTTTCATTGAGTATGGAAGGTTTATACTCTCGATTTTTCATTCTTTGTAGGTGATTACAGATTTTTGGAGGAAAGTGTGTTAAAATATCTTTACTTCACCTTATTTAAATTGCAGACTTTCACATACTTTGGGATATAAAGAGATGGGGAAACTAATTATGCCCTCAAAACATTTTGTATGATACAATATTTTTAAGTGAAATCTATATTTTTTACTCATTTATTTAAATATTTTATGATGAATTATGATATGTTGAGCTTAGTACTAGACAGTAGAAATATACACAAATGAGTAAGACAAGTGAGGAAGTCTGCACTCATTCCATCTGGGTTGGTAAAAAAAGGTTGATAATTAATGAGGTGACATTTGAGCTGAATTCTTGAAAGATGAGAAAACTTTCACATGTGGAGGGTGGGGGAGGAGAATTAAGATAGAGTAAACAGTGTTCAGCCATGGTGCTGTGAAAGTCACAGTAATTCTGTAGAACTGCCAATATTCAGTGTGGCTGGAGCACAAAGTGAGTGTTAATGAGTGGATCTCTTCCCCTCTCTTCCACTCAAGGACTTTGTTCAAGTAATTGGCATCTCTTCATGCTACTTCAATTTTTCCTCTCTACTAGATCACTTTCATTAATTTACAAACAAAGCAAAATAACCAATCCAAAAATGCTGACCAAAAGATAACATCCTCAATATAGACAAACATACCAAACCCTGTCCTTGGCCACATTATTTGCTCCATCTACCACCTATCTCTCTGTTTTTATAGCAAAACTATTTGAAAGGGCTGGATATACTTATTTCCACTAATTACACCTAATTCTTGTTCTTGAAAATTGTGCTTAATGTAAATTGCTTAAAAACCAAAAGAATATGTATAAATAAATTTTCTGTATAATATACACATAATAAAAATAAAAGAACACCTACATGGGTTCCAGTTCAAAATGGCAACATAGGAAGATCCTGAACTCACATTCCTTCACCGACTTACCAAATCTACTGCTACTTATGGAATAACCTCCTCTGAAAACAAAAGTCAAAAACTAGCTGAGGGACTGCTATACATCAAACAAATGATTTCTAAAAACCACATCAGGGCTTCCCGGTGGCGCAGCGGTTGAGAGTCCGCCTGCCGATGCAGGGGACACGGGTTCGTGCCCCGGTCCGGGAGGATCCCACGTGCCACGTAGCGGCTGGGCCCGTGAGCCGTGGCCGCTGGGCCTGCGCGTCCGGAGCCTGTGCTCCGCGACGGGAGAGGCCACGACGGTGAGAGGCCCGCGTACCACAAAAAAAAAAAAAAATAAAAAAATAAAAAAAATAAATAAAAAAAAAAAATAAAAACCACATCAAAGTAGGTAGAAGAGGCTAAGATACAATCCTGCCATAAACCCCAACCCCTGGTGCTGCAACCCACAAGTGAGAAGGAATTCAAAACTACAAGCTTCTCCCTGAGGAGCAAAGGGTTTGAACCTCTTAAAAAGCTGGGGCTCCAGGTTTTAAGACCTCCACCTGAGAGATAAGCCCTCAAAACATCTAGTTCTGAAAGCCAGTACAGCTCCTGTCAACAAGCCCCACAAGTCTATAGCAAACTGAGAAAGTTCTTAAAGGGCTTGTAAGTGTAGACCAATCCATCTCATCCACAGGGACCAGAGTGGAGGCAGGTGACTGCAAAGCACTCAGACTTTCTGTGTGAAAGAGGCTTACTTGCTTATCTTAAAGCACTGACCTAAGGAGCAGGCATCTAATTTAACACACATCTAGGGACCTACTGAAAAACTCTCTGGGGACAGAGACCAGCAGGTGCCATCTTTGTGTTCTTCCTTTGCCTCAGCTTGCTGGTATCTCCCCAGAAGGAGCTAATAGCCTTGTCTGGCACCCTGATTTTTGCAGTTGCCACCCAGGGTACACATCTTAGTTGCCTGGCTCTGGTGGCCAGTAGGGCTTATACTTGTGGGTCTCACAGGACTATAACCAAAGGACAAAGTTCTTAATCAGCTACCACCCACAGGGCATAGCAGAAAGGTTACAAACTAAGGCACCCAGTCTTTCTGTGAAATAGGCCTATTTACTCATCTTTATAGCTGTGCCTTAAGGGGAAGACTTTTAATTAAGTATACATATAAGGGCCAATTGCAATCCTATCCAGAGACATTGGAGGACAGGTGCCATCTTTGTGCTCTTCCTCTGCTGAGCTCCAAAGCACTTGAATCTCCCAGAGGGGAGCGTGTTCATACAACCAGTGCCCCAGCTTTTACTTCTGGTGCCTCAGGGGACATCGCTTGATTACCTGGCCTGGTGGACAGCAGGGCTTGAATTCCTAGGCCCCGTGGGATTGTAACAGAGAGACAGTAATTGGCCAGCTACAATTCCCAGGGCATAGCACAGACAACAGACAGACTAAAACACATCCCCAATCTTTCTCTTCCAGAGCCTGATTTGCTCTCCTGTAACTTCACCCTAAGGGGCAGGCTTCTGGCTTGGCGCACATCTAAGGGCTTGCTTAGATACATTCCAGGGACAGAGGCCAGTTGATGTCATCTATGTACGCTCCCTGTGCCTCACTCCAGATCACTGGTGTCTACCAGAAAGAAGTTTGTACACTTGTCTGGCACCCCAATTTTCATGGTTGCCACCCAGGGGATACTTCTAGATCACCTGGTACTGGAAGCCAGTGGAACTTACACCTGTGGTCCTACAGGACTGTATATATTTGCATAGTTTAAAAGCTGCTGCCTGAGGGTCTGACATCCAATCAGCCTGAATCTAGGTACAGACCAAGGTTCTTCCCTTTGGAACACTGACAGGTCTTAGTACAGCCTCAAATACCAGGAACAACCAAAATAAAATGGGCTACAGGGATAATCATAAAGGTTTGAAAGACAACCAAGAAATAGGGCAAGTTTGAACAATAAAGTTTATATCCTCTATGCAGCCTCTTCTTCAAGACTGGGAGAGGTGGGTCTTTTATCTAATGCATAGAAACCAACACAGAGACTCAAGGAAAATGAAGAAACAAAGGAATATGTTCCCAACAAAAGAAAAAGATAAAACCTTAGAAAAAGACATAAATGAAATGGAGATAAGGGATTTACCTGATAAAGAGTTCAAAATAACAGTCATTAAAATGCTCACTGGGCTTGGCAAAAGTATAAATGACCAAAGTGAGAACTTTAACAAAGAGAGAGAAAATATAAGAAAGTACCAAACAAAAGTCACAGAGCTGAAGAAACAATAACTTAGCTGAGAAATACACTCAGGGGTTCAACAGTAGACTCTATGAAGTAGAAGTAAGAAGTAAGGATCAATAAAGATAGGGCAGAAGAACTCACTCAATTAGAACAGAAAAAAAAAGTGAAGATGGCTTAAGATCATTATAGTACAACTTCAAACATCCCAACATTTGCATTATAGGAGTAGCAGAAGAGAAGAGAGAAAGGAAGAGAACAGTTTTTTTTTTTAGGAAATAATGGCTAAAAACTTCCCTAACCTGGGGAAGGAAACAGACATTCAGATCAAGGAATCCCAGAGAGTTCCAAATAAGAGGAAGCCAAAGAGACCCACACCAAGATACATTAAAATTAATGTGCAAAAACTTAAACACAAGGAGAGAATCTTAACAACAGAAAGAGAAAAACAACTTGTTAGGTCCAAGGGAATGCCCATAATATTATCAGAATATTTTTCAGCAGAAACTTTGCTGGCTAGAAGAGAGTGGCACTATATGCTCAAAGTGCTAAAAGAACTTCCAACCAAGAATACTCTATCTAGCAAAGTTGTCATTCAGAATTGAAAGAGAGAGAAAAAGATTTTCAGATAAGTAAAATGTAAAGGATTTCATCACCACTAGATCATACTTACAAGAAATGTTAAAGGGACTTGTTTAAGCTGAAACAAAATGGCACTAATTAGTAACAGGAAAACATGTGAAAGTATAAGTCTCACCAGTAAAGGTAAATATATAGTAAAATTCAGAGTAATCTAATGTCACAAATTTGATGGGTTAGTTACTTGTAAAGCTAGTAAGAAGGTTAAAAGACAAAAGTGAAAAAATAACTATAACTACAATAATTTGTTAGGGAATACACCAGATAAAAAGATGTAAACTGTGACATCAAAAACATGCAGTGTGGGTGGGGGATAAAAATATAGTTTTAAAATGCATTCAAACTTAAGTTGTTATCAACTTAAAATAGACTTTTATGTAAATATAAGTTGTTTTATGTAAGCTCATGGTAACCACAAATTAAAACAGTAGATACACAAAAAATAAAGATCAAGGAATCAAAGCATACCACTGCAAAAACTCATCAACTCACAAAGAAAGATCAAGAGAAGAAGAAAAAAACAAAGAAACCACACAACAGCCAGAAAACAATTAACAAAATGGCAATAAGTACATACCTATCAGCAATCACTTTAAATTTAAAAGGACTAAATCTTCCCATCAAAAGACAGAGTGGCTGAATGTATAAAAAGCAAGACCTATCTATATGCTGCCTACAAAGGACTCACTTCCACTTTGGATGTAAGGACACACACAGACTGAAAGTGAAGAAATGAAAAAAGATATTCCATACAAATGAAAACCCAAAGAAAACTGGGGTAGCTACAGCATACCTCAGAGATATTGCAGGTTCAGGTTCAGAAAACAACAATGAATTGGATATAAGAAAAAATCAAGTCACACAAATTTTTTGTTTTCCCAGTACATATAAAAGTTATGTTTACACTATACTGTAGTCTGTTAAGTGTGCAATAGCATTATGTGTTACAAATGTACACATCTTAATTAAAAATATTTTATTGCTAAAACATGCTAACCATCATCTGAATGTTCAGCTAACTGCTGGTATTGATGTTGATGGCTGCTGACTGATAAGTGTGGTGGTTGCTGAAGGCCGGAGTAGCTCTGGCAATTTCTTAAAATAAGACAACAATGATGTTAGCTATATTGACTGACTCTTCCTGTCACAAATAACTTCTCTGTAGTATGCAATACTGTCTGATAACATTTTACCCACAGCAGAACTTCTCTCGAAGCTGGAGTCAGTCCTCTCAAACACTGGCACTGCTTTAAAACTAAGTTCATGCAATATTCTAAATCTTTCTTGTCTTTTCAATACTCTTCACAGCATATACACCAGGAGTAGATTCCATCTCAAGAAATCACTTTCTTTGTTCATCCACAAGAAGAAACTTCTCATTAATTCAAGTTTTATCAAGAGATTGCAACAGTTAAGTCATATCTTCAGGTTCTCTTCTAGTACTCTTGCTATTTCCACCACATCTGTAGTGACTTCCTCCACTGAACTCTTGAACCCCTTGAAATCATCCATGAGGGTTGGAATCAACTTCTTCCAAACTCCTGTTAATGTTGATATTTTGATCTCTTCCCATGAATCATAAATGTTCTTAATGACATCTAGAATGATGATTCCTTTCCATAAGATTTTCAATTTACTTTGTTCATATCCATCAGAGGAATTCCTATCTATGGCAGTTATAGCCTTAAAAAAAGTATTTCTTAAATGATAAGACTTGAGAGTCAAAATCACTCCTTGATTCATGGGCTTCAGAACGGATGTTGTTCCAGCAGGTATGAAAACAACATTAATCTCACTGTACATCTTTATCAAAGCTCTTGGTTGACTACGTACATTGTCAATGAGCAGTAGTATTTTGAAAGGAATCTTTTTTCTGAGCAATAGGTCTCAACAGTGCATTTAAAATATTCAGTAAACCATGTTGTATACAGACATGCTCTCATCCAGGCTTTATTTTTCCATTTATAGAGCATAACCAGAGTCAATTTACCATAATTCTTAAGAGCCCTAAGATTTTTCAGAATGGTAAAGGAGCATTGGCTGCAACTTCAAGTTACCAGCTGCTTTAGCCCCTAACAAGAGAGTCAGCCTGTCCTTTGATGCTTTAAAGCCAGGCATGACTTCTCTCTAGCTATGAAAGTCCTACATGGCATCTTCTAATATAAGGCTGTTTTGCCTACACTGAAAATTTGTTGTTTAGTTAGCCACCTTCATTAATTACCTTAGTTAGATCTTCTAAATAACTTGTTGCAGTTTCTACACCAGAACTTGTTTCACCTTGCACTTTTCCATTATGGGGATAGCCTTTTTCCTTCAATCTCATGAACCAATCTCTGCTAGTTTCACACTTTTCTTCTGTAGCTTCCTAACCTCTCTCAGTATTTGCAGAATTAAATAATTTGCTTTGGATTGGGCTTTGGTTCCAGGGAAAGTTGTAATTAGTTTGATCTTCTATTAAGACAACTAAAACTTTCTGCATATCAACAATAGGCTGTTTCACTTTCTTATCATTTGTGTGTTTACTGGTGTAGCACTATTCATTTCCTTCAAGAACTTTTTCTTTTCATACACAACTTGGCTAACTGGCACAAGAGACCTACCTTTCAGCCTATCTTGGCTTTTGACATGACTTCCTCATTAAGCCTAATCATAACTAACTTTTCAGTTGAACACTTACATGTCATTATAAAGTTACTAACTGACCTAATTTCAATAGCATTTTGCCTTACAGAATAGTAATGCCTGAGGAGGGAGAGAGATGGAGAGATGGCCATCAGTAGAGCAGTCAGGACACACACACTTATCAATTAAATTTGCTATCTCATATGGGCACAATTCATGGCACCCCAAAACAATTACAACAGTAACATCAAAGATCACTCACTGGTCACAGATCACCATAACAAATATAATAATGAAAAAGTTTAAAATATTGTGAGAATTATCAAAATGTTACACAGAGACATGAAGTAAGCAAATACTGTTGGAAATATGGGACCAAAGACTTTCTCTATGCAGAGGTGCTACAAACCTTCAATTTGTAAAAAGAAAATCAGTATCTTTGAAACACAATAAAGAGAAGCACAGTAAAATGAGGCATGCCTGTACTTATATGAGTCAAAGTAGGTATTATAAAAAGACTACAATAACAAAGAAGGTCATTACCTAATGATAAAGGGGTCAATCCAACAAGAGGATATAACATTTGTAAATATTTATGTACCAATTACAGAAGCATCTAAATATGTAAAAGGAAATATTAATGAAACTAAAGAAAGAAAGAACAATATGATAATTGTTGTGGACTTTGATACCCTACCTTCACCAATGCATAGATCACTCAGACAGAAAATCAGTAAGGAAACATTAACCTTAGATGATATGTTAAACCAGATGGACTTAACAGACATATACAGAATGTTCCATCCAAAAGTAACAAAATACACAATCTTCTTAAGATCACATGAGACATTCCCCAGAAAAGAACAGATGTTAGACCACAAAACAAGTCTTAATGAGTTTAAGAGGATTAGAATCATATCAAGAATTTTTTCTGACCACAGTGGTATGAAACTAGAAGTCAAATACAAGAAGAAAACTGGAAATTTCACAAATATGTGGAGATTAAACAATCTGCTGCTGAGTAATCAATGGGTCAAAGAAGAAATTAAAAGAGAAATCAAATGTCTTGAGACAAGTGAAAATGGAAATACAACATACCAAAACTTCTGGTATGAGACAAAAAAGATTTCTAAGAGAGAAGTTCATAACAGTAAGTGTCTACATCAAGAAGCAAAAAAGATGTCAAACAATCTAACTTTACACTCCAATGAACAAGAAAAAGAACAAAGTCCAAAGTTAATAGATGGAAGTAAATAACAAAGATCAGAGTGGAAATAAATGAAATAGAGATTAAAAACACAATAAAAAGATGAATTAAACTATGTGCTGTTTTGTTGAAAGGGTAAACAAAATTGAAAGAACTTTAGCTAGACTCATCAATTAAAAAAAACACAGTACTCAAATAAATAAAATCATAAATTAAAGAGATGCTACATCTGATACCACAGAAGGATCATACGAGACTACTATGAACAATTGTACCCAAACAAATTGGACAACACAGAAGAAATTGATATATTCTTAGAATCTTACAACCTTCCAAGACTAAATCATGAAGAAATAGAAAATCTGAATAGGCTAATTACTAGTAAGGAGATTGAATCAATGATCAAAAACTTTCCAACTTCCCAGGATCAGAAGCCTTCACTGGTGAACTCTACCAAGCACTGAAAGAATTAATACCAATCCTCAACCTCTTCCATAAATGCAAGAGGAAAGAACACTTCCAAACTCATTTCATGAGGTCAGATTATCCTAATAACAAGACCAGACAAGGAAACCACAGGAAAAGAAAATTACAGGCCCATATCCCTGATGATCATAGATGCAAAAATTCTCAACAAAATATTAGCAAGTCAAATTCAACAGTACATTAAAGCAATCACACACCATGATCTACTAGGATGTATTTCAGGGAGGCAAGGATGATTCAACAACTATGAATCAATCAATGTGCTATACCATGTTAGTAAAATTGAATCATAAAAATCATATAATTTTATTAATAGATGCAGGAAAAGCATCTGACAAAATTCCATATCTATTTATGATAAAAACTCTCAACAAAGTAGGTAGAAAAAGAATGTACCTCAACATAATAAAAGCCATATATGACAAGCCCACAGCTAACATTATACTTAATGGTAAAAAGCTGAAAGTTTTTCTTCTAACATCATAAACAAGATAATAATGCCCACTTTTATCACTTTTTTTCAACATAGTTACTGCAAATCCTAGGCAGAGCAATTAGGCAAGAAAGGAAATAAGACGTTTTTTAATGAAAAAGGAAGAAGTAAACATGTCACTATGTGCAGATGGCATGATTTTATATATAGGAAAACCTAAAGCCTCCACACAAAAAAACTGTTAGAATAAACTAATTCAGTAAAGTTGCAGGACACAGAGATCAATATACAAAAATCTGTTGCATTTCTATACACTAAAAATGAACTATCAGAAGGGAAATTAAGAAAACAATTTGATTTAAAATTGTATCAAAAAATAAAATACCAGGAATAAATTTACCCAAGAAGTTGAAAGATCTTTACACTGAAAACTATAAGACACTGATAATAGAAATTGAAAAAAACACAAAAAAATAGAAAGGTAATCCATTTTTGGAATGGACTGGAAGAATTAAAATGTGAAAACATCCATACTATCCAAAGCAATCTATGGATTTAATGCAAATTCTATCAAAAGTCCAATAGCATTTTTTCACAGAAATAGAACAATCCTAAAATTTGTATGGAACCAAAAAAGATCCTGAATAGCCAAAACAGTCTTGAGACAAATTGCTCACACTTCCTGATTTCAAAGCTATAGTAATCAAGAGTATGGTGTTGGTATAAAATCAGACACATAGATCAAAGGAACAGAATAGAGTTCATAAATAAACCATCTCATATATGGTCATTTTACAACAAAGGATCCAAGAATACACAGTGGGGAAAGGACAGTCTCTTCTATCAATGATGTTGGGAAAACTAGACAGTCACATGAAACAGAATGAAACTGGACCCATATCTTAGATCATACATGAAAGTAAACTCAAAATGAATTAAAGACTTGAAACATAAGACCTGAAAGCATAAAACTCCTAGAATAAAACATAGTAACTATTTCACATCAGTCTTGGTGATTTCTTGGATTTGACACCAAAAGCAAAGACAAAGGCAAAAATAAGCAAGTAAGACTACATCAAATAAAAAGCTTCTGCACAGCAAAATGAAAAGGCAACCTACTGAATGGGAGAAAATATTTGTAATCATGTATCTGATAAGGAATTAATCCAAAATACATAAAAGCTCATATAACTCAACAGAAAAAAACAAAGAATTCAATTAAAAATTGGGAAGAGAATCTGAGTAGACATTTTCTCAAGGAAGACATACAAATGACCAATAGGTACATGAAAGGCACTCAACATCACTTATCATCAGGGAAATGCAAATCAAAATCACAATGAAATATCACCTCACACCTAACAGAATGGCTACTATCAAAAAGATAAATAACAATTGTTGGCGAGGATGTGGAGAAAGGGGAACTCTTGTGCACTCTTGGTGGGAATACAAATTGGTGCAGCCACTATGGAAAACAGGATGAAGGTTCCTCAAAAAATTAAAAATAGAACATATGACCTGGCAACTCCACTTCTGGGTATTTATCTGAAGAAAATAAAAACACTAGTTCAGGGCTTCCCTGGTGGCGCAGTGGTTGAGAATCCGCCTGCCGATGCAGGAGACACAGGTTCGTGCCCTGGTCCGGGAAGATCCCACATGCCGCGGAGCAACTAAGCCCGTGAGCCATGGCCGCTAGGCCTGCGCGGTCCGGAGCCTGTGCTCCGCAACGGGAGAGGCCACAACAGTGAGAGGCCCGCATACCGCAAAAAAAAAAAAAAAAAAAAAAAAAAAACACTAGTTCAAAAAGATATCTGTACTCCCATGTTCACTGAAGAATTATTTACAATAATCAAGACATGTAGGCAAACTAGGTGTCCATTAATAGGTGAAAGAATAGAGAAAAAGTGATACATACACACAGGCATATTACTTAGCCATAAAAAATGGTCATTTGTGACAACGTGCATGAACCTAGAGAGTATTACACTAAGTGAAATAAGCAAAACAAAGAAAGACAAATACTGCATGATCTCACTTATATGTGCAATCTGAAACAAAACAAAACAAGCAAACAAGAAGCACATAAGTACAGAGAAGAGTTTGGTGTTTACCAGAGGCAGGGTGTTTGTGGTAGGAGAAATAGGTGAAAATGGTCAAAATGTACAAATTTCTAATTATAAAATAAATGAAGCTGAGCCAGAAGATGGCAGAAGAGTAAGATGCGGAGATCACCTTCCTCCTCACAGATACATCAGAAATACATCTACACGTGGAACTTCTCATACAGAACACCCACAGAACGCAGGCAGAAGACCTCAGACCTCCCAAAGGGCAAGAAACTCCCCACATACGTGGGTAGGGCAAAAGAAAAAAGAATAAACAGAGACAAAGAATAGGGACGGGACCTGCACCAGTGGGAGGGAGGCATGAAGGAGGAAAGGTTCCCACACACTAGAAGCTCCGTCGTGGGCGGAGGCTGCGGGTGGCGGAGGGGGAAGCTCCAGAGCCGGGGAGGGAGTGCAACAACAGGGGTGCAGAGGGCAAAGTGGAGAGATTCCCTCACAGAGAATCGGTGCTGACGGGCACTCACCAGCCCGAGAGACTTGTCTGCTCACCCGCCGGGGCGGGCGAGGTCTGGGAGCTGAGGCTCGGGTTTTGGTCGGAAGCCGGGAGAGGACTGGGGTTGGCTGCCTGAACACAGCCTGAAGGGGCTAGAGCACCACGGCTGGCAAGGAGGGAGTCTGGGAGAAGTCTGGAGCTGCCAAAGAGGCAAGAGACCCTTTCTTGCCTCTTTGTTTCCTGGGGCACGAGGAGAGGGGATTAAGGGCACCGCATAAAGGAGCTCCAAAAACGGACGGACGCGAGCCGCAGCTGTCCGCACGGACAGTAGAGACGGGTGTGGGACGCTACGGTTGCTGCTGCTGCCACCAAGAGGCCTGTGTGCAAGCACAGGTCACTCTCCACACCACCCCTCCTGGGAGCCCATGCAGCCCGCCACTGCCGGGGTCCCGGGATCCAGAGACAGCTTCCCCTGGAGAACGTGCAGCGCGCCTCAGGCCAGGGCAGCATCACGCCAGCCTCTGCTGCCACGGGCTCACCCTGCATCCATACCCCTCCATCCCCCCCGGCCTGGGCCAGAGCCCCGGAATCAGCTGCTCCTTTAACGCCGTCCTATCTGAGCGAAGGGCAGATGCCCTCAGATGACCTACATGCAGAGGCAGGGCCAAGTCCAAAGCTGAACAACAGGAGCTGTGCGAACAAAGAGGAGAGGGGGAGGTCTCTCTCAGCAGCCTCAGAAGCAGCGGATTAAAACTCCACAAACAACTTGAAGTGCCCTGCATCTGTGGAAAACCTGAATAGACAGCGTAATATCCCAAGTTGAGGAGATGGACTTCGGGAGCAAGATATACTATTATTTTCCCCTTTTTTTCTTTCTGTGAGTAGGTATGTGTGTGCTGCTCTGTGAGATCTTGTCTGTACAGCTTTGCTGTCACCATGTGTCCTAGGGTTAGACGGACCCATTTTTTGTTTCTTTGTTTTACAGAAATTTTTCTTCTTAATAATTATTTTTTATTTTAATAAGTATATTTTATCCTACTTTATTTTGTCTTCTTCCTTTCTTTCTTTCTCCTTTCTTCCCTCCTTCCTTCCTTTCTTCATTCCCTCCTTCTTTCCTCCCTTCCTTCCTCCCTTGCTTCCTTCCTTTCCTCCTCCCTTCCTTCCTCTCTTCCTTCCTCCCTTCCTTTCTTCCTTCCTTTCTTCCTCTCTTCCCTCCCTCCCTCCTTCCTTCCTTTCTTACCTTTCTATTTTTTCTCCCTTTCATTTTGATCCGTGTGGATTAAAGGCTCTTGGCAAGGCAGCCAGGCATCAGGGCTGTGTCTCTGAGGTGGGAGAACCAATCTCAGGACACTGGTCTATAAGAGACCTCCCAGATCCACACAATATCAAACAGTGAAAATCTCCCAGAGATCTCCATCTCAACACCAAGACCCAGGTTCACTCAATGAACAGCAAGCTACAGTGCTGGACACCCAAAGCCAAACAACTAGCAACACAGGAACACAGCTCCATCCATTAGCAGAGAGGTTGCCTAAAATCATAATAAGGCTACAGATACCCGCAAAACACACCACCAGATGTGGACCTGCCCACCAGAAAGACAAGATCCAGCCTCATCCACCAGAAGAGAGGCGCTAATACCCCCAAACAGGAAACCTACTCAACCCACTGAACCAACCTTAGCCACTGGGGACAGCCACCAAAAACAACGGAAACTACGAACCTGCAGCCTGCAAAAAGGAGACCCCAAACACAGTAAGATAAGCAAAATGAGAAGACAGAAAAACACACAGCAGATGAAGGAGCAAGATAAAAGCACACCAGACCTAACAAATGAAGAGGAAATAGGCAGTCTACCTGAAAAAGAATTCAGAATAATGATAGTAAAGATGATTCAAAATCTTGGAAATAGAATAGACAAACGGCAAGAAACAGTTAACAAGGACCTAGAAGAACTGAAGAGGAAGCAAGCAATGATGAGCAACACAATAAATGAAATGAAATACTCTAGATGGGATCAATAGCAGAATAACTGAGGCAGAAGGACGGATAAGTGACCTGGAAGATAAAATAGTGGAAATAACTACTGCAGAGCAGAATAAAGAAAACAGAATGAAAAGAACTGAGGACAGTCTCAGAGACCTCTGGGACAACATTAAATGCAGCAACATTCAAATGATAGGGGTCCCAAAAGAAGAAGCGAAAAAGAAAGGGACTGAGAAAACATCTGAAGAGATTATAGTTGAAAACTGCCCTAATATAGGAAAGGAAATAGTCAATCAAGTCCAGGGAAGCACAGGGAGTCCCATACAGGATAAACCCAAGGATAAACATGCCAAGACACATAATAATCAAACTGTCAAAAAGTAAATACAACGAAAACATATTAAAAGCAGCAAGGGAAAAACAACAAATAACACACAAGGGAATCCCCATAAGGTTAACATCTGATCTTTCAGCGGAAACTCTACAAGTCAGAAGGGAGAGGCAGGACATATTTAAAGTGATGAAGGAAAAAAACCTACAACCAAGATTACTCTACCCAGCAAGGATCTCATTCAGATTTGATGGAGAAATTAAAATCTTTACAGATAAGCAAAATCTGAGAGAGTTCAGCACCACCAAACCAGCTTTACAACAAATGCTAAAGGAACTTCTCTAGGTAAGAAACACAAGAGAAGGAAATGACCTACATGAACAAACCGGAAACAATTAAGTAAATGGTAATAGGAACATACATATCTATAATTACCTTAAATGTAAATGGATTAAATGCTCCCACCAAAACACACAGACTGGCTGAATGGATACACAAACAAGACCCATATATATGCTGTCTACAAGAAACCCACTTCAGACCTAGGGACACATACAGACTGAAAGTGAGGTGATGGAAAAAGATGCTCCATGCAAATGGAAATCAGAAGAAAGCTGGAGTAGCAATTCTCATATCAGACAAAATAGATTTTAAAATAAAAACTATTACAAGAGATAGAGAAAGACACTACATAATGATCAAGGGATCAATCCATGAAGAAGATATAACAATTGTAAATGTTTATGCACCCAACATAGGAGCACCTCAATACATAAGGCAAATACTAACAGCCATAAAAGGGGAAATTGACAGTTACACAATCATAGTAGGGGACGTTAACACCCCACTTTCACCAATGTACAGATCATCCAAAATGAAAATAAATAAGGAAACACAAGCTTTAAATGATACATTACACAAGATGGATTTAATTGATATTTAAAGACATTCCATCCATAAACAACAGAATACACATTTTTCTCAAGTGCCCATGGAACATTCTCTAGGACAGATCATACATTGGGTCACAAATCTCACCCTGGTAAATTTAAGAAAATTGAAATCGTGTCAAGTATCTTTTCTGACCACAACGCTATGAGACTAGATATCAATTACAGGAAAAGATCTGTAAAAAATACAAACACATGGAGGCTAAACAATACACTACTTAATAATGAAGTGATCACTGAAGAAATCAAAAAACACTTAGAAACAAAGGACAATGGAGACACGACGACTCAAAACCTATGGGATACAGCAAAAGCAGTTCTAACAGGGAAGTATATAGCAATACAATCATACCTTAAGAAACAGGAAACATCTCAAATAAACAACCTAACTTTGCACCTAAAGCAATTAGAGAAAGAAGAACAAAAAAACCCCCAAATTTAGCACAAGGAAAGAAATCATAAACATCAGATCAGAAATAAATGAAAAAGAAATGAAGGAAATGATAGCAAAGATCAATAAAAGTAAAAGCTGGTTCTTTGAGAAGATATATAAAATTGAAAAACCTTAGACAGACTCATCAAGAAAAAAAGGGAGAAGACTCAAATCAATAGAATTAGAAATGAAAAAGGAGACGTAACAACTGACACTGTAGAAATACAAAAGATTATTAGAGATTACTACAAGTAACTCTATGCCAATAAAATGGACAACCTGGAAGAAATGGACAAATTCTTAGAAATGCACAAGCTGCCGAGACTGAACCAGGAAGAAATAGAAAATATGAACAGACCAATCACAAGCACTGAAATTGAAACTGTGATTAAAAATCTTCCAACAAACAAAAGCCCAGGACCAGATGGCTTCACAGGCGAATTCTAACAAACATTTAGAGAAGAGCTAACACCTATCCTTCTCAAACTCTTCCAAAAGATAGCAGAGGGAGGAACACTCCCAAACTCATTCTATGAGTGCACCATAACCCTGGTACCAAAACCAGACAAAGACGTCACAAAGAAAGAAAACTATAGGCCAATATCACTGATGAACATAGATGCAAAAATCCTCAACAAAATACTAGCAAACAGAATCCAACAGCGCATTAAAAGGATCAAAAGATGATACAAATAGGTGGAGAAATATACCACGTTCTTGGATTGGAAGAATCAACATTGTGAAAATGACTCTACTACCCAAAGCAATCTACAGATTCAATGCTATCCTGATCAAATTACCACTGGCATTTTTTACAGAACTAGAACAAAAAATTTTTCAATTTGAATGGAAACACAAAAGACCCCGAATAGCCAAAGCAATCTTGAGAACGAAAAATGGAGCTGGAGGAATCAGGATCCCTAACTTCAGACTATACTACAAGGCTACAGTAATCAAGACAATATGGTACTGGCACAAAAACAGAAATATAGATCAATGGAACAGGATAGAAAGCCCAGAGATAAACCCACACACATATGGTCACCTTATCTTTGATAAAGGAGGGAAGGATATACAGTGGAGAAAAGACAGCCTCTTCAATAAGTGGTGCTGGGAAAACTGGACAGCCACATGTAAAAGAATGAAATTAGAACACTCCCTAACACCACACACAAAAATAAACTCAAAATGGATTAAAGACCTAAATATGACGCCAGACAGTATCAAACTCTTAGAGGAAAACATAGGCAGAACACTCTATGACATAAATCACAGCAAGATCCTTTGCGACGCATCTTCTAGAGAAATGGAAGTAAAAACAAAAATAAACAAATGGGACCTAATGAAACTTAAAAGCTTTTGCACAGCAAAGGATACCATAAACAAGATCAAAAGACAACTCTCAGAATGGGAGGAAATATTTGCAAATGAAGCAACTGACAAAGGATTAATATCCAAAATTTATAAGCAACTCATGCAGCTCAATAACAAAAAAACAAACAACCTAATCCAAAAATGGGAAGAAGAACTAAAAAGACATTTCTCCAAAGAAGATATACAGATTGCCAACAAACACATGAAAGAATGCTCAACATCATTAATCATTAGAGAAATGCAAATCAAAACTACAATGAGATATCGTTTCATTCCGGTCAGAATGGCCATCATCAAAAACTCTAGAAACAATAAATGCTGGAGAGGGTGTGGAGAAAACGAAACACTCTTGCACTGCTGGTGAGAATGTAAATTGATACAGCCACTATGGAGAACAGTATGGAGGTTCCTTAAAAAACTACAAATAGAACTACCATTCGACCCCGCAATCCCACTACTGGGAATATACCCTGAGAAAACCATAAGTCAAAAGGATCATGTACCAAAATGTTCATTGCAGCTCTATTTACGATAGCCAGGACATGGAAGCAACCTAAGTGTCAATCAACAGATGAATGGTTAAAGAAGATGTGGCACATATATACAATGGAATATTACTCAGCCATAAAAAGAAATGAAACTGAGTTATTTGTAATGAGGTGGATAGACCTGGAGTCTGTCATACAGAGTGAAGTAAGTCAGAGGGAGAAATACAAATACCATATGGTAACACATATATGTGGACTCTAAGAAAAAAAAAATGTCATGAAGAGATTAGCGGTAGGACGGGAATAAAACACAGACTTACTAGAGCATAGACTTGAGGATATGGGGAGGGGGAAGGGTAAGATGTGACAAAGTGAGTGAGTGGCAGGGACATATATACACTACCAAATGTAAATTAGATAGCTAGTGGGAAGCTGCTGCATAGCACAGGGAGATCACCTCTGTGCTTTGTGACCACCTAGAGGAGTGGGACAGGGAGGGTGGGAGAGCACGTGATGCAAGAGGGAAGAGATATGGGAACATATGTGTATGTATAACTGATTCACTTTGTTGCAAAGGAAAAACTAACACACTATTGTAAAACAGTTATACTCCAATAAAGATGTTTTAAAAAAAAGGATCATACACCATGATCAATTGGGGGTTATTCCAGGAATGCAAGGATTCTTCAACATAAGCAGATCAATCAAAGTGATACACCATATCAACAAACTGAAGGATAAAAACCATATGATCATCTCAATAGATACAGAGAAAGCTTCTGACAAAATTCAACACCCATTTATGATTAAAAACCCTGCAAAAAGTAGACATAGAGGAAACTTTCCTCAACATAATAAAGGTCATATATGACAAACCCACAGCTAGCATTATTCTCAATGGTGAAAAACTGAAAGCATTTCCACTAAGATCAGGAACAAGACAAGGTTGCCCACTCTCACCACTCTTATTCAACATAGTTTTAGAAGTTCTAGCCACTGCAATCAGAGAAAAAAAAAGAAATAAAAGGAATCCAAATAGGAAAAGAAGAAGTAAAGCTGTCACTGTTTGCAGATGACATGATACTATACATAGAGAATCCTAAGGATGCTACCAGAAAACTACTAGAACTAATCAATGAGTTTGGTAAAGTAGCAGGATACAAAATTAATGCAGAGAAATCTCTGGCATTCTTATACACTAATGATGAAAAATCTGAGAGTGATATTAAGAAAACACTCCCATTTACCATTGCAACAAAAAGAATAAAATATCTGGGAATAAACCTACTTAAGGAGACAAGAGACTTGTTTGCAGGAAACTATAAGACACTGATGAAAGAAATTAAAGATGACACAAATAGGTGGAGAAATATACCACGTTCTTGGATTGGAAGAATCAATATTGTGAAATGACTCTACGACCCAAAGCAATCCACAGCTTCAATGCAATCCCTATCAAATTACCACTGGCATTTTTTACAGAACTAGAACAAAAAATTTTGCAATTTGTATGGAAACACAAAAGACTCCGAATAGCCAAAGCAATCTTGAGAACGAAAAATGGAGCTGGAGGAATCAGGATCCCTGACTTCAGACTATACTACAAGGCCACAGTAATCAAGACAGTATGGTACTGGCACAAAAACAGAAATATAGATCAATGGAACAAGATAGAAAGCCCAGAGATAAACCCACACACATATGGTCACCTTATCTTTGATAAAGGAGGGAAGGATATACAGTGGAGAAAAGACAGCCTCTTCAATAAGTGGTGCTGGGAAAACTGGACAGCTACATGTAAAAGAATGAAATTAGAACACTCCCTAACATCACACACAAAAATAAACTCAAAATGGATTAAAGACCTAAATATGAGGTCAGACAGTATCAAACTCTTAGAGGAAAATATAGGCAGAACACTCTTTGACATAAATCACAGCAAGATCCTTTGTGACCCATCTCCTAGAGAAATGGAAATAAAAACAAAAATAAACAAATGGGACCTAATGAAACTTAAAAGCTTTTGCACAGCAAAGGATACCATAAACAAGATCAAAAGACAACTCTCAGAATGGGAGGAAATATTTGCAAATGAAACAACTGACAAAGGATTAATATCCAAAATTTATAAGCAACTCATGCAGCTCAATAACAAAAAAACAAACAACCCAATCCAAAAATGCGCAGAAGAACTAAATAGACATTTCTCCAAAGAAGATATACAGATTGCCAACAAACACATGAAAGAATGCTCAACATCATTAATCATTAGAGAAATGCAAATCAAAACTACAATGAGATATCATCTCATTCCGGTCAGAATGGCCATCATCAAAAACTCTAGAAACAATAATGCTGGAGAGGGTGTGGAGAAAAGGAAACACTCTTGCACTGCTGGTGGGAATGTAAATTGATTCAGCCACTATGGAGAACAGTATGGAGGTTCCTTTAAAAACTACAAATAAGGCTTCCCTGGTGGCTCAGTGGTTAAGAATCCGCCTGCCTATTCAGGGGACACTGGTACGTGCCCAGGTCCGGGAAGATCCCACATGCCGCGGAGCTGCTGGGCCCGTGAGCCGTGGCCGCTGAGCCTGCGCGTCCGGAGCCTGTGCTCCACAACGGGAGAGGCCACAACAGTGAGAGGCCCACGTACCACACACAAAAAAAACTACAAATAGAACTACCATACGACACCACAATCCCACTACTGGGCATATACCCTGAGAAAAGCATAATTCAAAAAGAATCATGTACCAAAATGTTCATTGCAGCTCTATTTACGATAGCCAGGACATGGAAGCAACCTAAGTGTCCATCAACAGATGAATGGATAAAGAAGATGTGGCACATATATACAATGGAACATTACTCAGCCATAAAAGGAAATGAAACTGAGTTATTTGTAATGAAGTGGATAGACCTGGAGTCTGTCATACGGAGTGAAGTAAGTCAGAAGGAGAAAAACAAATACTGTATGCTAACACATATATATGGAATCTAAGTAAAAAAATGTCATGAAGAGATTAGTGGTAGGATGGGAATACAACACAGTCCTACTAGAGCATGAACTTGAGGATATGGGGAGGGGGAAGGGTAAGATGTGACGAATTGAGAGAGTGGCATGGACATATACACACTACCAAATATAAATTAGATGGCTAGTGGGAAGCTGCTGCATAGCACAGGGAGATCACCTCTGTGCTTTGTGACCACCTAGAGGGGTGGGATAGGGACGGTGGGAGGGAGGGTGATGCAAGAGGGAAGAGATATGGGAACATATGTATATGTATAACTGATTCACTGTTGTAAAGCAGAAACTAACACACCATTGTAAGACAGTTGTACTCCAATAAAGATATTCAAAAAAATAAAATAAAATAAAATAAATGAGTCATGGGGATGTAATGTAGATTATAGTTACCATTTTTAAAAATTTTATAACTATGTTGTTGATTGATGTTTAACTGGATTTAACTAGATTTATTTCAGTGATCATTTCCCAATATATGCAAATATTGAATCATTACATTGTACACCTGAAACTAATGTTATATGTCAATTTTATCTTAATTTTTAAAAATTAAAAAAAAAACCTGCATGAATCCTTGACAGATAAAAATACGAAATACTAATGTATCCTTGAAGTCCTAAATGTTCTCCCCCTATCCCATCTCCTCCCCAGAGATAAACTCTTTCTAGAATTTTTTTATTCATGCCATGTTTGCTGACCTCTTTTTAAAAATTTTTAATTTTATATTGGAATATAGTTGATTAACAATGTTGTGATAGTTTCAGGTGTACAGAAAAGTGATTCAGTTATACATATACATGTATCTATTCTTTTTCAAATTCTTTACCCATTTAGGTTGTTATATAATGTTGAGCAGAGTTCCCTGTTCTATACAGTAGGTTCTTGTTGGTTATCCATTTTAAATATAGCAGTGTGTACATGTCAATCCCAAACTCCCTAACTATCCCTTCCCCCCAACTTTTTCCCCCTAGTAACCATAAGTTCGTTCTCTAAGTCTATGAGTCTGTTTGTTTTGTAAGTTCATTTGTATCATTTCTTTTTAGATTCTGCATATAAGTGACATTATATGATACTTCTCTTTCTCTGACTTACTTCACTCTGTATGACAATCTCTATGTCAGTCCATGTTGCTGCAAATGGCATTATTTCATTCTTTTAAATGGCTGAGTAATATTCCATTGTATATATCACATTTTGTTTATCCATTCCTCTGTTGGTGGTCATTTAGATTTCTTCCATGTCTTGGCTATTGTAAACAGTGCTGCAATGAATATTCGGGTGCATGTATCCTTTAGGACCATGTTTTTCTCCGGGTATACACTCAGGAGTGAGATTGCAGGATCATATGGTAGATCTATTTTCAGTTTTTTAAGGAACCTCCATACTGTTCTCCATAGTGGCTATACCAATTTACATTCCCACAAACAGTTGTAGGAGGGTTCCCTTCTCTCCACACCCCATCCAGCATTTATTGTTTGTGGATTTTTTGATGATAGCCATTTTGACTGGTGTGAGGTGATAGAATTTTTAATTTATCACTCTCTTGTTTATTTATAGCTTTACCATAAATGTAGATATCATCAATATATTACTTTTGCATAGATTGAAATCTCATGTAAATTGGATTATATCAAATTGTGTGTATTGTGACTTTTTTTTCAACTTTTCATCTTAAGTGATGCCAGTAGCTATAGTTCATATACTTTAACATATGCATAGCATTCCACCACATGAATAACCAGGAAATTACTTAACTGCCCACCTCTCAGAAAAAATTTGGATTGTTTCAAGCTTTTTCTATCCCATGCAGTGCCACTAGGGTTTATTCTTAAACATCTCTTCTTGAGCCTATGTGTTAATTTTTCTAGGGTGCATTTGTATTGGTTCAACTCTATCAAAAATGATAAATTATTTTCAAAAATAGATGTACCAAACTGTACTCTTCTAGTAGTGTGTAAATTGCACCATTGTATTACATTACTCCTAGAACTTAGAATTACCAGAATTTTTAAATAAGCTTGTAGGTTTAAGAAAACTCACAGGAAATTTAATTTATGTTTCTACATTTATTACTGAGTTCGAGTATATTTTCATACATTTATTGGTCTTATGTGTTTCTTCTTCTGTGTCAGTTCAAGTTCGATATTTATATATTGGGTTAGCCAAAAAGTTCATTTGGGTTTTGCCATAAGATCTGAACGAACTTTTTGGCCAAACCAATATTTGCTAAATTATCTGTGTTTGTGTTAGTTTCATCTAAGTTTTCAAATTCCCCCATTTTTGAAACCATTTTTTGGAAACACTACCCTGCAGATAACCATGTGGGTCCTGATGCTCTATCTTAAAGTGGCTTATGCTCTCTCTCTAAAGTAACAGAGCTATACACACTCCCTCCCCACCCCCAACATTTTTGTTTCAGAAATTATATTGTATCTCAGTGTCATTTTGTAATTTTTCTCAAAGCACCTATCACCTAACATTACATAATACACCTATTCGCTCTTTACACATTTTTGATAGAATATAAGCTCTATCGGGGCAAGAATTTTATTTTAATTTTAGTACTGTGTCATCATTGACTAGAAAGAAAATTGGAATATGTTATCCACTAAAGTATCATTCACTGTTGAATAAATAAGTGTATTTGACCAATCATGTTCCTTTGTAGTACCTCTTCCACCTTTTAAAGCAAATAAACAGGAAATAACTTTAAAAATGTGGTATCACTCAAAATAATAGTTTAATGGTGAAAACAGCATGTTTGTGATTTATAATCATAAAATCTGAATTTGCTTCTCCATCATATAGATTACTCATCCACTTTGAAACTTGTTAGCTAATGATTGTTCTTAAAAGTTTACTATGAATCTTAACAAAGAATGTATATAGCCGTAGATCTATAAACTGGAAAATTCTTTCCTAATGTTGGGTCTAATTAAACACAAATTTTAGCAAAAATATTCTGTTAGAAGATGTTGAAATTACGTTAAAAGATGAATTATAATAAATATATTTAATTTGTTTAAACTGTTAAGGAGACTACAACACAGAGATGAATAAAAGATAACACTGTGCTTTGAATTTGTCTCACAAATTACTGGTCATAACGTTAGAAAAAGGAGAAATCTGAATCACAGTAAGAAGTCTAAGGCTACACAAAAGTGAAATCAAATAAGCTGGAATTGTGTTTAATCCTGCATCAATTTAGATAGTTGTCTTAATGGAAGATCACAGGACCATTAGATTATCTCATTATCAAGGTTTTTTTTCTTTTAATAAATCAGAATTATTTGTCAAATCACAGCAAAGACGATTGTTATGAACTCCCTAAAGAAGTATTTACCAGGCTTTTAATGAATGCAAATAGAAGTACCTCGATATTGAAAACATTTTCTGTTAGAGCAATTGTTTCTGTTAGCAGGCCTGTGCTGTTAGCAGTTCTGCTATAAGAAAGTGGTCTAAAGAAAAAGTATTCAAATAAATTTATGGATTTTTGATAGCCTTATAAAGATTATAAAAATAATGTTCCATTTGAGACAGGAGATAGATGGGCCCCAGGCTGAACAGCTGGAGTTTGTCCCCTGTGGACAGATTCTCCAAGATGAAGAGGAGGAGGAGGAGGAGCTAAGCCCTGCCCAGATAAGAGACCAAATATTTCTCATTCTCGAGGTCAAGGAGAACTTCCTGACTACACATGCACAGAAAGGCTCCTTGGAGGTCAAAAAGGGAGGGGGTAGAACCCCATAGTAAGTGATGTCAATCTACCCACAGACTTCTTCACTAGAATCCATCTTGGTTAAGAAATGTACGTGCACACATTGGACAACAGATATACTAAATATGGACTGAGACCCAGGCAAAGCAAGATAACTGGCCAGAGGAAACCCAGAAGAAATGCCTCACGTAAGTGATTCAAACTACCACAATGACGCGACTCTCTCTCTCTGAACCTGTCCATGTGTCTTTCCACATGTACCCTTTTTCCTCCTAATAAACACTTGTTTTGCTACTTTCGATCTCTATGTGGAAATTCATTTCTACACAGCTGATGGGCCAGGACCTTGTCACTGACCACCGGTCCCTTGTGGTCTAGTGGTTAGGATTCAGCCCTCTCGCTGCTGTGGCCTGACTTCAATCTCTGGCAGGGAACCAAAATCCTGTTTCAAGCTGCTGCAGGCCAAGGCCATCCAAGATCACTTTTAATTATGACCAGTTTCTGTAAATTGCAATAGCTGGCAAATTCCACAGATTATGTACCAATTACCATAATTCAGTTGCTTATTTTGAAAATTGCCAAAAGCATTTCCTTAAAAGTCACTTCTAATAAACCCAATTAAATCAAACAATTACCTTAACTTTAAGTTTTTATTAAAAAATAAAAATTTAGGGCTTCCCTGGTGGCGCAGTGGTTGAGAGTCTGCCTGCCGATGCAGGGGACACGGGTTCGTGCCCCGGTCCGGGAAGATCCCACATGCCGCGGAGCGGCTAGGCCCATGAGCCATGGCCGCTGAGCCTGCGCTCCACAACGGGAGAGGCCACATTTTTTAGAGGATTTTTAGAGTTGTTTAATAAGATTCATAAATCACATGCGTTTATATTTTTGCTTTTTTCTTACTTACTATTCAGCAAATGGTTTTTAAACTTCAGAAATCTGTTTTCTAGATTCTATATCAGAATGGTAAGCAATCCATTGCTGGTTTATGATCATTAACTCATGTGCTCAGTGCCTTTCACCATCTCATCTCATGTTCTTTTGAGAGCTTGAAATCACCTATCAATTCTTCACAACATGAGTCTCTGGATGAGGCAGAGCATTTACCCACCATGACAGCCCAAGAGAGAGATTTTCTTCTCCTTATACCCTGCAAGCCAAAGGAAAGGCAAATAACTTAGGGCAAGCCAATTAGTTGACCCATGGGTATCAGAATCTTATTGGTATTCAAGGACTGGAATGTAGCAGCAGAGGGGAAACAAATTATTAATCACCTATAGTCACCTGAAAATGAATTGAATTAAAATATTTAGGGAGTCTGGGAGAACCCTGCAATAAGAAAGTATGAATGGTAGGAAGGGCATGTGAATTTCATGGACATGGAATTGAATAACTCCTTCTAATGTTGGGTCATATTGACTTTCTAATAGAATTTATTCCTTCTCCACAGTAGCCAAAACCAAAGTTTGATTCTTCAAGTTGTGAGATTACAACATCTATTGAATCATATCTCCATATTTCTCATGAGAAATTTAGAGCATTCTCCAGAAAGTAGAGAAAACACAAACACTGCAATGGAGATACACATGAAAATTCAGAGTCCAAGAGTAACACAAACTCCCAATGCCCAGTGAACTCCCCTGGTCAAACTAGTAATATTCCCATATCTATGAGGCATAGTAACACCAATTCTTTTTTTATTTTAGTAAGTTAGTGTTCCTCACGACCTATTTTAGTCTATAGACATATATCTGGAATCACGTTCCAACATACCTATATGTGGCCAACTGCAAAGTCAAAACATGGAAGACAAGGCCACATAAAAGAACTGCAGGACTTTGCTAATCTCCAGTAGCAAAAATCTGGGTCTTTTACCTGAGAATAGATTCCAAAGGTAAATGGAACATAACTTTAGAATGGGATGAAATTTTAGGGGTACATTTACCAGTGACTCTGCATTAGATATACTCATTTACAAATATAGGAATAATTAAAATTGTTTGCTTACTACTTTATGGAAACCTGGACTCAGGAGTAGTGTATACTAAACACAGTTGAGAGTATATGGCATAATATGAAATAAAGAATTCAAAAATTTCTGGGGCATTTTAATTTTATAAATGTATGTGTGGAAGAAAAATGTATGTGGATATTGGATAGTAGTCAAAAGATAGAACTAGTGGACATTTGTCCTGGATCTGAACCCTTATATTTTGGAGGAATGCTCCATTTTCTAAATCTTGGTGACAGGTAGGATCCAATTTCTCACTCAGTATTGAGGATGAGGGCATAACCTATGTTAACCATTTTCTGCTTTGTAGAAGTTTGAGTCTGAAGCGAATAATGCAAAGAAAAATGGACAGGGTGATTAGACTCAAGGCAGAGGGTTGAACAGCAGTTGCACCCAGTGGCAGTAGCAGCATCAACTGTATCCAGCATAGAGGCCTGTGTAAGGCTCCAGGGACAGGGAGAAGTGACAGCAGCATTCTGGTATGTTCTATCTCCACTGGTTTCTTCCTTCTCCCAAACCTGATTCTTTACATATTGTTGTTAATCTATGATATCTCTCAAATTTTTCTAATAAATTATCTTTTCTGTTTAAGTTAGCCACTCTCACTTTTCTAACATGTCACCAAAAATTATTACTTCAAATTTCAAGTACAAATTTTGCATATTCATTGCAGTCTATTTTAGCTGTGGGAAGTGCCATGCGGGAGCTCATTCTTGGAAATATATCTGGGATATCATTTTCTAAGTACAGAGCAGTGATGGCAGGGTGTGTTAGAGTTGGGGTCATTCCAGACATTTTTTTCTGAAAAAAGGCAGAAGAAGCCAGAAACAAGACCAGAGTCCTCAAAACGGGCTGACATTAACAAGGAAGTTATCTTGAATAGATTTTTTTTTTTTTTTTCTGTTTCCTCACAGTTTACTGATTAGTTTCCTGGATAGGGATAAAATAACCCTGACTTTGAGAGTTCTAAGCCAAACAAGTCATATAGGGGACCTGGCTGTTTCAGAATAGTGAGAAATTGGAGAATGGCAAGAGACTGTGTGATGTGAAGGTTGACGATTTCAGACTAAGACTTAGAAAAGGTGTTCCTGAAACTTACTGGTCTCAGGAAGAAGGTTCTTGATATGCTAAGCAGTTTCACTCCTTGTTTCTAACTGAGAGATTACAAACAGAAAGTACCTGGGTATTCAATCTGAAAAGCTGGAATGGGGCCTGATATGTGGTAGGCTGAATCTGACATTAATTCTCCTATATAAGAAGTTCAGTTTCTACCCTACTCTCCAGTCAGACAAGAATTTTTATGACTCCTTGAATATTACATATACTTTCCAGATGCTAGCATTTGTTCATTTATTCATTCATTTTTATTAACACTGTTCTTTGTTTAGAAAGCACTCCCTTTGTGGCTTTGTCTACCAAAACCCTGTATATTAATCAAAACCAAGTTCAATAGTAAATTCTTCCACAAAGTGTCAGCTGATCTGCCCAGCTCGAATCTCTTCCATTAGTAAATTCTCTCAGCATTTTGTAGCAGGATGAATACCGTGGCATTGGTTAAGTGTCAGGTTGAAATCTATTGATGAGTAGCAGAAATCAATCAAGGCAGTGAAACATTCTGGTGTGTGGATTAACATAAGGACTTGTCTCACCCTGGTAGTAAAAATTCAGAACTAGAAACCTCAGCTCTGGGCCTGTTACCTGGGTCACTGCACATAGTCTAGGGAAAGGAGTCTAAAGCCAGGTATGGATGAGACACCCAGGGGCATCCCAAACCATGAGCACACCTTATTTCTTTCTTTGTCTCACTAGTAAATGGAAATTCTTGCCATTCTCCTAAGCCTGCTTCTCTAGAAGAAAAGTAGGACAGAACTACACACACACACTTATTAGTACTTGCATGTGGGTGGAGTAGGGCAGTCAGGGATCGAGTGTATAGCTCACTATGGAGCATATTTTATCACTACTATTGTGTAAGTCATAAAGGCAAATAAAATTTCTCTCTCTTTTGGGTTTCCCACAAAGCATAATGCTATGTATGTAGGATAAGCTCAGTAAAACTTTTTAAATAAATAAATGGACAATTACCACTATAAAATATCTATCTATCTAGGTATGTGTAACAATGTCTATTCAATTCCTCCATAACTCCTCTTTAACCTCTAATACTGTCATCTATAGAAATTATTTATCATGTCTATTTAGATTTAATACTCAGAAAAATATCACTCCAGTTCATTTTACCCACGTTATTTCTATTTCTTGGTTAGTATTTTGATGCACTTCTGTGATTAAATTTTAGTAGCAGAGTTAAACTTTTCTTAAGTATACACTCTTTATTACATCAACCCCAAAATCTATGGTATTTGAGTGATTTCTACTATATTTCTGTAAATTACTAGGGATTGGTAATTATAATATATTTCACACTTTAATGTAATAGAATCTCAAATAATAAAATCAGATACTATGGAAAATGTACTTAAGTCTTCACACAAAAAAAGTTTGATGTCTTAAATTAAAACTGCATCTTCATTTTTTTTATTGCTTGCGTTTGGAGAAAATAAATGGACCAATGAATTGTGTATTCCTGAAGTGCATACCTTTAAAGTATAATTCATAATCATCTGATTGATTTTGTTCCAGGCAATTAGGTTGAAATGGTCATCATGATATAAAGAGTGATTAGTTTTCTTTTTTTAATCAAGTGTATATCAGGCATATCAAAAAACTGAGAGAAAAGATGCAACTGAACTATACTATAAATCCATGAAAATTAAACATTAAAAAATGAGAATTTTCACTTGACATTATGACTATTTATAGCCCCAATACTAATTTAACTATAATTTAATTTTATAGAAAGTATTCTAAAATGATGTTTTCAAAAAATGATTAATAATATACCTAGATGGTGACATATACCAGAATTATTCCATTTCTATTTTGGCAGAAATGGAATAATTAAACTCAAACTTAAATAAATTTGAGTTGTACTTCAGATTCCATTTCAATCTAACTTAAAATACTGAAAAACATATCTAAATGCAATTTTCTTATTTACGTACTTATTCAACTGTACTTGGATGTATTTAATTGCATTTCAAAAGACTTAAAATGACATTCTCAGTGTGTTAGGCAGTGTGCTAGGTAATTGAAAAGATCAATGTTCTTTCATTTAATCCTTGCAGTAAGCTTGTATGAAAAACCTCAATTTCAAAGCAGTTGAATAACTTGCCCAAAGTCAAACAACTTGTGACATAACTTGAAATTATGTTCTCTGATGAAAATCATGCAATTTTTGAAGACACTTTGTTATATTTTATTCATGATTTTTTTTGATGCTTCAACATGATCATGAGACTTTATAGGGAACAGTAATGTTGTCATGCATTAAGTGATATTGATGGTCTATTTACCCTCACTTTAATGGAACCTGGACTATTACGTTTGTTTTTGATATTTTTTAATACTTTATTGATGGCTCATTGGCTGTTTATTTTGGTTGTGAGTGTGCCTGTTTGCTGAGATGCTTCACTTTTGTACGTCCAACTGGTTCCTTAGAATTTGCAGTATGCAGAAGCATGATTTCAGCTAGCACTTTAAACTGCATCTGAAGTATAAATTAATTAGCCCTGTGTGAAGGCCTAAACATCTCTGAAATGAAACTTCTTCAGTTCAAGGTATGCTCTTCAGTGCAAGACCACTTTCATAGTCCATTTACTTACACCTTCAATCATTCATTTGCAGATATTTAATGAGCAATTATGATGTGCCAGAAACAGTCCCAGAGACTGGGAAATCAGCAGTGAATAAAACAGGAAAAGGTTTAGAGTATTAAAAGCTCACATTCTATTGGGAGAAACAGGCGATGAAAAATATTTAAAAATAAGTATAATGTTTAACGATGCTTAATAGTAGGAGAAAAATTGCCTAAGAAAGAAGGATAGGGAATGTTTGGCGGGGAGGGGATGCAATTTTAGATGGAAAGTTAAAAGAAGGCCAGACTGAAGAGGGTTATCTGAGAAAATAACTAAATAAAGGTAGGCAAAAAGTGTTGGTCCTCAGATCTACTGCCTAGTCTCCCCCTAGTCTGCTTGGTATTTCAGGGATTCTGACCTAGGCTAGTAGTAACTAGCTGGTTTTGGCTAATGGGCAGAAATCAAGAGTAGATGGAAGGAAGAAGACCATGTTTCCCATTTCCCCACTCTCTGCTTTGGGCAGTGCCTCCAGCAGCTGCCTTTCTTCTGTGACTCTAACTCCCACTGGATAGGCTAACTGTAGTTCAGGATTCTTCTGGTTGACTCCAGGACATAAGTTCTGAAAACACTGCCTCTTTCCTCACTCTCTCTTGCCCAGTGCTAGATGGTTTCTTCCTTCTGCTAACCCGTGGGTTCTTAGCACTCCCCATCACCTGTAAAACCAATTCCTTGTGTTAAATCTTCTTCTTAAATACTTTTTAAGAGTTTACAAATAGGGCTTCCCTACTTGTGGTGCAGTGGTTAAGAATCCACCTGCTGATGCAGGGAACATGGGTTTGAGCCCTGTTCTGGGAAGATCCCACATGCTGCAGAGCAACTAAGCCAGTACACCACAACTACTGAGTCTGTGCTCTAGAGCCTACATACCACAACTACTGAAGCCCATGCACCTAAAGCCCATGCTGTGCAACAAGAGAAGCCACAACAATGAGAAACCCGTGCACCACAACGAAGAGTAGCCCCTGCTCACCACAAGAGAAAGTCCCTGTGCAGCAATAAAGACCCAAAACAGCCAAAAATAAAATAAATTTATAAAAAAAACAGTTTATAAATAATATTTAGACCCTGATACTACAGAGGTGAGAAAACAAGACTCATGGCCATATAGGTCAAGATCATCCTGGACCATGGGAAGAGCAAGTCCAGCTATCTGGGAGAGAGCTGCCAGCAGTGTTCATGACACATCAAAGAGTACAGTGTGGCTGCCACTGACAGGGAGGAGGTGAGTTTAGAGATGGTAAAAAATGGGTCAGAGAAAAGAAGGGATTGAGGATGAAGCACATCTTCCAGGATCTAGTAGGTCATCCATCTCTCTGATTTTTGACTTTTACTCTAAAAGAGATGGAACGTTATCAAAGGCTTTTTAACTCCAGAGTGAGATGATTTAATTGTCATCTTAACATATCCATTCTTTCTTGAAAGGAACAACAGCAGAAGTAGGAAGACAGATTTAGAAGGTAGTGAAACATTTTGGCAAAACAAATGCTTGTGGCAGGAAAATAGCAGTGGTGGTGATGAGGGGTGGTCAGGTCATGGTGAGGTTACGATGGTCAAGCTAACAGGATTTGAGGATGAATCACACAGGTTAAATGAGAAAAGAATACATTGAGTTTCAAAATTTATTAAGATATTTAAGTGGAGATATTGGGTATATGAACATAAGCTATGTAAGTATGAATTCAAGTGGAAAGGTCTGAGCTATAGACATAAATTTGGGAATCACCCTATATACATACTTTTCTATTCCTTGCTTATTTGTAGTGTTTTGGGATAGCTGAACTTCTCAATAAAAATGATTACATAATCTATAGATTAATAATATACAAAATATAGATTGTTTTTAAGAAAAACGATAGAACCTTTTAATTGTTCTTGCTAAAGTATTCACAATGCGGAGTCATATATTTAGTCCAAGTATTTTTGAACTTGTCTTTTAAACAGTTGTATTATTTAAATTACAAATCCAGCTCATGCTAAGAAGGGACTTGATAAGATACTTGTGGTGTCTCAGAGAATCTTATGACAGCATTCTCAGGGCTTGAGCACTGAAGGCTCATTTGTGTTTACTGCCTTAAGAGTCTGCATGTATGTCCTCTACATTTTCCCCTTTCACTGAAAGCCACCTTTATCCACATGGCAGCAAGTATATTCACCAACATTTCTACATATTTACACCTATGGCTTCTATGATTCAGAGAAAAAACAGTTCTCAGAATAACAAGGAAGAGGGAAAGCACCAGAAAAGCTGTATGTTCAGTATAATTTTCAAAGCCAGTTTAACAGTCTCTTAAGAAAATGTATTTTTTATTATTTTCATTCATTTCATATATATATATATCATGAAGTTATTAATATTTCTCCTTCAAAAATGTGAAAGGGTAAAAATAATAGCAGCTTTAGAAACCATTTTCATTTAATACAATTTTTTTTATAATTCTATGTACTTTATCCCAGATCTCATAAAGAAAGTTAAAATTGATGTAACAATTTATCTGCAATGTGTTTGATCAGTATATAACAATAAAGGTTAATATCGGTGATATTTAAAGGATATGATATTCAGTAGAAAATTACATAAGAAAAGATTATGTAGTTTTAAGCCCAATACTCCATGCCTCATTTTAGGATTACTTAGGTAACTACAGTAAAAAAAATTTTTTTAAAGACTTTGCAACTATGAAGCATGCTAAACTTACCAGAGTACGATGTGATAATAAATTATTCAACACTGCATATGAAAATAGATCTATGAAATAGAAAAGAGTTACATTTCTGTCATTTATTTATTCAACAGACATTTATTCAGTTGCCTCTGCTTTTCAAAGGATAGCAGCATCTGGTTCTACAGAAAAAATAAATAAATAAACTGAAAATATAGGAGATTCATTTAACTGCAATTATTTCAGAAATAAGCACTTTAAGTTCATTAATTAGGAACCCAATCAGTCTATCAGTCCATATATTCAGATTTGCTTCTAGCACTGGTACCACATAGTTTAACCCCTATCATCTTTTCCAATGACCAATGTAGAAAGTAGAAAAAGCCTTGATCCTACTCTTGCTATACTGACTATCCTCCACACAGAACTCAGAGCCATCCTTATAAAACAGAAATCAGATTGAGCCACTCTCTTCATGTCAACCCTCTGGCTGCTTTTCTACATCTTTAGAATAAAGTACCAAGTTCCTCCTGTGGCATACACCATCTGGTCCATAGCTCACTCTTACAATCATCCTCAATTCTCCTACTTCTCTTCCTCTTACTTGCTGTGATCCATGCCTTGGCCACTTTGCTATTCCTTGACTGTGTCACCCATATGCCTACCTAAAGCATGTAGACTTGCTCGTCTCACTGCTGGAACTCCCTTGATCCACGTATCTACTCTGGTCATTCCACACAGCATTCAGGTCTCTATTTAAATGTCACCTCCTCACAGAACTCATTTTAGACCATCAATTCTCCATCCTTTGGGTTACTTTAATTTTCTTCACAACATTTACCTCTAACTGGCAATAATGTGTATATTTATTTGTCTAATATTTCCATCCCCAGATAAAATGTAAATCTCGGGAGAGCAGAGATTTTGCCTCTTTGGTGTATCTCAGGACATAGAAGTGCATGACACACCGGTGATATACAATAAATTCCTGTTTAACTCATTAATTTGTTGATTGTATTGTACCTATACATAATATCATGTAAATGGATATGAATTCCAGCTGACTACTTTTTAGCTCTGAAAGCTTGGGCAAGTAAGCAGACTATTTAGCAAAATGGTTGTAATGAAACTTATGTCATGTGCAAAGTGCTTAAAATATTGCCTGGCCCATTTAAATTGTTCACTGAATGTTACATTTTAATTTTATTTTTATTATTATGTTATTGTCCACATTTTTAAAACTGTGTTTCTGCATTCATGTAAGGGAAATGCATGTATGTAAAATGTATATAAATATAGGGTCCTCATTATCCTATCAGTATTAGACTCCGGGCTGTAATGAGGTTTCTTGGGGAGGCAAAAGTCCTTATTACACAAAAATATTTACTTATGAAATGACCAAAACTTTCAAAAAAGTATCTGATATATTCTTTAAGTTATAGTTAATATTCCCATCTAAATTTTATAACAGTTCAAAAACTATTTCCATAATATTGAGTTTCAATTTTCATTTTTCTCTTCAAGTTGATATTTTCCAGTAACAATTATTCTCCAGTTACACAAATCTTCTTTGATTTTTTGCTCATTTTCAAGGACCAGAGAAATAAATGTATATGGATAATGTTTAAGATGAAATAAAGTTAAATGTGTCAATGATCTTTCATTATTTTATTATCAATGACAGAATAAACCTTAATGAATAGAATTTACTTTTTTGTGTACTTTGCTTTTGAGTGGAAAAGATAAATGACATGAGAGTATAACATCAGTGTATGTCTTAAGATCAGTGCATATTCAATCTAATCTCTTACACCTTTCACATACAGTCCTCTGCAATGATAACATTGTCTAGTGATGGCTCTTTGCACTGTTAGAAGTTCCTTTGATATGCTACCGTGTTATTCCATATGGATCCAACCACAACAAAACCTTATCACTTGAAACTAAGTTTTTGTTCTGCTACCAAAATAATTGAGTTTGAACATTTAATCACATGGTTTTATGCTGACCTAGCAATAATATTCAAAGGATTCATTTTGCTGAGACCAATTTCCCTGGCACTCAACCAAATATTAAAATGGAGCTCTATAAATAACATTAGTGTACTGTGAAAAGGCAGTAAAAAATAGCATCCATACCATTAGTCTAATGTCAATCAACTTAATTACTGCTATTGCTAATGGGAAGGTATCTTTAAGTACTTAAATTTTTCCAAGTTTGTTAACAAACATAGCTCAAGTCCCTGTATTTCCAGTATACAGATTACCAGACAGTCTTATTGGCATTGGATATGGATTTATGAGTTTAAGCAAGTTGTGGACAAGAATCTTAATGTTGACACCATCAGGGTAGTGATTAATTTTACAGGATGAGAGAAGATATTTACTATTCACTAAAATATATGCTGGAGATCTACCAAGAAGATTCAGGATGTCTCTTTACTCAGTATGTCATTGCCTGTTTAAACAGAAAATACTACTACTAATAAAAACAATTACCTCTATATTTGTTATTTTGCTATGAACCAAGTAAATAATAATTTTTAGTTTGCTGTATAAATTATCTTATTCATCATAACAACATTTAATACCTCTGTTTACAATTGTGGAAACTGAGGTTCATGGAGCTTATTTACTTTGTTCACATGGTGAGTAGGATTTATAGTCAGATGTATCTGGCTCCAAGGCTCATTATTTTTATGATTTAAATATATTGTCTATTGAAATAGTCTAGAATTTATATCAATTTCCTTTTTTCTCTTAATGAGAAAGATTTGAAATAAAAAATTTCTTCTAAGTATACTTTATCTACCACTGGGGCATAATTTGCATCAAAAAGAGTTGATATTTGGAAGAATATAACCAAACTAAGGAATGTTTCTTTCTTGTAATTAAAGAATTAGAGTCTATTTCATAAGAAGTTCAAGTAGATTTGGACAGAGTGAAATGAATAGATTGACAACTGTGAAGATGTTATAAATTCAGGTGGATTTGATAGAAGAAGAAACATTAAATTCCTCAGAGTAGAACTGTCTATTGTTAATAATTAAACTATATAATTGAATAATCAACAGAGGAGTGTGATAAACCATACAAGTAATCAGAAAGTATAAAAACTGAATTAGCCAGTATGACAAAACTCATCAGCATAAGCTGAGCAGTTATGCTTGTTGTTATTGGAATACATAACAAGTTATGCCCTGGGAGAAAAATGTGCTGAACTTGAAGTTGGAGATAAAAAATAACCTCTTCCAAAGGTTGTCCAAATTAAAACTCTTATACAGTACACACATGAGCTTGATGCCATCTCTAGCACAGAGGTTCAATGGTTATTTTCAAGAAATAAGGAGGTAGTGGGAACATAAATATTACTGGATGATAAATTCCCCCTTATTTTTAACAAAGTTGTCACTGGTTATTATTTTACACAATTAAGAGTACCTTCTTTTTCTTCTCAAATATCGTCTTTAAGTAGCTATGAGTCACTGTAGCAAAATATCATAAAAATGATTTAAAAATGATGCTAAAAATCTTGTAATGCATTTCCTATATTCCATACATTCCATATAAATGCTGTTTTAAGTACAATATTTTGAAACAAATTCTTTATGTATAATAAAGATGGTTTAATCAAAAACGAACCACACATTATTTCAAGTAAAAATCAAATAATTTTAAATGAAACAGGAACTACACAGGGATGTTACTATCACTATTACTATGCAATATTTCTTGGAGTATCTAGAAAATGCAGAAAGAACAGATAATGAAAATCTGGCAGAAAAAAATTTAAAAGAACTAAAATTATCTCCTTTTGCTGGTGATAGGACTGCATATACAGAGACTCAAAAAGGGTCTAATAACATTTTTTTTTTAATTACTGAGGGAATTGTTAAAGTGGCCAGTTATAAGTTTTACCTATTCAAGAAAAAAACATGTAGACTAGGAATTAGAAAAAAAAATTGCATTGAAAAAATTATGACAAAACAATAAAATTCTCATAAATATACATATATCTTAAGATACAATTTACTCATGTATAATTCTGCTAGTTTTGACAAATGCATGTAATCAATATATAGAATAGAATCTTCACCCTCCAAAATTTCTCCTGTGTCCCCTTTCAGTCAACAACTCCATTACCCTAATCTTTTATACACACTCTTCTGATTCTTGTCCCTATGATTTTGCCTTTTTCATAACGTCATATACATTAATACGTAGCCTTTTGAGTTTGACTTCTTTCACTGAGCATAACGCATTTGAGATTTATCGACATTATTGTAGGTATCAGTAGTTCATGTATTTATAGCTGAGAGGTATTCCTTTACATCTATATAGCATTCCCCAGTTAAAGAACTTTTAAAATGTGACACAATGGATGAAGGTGATTAAAATGTACAAACTTCAAATTAGAAGACAATAAGTACTAGGAATGTAATGTACATTATTAATATAATTAACATTACTGTGTATTATACATGAAAGTTGTTAAGAGAGTAATCCTAAGAGTTTTTGTCAGAAAGAAATTTTTTTTCTTTTTTTATCTATATGAGATGATGGATGCTCACTAAATTTATTGTGGTAATCATCATGATGTAGGTCAAATCATTATGCTATATAACAAATTTATACAGTGCCGTAAATCAATTATATTTCAATAAAACTGGAAGGAAAAATGTCTCCGATAATAGTAAAAAAAAAGACAAATTTTCTAAAGAAATAAATTAATTATAATAAATTATATAAAAAGAAATTATAGGAACCATCAGCCATATAATCCAATCTGGCATTTAATAAGACATGAAGAATAAGTAGGAATTAGCTGAACATTTAGGAAGGTCAAAAGACATAAAAGGTCCATAAACTTAGGCAAACCCAATAGAAGAAATGAAACTTTAACCAAAAAATTACATCCAGAAATACAGCCACATAAATAGTCCAATTAATCTTTGACAAGGGAACAAAGGCCATACAATGGAGAAAAGACAGACTTTTCAATAAATGGTGCTGGGACAACTGGACATCTTCATTCAAAATAAAATGAATCTAGACAGAGACCTATGCCCTTCATAAAAATTAACTCAAAATGGATTATAGACCTAAACATAATGTGCAAAACTATGAAACTCCTAGAAGATAACCGAGAAAACCTACATGACCTTGAGTATTGTGATGACTTTTTAGATAGAATACCAAGGGTACATTCTATGAAATAAATAACTTATAAGCTAGACTTCATTAAAATTTTTTTTTAAAATTTTGTTCTAGGAAAGACACTGTCAAGATAATGAGAAAACATACCACAGACCAGGAGGAAATATCTGCAAAACACATATATGATAAAGGACTATTACCCAATATGTACAAAGAACTCTTTTTTTTTTCTTTTTTTTGTGGACCCTGGGCCTCATCTCTCCCTTGCATGACAAACCACCCTGCTGTTAGGACCTTGTCTACAATCCAAACAATAAAAGTCTCTTCCTGACTTTCTGCTGCTCCAGGTTGGGAATGCTAGGAATATTTTGACAGAGTTCACGTATCAAGAAAAGGCAGCAACACCTCATCACAGCCCATGAGCACAAATGCAGTTACAGCCAATATAAATCAGCTCCAGGGAGGGAGGGGAAGTTTAGCACTAAATAAATGAATAAATGAGTGAATGAATGAATGAATGAGGGAAAAAGTGAAGTGAATACAAAGAACTCTTGAAAATCAAAAATACAAAGAACGTGATTAATAAATGGTCTAAACACCCGAACAGATACCTCAATAAAGAGATAAACAATGGTAAAGAGGAAAAGATGCTCCACATCATATATCAACAGGGAAATGCAAATTAAAACAATGAGATACCAAAAAATAAATTTATTAGAATTCCAAAATTCATAACACTAGTACCACCTAATGCTGGCGAGGATGTGGAGCAACAGGAACTCTCATTTATTGCTGTTGAGAATGTAAGGTGGTACAGCCACTTTGGAAGATAGTTTGGCAATTTATTAAACTAAATGTACTCAACATTTGATCCAGAAATCATGCCTTTATATTTACACAAATGATTTGTAAACTGTATCCACTCAAAAACCTGCACATGGATGTTTTATAGCAGCTTTATACATAGTTGCAAACAACCAAGATGAACTTGGTTGAAAGGATTAAGAAACTATGGTGCATACAGACAGTGGAATATTATTCAGCATTAAAAAGAGATTAACCATCAAACAATGGAAAAACTTGGAGAAACTTTAAATGCACATTACTAAATGAAAAAGGCCATTCTGAAAAGACTATGTACTATATGATTCCAACTAATGACATTCTGGAAAGGGCAAAATTATGGAAAGTATTAAAAAAAATCAGTGATTGCAAGTGGGTGGGGGGAGGGTGGGATGAATGGGTGAAAAACAGAGGATTTTTAGAACAATAAAATTATTCTATATGATATCATAATGGTGGATACTTGTCACTACACATTTGTCAAAACCTACAGAATGTAAAAACACCAGGAGTGAACCCTAATATAAACTATGGACTCTGAGAGATAATGATATAGGTTCATCAACTGCAATAAACTTTTTTCATAAAACCATTTTTTTTAGTAATAAAGATGGGAAGGAATTACACTGAAGTATTTATTTCCATGTTATATAATTATAGGCAGTTTTTTCTGCTTCTTTACTAATTTTCCAAATAAAATGTAAAAGTATAAGCTTTCACTGTTTTTATAATCTGATAATTGTTTTCAGAAAAAAATCACTGAAAAATTGAAAAGGAATAAAAAAGACAATAGAAAGATGAACAAATTATATTAATAGGCAATTCATCTCACTATAACTAAGAAAAATAAAAATAAGAATGAAATACCCATTTATATCCATCAGATTGGGAAACACAAAACAAGTTAGTAACATCCAACAGAGGCAAGCACAGAGGAAATGAGTAGTGTCATCAGTTGCTGGTGGGAGTATAAATAGCTTCACCTCTAGGGAAAATAATCTGGAAGGCGCTATCAAAATTATAAATGTACACAACCTTTAACCAGCAATAGCACCCCTCTATTTTCTGTGTTCCTCTCTACTACGTATTTGTCTGCCATGTGGAACTCATAATTTTATTTAGTTTTTCTGGATCTATTCTTCCAGCATTGCAGACAAGAGAGGATCAAGTTAACTAAGGAAATGTATTCAATACTGAATTGTATTTTGTGACCCTAGGATATAGATGGTTTATATTTCATGAATGATGTCACCAGCATGCTCAGCTGGATGGTTTTCTATAGCCTGGTTTAGTTGCTTAAATATAGAAATAGAGAGAAAACAGTTTGCTTAAACATTGTGTTTGTTTGGTTTGATTTTACCAAGAAAAAATGACAAAAGGAGAAATAGACAAATGCTAATAGTAATGACAAAAATGTAATTAAAAGACAAGTCATAGAATGTTTGGTAGAAACAGAGGAAACTAAGGGAAAAAATCATGAGTAGGGAAAGAATAATTGGGTCTGTGGGCTAAATGTCTTCTTGAGGTCAAAGGACAGATTGGAAATTGTTGGACTAATAAAATGTAATAAGATCATCAGAGGAAGACATTTCTGTATTAATTATTCTATAACTTCACATTTTTTATGACAAAACTATCTGATTCTATCAAGGACCAGATCTAACCTGTGACATGATGGCTTTTCTTTCTCACCAGAATGGGTTAGGAGCACAAAGTAATTTTTTTCACATGTACAGTTTTACAATGCAATTTATATGAAGGGGAAAAAGGAAAAAAAAAGTCCTGGAGAATGACTGTGGGAGTGGGTGGTTGAGGTAGTCTAGGCAAAATGGTGGTTAGAGAAGAAGAGGTCAAGGAAACAAAATGCCAGATTGTTGGAAGGATTATCAATAAAGACATCAACATCCCTCAGCATGACTATAGAAATTAGAGTGGGCTCTAAGATTGAGAAGCCAAGACTAAAATCATCAAGAAATTCAGGAGATTGTCCAAAAGGTCATTAGGTATCAGTAATCAGTAGTAGATGTAAACCCATATATCATAAGTCCTAAAAAAATGAGTGTATTTTACAAAGAGATGGAGGAATCTATTATACATTTGATCACACCTCAGCATATCAGAGAAAATGAGGTCACAGGTTTTTAAGTCATCTTAGAAAAGAAACTGAATGAGCATGGAGATTAAAATGTAATTAGCCTACAAAATTAGATGATGACCTGGTCAGTGTTGGAGTCTCAAACGACTTTCACTCTGGCCAGATTGTCTCATTGAAATGAAAAATTGCTGTCAAAAGAATTAAAAACCAAGGGAAACCACCTAGAGGGGTGGGATAGGGAGGGTGGGAAGGAGGGTGACGCAAGAGGGAAGAGATATGGGAACATATGTATATGTATAACTGATTCACTTTGTTGTAAAGGAGAAACTAACACACTATTGTAAAACAGTTATACTCAAATAAAGATGTTTAAAAAATTACTTTAAAAATTTTAAAAAAACAAGGGAAAACGGAAGGTTTTTTTGCTTTCTTTAGAGAAAGTGCAATATTTCTTACAGGATTAGTTCAATTAAAATCTCCAGATTTTAATTCAGGTATGACAAATGGAGAGTTTCCAGAGAAACTACGTAGTGGTTGCAGAGCACAGTAACTCGTCACAATAAGGCTCCTTTGGACAAGATGATTATGCTCTTTATTATAAGTACTGCAGTGATAACACACAAAGAAACATAGCTATCTAATAATGTAATCTCACTGTAAATAAAAGAAAATCCATCAAGCTTTAATAAAACAAGATCTTAAAATAAACTTTGACTCTAGGAAAACTCACGATGCAGATATTTTCACTGACATAAATTTCCTGAGACCAGCAACAGAATTTTCCTTGTTCACCACTATATTCCTGTACTTATCAAAGTGAATGGCACAATGGTAAATGAGAGTGTTTCCTTAATTTCTCTTTCTGAGCTTTTGTTGTTAGTATAGAGGAATGGAAGAGATTTCTGTGTATTAATTTTGTACCCTGCAACTCTGCAAAAGTCACTGATTAGCTCGAGTAATTTTCTGGTAGCATCTTTAGGATTTTCTATGTATAGTATCATGTCATCTGCAAACAGTAACAGTTTTACTTCTTTTCCAATTTGGATTCCTTTTACTTCTTTTTCTTCTCTGATTGCCGTGGCTAGGACTTACAAAACTAGAATGAATAATAGTGCTGAGAGTGGACATCCTTGTCTTGTTCCTGATCTTAGTGGAAATGCTTTCAGTTTTTCACCACTGAGAATAATGTTTGCTGTGAGTTTGTCATATGTGGCCTTTATTATGTTGAGATAGGTTCCCTCTATGCTCACCTTCTGTAGAGTATTTATCATAAATCGATGCTGAATACTGTTGAAAGATTTTTCTGCATCTATTGAGATGATCATATGGTTTTTATTCTTCAGTTTGTTAATATGGTGTACCACATTGATTGTTTTGCATACATTGAAGAATCCTTGCACCCCTGGAATAACTCCCACTTGATCATGGTGTATGAACATTTTAATGTGTTGTTGCATTCTGTTTGCTAGTATTTTGTTGAGGATTTTTGCATCTATGTTCATCAGTGATACTAGCCTGTAGTTTTCTTTCTTTGTGACATCTTTGTCTGGTTTGGGTATCAGGGTGATGGTGGCTTTGTAGAATGAGTTTGGGAGTGTTCCACCCTCTGCAATTTTTTGGAAGAATCTGAGAATGATAGGTGTTAGTTCTCCTCTAAATGTTTGATAGAATTAACCTGTGAAGCCATCTGGTCCTGAACTTTTGTTTGTTGGAAGATTTTTAATCACAATTTCAATTTCATTACTTGTGTTTGGTCTGCTCATATTTTCTCTTTCTTCCTGGTTGTCTTGGAAGGTTGTACTTTTCTAAGAATTTGCCCATTTGTTCCATGTTGTCCATTTTATTGGCATATAGTTGCTTGTAGTACTCTCTTATGATCCTTTGTATTTCTGTGGTGTCAGCTGTAATTTCTCCTTTTTCATTTCTGATTTAATTGTTTTGAGTCCTCTCCCTTTTTTACGTGATGATTCTGGCTAAAGGTTTATCAATTTTGTTTATCTTCTCAAAGAACCAGCTTTTAGTTTTACTGATTTCTTTTCTTCATTTCTTTTTCATTTATTTCTGCTCTGCTCTGCTCTTTATGATTTCTTTCCTTCTACTAACTTTGCTTTGTTTGTTCTTCTTTAGTTGCTTTAGGTGTAAGTTTAGGTAGTTTATTCGAGATTTTTCTTGTTTCTTGAAATATGATTGTAAAGAAAAAACTACCTAGTAATAAACCTACCTAAGGAGGCAAAAATACTGTATGCAGAAAACTATAAGGTACTGGTGAAAGAAATCAAAGGTGACACAAGCAATGGAGAGATATACTATGTTCTTGGATTGGAAGAATCAACACTATGAAAATGACTATACTACCCAAAGCAATCTACAGATTCAATGCAATACCCAGCAAATTACCAATGGCATTTTTCACAGAACTAGAACAAAAAATTTCACAATTTGTATGGAAACACAAAAGACCCCAAATAGTCAAAGCAATTTTGAGAAAGAAAAACAGAGCTGGAGGAATCAGGCTCCTTGACTTCAGACTATACTACAAAGCTACAATAATCAAGACAGTAAAGTACTGGCACAAAAATAGAAATATAGATCAAAGGAATGGGATAGAAAGCCAAGAGGATAGAAACCCACACACCTATGGTCAACTAATCTATGACAAAGGAGGCAAAAAAAAAAAAGGGGGAGAAAAGACAGCCTCTTCAATAAGTGGTGTTGGGAAATCTGAACAGCTACATGTAAAACAATGAAATTAGAACACTCCCTAACACTATACACAAAAATAAACTCAAAATGGATTAAAGACCTAAATGTAAGGCCAGATAATATAAAAGTCTTAGAGGAAAACACAGGAAGAACACTCTTTGACATAAATCACAGCAAGATCCTTTTTGACCCTCCTCCTAGTGTAATGAAAATAAAAACAAAAATAAACAAATGGGACCTAATGAAACTTAAAAGCTTTTGCACAGCAAAGGAAACCATAAACAAGACAAAGAGTCAACCCTCAGAATAGGAGAAAATATTTGCAAATGAAGCAACTGAAAAAGGATTAAACTCCAAAATACACAAGCAGCTCATGAAGCTCAATATCAAAAAAACAAACAATCCAATCAAAAAATGGGTGGAAGACCTAAATATACATTTCTCCAAAGAAGACATACAGATGGCCAACAAACACATGAAAAAACGCTCATCACTAATTAGTAGAAAAATGCAAATCAAAACTAGAATGAGGTATCACCTCACACCAGTCAGAATGGCCATCAACAAACAATTCACAAACAATAAATGCTGGAGAGGGTGTAAAGAAAAGGGAGCCCTCTTGCACTGTTGGTGGGAACATAAACTGTTACTGCCACTATGGAGAACAGTACAGAGGTTCCTTAAAAAACTAAAAATAGAATTACCATATGACCCAGCAATCCCACTACTGGGCATATACCCAGAGAAAAACCATAATTCAAAAAGACACATTCACCTCAGTGATCATTGCAGCACTATTTACAATAGCCAGGACATGGAAGCAATGTAAATGTCCATCGACAGAGGAATAGATAAAGAAGATGTGATACATATATACAATGGAATATTACTCAGCCATAAAAAGGAACAAAATTGGGTCATTTGTAGCGATGTGGATGGACCTAGAGACTGTCATACAGAGTGAAGTAAGCCAGGAAGAGAAAAACAAATATCATATATTAATGCATATATGTGGAATCTAGAAAAATGGTATAGATGACCTTATTTGCAAAGCAGAAATAGAGACACAGATGTACAGAACAAATGTATGGATTCTAAGGGGAAAGAGGTGGGGTGGGTGGAATTGGGAGATTTGGATTGACACATATACACTATTCATACTATGTATAAAATAGACAACTGATGGGATTATACTGTATAGCACAGGGAACTCTACTTAATGCACTGTGGTGACCTAAATGGGAAGGAAATCCAAAAGGGAGGAGAGATATGTATATGTATGGCCCATTCATTTTGCTGTGCAGTAGAAGCTAACACAACATTGTAAAGCAACTATACTCCAATAAAAATTAATTTTAAAAAAAGTGAATGCACATTTTAGGCACTTAGTACTTACTAGTTGAATGAATAGATTTCTAAAGATTCTACCTGCTTCACTCAAGTTGGATGCACAATTAACTACTTCCATTCTCTACTATTTTGAAAGCATATTTAGACATACTCCTCTTTAACTCCTGACACTTTTCTGGGCACAATGGAGAGTATATTCATTGATCTTTGCAGAGAATCCTCAGGTAGGCAAATATTGCTTTCTACCCTGACTGCTCAGTCCTGCTGATGGAGAAAGGTAGGTAACTTTGCAAATGGGGAGCCAGCCACTTCCATTATCATTTGTATGAAGACTAAATATACTGTCCCCCTCCAGCTTCAAAATATTGCCACAATTTTATGTTGTAATATAAAACTTCATTAACAGTGTAATCACTTAGTGAATGACAACTATAATGTCAATTCCTAAACTTTTTAATCTCACAGTTTTGAGATGTCTATGTTGTATGCTTTCTTATTTCTTTTGCCTTACCTAAAATAAACAAATTTATATTCTGTGAACATTTATTTCAGACCTGTTCCCATTTGTGTTTTAACACTTAATGTTGAAAGCTAAAAGTAGCCTGTTCCCAAATACATAATCCCCTAGGGATCTTTTCTTCTTGACTTTGATAAAGTACCACTATGCTATTCGATCTAATCTCTTTTCTCCAAAATTTCTCTAAGTGGCTATAATATTAATTTAAAGTTTCTTCAATAGATTTTTTCCTAAGTAAATCACTGAAAACTGCATAAGTTTTTACTACCAACTGACCTCTTCCTAAGAAAAAGTAGCAGGACTCCACTCTCCATTTCTATTGCAACAGGCTGAGAAAGATTCATGTTTAAAATTCAAAGACTGTGATTGAATTAGAAATACATATGTTTTTAAAAACCCAGCAGTTGGTTCATTGGTTCACTTTTATTTGTGCCTTTTTTGTATTTTTTTCACCATATACTCCTTGGAAAATGTCATGAAAAATTAATCTCTAAAAAATCATTTTTTATCAAGGCTTTTTACTTCATTTCCTGAAATGTTGAAAGTTCCAAGCAACATCAATAAATAACTACATAAAATTGGACAAACTAAATGTTTTTGCATATATCTATAATTTTAATAACAAGTTGGGGAAAAGATAGGGTGGGAAATTGAGAGAGTTAGAACTTGGTGATTTAAATGAAAGATTAATGGACAGCAATGGTAATAAATAAAGGACTGCATATCAAATTAAATGAATGAATAAATGAGCATGAGACTTTTAAGACTATTACTCTTCTTGACCAGTCATTTCTTTATATTCTTCACAAACATTTTTAATAATACAATTCACCATTCAATGAAATACAGTAGAAATGAAATATGAATAAAAACCTATTTGTGTTTGAGTTTCAGTTTCATTCTGTCTATAATGTTTATGCCATTGAAAGTAAAACATACGTGTTTCCTTATTAATAACAATATCCTCTTTAACCTATCAACCTAAACATTCTTCCTCTATTTTCTCCTATAATGCTTCATTTTCAAAGCTAGGGAAAACATACTCAAAACACCAACAAGTATGGAAAGGCAGGATTGACTGCTTTTAAAAAGCAGAAATTAAAATGCAGCCAATCAAAAGTTTAACTTCCTCCTTTTATCTCTTCTATGAGTAATATTGTGCTAATAGAATGTAGGAATAAAAGAACTCTCTCGGTGTCTTAATTAATTGAGTATTGTCTAGCAGTTCTTTTCATAAGGCTTGTTAAAAATGTTCCTTCTGGTAACTTTAAATCCATTTTTATAATTAGCATTTAGTTGTATCCTTGAAATGAAACCAGCTTCTTTTTGTCTGCCAACACCAATTTTCAGCTCAGCAGCTAAAAATTAACTCCTGTGCATTAAAACCAGCAGGCTTGATGTAAAGTTGTAATAACTTATGGAAATTCTTTCATCATTTTACCCATGGAAAATTAAATTTCTTCTAAATCTGAAATTTATTTTCACATTCAAATTCTGTTTGTATACTCTTTTGACAAAAATATAGGTCTTATGCTTGATATGCTGAAGATTAATTGGAAACAATTATTTGAAATACATAGGCAATCCTTTCTAAATATTTTTTCAGTACACTGAATATCTATGTATAAATTTCCTTCAAAAAGTAGGATATTAATTGAAATTTCTGTTCTGTTCATTGATAAAATCTTCATTTTAAAAGGTTCAAATGCATTTATTTCATCTTGTTTTATTGCTATAATACTATATTAACTGTGATGATCACAATAAGATTTTTTTAAAACCCTTCATTTAGTTATTCATCCTTTATAAATTGAATCAAAGTCAGAAAACCTGCTAAATTAAGAAAAATTATCTTTAAAAATTTTGAGATGTTCATCCAGTCATCCGAACATAAAATTTTACACTCAGGAGTAAAAAAGAAACTAAAATTTTTCCAGATAAATTTTTCTAGTTTTTGGAGCATTCAAAATGCCTAAGCAATCAAATTACAAGTGTTGTGGTTTTGTATTCACCCCTTTGACAGGTGATAGTGTTTTTAAAAGTAACATGACACGAAAATTGCCCTCAGGGCTTAAAATTTAAAGAAATGAGAAAAATAAAATAAAATATAAATAAATGTCTATATTAATTAGAGCCAAAATGGAGTTTTGAAAAAGATATCAAAGTTACAGAACTGTCATGTATAATTGATTGTTGGGCTAGTATCTATCTTAGTCTGCTTCGGCTGTCATAACAAAATACCACAGACTGGGTGACTTAACCTACAGAAATTTATTTTCTTACTGTTCTAGAGACTGGGAAGTGCAAGATCAGGTGCTGGAAAAGCAAGTTTTATTTTGAGGCTTCTTCTTTTGGCTTGTGGGGTGAAGAGCAAAGAGAGAGAGCAAGAGAGCGTGTGCGAGGGAGAGGAAGAAGAAGAGGGAGAGGGAGAGGGAGAGGGAGAGGGAGAGGGAGGGAGGAGGTGCAAGCAAGCTCACTGGTGTCTGTTCCTCTTCCTCTAAGGACAACAGTACCATAAGATTAGAGTCCTATTCTTATGACCTCATTTAACCTTAGTTACCTCTTTAAAGACCCTAATGCTAAATACAGTCGTATTGAAGATTAGGACTTTAACATATGCATCTGGGAAGAACACAATTCAATCTATAACAGTATCTGAAACTTGATTAATGGGTAAAATCTAAATAAGTAAAATAGTACACATGCAAGGAAAAATACTAAGAAACACTTGTTTTATAAAAATGACCAAAATATTGATGGATACTCTCCTTTTTGTGGACACTCTCAGAACTTTTAGAATAAAGCATATCGAAATGCTAACAAAATAAATAAATAAGGAAGTAAAATAAAGAAAAGAGGCATCAATATTAAGAATTAAAAGTCATGAAAAAGGGGTCATAAATTAATAAACCATATATTCCCTGGAATTAGACAGTCAGATCTAAAGTAGAGGATTGGTAATAAATAGCAGAAAAATACTGTTTCCAAGAAAAGAAGACGAAATATTAAAAAGTTTAAAAAATCCAAACCATATTTCATTCCATCTTGCTCTTGTTCTCTCTTTCCCTCCCTTTCTCTCCCTGTCACACTCACACACACACACACATGCACACACACACACAAGCTTCTTTAAGCTGTATATGTGTTACTGCTCACAGAGGTTTTATGATAATATTTTGAGAATATTTAAGTCACATATTGAAATCAGCTACATAAACAAGTTAAACTATTTTAAATACATAAATAACAGTGCTAAGTATTCATTAGTTAAACATACTTTAAAATGATAGAAATGCAGAACTCTTGCCTCTACACAGGCTTCTTTAACATGTCATCTCATTATTTGCTGCTATATTACACCAGACATTCATATAGAATGCAGTTGTATATGAGAAGCTTAAGTCATGCATAAAAGAATGTCTTCAGAAATGGGATCATTTAGACATTATCAGACAGTAAAAGTCGGCACATAACCGTGTATCTATGTTCATCCTATCTTCCCTTTAAGGACAAACATCAACGTTTTGATTATTATTTCACTTCTAAAAGAAAGGAAGAAAATATGACAACTATGATTTAGACAAGTATAGGGAACTTAACACTTCTTGTTAATTTGTCAATTATGGTTCTTTTACACAATGTAATTATTAGTCTGTGGGTGGTACCATAAAAAAAACACCATAGACTGGATGGCTTAAGAAACAGGAATTTATTTTCTCACAGTTCTTGACACTGGGAAATGGAAGATCAAAATACTGTCAAGTTTAGTTTTGGGGGAGGCCTCTTTTCCTGACTTGAAGACAGCCACCTTCTCACTGTATCCTTGCATGGTCTTTCTGGGAGGGCTAGGAAGAGGTCTGTTTTCTGTTCCTCTTTTTATAAGGATATCAGTTCTATCTTATCACCTTGTTTAACCTCAATTACCTCCCTAAAAGCCCTTTCTCCAAATACAGTCACATTGGGGGTTAGAGGTTCAACATATCAAGATACCAAATTTGGGGACATAATTCAGTCCATAACAATCTATCTGATTTCAAAGAGAAGGCACTTGATTTCTTCATACTTAGAACTATGCCCCAAAATAAGGCAGAGAAATTAACATGGAAAAATAGATCCCACCCTTAATGGAAATAGGAAATATCTGTAACTCCTACACAAAAAAGTAAAGAAGAGCTGCCAAACGTGATGAAGATTAATGGACCAGTGGGATCCTGTCAAAAATGGACACCTTCATTTAAAGGTCCCAGACACAGTCTGTGGAGTATGAAGCTATTCCCAAAGTAGAGTTTGTGCAGAGAGCTGGACAGGGTGCTCTGGCTGCTGTGAGCTAAGTACCTTATTTTAAAATACAAATCAAGGAGAAATTTGTCAAAGACAACCTACCTCTCCTTCCAAAAATAAATTCTGCTAGGCACAAAAACTTTCATAGGGTAATGTTAAAAAATTCCTTTAAGAAGCTGACACATTTAATGCTGTTTCAAAGCACTGGGAAAGAAAAAAGGGAAATTTTCATTAATAATGTTAATACAGGTTTACCTCACAGACCTTGTGGGTTTAATTTTGGACCACCACAATAAAGTGAATATCACAGTAAATTCACACAATTTTTTGGTTTCCCAGTACATATAAAATTATATTTATACTATATTGTAGTTTATTGTGTGCAATACGTTATGTCTAAAAAAAGTACATAAATTTAAGTTTACTTTATTGCTAAAAATGCTAACCATCATCTGAGCCTTAAGTGAGTTGTAGTGGTAACAGATGTCACTAATCACAAATCACATCACAAATATAATAATAAAGAAAGGTTTTGAAATATTGCAAGAATTACTAAAATGTGATACAGAGAAATGAAGTGAGCAAATACTGTTAGAAAATGGCACTGATAGATTTGCTGGACACAGAATTGCCACAAACCTTCAATTTGTAAAAAATGTAATATCTGTGAAGCACAGTAAAATGAGATATGCCTGAATATACTACCAAAAGATAGCCATGGGGAGAAAAAACACAGAAAAATAACATTCATGAATACAGATATGAAAACTCTACCAATATTAGTCTATAGAACACAGAAACCAAATAATAAATACAACCAAAATTAGATTTTTCAGAAGTCTCAGGATGGTCCACTATTTGAAATATTTTAATATATTTCATTATATTCCTAAGAAAAAGAATATATATTTCAATATATATATACAATTTTTAAAAACCTTTATTATAAAACTGTGACAGTTAAAAACTGGGAAAGCAGTAAATGTCTATCAGAATGCAGAATTTCTATCAGAAATGCATTAATGTCCACCAGTGGAGCTCTTGTAACTAAATTACGGCACATTCATACAATGCAGTATTGATTAGTTAAAACAATTGAAATGCATTCCTTTATGTACTGCTGTAAGGCATTATTATTGAGTGAAAAAACACAAAACAGTGTATGTATATATATATGTGCTCAAATACATATTATATTCATTTATATTAAAAATGAGTAAATATACTTGAAATGTGTAGACTGTGAAATAATATACAGAAAACTCACAATAATCATTGAGAAACAAAATTATAGAAAAAAATGTAGTTTCTATTGTACATTCTTTCTTAGCTTTTAATTTTTATAATGACTGCATGCATTACCTAGTGAAAAATAAATGAATCGATTTTTTAAAAATATACAAGCTTTAGTACAGTGGCAAGAAAAAAGGGTTAGGCAAGTTGAATCACAAGCAAAAGGAGTAATAAAAAGAAAAAAACATAGAGGGGCCAGTAACCATGGGTATACTGAGATCACCTTATCTTTAAGATGCAGCCCAAATATTACTGCTTCCAAGAACCCTGACTTGGGAGCCCCAAAGTAGGATAATTTATACTTCTACAAACCATAGCACTTTCTTTACTTGTCCTATACTTTGTACCTAGTTTTATAGTAATTAATTTGCATACTTTAACTCTCATACATTAGTGCCTTTCCCAAGTTATTTACATTTTGTTAACCTTCCTTGATCAGATAAGACAATATCCATCCTTCAGAAAGTATTAGCTCAGCACATTATTCTCTTTACAAAGCCTAGTTAGCCTAAGTTTTTAGTTTTCCAAGAACTCCTTGATTCTTTTATGAATCCCTTTATCCTACCATATGTTATACCCCAAATTACTTTTTGCAAAGTCTTTTTCTCTTCTGGCCATTAACTTCCAAGTCATATGCTACAAGTTTCAGTTCATTCAACCTTGACTGCAACCCTCTGAGATAGAGATTTTACCAATATTTTTCCAGTAAAATACCTAAGGCCTCAGGTGATTAATTTGTCCAAGTGAAAAGTAATCAAGAATGAAAAAAAAAAAGCAAAAGTAATCAAGACTGGATTTGACTCAAAGCCATCTGATTGTTTGGTTACACACTTAACATCTATGCTAACGCCCAGAACTTAATATTAACTGCTAGAGTTGTGGGGCTAAGAAACCACACATTCTGCTATAAAGTAGAAAATCCTTGGACTTATTTGTGGAAGGAATAGAAATATTACTCCTTATCTAAGTTTAATCTTTCATATCAGTTTATATTTGAAAGGATGATTAGTATTTTTAATCTTAGTCTAAATTGTGAGCACATAAAAAGTTGCTTTGAACTAGTATACGTAGTTTCAAATTAAATATAGAGTAACCAGGAAAAAAGTGATATAATGAAACAGTATACTCTAAATATTCTGCAATAATTTCCTAAAATGACAGGATTATGATGATACAATAAAGTGTGATGACTCAGTGTCTCCTAGATTATGTCAATTAAACCTGACAGTCTGGGAGGCAGGATCAAGAAGGTGGAATAGGAAGACCCAGAGCTCACCTCCTCCCACAAACACACCAAAACTACAACCACATATAGAAAAACTCTCTGAGAAGGACTGGAACATGGGAAGAATGGCTCTTCTACAACCAATAATATAAACACACACACACACACACACACACACACACACACACACACACACACACAAAGCTTGGAAGGAGAGGAAGAGAAGCTGTCTAGTTTGAACTCATACCACCAGCAGGTGAAACACAAGAGGAGGACATCACAAACTAGGGGATCCTCCCTAAAGGGTGAGGGTTTGAGGCCCATATTGGCCACCCCAATAGTGAGGTCTGGCACTGAGAGAATGACTCTCTCAGCTGTTTTGAAAACAAGTAGGGCTTACTAGAGAGCTGTAGGAAAGCAAGACTCTACCCTTAAAGGGTACATGCAAAGATGTGCTAATTCATAGTCCCATCACAGAAGCAGCAGACTGAAAAGTGCTTGGTGATCTGGCTGGCTTGCCAGGACTGTCCCAACACTCCCTCTAGAATGCACCAGGCTCTGGCTCCAGCCCCTCTAGCTACAGCCCTACCAAGGTGATCATTGTCACATCTTGGGAGAAACTGTAGTTCACACCAGACTCTGACTCTAGCCTCTCTGGCTCCAGTCCACCCCACCAAAGTGGTGGTCCCCAGCACACCCCAGGAGAAACCCTGGTTTGTCCTAAAGTTGGACTCTAGCGACCTCCAACTCTAGGATATCCCCACCAAGGCAATGACTATGGCATGCTCAGGAACCATAATTGCTTCAGATCCAGTTCTCCCATGAAAGCCAGTGGGCACACACAGACTACACAGAGATGTTCCCATACAAGGACATGCCTTCAAGACAGGGGTAAGTAATTGTTTTGCCTAATTTCATAAAGACAAAGAGAGAAAGTGAAACAACAAAGAAAAGCAGGAATATATTCCAAATGATAGAACAAGATAAAATCCCAGGGCAAAAAAACACTAATGAAATGGAAGTAAGTAATTTACTTGATAAAGAATTCAATGAAATACATGTAAAAATACTCATGCTTACTGAACTTGGGAGAACAGAGGATCACAATGAGAACTTCAACAAATAATTAGAAAATATATAAAGAAACCAATTATTGCTGAAGAATGTAGAAACTGAAATGAAAAATAAACTAGAAAGAATTAACAGAAGATTAGGTGATACAGAAGAACATGTATGCACCCTGAAAGACAGAATAGCAGAAATCACATGATTAGAACAACAACAACAAAAAAAACAATTTAATGAAGATAGTTTGAGGGCCATCTGAGACAATATCAAGCATATTAACATTTGCGTTATAGGGGTCCTAGAAGGAGATGAGAGAGAGAAAGGGGCAGAAAATGTGTTAGATAAAATCATGACTGAAAACTTCCCTAACCTGAGGAAGGAAACAAGTATCCAGATCCAGAAATCACAGAGAGTCCCAAATAAGATGAACACAAAGAGACACACAGCAAGACACATAATTACAATGGGAAAAGTTAAAGAGAATTTTAAAGGCAGCAAGAGAATAAACAAAGAGACACTCAGGGAAATGCCCATAAGGCTATTAGATGATTTTTTCAGCAGAAACTTTGCAGACCAAAGGGAATGCCATGTTATTTTTAAAGTGCTGAAATGAAAACAAACAAACAAACAAATGACTAAAGATACTCTACCCAACAAGGTAGAATTCAATTCAGAATTGAGAGACTGAAAGAGTTTCACAGACTAGCAAAAACTAAAAGAGTTCACCAGTGAATCAGTCTTACAATAAATATTAAAGGATCTTCTTTAAGCAAAAAAGAAAGAGCCATAAATTTAAAAAGGAAAGAAAATATATGAAGGAAAAAAAGGTAAGTATATAGTAAAGGCAATACATCAAACACTTAAAAAAGCCAGTACAAAGGGTAAAAGACAAAAGTCATAAACTCATCTACAATAAACAGTTAAAGTATAGACATAAAGATGTAAAATATGACACTAAAAACAAAACTTTGGAGGGGAGCATAAAATGTAGAACTTTAGAATGTGTTTGAACTTAAATAGCTATCAATTTTAAACTACTATATATAGATGTATAGGTCGATGTATATGAACCTCATGGTTACCACAAACCAAAATCCTACAATAGATACCCCCCAAAAAAAGAGAAAAGACCCAAAAATAACACAAAAGGAAATCAAACTGCAAAGTAAGAGACTAAAAGAACAGACTAGAACTACAAAAACAACCAGAAAACAAGGAGCAAAATGGCAGTAAGTACATATCTATCAATAGTCAATTTAAATGTAAATGGACTATGTGCTCCAGTCAAAAGACACAGGGTGGCTGAATGGATTTCACAGCAAGACCTATCTATATGCTGCCTATAAGAGACTCACTTCAGAGCTAAAAACACACACAGACTGAAAGTGAGGGGATGAACAAAGATCTTGCATGCAAGTGGAAATGAAAATAAAGCTGGGATAACAATACTCATATCAGACACAATAGACTTTAAAGCAAAGTCCACAACAAAAGACAAAGAAGAGCATTACATAACGATAAAGGCATCAATCCAAGGAAAGGATGTAATATTTGTAAACATGTATGGACCTAACATAGGAGTTCCTAAATATATAAGCAAATATTAATAGACATAATGGGAGAAATAAACAGTAATACAATAATAGTAAGGGATATTAATACCCCACTTATATCAATGTATAGATCATCCGGACAGAAAATCTATAAGGAACTGGTGGCTTAAATGACACATTAGATCAGATGAATATACATATATATATATATATATATATATATATATATATATATATATATATATATATATATATATAGAGAGAGAGAGAGAGAGAGAGAGAGAGAGAACATTCTATACAAAAGCAGAATACATACACATTCTTTTAAAGCACACATAGAATACTCTCTATGATAGATCATATGCTAGGCCACAAAACAAGTCTTAATAAATTTAAGAAGACTGAACTTATATCAAGCATCTTTTCTGACCAGAATGGTATAAAACTAGAAATCATTTACAGGAAGAAAACTACAAGACACAAAAACACATAGTGAATAAACAACATGCTACTAAAAATAAATAAATAACTGAGTCAACAAAGAAATCAAGGAGGAAATCAAAAAATACCTGGAGATAAATGAAAATAAAAACATCACTTTTGAAAATCTATGGACACAGTAAAAACTATTCTAAAGAACAAAGTTATGCTCTTTGTTTTCTGGTGTGCAAGGAGAAGGGATTAAGCACGCCACTTAAAGGAGTTCCAGAAATGGGTGTGAGCTGTGGCTATCAGAGCGGACACCAGAGTCGGGCATGAGATGCTAAGGGTGCTGTTGCCGCCACCAAGAAGCCTGTGTGAAAGCACAAGTCACTCTCCACACCTCCCCTCCCAGGAGCCTGTGCAGCCCGCCACTGCCAGTGTCCCAGGATCCAGGGACAACTTCCCCGGGAGAATGCACGGCGCGCCTCAGGCTGCTGCAACGTCACACCAGCCTCTGCCACCGCAGGCTCGCCCTGCATCCATACTCATCCCTCCCCCAGGCCTGAGTGACCCAGAGTCCCCGAATCAGCTGCTCTTTTAACCCCGTCCTATCTGAGAGAAGAGCAGACTCCCTCAGGTGACCTACACACAGAGGCGGGGCCAAATCCAAAGCTGAACCCCAGGAGCCGTGTGAACAAAGAGAAAGGAAAATCTCTCCCAGCAGCCTCAGAAGCAGCAGATTAAAGCTCCACAATCAACTTGATGTACCCTGCATCTGTGGAATAACTGAATAGACAATGAATCATCCCAAATTGAGGAGGTGGACTCTGGGAGCAAGATATATTACTTTTTTCCCCTTTTTCTCTTTTTGTGAGTGTGTATGTGTATGCTTCTGTGTGAGATTTTGTCTGCATACCTTTGCTTTCACCATGTGTCCTAGGGTGCGGATTGTCCCTTTTTTTTTTTTTTTACTTTTTAAAATTTTTCTTCTTAATAATTATTTTTTATTTTAATAACTTTATTTCATTTTATCCTACTTTATTTTATCCTCTTTCGTTCTTCCTATTATTTCTCCCTTTCATGCTGAGCCATGTGGATGAAAGGCTTTTGGTGCCCCAGCCAGTTGTCAGGGCTGTGCCTCTGAGGTGGGAGAAACAATTTCAGGTCACTGGTCCACAAGAGACCTCCCAGCTCCATGTAATATCAAATGACAAAAATCTCCCAGAGATCTCCATCTCAACACCAAGACCCAGCTTCACTCAACAAACAGCAAGCTACAGTGCTGGACACCCAAAGCCAAACAGCTAGCAACACAGGAACACAGCTCCATCCATTAGCAGAGAGGTTGCCTAAAATCATAATAAGGCTACACATACCCCCAAAACACACCACCAGACGTGGACCTGCCCACCAGAAAGACGAGATCCAGTCTCATCCACCAGAACACAGGCACTAGTCCCCTCAACCAGAAAACCTACACAACCCACTGAACTAACCTTAGCCACTGGGGACAGCCACCACAAACAACAGGAACTACGAACCTGCAGCCTGCAAAAAGTAGACCCCAAACACAGTAAGATAAGCGAAATGAGAAGACAGAAAAACACACAGCAGATGAAGGAGCAAGATAAAAACCCACCAGACCTAACAAATGAAGAGGAAATAGGCAGTCTACCTGAAAAAGAATTCAGAATAATGATAGTAAAGATGATTCAAAATCTTGGAAATAGAATAGACAAATTGCAAGAAACAGTTAACAAAGACCTAGAAGAACTAAAGAGGAATCAAGCAACAATGAACAATACAATAAATGAAATTAAAAATACTCTAGATGGGATCAATAGCAGAATAACTGAGGCAGAAGAACAGATAAGTGATCTGAAAGATAAAATAGTGGAAATAACTACTGCAGAGCAGAATAAAGAAAGCAGAATGAAAAGAACTGAGGACAGTCTCAGAGACCTCTGGGACAACACTAAATGGAGCAACATTCGAATTATAGGAGTCCCAGAAGAAGAAGAGAAAAAGAAAGGGACTGAGAAAATATTTGAAGAGATTGCAGTTGAAAACTTTCCTAATATGGGAAAGGAAATAGTTAATCAAGTCCAGGAAGCACAGAGAGTCCCATACAGCATAAATCCAAGGAGAAACATGCCAAGACACATATTAAGCAAACTATCAAAAATTAAATACAAAGAAAACATATTAAAAGTAGCAAGGGGACAAAAAACACATAACACATAAGGGAATCCCCATAAGGTGAACAGCTGATCTTTCAGCAGAAACTTTGCAAGCCAGAGGGAGTGGCAGGACATAGTTAAAGTGATGAACGAGAAAAACCTACAACCAAGATTACTCTACCCAGAAAGGAGCTCACTCAGATTGGATGGAGAAATTAAAACCTTTACAGATAAGCAAAAGCTCAGAGAGTTCAGCAACACCAAACCAGCTTTACAACAAACGCTAAAGGAACTTCTCTGGCAAGAAACACAAGAGAAGGAAAAGACCTACATGAACAAACCAGAAACAATTAAGTAAATGGTAATAAGAACATACATATCGATAATTACCTTAAATGTAAATGGATTGAATGCTCCCACCAAAAGACACACACTGGCTGAATGGAGACGAAAACAAGACCCATATATATGCTGTCTACAAGAGACCCACTTCAGACCTAGGGACACATACAGACTGAAAGTGAGGGGATGGAAAAAGATATTCTATGCAAATGGAAATCAGAAGAAAGCTGGAGTAGCAATTATATTGGACAAAATAGACTTTAAAATAAAGACTATAACAAGAGACAAAGAAGGACACTACATAATGATCAAGGGATTGATCCATGAAGAAGATATAACAATTGTAAATATTTATGCACCCAACATAGCAGCACCTCAATCAATACATAAGGTAAATACTAATAGCCATAAAAGGAGAAACTGACAGTAACACAATCATAGTAGGGGGCTTTAACACCCCACTTTCACCAATGGATAGATCATCCAAAATGAAAATAAAAAAGGAAACACAACTTTTAAATGATACATTAAACAAGATGGACTTAACTGATATTTATAGAACATTCCATCCAAAAACAACAGAATACACATTTTTCTCAAGTGCTCATGGAACATTCTCCAGGATAGATCATATCTTAGGTCACAAATCTAGCCTTGGTAAATTTAAGAAAATTGAAATCGTATCAAGTATCTTTACGGACCACAACACTATGAGACTACATATCAATTACAGGAAAAGATCTGTAAAAAATACAAACACATGGAGGCTGAACAATACACTACTTAATAACCAAGTGATCACTGAAGAAATCAAAGAGGAAATCAAAAAATACCTAGAGGGCTTCCCTGGTGGCGCAGTGGTTGAGAGTCCGCCTGCCGATGCAGGGGACACGGGTTCGTGCCCCGGTCTGGGAGGATCCCATATGCCGTGGAGAGGCTGGGCCCGTGAGCCATGGCCGCTGAGCCTGCGCGTCCGGAGCCTGTGCTCCGCAACGGGAGAGGCCACAACAGTGAGAGGCCCGCGTACCACAAAAAAAAAAAAAAAAAAAAAATACCTAGAAACAAATGACAATGTAGACACGATGACCCAAAACCTATGGGATACAGCAAAAGCAATTATAAGAGGGAAGTTTATAGCAATACAATCTTACCTTAAGAAACAGGAAACATCTCGAATAAACAACCTAACCTTGCACTTAAAGCAATTAGAGAAAGAAGAACAAAAAACCCCGCAAATTTAGCAGAAGGAAAGAAATCATAAAGATAAGATCAGAAATAAATGAAAAAGGGAGCTGCCGAAGAGGCAAGAAACCTTTTCTTCCCTATTTGCTTCCTAGTGCGCAAGGAGAGGGGTTTAAGCGTGACACTTAAAGGAGCTCCAGAAACGGGTGCGGAGCTGCCGAAGACACAAGAGACTTTTCCTTGCCTCTTTGTCTCCCGGTGTGAGAGGAGAGGGGATTAAGCACACTGTGTAAAGGAGCGGCAGAAACGGGCGCAGAGCTGCCGAAGAGACAGGAGACTTTTTCTTGCCTCTTTGCTTCCTGGGGCATGAGGAGAGGGGATTAAGGGCACCACGTAAAGAAGCTCCAGAAACTGGCGCAAGACGCGGCTGTCGGCACGGACAGTACAGACGGGTGTGGGACGCTAGGGTTGCTGCTGCCACCACCAAGAGGCCTGTGTGTGAGCACAGGTCACTCCCCACACCGGCCCTTCCGGGAGCCCGTGCAGCCCGCCAATGCCGGGGTCCCGGGATGCAGGGACAGCTTCCCCGGGAGAACGTGCAGCACCTCAAGCCGGTGCAACGTCACGCCAGCCCCTTCCGCCGCAGGCTCACCCTGCATCCGTGCCCTCCCTCCCTCCCCCCAGCCTGTGCCAGAGCCCCCGAATCAGCTGCTCCTTTAACCCCGTCCTGTCTGAGAGAAGGGCAGACGCCCTCGGAAGACCTACATGCAGAGGCGGGGCCAAGTCCAAAGCTGAACACCAGGAGCTGTGCAAACAAAGAGGAGAGGGGGAGGTCTCTCCCAACAGCCTCAGAAGCAGCAGGTTAAAGCTCCACAATCAACTTGAAGTGCCCTGCATCTGTGGAAAACCTGAATAGACAGTGAAATATCCCAAGTTGAGGAGGTGGACTTTGGGAGCAAGATATACTATTATTTTCCCCTTTTTTCTTTTTGTGAGTGTGTATGGGTGTGCTGCTGTGTGAGATTTTGCCTGTATAGCTTTGCTGTCACCATGTGCCCTAGGGTTAGACTGACCCGTTTTTTGTTTTATAGAAATTTTTGTTCTTAATAATTATATTTTATTTTAATAACTATATTTTATCCTACTTTATTTTGTCTTCTTCCTCCCTTCCTTCCTCCCTTTCTTCCTTCCTTCCTTCCTCTCTTTCTTCCTCCCTTTCTTCTTCTCCTCCTTCCTTCCTTCGTTTCTTGCTTTCTTCCTTCCTTCCCCCCTTCCTTTCTTCCTCCTTCCCTTTCTTTCTTTCTTTCTTTCTTCCTTCCCTCCCCCCTTCCTTCCTTCCTTCCTTCCTTTCCTTTCTATTTTTTCTCCCTTTTATTTTGAGCCATGTGGATTAAAGGCTCTTGGCGCTCCAGCCAGGCATCAGGGCTGTGTCTCTGAGGTGGGAGAACCAACCTCAGGACACTAGTCCACAAGAGACCTCCCAGATCCACATAATAGCAAAAGGCAAAAATCTCCCAGAGATTTCCATCTCAACACCAAGACCCACCTTCACTCAAGGACCAGCAACGAACAGTGCTGGACACCCTATGCCCAACAAAGAGCAAGACAGGATTACAGCCCCATCCATTAGCAAAGAGGCTGCCTAAAATCATAATAAGACAACCAACATCCCCATACACACCACCAGACGTGGACTTTCCTACCAGAAAGACAAGATCCAGCCTCATCCACCAGAACAGAGGCACTAGTCCCCCCAACCACGAAACCTACTCAACCCACTGAACCTACCATAGCCACTGGGGACAGCCACCAAAAACAATGGGAACTACAAACCTACAGCCTGCAAAAAGGAGACCCCAAACACAGTAAGATAAGCAAAATGAGAAGACAGAAAAACACACAGCAGATGAAGGAGCAAGATAAAAGCACACCAGACCTAACAAATGAAGAGGAAATAGGCAGTCTACCTGAAAAAGAATTCAGAATAATGATAGTAAAGATGATTCAAAATCTTGGAAATAGAATAGAGAAACTGCAAGAAACAGTTAACAAGGACCTAGAAGAAATGAAGAGGAAGCAAGCAACGATGAGCAACACAATAAATGAAATGAAAAATACTCTAGACGGGATCAATAACAGAATAACTGAGGCAGAAGAACGGATAAGTGACCTGAAAGATAAAATAGTGGAAATAACTACTGCAGAGCAGAATAAAGAAAACAGAATGAAAAGAACTGAGGACAGTCTCAGAGACCTCTGGGACAACATTAAATGCAGCAACATTCGAATTATAGGGGTCCCAAAAGAAGAAGAGAAAAAGAAAGGGACTGAGAAAATATTTGAAGAGGTTATAGTTGAAAACTTCCCTAATATAGGAAAGGAAATAGTCAATCAAGTCCAGGAAGCACAGAGAGTCCCATACAGGATAAACCCAAGGATAAAAAGGCCAAAACACATGATAATCAAACTGTCAAAAATTAAATACAAAGAAAACATATTAAAAGCAGCAAGGGAAAAACAACAAATAACACACAAGGGAATCCCCATAAGGTTATCATCTGATCTTTCAGCGGAAACTCTACAAGCCAGAAGGGAGTGGCAGAACATATTTAAAGTGATGAAGGAAAAAAACCTACAACCAAGATTACTCTACCCAGCAAGGATCTCATTCAGATTGGATGGAGAAATTAAAACCTTTACAGAAATTGAAACTGTGATTAAAAATCTTCCAACAAACAAAAGCCCAGGAGAAGATGGCTTCCAAAATGAGCAGAAGAACTAAATAGACATTTCTCCAAAGAAGATATACAGATTGCCAAAAACACATGAAAGAATGCTCAACATCATTAATCATTAGAGAAATGCAAATCAAAACTACAATGAGATATCCTTTCACACTGGTCAGAATGGCCATCATCAAAATCTCTAGGAACAATAAATGCTGGAGAGGGTGTGGAGAAAAGGAAACACTCTTGTACTGTTGGTGGGAATGTAAATTGATTCAGCCACTATGGAGAACAGTATGGAGGTTCCTTAAAAAACTACAAATAGAACTACCATACGACCCTGCAATCCCACTACTGGACATATACCCTGAGAAAACCATAATTCAGAAAGAGTAATGTACCAAAATGTTCATTGCAGCTCTATTTACAACAGCCAGGACATGGAAGCAACCTAAGTGTCCATCGACAGATGAATGGATAAAGACGTGGCACATATATACAATGGAATATTGCTCAGCCATAAAAAGAAATGAAACTGAGTTATTTGTAATAAGGTGGATAGACCTGGAATCTGTCATACAGAGTGAAGTAAGTCAGAAGGAGAAAAACAAATACCTTATGCTAACACATATATATGGAATCTAAGAAAAAAAAATGTCATGAAGACATTAGTGATAGGACAGGAATAAAACACAGACCTACTTGAGGATATGGGGAGGGGGAAGGGTAAGATGTGACGAAGTGAGAGAGTGGCAGAGACATATATACACTACCAAATGTAAATTAGATAGCTAGTGGGAAGCTGCTGTATAGCACAGGGAGATAACCTCTGTGCTTTGTGACCACCTAGAGGGGTGGGAGGGAGGGTGATGCAAGAGGGAAGAGGTATGGGAACATATGTATATGTATAACTGATTAACTTTGTTGTAAAGGAGATACCAACACACTATTATAAAACAGTTAAACTCCAATGAAGATGTTAAAAAAAAGAAATAAATGAAAAAGAAATGAAGGAAACAATAGCAAAGATCAGTAAAACTAAAAGCTCATTCTTTGAGATGATAAACAAAATTGATAAACCTTTAGCCAGAATCATCATGTAAAAAAGGGAGAAGACTCAAATCAACAGAATTAGAAATGAAAAAGGATAAATAATAACTGACAGTGCAGAAATGCAAAAAATTATGAGAGATTACTACAAGCAACTCTATGCCAATAAAATGGACAACCTGGAAGAAATAGACAATTTTGTAGAAATGCACAACCTGCCCAGACTTAACCAGGAAGAAATAGAAAATATGAACAAACAAATCACAAGCAGTGACAATGAATCTGTGATTAAAAATCTTCCAACAAACAAAAGCCCAGGACCAGAAGGCTTCACAGGTGAATTCTATCAAGCATTTAAAGAAGAGCTAACACCTATCCTTATCTAACTCTTCCAAAAGAGAGCAGAGGGAGGAACACTCCCAAACTCATTCTATGAGGCCACCATCACCCTGGTACCAAAACCAGACAAAGACGTCACAAAGAAAGAAAACTACAGGCCAGTATCACTGATGAAAATAGATGTAAAAACCCTCAACAAAATACTAGCAAACAGAATCCAACAGCACATTAAAAGGATCATACACCATGATCAAGTGGGGTTTATTCCAGGAATGCAAGGATTCTTCAATATATGCAAATCAATCAATGTGATACACCATATCAACAAAGTGAAGGAATAAAACCATATGATCATCTCAGTAGATGCAGAGAAAGCTTTTGACAAAATTCAACACCCATTTATGATAAAAAACCTGCAGAAAGTAGGCACAGAGGGAACTTTCCTCAATACACTAAAGGCCATATATGAAAAACCCACAGCCAACATTGTCCTCAATAGTGAAAAACTGAAACCCTTTCCACTAAGATCATGAACAAGACAAGGATGCCCACTCTCACCACTTTTATTCAACATAGTTTTGGAAGTTCTAGCCACAGCAATCAGAGAAGCAAAAGAAATAAAAGGAATCCAAATTGGAAAAAAAGAAGTAAAGCTGTCATTGTTTGCAGATGACATGATACTATACATAGAGAATCCTAAGGATGCTACCAGAAAATTACTAGAGCTAATCAATGAATTTGGTAAAGTAGCAGGATACAAAATTAATGCACAGAAATCTCTGGTATTCTTATACACTGATGATAAAATATCTAAGAGTGAAATTAAGGAAACACTCCCATTTACCACTGCAACAAAAGGAATAACATATCTAGGAATAAACCTACCTAAGGAGACAAAAGAATTGTATGCAGAAAATTATAAGACACTGATAAAGAAATTAAAGATGATACAAATAGATGGAGAGATATATCATGTTCTTGGATGGGAATAACCAACATTGTGAAAATGACTCTACTACCCAAAGCAATCTACAGATTCAATGCAATCTGTATCAAACTACCACTGGCATTTTTCACAGAACTAGAACAAAAAAATTCACAATTTGTATGGAAACACGAAAGACCCCAAACAGCCAAAGCAATCTTGATAATGAAAAACAGAGCTACAGGAATCAGGCTCCCTGACTTCAGATTACAAAGCTACAGTAATCAAGACAGTATCGTACTGGCACCAAAGCAGAAATATAGATCAGTGGAACAGGATAGAAAGCCCAGAGATAAACCCACCCACATATGGTCATCTTATCTTTGATAAAGGAGGCAAGAATATACAGTGCAGAAAAGACAGCCTCTTCAATAAGTGGTGCTGGGAAAACTGAACAGGTACATGTAGAAGTATGAAATTAGAACACTCCCTAACACCATACACAAAAATAAACTCAAAATGGGTTGACCTAAATGTAAGGCCAGACACTATCAAACTCTTAGAGGAACACATAGGCAGAAAACTCTGATATAAAACACAGCAAGATCCTTTTTGACCCACCTCCTAGAGGTGGGTCATTTCTCCTAGAGAAATGGAAATAAAAACAAAAATAAACAAATGGGACCTAATGAAACTTAAAAGCTTTTGCACAGCAAAGGATACCATAAACAAGACCTAAAGACAACCCTCAGAATGGGAGAAAATAATTGCAAATGAAGCAACTGACAAAGGATTAATCTCCAAAATACACAAGCAACTCATGCAGCTCAATAAGAAAAAAACAAACAACCTAATCCAAAAATGGGAAGAACTAAATAGACAATTCTCCAAAGAAAATATACAGATTGCCAACAAACACATGAAAGCAAGCTCAACATCATTAATTATTAGAGAAATGCAAATCAAAACTACAATGAGATACCATCTCACACCTGTCAGAATGGCCATCATTAAAAAATCTAGAAACATTAAATGCTGGAGAGGGTGTGGAGAAAGGGGAACACTCTTGCACTGTTGGTGGGAATGTTAATTGATACAGTTACTATGGAGAATAGTACGGAGTTTCCTTCAAAAACTACAAATAGAACTACCATACAACCCTGCAATTCCACTTCTGTGCATATACCCTGACAAAACCATAATTCAAAAAGAGTCATGTACCAAAATGTTCATTGCTGCTCTATTTACAGTAGCCAGGACATGGAAGCAACCTAAGTGTCCATCAACAGATGAATGGATAAAGATGTGGCACATATATACAATGGAATATTACTCAGCCATAAATAGAAACATAATTGAGTTGTTTGTAGTGAGGTGGATGGACCTCCAGTCTGTCATACAGAGTGAAGTAAGTCAGAAGGAGAAAAACAAATACCGTATGCTAACACTTATATTTCGAATCTAAGTGGAAAAAATGTCATGAAGAGCATAGGGGTAGGACAGGAATAAAACACAGACCTACTAGAGCATGGACTTGAGGATATGGGTAGGGGGAAGGGTAAGCTGAGATGAAGTGAGAGAGTGGCATGGACATATATACACTACCAAATGTAGGGTGGATAGCTAGTGGGAAGCAGCTGCATGGCACAGGGAGATCAGCTAGGTGGTTTGTGACCACCTAGAGGGGTGGGATAGGGAGGGTGGGAGGGAGGGAGACGCAAGAGGGAAGAGATATGGGAACATATGTATACTTATAACTGATTCACTTTGTTGTAAAGCAGAAACTAACACACCATTGTAAAGCAATTATACTCCAATAAAGATGTTAAAAAAAGAGTATTTCATGATATCTAAAATTATATCAAATTTTAAAAAAGAACGAAATTATAATGATACAGGCCTACATCAAAAAAGAAAATTCTCAAATAACCTAAATTTCTTTCTAAAAGAATGAGAAAAAGAACAAAGGCCAAAGTTAATAGAAGAAAGAAAATGATAAAATATCAAAGCAGAATAAAATACAAATCAAAGAAGTAATAAACAATATCAATGAAACTAAGAGCTGCTTTTTTTAAAAAAAGATTTTAAAAATTGATAAACCTTAGCCAGAATCAAAGAAAATAGAGTCCAAATAAATAAAAGTAGAAATGAAAGAAGAGACATTACAACTAATTTCACAGCAGTACAAATAATCATAAAAGAATACTATGAACAGTTACACACTAACAAATTGGACAACCTAGAATAAGTAAATTCCTAGAAACATACAATTTTCCAAGACTGATTCAGGAAGAAAAAGAAAATCTGAACAGACTGGTAACTTGTAATGAAATTGAATCAGTAATCAAAAAATTCCCAAAAATAAAAGCACAGGACCATATGGCTTCACAGGGCAATTCTACCAAATATTTAGAAGAGTTAAAACCTATCCCTCTCAACTTATTTCAAAAAATTGAAGGAGAGGGATCACTTAAAACTTATTCTACAAGACCGTCATTGTCCTGATACCAAAATCAGACAAAGACACTAAAAAAAGAAGTAAATTACAAGCCAATATCCCTGATGAGCATAGATGCAAAAATCCTCAACAAAATATTAGTAAACCAAGTTCAACAATATGTTAAAAGGATCATACATTATGGTCAAGTGGGATTTATTCTAGGGATACAAAGATGGTTCAACATCCGCAAATCAAGCAACATTATACACCACATGAACAAAAATCACATAGTCATCTCAATAGATTCAGAAAAAGCATTGACAAAATTGAAGATCCATTCATGATTAAAAATTATCAAGAAATTTTGTACAAAGGGAAGCACATCTCAATATAATAAAGGCCTTTTTGACAAGCCCAAGGCAAACATGATACTCAATGGTGAAAAGCTGAAAGCTTTCCCTCTAAGATCAGGAACAAGACAAGGATGTCTGCTCTCATCACTTCTATTTAACACAGGATTGAATGTCCTAGCCATAGCAATCAGACAATAAAAAGAAATAAAAGGAATCTAAATTTGAAGGAAGAAGTGAAACTGCCCCTCTGTAAAGATGCCATAGTACTATATACAGAAGACACTAAAGACTCTACCAAAAAAACTATTAGAAGTAAGAAATGAATTCAGGAAACTTGCAGGATACAAAATTAATATACAGAAGTTGCTTCATTTCTATATACTAATAATGAACTATGCATTTACAATTGCATCAAAAAGAATAGAATACCTAGGAATAAATCTGAACAAGTAGGCAAAGACCTGTACTCTGAAAACTATAAGATATTGATGAAGGAAATTAAAAGTGATTCGAATAAATGGAAACATAATCCATGTTTATGGATTCAAATATTAATATTATTAAAATGTCCATATTATACAAATCAACCTATACATTTCATGCAATTCCTATCAAAATACCCGTGACATTTTTCACAGAACAAGAATAATCCTAAAATCTGCATGGAATGACAAAATACCCTGAATAGCCAAAGCAATATTGAAAAAGAATAAAGGTGGAGGTATCGTGCTCCCTGACTTCAGACTATACTACGAACTATAATAATCAAAACAATATGATACTGGCACAAAAACAGACACATAGGTCAGTGGAACAGAATAGAGAACCCAGAAGTAAATCCATGCACATATGTTCAATTAATGTATAACAAAGGAGGCAAGAATATAGAATGGGAAAAAGACAATCTCTTCAAAACATGGTGCTGAGAAAACTGAACAGCTAGCTATATGAAAAAGAATGAAACTAGAACATTTTCTCACACCACATATAAAAATAATCTTAAAACATATTAAAGACAAATGTTTTTAAGGTTTCTGAAACCATAAAACCCATAGAAGAAAACATAGGCAGTACACTCTTTGACAACAATCTTAGCAATATTTTGGGGGATCCATCTCCTCAGGCAAGGGCAACAAAAGCAAAAGACAAACAAATAGGATCTAATCAAACTATAAAGCTTTTGCACAGCATAGAAGACCATCGTCAAAAGAAAAAGTTAACCTACTGAATGGGAGAAAATACTTGCAAATGATATGTTTGATAATGGTTTATTACCCAAAATTTATAAAGAACTCATACAACTCAGTATCAGAAAACAATCCAATTAAAAAATGGGCAGAGGATCTAAACAGCCATTTTTCCTAAGAAGACATACAGACAGCCAGAGGTATATGAAAACATGTTCCACATCACTAATTATCATGGAAGTGTACATCAAAACTACAATGAGTTATTACCTCCAACCCTTAGATATACATGCATTCAAAAGTCCACAAAAATATAAACTGCATTACAGTTATCTATGAGAGGGAACTTGTGCTAGCTAAGACATAAATATTTGTGATTTTTCAAAAAATTTTACAATGTGCTTGTATTATTTTCATATAGATATTATTTTTACATTTAAAAATGAAGTTATTCAAAATTTAGTGCAGGAAAGAATTTCACTCAGGACATGTGTCTGTAGAAAAAGTAGAAGACTTTGTGATTGACAGGGACAATGACAAAACAAGGAAGCAGATACTAAAAAGATTCATATTAACAAGTGCACATGATCATTTTAGAAAATTTTCCCAGGAAGTATACAATGTGTTACTATTTATCCATTTGGAATCTGGAAATGAAAATTTGTAGTCCTAAATAGGATACAATAAATTTGGTGCTGAAATATATAAATAGATATTTTAAAATAAATTATTTTAAAATATTTATAAATAGGTTTTTTTTAAAAAATCAATTTTTAAATTTTAATTAAATTAAATGTTTTTAATCTAAGAGACGGTATGATTTAAAGAAATCTTGAGATAAGTTTTGAGTTTTCTTAATGTAAATATATCATCTGGTATTTGGAATATGTTATTTCTATGACTTAAGGCCAGAATTTCCTAAACTGTGCTCTGAATAAATTTAATGTGTTCCATGAAAATAATTAATGCTTATGCTATTTTTTCTACCAAAATTTATGCTAGAAAAACACATGTAAAAATCAATTAAACAAACATTCTTTTAATTATGTAATAATCTGCCTTTTAGAATCAACTGAAACAATCCCTGGGAGACATTTGCTCTGTGCTCTGAGGCAGGGGCAACATTTACCAGCTGACTTCTAATCTCATGGTGGCAGACCTTGAAATCGCCTACACAGCATCTGTTCTCCCTGCCTTCCTTACCAGTAGAAACCTGGTTTTGTTCAGGGTGCCCAAAGCCCAGCTACAAGATTTTATTTTTCTCAGCTCCTTCGCAGCTAGCAATGGATAAGTAACAGAGTTTGAATCAGTGAGATGTAAGGGGATGTCTACTAAATGAGCTTCCAAAAAGATGTCTTCCTGGTAAAAAGGAAAGACTAAGCTGCTTTGCCTTTTTTTGCCTTTGTCCTCCGTTTCTCCTGCCTGAGACACAGATATGACATCTGTTGCAGCCAACTCGTGACCATGAGGGAAAAGTCACATGCTAAGGATGGTGACCCAAGGAGCCAGACGAAGCTAGGGTCCTTGATGATTTCATAATATCACTGCACCAGCTCTGGTTTACTCATCTTCAAATTTCTTGTTATAAGAAAAAGAACTACTGAACTATTGTCAGATTTTGGTTACATGCAGCCTAATGCAATCCATCATCTTGTGATTGGTTAACATAAATGTCATATACCTTGCTACATAATTTGAGCACATGTCTATTATATTAAGCAATGTGTATTCAATATTAAACAATTTTACAACACTAAATAAAATATATAGCCATGTCTAGGTCTTATCTGTTTTAATGTGAATGTTAAGTTTAAAGTTAACTCAAAAGAGATCACACAGTCTTCACTTTTATACGTCACTTATTACTCTAAGTGTAATCAGAAGTTATTTTTAAATATTCCAAAATTATTCTTGCTTTTATTTATAATCTTAATAACACATTGTTGAGAACAACCGTTCTGCTTGTCCAAGAGAGTGAAAAAGTGTAATTTGGTTCTGTTTACCTCAAAAGGAAAAAAACAGATTTTAAACAGAGAGATAATAAATGAACATAGATTGTTAAATTATTTCCTCTCTATGTTCAAGAACTGGATTTAAGAACTATAATCCAAGAACCTAGCTTAGATACTTGTCATCATGTTGTAAAAGAAAAAATATACATCTCCTGGAATTGAGATGAGTCATTTCTCCTAAAGGAAGGTTTTTATTCTTCTTGTTCACTACTTCAGGATTCAACATTTAGTCTTTTAAGAAAATTCCCAGAGGATTTTATCTCTAGATTTGATCTCAGAAAGTGATGGTAATGGAGAGTTTCTGAATAAAGACATAAGCATTTTTGTCTACCTTGTTTTGATTAAATCAGGGGTAAAAAGGTAAATGACTTATCAAAATTCATTAATTTTTGTGCCATTTTTACCAATATAATATATAAGCCATCAAATTCCAGTGTGGACATTTTAATTTAAATCTATACTTATATTAAGTATATATTCTGGTCACAAAATTTTTAATGTGTCACACATCAACAAGAAGTCACTGATGTGCCATGAGGACAACACTACAAAGATTTTCAATCTGCATGTATGGCACTTAACATGTTCAGGTAACAAATCTCAAGGCAAATGTTGTAGTAATCATATTTCTAAAAGAACAGCTTGTGTAGAGCCTTAAAATGCAGCTCAGAGTCAAAGGAATAAGATTAAACTGAGCCTCAGTGGGATTGGTAGCTTCTGTTGATTACCAGCTGTTATGGGACCAAACTTCAGGATTGTATACTGCTTCCTGTCTTTAAAAAGATTCACTAGTTTGAGAAAAAACGTATGTTTTTGTTTTGTTTTATTTTTATTTTGGTACAAAAAGCTTACTTTAACTGGATTCTCCATTCACTACTCTAGTCCTCAGGGAAATAAAATTTTGAAGTAGAATAAAAGGATTCTGTTATGACCACTTCACTGAACCCTTACTTCGGGCAGCTGGTTTGGGTGATCTATGGGCTATGCTCCCTTAAATTCAACTCAGACCTGCATATTATCTTAAATTCCTTATAATCTTAGGAGTCTAAAACCATGCACTAGGAAAATCAAAGATGAAGTGTGTTCTCCAAATAATTTGTTTGCTTCCAAGCTAGAACATCAACATATTTAAGAACCAACTATTAAGCATATAATATTTTAACATGGTTAGTGTAGAATGTGAATAAATGATGAACACAACTGTTGCATTCTAGTTTATGGAGAAGTACACTGGGATTTCTTGACGATTCTAATAGCTGACTCCTTATTAGCAACACAAATGAGTACTCATCAACATGTAAAACAAAATGCCATCTATGGTTATACACTGTATATTGCTGAATATAAAAGGGCTTATCAATGATATCTTAAAAGGTATCATTCCAAAGTAAAATATCTCCTACCTCATGTGATAATCTTGCCTCAGAGAAATTTTTTAAATGTCTAGTTATACTCTACTTATATGTATCTACTAATTAGTGTAGTAGAAACAACACCATTGCCTCTTTTATAGGATGCATTTAAATTAACTTTACATTTCTGAGACTTTAGTATTACAACAGAATGCTTGATATCAGAAGGAAAGAACTAATATCATGATATTTGATGGGGGAATCAAGGATGACTTTAGCCCCACAGCATGTCTGAAGCTACCTCCTTCCCCTCCACTTTTCTTTGTTAATATGCCAGTTGTCTTTTACTTGGTTAACATCTATGCTCTGTTAAGATGCTCTCTTACAGCTACCAAATGACCATCTTTCACAGTCAGTAAATTCCCTTCAGCTTGTCTTATTACACACAGAGAATGGAGCTCAAGTTTGTAACCTTTCAGATCAATATTTGTTTTATATTTGCTATGTTATTCACACATTTCTATAAAAGCTCCTGCAAAAGTACCTGGGATTCCAGGTACCTGCTTTACCAAGGAAGCATGATATATTTTGCTTAATGTTGTGTGTCTCTTCTTTTAGTCCATAAAGGAAAACACAGTAAAATTGGAGGAAGCCACAAGTGATAATAAGATTAGATTGCAAAATTATGTATTATTTTTATATTTATATAAAATACATAATACTTTTATAGAGTATGTGATTTATAAATTACATATGTATTATTTCCATTGGAAACATTAAATAGGTGTAAAAATTCTCATCTTGGTTTATTAAAAAATCCTAATGTGTAAAAGCAGATTTTCATTGGTATTCATATTTCTGAAAACTGAAATACGAAAATACATCAATAATGCTCCAGCAGACTGTCTTTCATTCATTAGCTTTAAGAAAAATTCTTTTAATAACAAAGATATGTTGCAAATGAAAAAGCTAGAGAAGATATCTTGATCCTTGATCTTACAACTGTTACTGATAGGCTAGAATATAACTCAGATAATAAGTTCACAGCTATTATAAAATTCAATAAACTATGCAACTAAAATAAACCAACTCTATGAATTTAGACTATGTAAGGGACAGAGGAAAAGGTTTACATCCTTGAAAATTAATGAAAAGCTTAAAAAATTAATTATATGTCCTAATTCTGAATTTTATTGCTATAATTTGAATGGCACATACATGAACACTAATGAATGTTATATTTATAAGACAATTAGAGTTTTTAACTGAATATACTGCAGTCATCTTTATACATTAATCTCGAAGAAGTTTTGATTTTTCCCTTTGTAAAACCACCATGTAGGAAATTCCACATCTCACGCTCTTATAGACCACTGTAATCAAACTGTAACCAGTTCTATAATCAAGGTTTTGTGAATAAATCACATCTACCAAATCAGGATGATAAATTTTATATATATAAATAAATATATATAAAGAGGATAAATATTTACATATATATAAATAAGTATATATACAAAGAGAATAAATTATTCTTTCCACCACTATAGGCAGCTTAAATTCTAGGGCCCCATAAAGAATTTTGTTTAGACCTTATTTTAATGGATTAGCTCTCAACTTTCCCTTGCTGCATGCTCTAAACACCCCATTCATGTTAATTATTAACATTTTTTAAAATACCTTAGAATGAGTCTCTAAGCCATGTTCAAAAGGATACATAAATAAAATTTATTTTCCTAGGTTAAATGGTGCTAATTAAGAAAATTCCTCTTTAAAAATATTTTGTTTAAACCTAACTGTTCCCTGAATTCAAATCCATGTATTTTACTAACTTCCTCTTCCAATAAGCCCAGTTGAACACAGTTAGAAAATCAGCCTAAAAGATATTTATATATACATATATAAAACTTTAATAATTCCTATATACAGTTAAACACATGCAATCAGCTGATTTCTATAGAGTGATAAATCAACAATCCTAGTAATAGAAATCAAGTCAGATAGCCCCTTTGCATATAATTTTGTCATAGATATTGACTTTTGAAATTGAATTTCCAATTTGGATATAATTACCAGCATTATATATAATAATACCAGGAATATTTAATAATTTCTTATTCATGCTTAATAGTATCCTAAGCACCAACAATAAGGCCCAAAATAATTTCAAGCCCATACAGTTTAGCTTCAATAAAGGAAAAATAATGAAATGGGATTCCAGAAATCAGGTTGTGTTTTAACTTTGTCACTAAGTAGCCTTGTGCTATATAACTTAACTCTGATTCCATATTAGTTAAGTGCATTATAATACTTGCCTTGGGAATTTTAAAGGGTATCTTAGAATTTCCAAAAACATGAATTCTGAAATAGGCTTTTTGTACCCAACTCTCATTAATATAAAGACCATTTACCTTCTTTAACTTTCTTAAAAGGAAAGAATTGCCCCTACTGAACTTCTGCAGAATTTACTGAGCATGATACTAAGCTTGTACTTATATGGAGGCTTGTATTGCTTTTTAACCTTCTTATGTTTATTTCTCATTTCACCAATTACATTTCAATAATGGGAGGGTCAATGTTTATGAAATCTGTTACTGTGCCAATCATCTGTTCCTCTTCTTTGCTGAACAGCTCTCATAGTATTTCCAATAAGGGTTATTTCTGCATGGGCCTGCTTTCTATAGACTGAAGGCACCTTTCTTGGTTCAGAATCTGATGAAGATTCTGTACTGACTTCCTCAAGTCAAAGATCACACGATTTAAAATTTTCAGCCAACATTGAAAAAGAAAGAGATTCAAAAAAAGAGCTTAGCAACTTTAAAAAGTGAGGATTTAGGGAAATCTTCACGATCTAAAACAGAGAGAGATGATAAATACTTTAGCTACTCAAAACTTGAAAGAGATGCTCGTTATATATCTTCTCACTGTAGATCCGAGAGTGAGCGAAGGCGGAGCAAGTCTCGTTCTAAATATGACGGAGGTTCTAGAACTAGTTCACCCTATCCTCGGTCAGAATGATCCCATTATTATGACTCTGATCGTCGCTACCATAGGAGTTCCCCTTATCGAGAGAGGGCACGCTATTCTCAGCCATATACAGATAACAGGGCAAGAGAAGATGAGTATAAGACATACTCAAGGCGCACCTCATCTCATTCCTCCTCTTACAGAGACCTAAGGACATCATCCTATTCTAAATCTGATCGAGACGGTAAAACTGAGTCCTCTTACTTAGAGATGGAGAAAAGACGAAAGTATTCTTCAAAATTAGAAAGAGAATCCAAAAGGACTTCAGAAAATGAAGCAATGAAAAGACGTTGTTCTCCCACTAATGAACTGGGATTCCGACGGGGGTCATCATATTCCAAGCACGGTAAGAGTGGTTCCCGTTATAAATCTGCCCCTTCAAAACCTGTATCCAAGTCTGATAAATTTAAAAATTCTTTCTGTTGTACAGAATTGAATGAGGAAATCCAACAGCCTCATTCTTTTAGTTTACAGGATCCTTGTTCAAAAGGTAGTGGATTAAGAATGATTAGTAAAGCTCCTGAAAGACAGATTGGGTCTCCATCTCCATCAAATCGATTAAATGATTCACTTACTTTTAAAAAGCTAGATGAATCACCTGTTGTTAGGTCTGAATTTATAGGACATGAGAGCCATGATAGTATTAAGGAATTAGACTCTTTATGTAAAGTGAAGAATGATCAATTAAGAAGTTATTGTCCCACAGAATTTAATATAAACGGATCTCCTGGGGCAGAATCTGATTTGGCAACATTTTGCACTTCTAAACGTGACACTGTTTTGATGTCTTCTGATGATAGTGTGACTGGATCAGAGGTATCCCCTTTGGTCAAAACGTGCATGCTTTCATCAAATGGATTTCAAAATATGAACAGATGTAAAGAAAAAGATTTGGATGATACTCACATGAAGCATAGTAAGTCAGAAAGCCCATTTAGAGAAACAGAACCTCCAGTGTCACCACACCAGGATAAACTCCTATCTTTGCCAGTTATGACTATAGATTATGCCAAAACAATAGTTAAAGAACCAGTTGATGTGAGAGTTTCTTGTTGTAAGACCAAAGATTCAGATATATACTGTACTTCAAATGACAACTGCCCTTCTTTGTCTCATTCCGGAGCTGAAAATACTGAGCCTTTAGTAACGAAGATTTCTTCAAATAGCTTTATGAATGTGCATTTGAAATCAAAAACAGTTATATGTGATAATGGAAGTCTGACAGATCAGCACTCAAAATTTGCTTGTGGAGAATATAAGCAGAGTGTTGGTAGTACCAGTTCAGCTTCTGTTAATCATTTTGATGATTTATATCAACCTACAGGGAGCTCATGTATTACTTCATCTCTTCAGAGTCTTCCACCAGGAATAAAAGTAGACAATTTAACTCTCTTGCAATGTGGAGAGAATACATCTCCAGTTTTCGATGCTGTGCTGAAGAGTAAAAGCTCAGAGTTTTTAAAGCATTCAGAGAAAGAAATAATAGAAGTAGGTAGTGGTCTTCCTGATTCAGGAAGAGGATTTGCTTCCCGGGAAAACAGGCATAATAATGGACTATCTGGGAAATGTGTGCAAGAGGCTCAAGAAGAAGGGAATTCCATACTGCCTGATAGAAGAGGAAGACCAGAAATCTCTTTAGATGAAGAAGGTGGAAGAGGACATGCACATACTTCTGATGATTCAGAAGTTGTATTTTCTTCTTGTGATTTGAATGTCATCATGGAGGACAGTGATGGTGTAACATATACCTTAAAATGTGACAGTAGTGGTCATGCCTCAGAGATCGTATCTACTGTCCATGAAGATTATTGTGGTCCTTCTGAAAGTTCAAGTGATGAAATTGATTCAGAAGATACAGATTCTCATGATAGCAGTATTCCAAGAAACCATCTTCAGTCTGTTGTGGTTGTGCCAAAGAATTCTACTTTTCCCATGGAAGAAGCAACTCCTTGTTCTTCTCGGAGCAGTCAAAGTTACAGACCCTATTCTGACCACCGGGAAGATGAGAGATTGGAGCCAAGGAGGCATTCACGTGAGGAAAAATTTGAGAGCATAGCAAGTAAAGCCTGTCCTCAAACTGAGAAGTTTTTCTTTCATAACGCAACAAAGAAGAATTCAGAAATTTCTTCTATACAGCCCAGCCGAAAACAGATAGATAATCATCTGTCTGAAATTGCTCATCCTCAGAGTCATGGAGTTGATAGTACAAGTCATACAGACATAAAATCTGACCCTCTAGGTCATCCAAATTCTGAGGAAACAGTGAAAGCCAAAATAACTTCTAGGCAGCAAGAAGAGCTGCCAGTTTATTCTTCTGATGATTTTGAAGATGTCTCAAGTAAGTCTAGGCAACAGACCACTTTCCCTAACAGGCCAGAGAGTAGACTGGGAAAAACAGAGTCAAATTTTTCTTCTTGTGACATCTCCCGAGTGGATGGTTTCCATTCATCTGAAGAGCTCAGAAATCTAGGGTGGGACTTCTCTCAACAAGAAAAGCCTACTACCACGTATCAGCAACCTGACAGCAGCTATGGAGCCTGTGGTGGACACAAGTATCAGCAAAGTGCAGAACAGTATAGTGGGACACATAATTACTGGCAAGGCAATGGCTACTGGGATCCAAGATCAGCAGGTAGACCGCCTGGAACTGGGGTTGTGTATGATCGAATTCAAGGGCAGGTACCAGATTCCTTAACACATGACTGTGAAGAGGAGGAGAATTGGGATCAACGTGGAGGATCTCACTTTTCAGGCCAGTCCAATAAATCTTTTCTGTCCCTTCAGAAGGACAAGGGGTCAGTGCAAGCACCTGAAATAAGCAGCAATTCCATTAAGGACTCTTTAGCTGTGAATGAGAAGAAAGATCTTTCAAAAAACTTAGAAAAAAATGACATGAAAGATAGAGGGCCTCTTAAAAAAAGGAGACAGGAATTGGAGAGTGATTCTGAAAGTGATAGTGAGCTTCAGGACAGAAAGAAAGTTAGAGTGGAGGTAGAGCAGGGAGAGACAGTAGTGCCTCTAGGCTCAGCATTGGTTGGGCCTTCGTGTGTCATGGAGGACTTCAGGGACCCACAGCGGTGGAAGGAATGTGCCAAGCAAGGGAAGATGCCTTGTTATTTTGATCTGATTGAAGAAAATGTTTATTTAACAGAAAGAAAGAAGAATAAATCCCATCGGGATCTTAAGCGAATGCAGTGTGAGTGTACACCTCTTTCTAAAGATGAAAGAGCTCAAGGTGAAATAGCATGTGGGGAAGATTGTCTTAATCATCTCCTCATGATTGAATGTTCTTCTCGGTGTCCAAATGGGGATTATTGTTCCAATAGACGGTTTCAAAGAAAACAGTATGCAGATGTGGAAGTCATACTCACAGAAAAGAAAGGCTGGGGCTTGAGAGCTGCTAAAGACCTTCCTTCGAACACCTTTGTCCTGGAATATTGTGGAGAGGTACTTGATCATAAAGAGTTTAAAGCCCGGGTAAAGGAGTATGCACGAAACAAAAACACCCACTACTATTTCATGGCCCTGAAGAATGATGAGATAATAGATGCCACTCAGAAAGGAAATTGCTCCCGGTTCATGAATCACAGCTGCGAACCAAACTGTGAGACTCAAAAATGGACTGTGAACGGACAACTGAGAGTTGGGTTTTTTACCACCAAACTGGTTCCTTCAGGCTCAGAGTTAACATTTGACTATCAGTTCCAAAGATATGGGAAAGAAGCTCAGAAATGTTTCTGTGGGTCGGCTAATTGCCGGGGCTACCTGGGAGGAGAGAACAGAGTCAGCATCAGAGCAGCAGGAGGGAAAATGAAGAAAGAACGATCTCAGAAGAAGGATTCGGTGGATGGAGAGCTAGAAGCTCTGATGGGGAATGGTGAGGGTCTCTCTGATAAAAACCAGGTGCTCAGCTTATCCTGGCTAATGGTTAGAATTGAAACTTTGGAACAGAAACTTACCTGTCTCAAGCTCATACAGAACACACATTCACAGTCTTGCCTGAAGTCCTTTCTGGAACATCATGGGCTGTCTTTGTTGTGGATCTGGATGGCAGAACTAGATTATGGCCGGGAAAGTAACCAGAAGCTTCGGGAAGAGATTATAAAGACTTTGGAACATTTACCCATTCCTACTAAAAATATGTTGGAGGAAAGCAAAGTACTTCCTATTATTCAACGTTGGTCTCAAACCAAGACTGCTGTCCCTCAGCTGAGTGAAGGAGATGGGTATTCTCGCGAGAATACATCAGGTGCTCACACACCACTCAAGACACCTGATCCTTCCACCAAGCTGAGCATAGAAGCTGACACAGACACCCCCAAGAAGTTAATGTTTCGCAGACTTAAAATTATAAGTGAAAATATCATGGACAGTGAGATCTCTGATGCTACCAGTGAGCTAGAAGGCAAGGATAGCAAAGAGGACCTTGACCAGTTAGAAAACATCCCTGTAGAAGAAGAGGAAGCGTTACAGTCACAACAGCTACTCACACAACAGCTGCCTGAATCTAAAATTGATAGTGAAATTGCTGTGGAGGCCATTAAGCTACCCACATCTGAACCAGAGGCTGACACTGAAATAGAGCCTAAAGAGAGCAATGGCACAAAACTAGACGAACCTATTGCTGAGGAAACACCATCCCAAGATGAAGAGGAGGGTGTATCTGATGTGGAGAGTGAGAGGAGCCAGGAACAGCCAGATAAAACAGTAGATATAAGTGATTTGGCCACCAAGCTCCTGGACAGTTGGAAAGACCTAAAGGTGGTATATCGAATTCCAAAGAAAAGTCAAACTGAAAAGGAGAGCACAATAACCAAACAAGGAAGGGATGCTGTTGGCTTCAGAGATCAAACAGCTGCCCCAAAGACTCCTAACAGGTCAAGAGAGAGATACCCAGACAAACAAACTCAAAATAAAGAGAAAAGGAAACGAAGGGGCTCCCAATCACCACCTTCTTCTGCCTATGAGAGAGGAACAAAAAGACCAGATGACAGATATGATACATCAACTTCTAAAAAGAAAGTACGAATTAAAGGTCACAATAAACTTTCTACAGAGGAGCATCGAAAGTTGTTTGAGCAGGAGGTAGCTCAGTGGGAGGCTGAAAAACAACAGCAGCAGATGCAGAACCTGGGAATGACATCTCCACTGCCCTGTGACTCTCTTGGCTACAACGCCCCTCATCACCCCTTTGCTGGCTACCCACCAGGTTATCCCATGCACGCCTATGTGGATCCCAGCAATCCTAATGCCAGAAAGGTGCTCCTCCCCACACCCAGCATGGATCCTGTGTGTTCTCCTGCTCCTTATGATCATTCTCAGCCCTTGGTGGGACATTCTTCAGAACTCCTTGCTGCCCCTCCACCTGTGCCAGTGGTGCCACATGTGGCAGTCCCTGTGGAAGTTTCCAGTTCACAGTATGCAGCCCAAAGTGACGGTGTGGTACACCAAGACTCCAGTGTCACCGTCTTGCCAGTGCCAGCCCCAGGCCCAGTCCGGGGACAGAATTATAGTGTTTGGGATTCAAACCAACAGTCCGTGAGTGTACAGCAGCAGTACTCTCCTGCACAGTCTCAAGCAACCATATATTATCAAGGACAGGCTTGTCCAACTGTCTATGGTGTGACATCATCCTATTCACAGACAACTCCACCAACTGTACAGAGTTATGCCCTGACAAGTCTTCAGTACATCCAGGGACAACAGATTTTCATAGTTCACCCACAAGGAGTGGTGGTACAGCCAGCCACAGCCGTGACTACAATAGTTACACCAGGGCAGCCTCGGCCCTTACAGCCACCTGAAATGGTTGTGACGAATAATCTCCTGCCGTTACCACCCCCATTTCCTCCCAAACCAAAAACTATTGTCTTACCTCCCAACTGGAAGACAGCCCGAGACCCAGAAGGGAAGATTTACTACTACCATGTGATCACAAGGCAGACTCAGTGGGATCCTCCTACTTGGGAAAGCCCAGAAGATGATGCCAGCCTTGAGCATGAAGCTGAGATGGACGTGGGAACCCCAACATATGATGAAAATCCCATGAAGACCTCAAAAAAGCCTAAGACAGCAGAAGCAGACACCTCCAGTGAGCTGGCTAAGAAAAGCAAAGAAGTATTCAAAAAAGAGATGTCCCAGTTCATTGTCCAGTGCCTGAACCCTTACCGGAAACCTGACTGCAAAGTGGGAAGAATTACCACAACTGAAGATTTCAAACACCTAGCTCGCAAGCTGACTCATGGCGTTATGAATAAGGAGCTGAAGTACTGTAAGAACCCCGAGGACCTGGAGTGCAATGAGAATGTGAAACACAAAACCAAGGAGTACATTAAGAAGTACATGCAGAAGTTTGGAGCTGTTTACAAACAGCCTAATTTTGTCCTCTTTGTAAACAAAGAAGACACTGAATTAGAGTGACCTTCAGGGCCAGGGTGGGAGGACGGGCAAGCTGGTAGGAGAGACTCTGGGGAAAAGAAATCCTGTGGGCCCTCTCCCCACCCCACTGTCAGGGCTGTGCTACTGATGACACATCACCCTGGGGAATTCAGACCTGCAGATTTCAACTGAAAGCCACAAAAATGAGCTCCATCTACAACAAGCGGTCCCTGGTTGTGAGCTGTTGGTAGAGGCCATCTGAGGCAAGGCTTTAGGCTCTTGAGACCTTCACTGCTGAGACCCTGGCCAGTCCTGACCCCACTCTCAAGCCTGCGTCTCCTCCTTGGCGGTGCTGTCAGCGCACAGACTCCTGCGCATCCCCACCCACGACCCCTTACCCTGACGATCTGAATTATATTTTAATGTATATGTGAATATATTAAAAATAATCTGTTCGTTTTTTCCTGGTTTTTGGTTTTTGTTTTGCTTTAAGCCTCTACGTGCTAGGATCACAGAAGACTTTGTAAGGATGGTTTAAGTTCTCCTGCAAGGTTTAATTTGTTATCATGTAAATATTCCAGAGCAGGCTGCCTTGTGGTTTCAGCCAGTCTTGTGCTATGTTGATAAGACTGATTTACTGCTTAAAATCACTTTACTTTATCCAATTTTTACTGAACTTTTTATGTAAAACATGAAATCAATTAAAGAAAAAAAAATGAAGTGATTCATCAAAATCATTTCAGATTCTAATGGGAAAAATTGTTCTTACATGGACATGCCTAGCTATATAAAAAATGAAGACCAATGAAATCTTCTGCTTGATTTATGTCAAGAAAGCTATATGGATGCCTGGAGGTGGTAAGAAGTGCTGGTTGGTAAAATGTAGGGTATGCGAGATTGACAGGAGTCATGGATAACTTTCTTGTTTAAAAAATTTTGCTTATTTCTTCACTGTATGTACAAAAAATCTACAGCAAACATTTTAATGGAGACATAAAATGTATTCCCTTGAGTTTGGGTAAAAAAGAAAAATACCTGCTATGTCCAATTTTGTTGATCATTGAATTGGAGGTTTTGGCCAAGGCAGTTAAGACAAGATAGAGTGATAAAGTTTTAAGAATTGAAAAAAGAAATTAAAATGTTATTATATTATTGTGATTGGATACAACTAGAATACAAAAGGATCAAGAGATGAATTATTAAATACTTAGTAATATAGCTCCCAAGAGATATGCAAGACTCTACAAAGTAAGCTATAAAATTTTAATGAAAGAAACATCTAAAAAACTGCAGGGGTAGGGAGAGACATAAATCATGTTCACAAATTGGAAAGTTCAATATTATAAAAGTTGTCAATTCTTCCCAATTTATAGATATAATGCAATCCCACACAAAATCTGAATACTTAAAAAAAAATTTTGGTGGAACTTGATAAGCCAATTCTAAAATTTATATGAAAATACAATGGTCAGAAAATAGCAAAGAAACTTTACAAGAGTCAAAGTGAGAGAACCTGCTCCAATGAAAGTCAAGATTTAGCCTAAAACTATGGAAATGAAAGTGTGGGTCTGTCTCAGACAGAAAAACCAAGTGCCCCAGAATAAAAACAGACCTAGGTATCTATGAACACCTGATTTATGACAGAGGCGACAGTGCAGAGCAGGGAGAGTAAGGTGGTCTTTTCAAGAAAGGATGCTAGAACATCCATACTGGGGGAAAAATTTAAAAAGAGAGACATACCTCTACCTCATTTCACGTACAAAAAAACAAAAATCAATTCATGCTGATAGTAATATTATGTAGAATATCTTTATGTTCTCTAGGTAGAAAACTTTTTTTAATGGTTATCTCTGTGTTTATTTATTTATTTATTTTTAACATCTTTATTTGAGTATAACTGTTTTACAATAGTGTGTTAGTTTCTCCTTTACAACAAAGTGAATCAGTTATACATATACATATGTTCCCATATCTCTTCCCTCTTGCATCACCCTCCCTCCCACCCTCCCTATCCCACCCCTCTAGGTGGTCATTTTTTAAAACAAGACTCAGAAAGCATTTATCAGTATTACAAAAATGGGTAAGTTTTGAGTGCACTGATTTTTTGAAATCATTGAAAGACAGATTAAAGAGGGGGAAAAGGAAAGCCATATTGTGAAAATACATTTTTGACCCATCATCAAAAGCTTGTACCCCAAATATGTACATGCTTTCAAAACCAACAAGAAAAAGAATCTAATAAAAAAAAAATGGCACAAAATGTGAGCAGGTACTTCACAAAAGGAAATGTCAACAGAGCCAACAGATCCGTAAAAATGTTCCTAACCTCATTAATTCTAGGGAAATACAGATTAAAACCACAATGATATAAGTATGAGTCCACAAGATTGGCAAAAATTATGTTTGACAATAGAAAATGTTGGTGGGAAGTGAATTCTTATAAACAGCAGATGGGAAAAGAGGTTTGTAAACTACTCTGAACAAAATTTGGCAGTGTTGACTAAAGCTGAAGATATACATATACCTTTTTCTATTCCTGAATCTATAGCTTCATAAATGTATGCTTATAAGGTTCCAGGTACATGCAAAAGAATATAGAAAGTGAAGTGTTCAAAATAGGTCCAAACAGGAAACAATCAAATGTCCATCAATAATAGAATAGATAAACACAGTGTGGTATATTCAAATTATGAGACATTATACAGCAATGGAAATGAACTACAGAGACACACAACCACATGTATGAATCTTAAAGATATAATGTTGAATAAAAGAAGCCAGGCACAGTGAAATAAATAGTGCATTGTACCACATGTATAAACTTCCAAAAGAGGGTAAAAATAAACTATATTAGAGATACTTAGGGAAAAAGAGAAAGCTATATGGCAGATAATAATAATACTAGCAGCTCACATTTAATGAGCAATTACTAAGTTTCTCAAGGATCTTAAAACCCTTGCTTTAATGCCTTTAAAAAGTGTGATAGTTTGATACTGTCATATTAAAATATTGACCTTATGCTTTTTGGCAATGACCTTTTCCTTTGTCCTTTTCCAAATTCACTCTGATCCACCTCCATTTACTGTTTAATGTCATTGGCCATTTCATGCTATTTAATGAGATAACCTGCATATTTACATGGCTTCAAAGTATGCATTTGCATTTTCTTCAGCATTGCTCCTTGTTCATGTCTATTTTTCATCTATATCTTAGATGAGTAGCTCTTAGTTTAGAATAATAGAGGGTGGGATAGAGGGAAAAGAAAGGGAGGGGCGGGGACAGCTAAACTGAGCTTGAATCAAAAGAGCTGCCAAACTGACACTTCCATTAATGCACAAATTGCACATATTCATCTTTTGTTGGATTCAAGCTCTTCACAGTGGAGTGAAACTTCCAGTCCAGGCACTTACAGTTCTGTGAAACCAGCATGGCAAGAGTAACCAAAATGATCAGGGATTTGGGTGTTGATATATTCATATCCATCTATAAAATGAATATTAAATTCCTCAACTATTTTATTTATGTTTCCTTCCTACTTTCTTGAGTAATGACTAGTGATACAACCACCACATACTAACACAGAACTTCTTCCTACCTGGTATGATCCCCACATACTCATGTATCTAGCTGTCTTGTGTATATAAAAACACAATCAAGAACTACATGTTCAAGTCTGTTTTAATATTATATTAAATCACTTCCCTCAAGATAACTACAGTCATCAGTTATGGTTCCACACTCAGTATGGTTCATAGATTTTTTGCCTTCGAGGTTTACTAGCTCACTTTTATAATTTTTACTAAACTCTAACTTTATATACAGAGGACATTAACAATATCCTCCCTTCAAACTCTCTATGACAAACTCTCTATTCCACAGGCACCTGTGGAATAAAATGTAAGCCAGCTCTTTGCACACTATTAACAATACTACTTATATCTAATAGAATCTGGTGGGGGTTTTTTTACATGTGGACTTTTGTAAAGTTATAGAGATTTGACACTTTAATATTATATTAACTTTTTCCTCATGAGTTTGTCATTTCCTGTACATATTTTATAATTTTTTCTTTTTGCATACAACACAAAAATCCCATTTCTCTCTTATTATGGAAGAACCAGTTGCCTGTATTTTCCAGTTATGATAGTGAAAGGAATAAATACTATATAACAGTAAATATTATTTAGAAATACTAATTTATTTCTTAAATATGGCATTTCCCTCATGATTCTGGTAGATAAGGAGTTAATTTTAAAAAGCTTTAAAAAGATAACGTTCACTGTTGAGTTTTCAGAACTAATGTATTCTAATAACAAGAAACAAGCCAAGGCAGATAAACATATCAACATTTGCTTTGAGGTCAGGCACAGCACACTTATAGGAACCATGATTTCATATACATTCACACACATATCATTATTTGGGTTGCAGCCCAGAGAACTGACCACATAGAAATGCAGCTAATACAAAAGCACAGCGTTTAGATATCTGATATCAAAACCAGACCATTTACCTTATTAAGATGTAGGTTTAGAGCACAGATGTTCTTGTGCTGAAATTAAAGCAGCACAGCCTTCCTCTACACCTCCAGGAAATGGTGTTAGCCCTGCAGCCAGAGGCGATAAGATGTATACGTGCTATTTCTGTTGCTAATGGAATGAAGACAGACATACCAACTGGAAATCATTTTTCTATTTTCTCTCATCATTCTAGTTGCTTCCCTCTTGTCATCTCTTTCCATTTACATTCTCTTCTTTGTCTCTCCCTCCCAACATCCCTCCTCCCCAAATGCCTCACATATTGCAAAGTTTTATATGCTTCATTTTTCTAGAAAAGTTGCTATAGTTTACTGTATTTGGGCAAGAAACGCTCCAGGAATAGAGTGGTCTCTTACATAATATTATGGTTTTCTGTTCCTGTTGGACATGTGATATGAAAGAAAATTTAAAAAATAAACACTCAGAGATTTGGATAAATTCCTCAAGGATGTAGTGAAACATAACGAAGTTGAAAAATAACTGCTATCAGCAAAACTTATATATAGTAGTATACTGTTTTAGGATAGTGTGGTCTTGATTCAGCAGAGATAATATGCAACCTAGAGGGCAAAATGACCATGCTAAAAATAACAACAGAATGTCCAGAGAAAGTAAACCAATGTCAAGAAACCCAAGGTTTGCAAAAATCATCTACTGTTTGTCTGTCCTTAACTACACTGGAGTATAGCATTGAATAATGTCATGATTCATACTTCGCTCTTTGAGCTTTTACACATACTAAGCTATCCCCCCAAAGTCATTATTAATTTTTGAAATCGCCTGTTTGTCAAAATAATATAGGCTCATTGACAAAAAATGGAAAAACAGAAAAAAGTATTAAAAATATATGTTCCACAAAATAACTAAAACAACAAAATACACTGTTAATACTTTGCCATATTTTACATTTTCTTTTGAATTTTACTGGTTTTTAAAGAAGCTATATTCCTACTATATTTAAAACATATTTTATCAATGAATAATTTATTTTTATATTCACCTCTTTTGGGAAAGTTATAGTTTATTACCGTACCATTCAAACCATCATTAAATAAGCATCACCTTTTAACATTTGTTGGTTTGATAAATGGTCGATACCTTTTAATGATAATTAGAAAATTATATTAAAGTCCTGAACATCACCAGGATATACTGGGTTATTGGCGAGTGGTAAATGCTAGGCTGTGCTGCCTATACTCCCATGATACAGATTAAAGCACTCATTCCCTCAGTTGCTAGGAGTGTCACCTGCTGCCAGTTCACAACTGAATCCCTTCCCTATAACTGCCATCAGCCTAAGGGAGCTACTTCAGCCTACCTTGAAACCCCTCCCTGGTTCCTGATGTACGCACGTATACAAAACCCCAGCCCTCTTGTTTCCATTCACAATTCTGAGGGCCACATAGCTGCACAACTCCACACGGCATTGCAATTCCTGTACCAGATCCTGCTTCCTTCATTTCTTCCCTCACAGGTTGTTCAGTCTGACTGCTATAACAAAATAACAAACTATGTGACTAATTAACAACAGAAATTTATTTCTCATAGTTCTAGAGGCTGGGGATTCCAAGATCAAGGGGCTGGTAGACCTGGTGTCAGGTGAGGGCCCACTTCCTAGTTCACAGAGGGCCCTCTTCTGGCTATAATCTCACATGACAGAGAGGGGAGAGGGAGCTCTCTGGGGTCTCTCCTATAAGGGCACTAATCCCAATCATTACAGCTCTACCCTTATGCCACAAACAACTCCAAAAACCCCTCCCTCCTAATACCACCACCTTGGGAGTTAGGATTTCAGCATATGAATTTGGGTGGGGGCACAAACTTTCGACCTATATCACAGGTTTTAATACTGAGAGGACCCCCCCAGTAAACTCCCTACAAGCAAATCTCTATTTCAGAGTCTATACTTAGAGAACTAAAGCAAGTTTATTGCAATTTTTGCAAAGACCAAACAACCTGTAGGAAATAGAATCTATATTGTTATTCAGTTGGAATTTATAATTAATTAATGACCTGTGATTCAATTAATGATTATCTTATATTCAAATTTTCTTGGATTGAGACGCACATTTCTTATTAGTTTACAACAATGTACAGTATGTATTTCTCCATTCATGATAGCGTTGTATCACATGATCTTGATGTTTACCTATTAAATGTTCTTTACTGGTTGATATCTGACACACATTACTGTTTTCTGCATGTGTTATACAGTCATTTCTTAATCATTGTGAAAAGCACTATATATCTGTAATTTTTAAAAATTTTCTTAATTGCATCTTAACTTATATTTAAATTATTCAAAAGTGGACAAAGGAAAATCCTCTTTTAAAACAAGTTTACAGGAAAATAAAAAGAAATTCCTTAAAAATGTTGTGATGTAGAAGATCTTGTCTTTCTGTTTGAGAGAATGTGTCTAAAGAAATTAGCAGAACAAGCAGGATGTACATAGCAACATCACTAACCTAATCACACAGATAATCAAAACCTGATGTAAGCAGGGGGATAACACCAGAAATACAATACTGTGTATCATCATTACAATTTTGACACAGGAGGTGAAATCAAGGAAATTAAAAAGAAACCCAGGTGTCTGAGAAGTTTTTGTTCTGACCGTGAAGGAAATATAATCCACAGAGGTAATTTATATTGAATTAACACCATTAATAAGTCAAATCTGATATCTTATACATATGAACAAAGGGTAAAAAGTGGGCACTAGAAAAGCTTTGGAACACAGTATTTTATATCCTCTGACGCTTTTGATCCTAAAAAGTCATGATTATGTAAAATGTACTTGATAACAAATACTCATAATTACAGTTGTAGAATAATTAGGAGTTCCTAGAGTTCAAATTTCATTATCCCAATGATCACCAGATTTTCATGTGATTTCTTGCTTAGAAGGGTGTCAAAAATGTCTGAGAGGCCACACTTTAGGTTCAATATCTAAAATAAACGTTTCTAACTGCACTCTTAATTCTTGCCATCACCTAAAAAATATATTATATTTACAGCTCACATGGATGGCTGGCCAAGTGAGAAAAAATAGCTTACAGTCTTCTTAACAGTCTTAAATGAACCACTCAAAAATCCACATCTTACAGAATCCATGCCATGAATGATGTTCATAGACAAAGCTTAGCCCAGTATATCAGCCCCCAAATTTTTGCTATTTCAAATCAATAGCATTGGAAATCAAAGGAAGTTAGAATTGGAAGACAAGAGAGCAGAGGTAAATGCTGCACTAGGTCTCTAAAATACAGGGTTTTGATTGCTATTCAATTGATACTTTGAACTGACAAAAACTGTCAAATCAAATCAGTTTTTATCTGAATTGATTTTTCTCATCGTATAATGGTTTTCAAAACATTTAGAAATGCAAAAACTATTTTTCTTCTCTTTAAAATAAATCCTTTTTCTTTATTTTGTTGTGGAAATATGCAAAAGCACTGGTAGAAAATTTTTGATGTATACACACAATTTTGATAACCTAGATAAAATGGATTAATTCCTTTAAAGGTACAATCGCCAAAACTCAAACAAGAAGAAATAGACAATCTGAATAGGTCTCAATATATTAAACACATTGAATGAACAATTAGTAATCTTCTGAAGCAGAAATCACCAGGACCAGATGAGTTCACTGGTAATTAGTGCACTACCAAACATTTAAGAAAGAAATTATACCTATTGTCTATAATCTCTTCCAGAATACAGAAGCAAAAGGAATACTTCCTAACTCATTCTATGAGGCCATCATTACTCTAATACCAAAACCAGACAAATATATTATAAGAAAACTACAGATCATTAACTCTGATGAACATAGATGCAAATTTCTCAACAAAATTGTTAGCAAATCAAATCCAAAAACATATAAAAAGAATTATACACCATGACCAATAGGGATCTAAATGAATCTAGACACAGGACTTATACTCTTCACAAAAATTAATTCAAAATTAATTACAGACCTAAATGTAACATGCAAAACTGTGAGAAGATAACATGGGAGAAAATCTAGATGACCTTGGATATGATACGCCTTTTCAGATACAACACCAAATGTATGATCCATGAAAGAAATAATTGATAAGCTGTGCTTTATTAAAATTAAAAACTTCTATTCTGCAAAAGACAGTATCAAGTGAATGAAAAAACAGTCACAGATTAGGAGAAAATATTTGAAAAATACACACTGAATAAAGGACTGTTATCCAAAACATACAAAGAACTATTAAAAGTCAACAATAAGACAAACAACTGAATCATATTTATTTCAGCATTATTCACAATAGCCAAGATATGAAAAATCTAAGTGTCTGTTGATGGACGAATGAATAAAGAAATTGTGATTTCACACACACACGCACAAGTTATTTAGCCTTAAAAAAGGAGATCTTGCTATTTACAACATGAAAGATATTATGCTAAGTGAAATAAGCCAGACATATTAAGAAAAATACTGCATGAGCTCACCTATATGCAGAATCTAATGAAGTTGAATTCATTGAAAAGTGGAATAGAACAGTGGTTACTAGGGATAGGGAGGTGGGGGAAATTGGGAGATGTTGGCCAAAGGGTACAAAGTTGCTATTATGTAAGATGAATAAGTTCTAGAGATCCGGTGCACAGCATGGTGACTAGAGTTAATACTATTGTATATTGGAAATTTGCTACAAGAGTAGATTTTGGGTACTTTCACCACACACACACACACACACACACACACACACACACACACACACACACGGTAACTATGTGAAGAGATGGATATGTTAATTACCTTGACTGTAGAAATCATTTCACTATGTATATGAACTATATCAAAATGTTACATTGCGCACCTGAAATATATATAATTTTTATCAAAAAAACAAACAACCCCACTAAAAAATGGGCCAAAGATCTTAATAGAACAGACACCTCATCAAAGAAGATATATAGATGGCAAATATGTACATGAAAAGGTACTGTACATCATGTCATCTAGGTAATGCAAACTGAAACAATAATAAGATACCACTACACACCTATTAGAATGGCCAAAACCTAGAACACTGACAACACGAAATGCCGGCAAGGATGTGGGACAACAGGAACTCTCATACACTGCTGGTGGAAATGCAAAATGAAACCATGTTGGAAGACACTTTGGCTGTTTCTTACAAAACCAAACATATTCTTACCATATGATCCTGCAATCATGTTCCTTGTATTTACCAAAAAGAGTTGAAACCGTATGTCCGTACAAAAACCAGCACATAGATGTTTAGAGCAGCTTTATTCATAATTGCCAAAATCTGGATGCAACCAAAATGCCCTTCAGTAATTGTAAGGACAAACTTTGGTAGATCTAGATAATGAAATATTATTCGTCACTAAAAAAGAAATGAGTTATCAAGCTCATTTGAAAGCTCATTGAAAGACATGGAGGAAATTTAAAGGCATGTTTCTAATTGAAAGAAGCCAATCAGAAAAAACTATGTACTGTATGATTCCAACTATATGACATTCTGGAAAAGGCAAAACTATAGAGACAGTAAAAAAAATCAGTGGTTGCCAGATGCTAGGAGGGAGGGAAGGATAAATCAGTCAAGCACGGAGTATTTTTAGGACAGTGAAACTACTCTGTATGATACTATAATTGTGAATACATGTCATTATATATTTGTCCAAACCCATGCACTGTACAACACCAAGAGTGAATCCTAATGTAAACTACAGACTGTGTGATAATGATGTAGTTTCACTGATTTTTAACAAACGTATTACTCTGATGTAGAATGTTAAAAAATGGAGTAGGCTATGCATAATCAGTGGTAGGGATTAATGAGAAATCTCTGTACCTTCCACTCAATTTTGCTTTGAACCTAAAACTTATCTAAAAAGTTGTCTATTAAAAATGAACTTTAGGGCTTCCCTGGTGGCACAGTGGTTGAGAGTCTGCCTGCCGATGCAGGGGACAAGGGTTCGTGCCCCGGTCCGGGAGGATCCCACATGCCGCAGAGCGGCTGGGCCCCTGAGCCATGGCCGCTGAGCCTGTGCTCCACAACAGGAGAAAAAAGAACTTTAATATCCTTATCCATTGCTAATATTATATAACCTTTGGGAGAGTGCAATTGTTCTTTACGTTTTGGATTGAAGAAAAAAATACTTGAATGATGTTTTCCAGCAACACCAAGTGGCTGTCAGTTTGTTAGCAAGTGATAGGCAGAGGGAGGAGGACATAATGGCAGTGGCAACAGGTTCGGAAATTGAGAACAAAATTAAAACAAATTTTTCTGTCAGTCAAAAACAACAACAAAAAATGATTTGCAAGGTTTTTTTTCTTCTTTGGTTTTTATATTTGTTTATATGACCTCATATCAATTAGGAAAATCTTTCTTGATCTCAAAGGATAGCTTTTTGAGATCTGGATTATGAGTTTTTCTGCTTCTTTTATCTTGACCATTGCTGAGACTGAAGAGCTATAAAGGCATTTACCTTTTACTGAGTGTGAAATATTTTCCTATCTCTGCAAGATATTAATAAATAAGATTATAAAATCTGAAACATAAACAGCTCTGTTCTGATTGGTTTGAAGAGATTAACACATGTTTACATAAGCATTATATCCTCCCCAGTTGTCCGGAATAAGTTTTTTTAAATGAAACTTTTAGTACTGTAAATATAGTAGCTTTTTAAAAATTCCCTCTTATAGAAACTGTTACTTCAGCAGAATTGTACTATAAGAATTCAAATTCAATCAAGATGAATCCTTAGACCAACCAGAGGGTTTGAAAATATGATTCAAAAAAAGAACTAAATACACTTCCTCTGATTTTATCATCTTGGAATATGTAACACAAGTACTCAATTTTTTTCATAGAGAACTAGGTATTCTGAACTTCCTAAACTGCTTATGCTGGCTATAAGATGAGCTAACATTACTCTTACATAATGTCTAGGATTTTAAAAAAGGAAAAAAAAAAAGTAGTTATGCTTTCTACTAAATTAAACCATATTTCCAAAAAACATTTTAATGATAATATTGCTCAGTAGTATGTCAGCTTAAACATCCTTTAAGATACTTAATTTTAAAAACTTAGATAATATTGAGTTCACCTATAAATCTTTGCATATCTAATATTGCCTAAGTAAGATAGACTACTGAAACTGGTCACAAGGTATAGTTTAGAAGCTAGAAAGTTCTGTTTCTTAGTTTGTTATATTACAGAGTGTTTATACCTTTGGTGAGAAAATAATGTAGGTGTTTATAGGTGGTCATTAGGTATGTTCGTGAGCTTTGCTGCTTTGCTGAAATGCCTGTGTATAACAGACAATTTTCAATTACCTAATTCCCAGTTTTCTCTGTGAAACAGTAGTTAACTTGGCTAAAAGTTATAATTAAGATGGGTGATGGGGATTCCCTGGTAGAGCAGTGGTTGAGAGTCCGCCTGCCGATGCAGGGGACACGGGTTCGTGCTCTGGCCCACATGCCGTGGAGAGGCTGGGCCCGTGAGCCGTGGCCGCTGAGCCTGCGCGTCCGGAGCCTGTGCTCCGCAACGGGAGAGGCCGGAGCGGTGGGAGGCCCGCGTACCACGGAAAAAAAAAAAAAAAAAAAATGGGTGATGTGGTTAGTTTAAATTTGGGTAAACGTATAACTAATATGGGTGATTGAGTATATACTGGAAATAATAATGGCAAAGAAATACAACTGTGTGCACAAAGTAATGGTTTATCTTTTTGTTTTTCAAGGAAAAGAGTAATTTTGTTCTACTGAAAAGTGACTTTGGTAACAATTACTTTTATTCACTCTCCTTATTTTCCATAATATTGTTACTCATACAAGTACAATAAGACTTAATCTTCCTTTATATTAGCATATAATTGAACAAACTAAGTACACAATAATCAACATCATACTTGGAGTGTCATGTTTGGTAGTAAATCAATTTAATAATAAGCCCACCATTAATGACAAAGAACTGCACTTTATATGTGGAGACAACACATTCCAATCTTTCTAAGAAAACAGGCTTGGCACCCAGATTCCAGGGCCCCAGCCTCCCAGCTGGTGAGGGAGTGACTCCATGACAGGCCCAGAACTTTAGAAAATCTGGTGGACCTCAAGGTGAGAGGAAGTCACCCCAATCTACAGATAAAGCTGGTGGAGAGAACTCCTTTCACTTGATTTTCTATCATTGGTACAGAACAGTAAATAAACTGTTGCGGCTTTTAAAAGCACATGAGATTTTAAATAAAAATTTCTTGAAAAGAACTTAATTATCTAGACTTATAAGTGACTTGACATTGTGTGCATAAAGAGGCTTATAGAGGCAACTCTTGCTAAACCTATATAAAATAAGCAGACCTTACCTACACATAAAAAGAACAACCTTTTCATCATCAAGACTACTGTTTAGAAATTATTTCTCAAAATAGGGTACTGTTAATGTTATTTATTTAAATATCATTTAATTATCTAAGGCAAAGGTAGGTAAACTTTTTCTTAAAGTATTTTAGGTTTTTCAAGTCATACACTCTATGTAACAACTACTCAGATTAGCCACTAACAATGCATAAATTAACAGGTATGGCTGTGTTACATTAAAACTTTACAAAAAAACAGGAGATTGGTCAGCAGGCTTAGTTTGTTAGCCTCTGATCTAGAGAAATGTGCTTATGTTTATCTTTGCTATTTCCTATTAAGTAAGGGCATTGATTCTGTGAATGTTAATTCGCACATTTCTGCTTAGCATAAAAGATAAAACACAAAGGTTATGGTTACACTGCCTTGTAGGACAGTCACCATATGTGTACCTAAATCAGCAATCTCAATTTTTAAATGCCTTTTTTGAAAGACTATATAATCCTTATTCCTCTAATTCTCATTTGGACCAGATTTACCATTTCACTGGTTCCTTCAATAATGAGGTGAGTAATTTTGAAACAAGTTTCTTTAGCTTTAAGAAAATCATGTTTAATTTTTAAATGTTATACATGGACAATAAATATATGGATGCCTTTAGAATCATAATTCTATTATCAGAGATATTTTAGATTCTAAAATGTCAATTTTTCTCCTAGATTTTGGTCATTTTTAGTAGTAGAATCTGAGGATTTCTAAATATGACAGCCTTTCATCTATGATAGAGATGAAAATTTGATTATTTAAATGTACCAAGATCAAAATGTTCGAGGCACAAAGACTAAGGGACCAATTATTATTTCACAGTATCTTTATCCCCTATTAAATATAATGCTAAACATGTATATTTTACCTGTTTTTTGTGTTCCAATAAAAATTATTTTACCTGCTTTTAGTCTTCTGCCTTAAGATGAGATTTTTTTAACTATATAAATAACTCTAAATTCTACATTGCTGTTGTTTTTCAGGCCACTTAGGGCAGTAAACAGAGATCTAAGTCTGTGCTTAGAGAAGAGCCTTTGTAGGCCTAGAAGACCATGGTTATAAAGAGTGATAATCTAACTTCTTTAATTACTTTCCCTCATGACAGAATTTGAATCTGTGATATATCCAGTAAAAACTCTTAAGACATTAAGGACATGGTGAGCTAAGGTGCACTCAGAGTTAAATGGCATATAACTCCAAGCACAAGCATACCTCCTGGTCTTTACTAGGCAAAGTTCTTTATGGTTCAGAAACTTAGGGTTAGCCAATAAATTTTAAACCAACTCAACATATGCAATATATATTGGGAAATCAAAACTTCATAGACTAATAACCAAAATCAGAGAGTTGGTCCAGTCACAAATCTAGACCATTGAGTGGGAATTCCTTCCCTTTTACAAGAGGCTTTGGTGCTCTGCCATTCCCCCAGCACCGGGTATAATGGATTCCATCTCAACCACTATTCTGCAGCAATGGAACTAATAGAGTCCTTTCTTCAAGGTTGTTTCCCAGTGGACTATACTCTGCAGTGGGAATAATTTTTACACTTGTCAGTCAGAAATTGAAATTAGCTACATGGGGAGAACAGTGGTTTCTCCAGGGCTTAAAAGTATTATCTTCATTTTGCTTCTTACCTCCTTAGCTGCTTTTACTACCATGAACTCTAGCTTAGGGCAGGGTACTAAGATTTACAGTCCTGTCAAACTGACAATTATCAGATTCTCAGCCACCTCATGTCACTGGCTGCGGGCACAAAGAGCATCTCTTCACTAGTTTGTATTTATTTCTTCTGTTTTCAAATAGGCTATTTAGAAGAAACTCATCTCTCTCTCTCTCAGAAGAACTTACTGAAAGCCACAAAAAATTGTCAACACATTCCAAAATACTGCCATTTCTCTATAGAATTTCCAAAAGCCCTAGCCTCAGAGAACTGAAAATCGGAGAGCCAAGTGAATTCTGCATGAACTTGGCAGAAAGTATAAGCAATATCTTCCATTGTATAACTGGTATCAATATCTTCTCAACCAAGGTTAGGGGGAATCCTCATCTTGTATTCTTCAGCAAATAAACGTAATCCACAGTTTAAGTTTTTTAGTTCTAATACCCCACTTCCAGGGAGTAATTTCAGAACTAGAACTCTTTTTAGTTTCAACTAACTCAGAGTGGCATAAGTTATGAATAGCATTTTTGCTTAACTGAAAATTCCAAATAATCAAATCGTGTTGCTAGAATTCTGTCTCCATTTCTCAGCTTAGAAGTTCTGTGTCTTGACTAGATTCTCAGTAAGTTTTCCCCTCATGATATAAAATTGCCACCAAAAATTACAAACTCATTTTCCTCCAGTTGGTAGTGCCAGAGGAAGTGCTTTCCTTCCTCTATATGGTTGCAGAAAAGTCCCAGTTTTCTCCTTATTGTCTGATGATACAGTCCACTTGCCTGAAAGATGGAATTCTCTGAATGGCAAAACCTAGACAAGGCTATACCAACACCATGAACACAGAGTGGAGTGGGAAGAGTTCCACAAAAGAAAACCAGGGTTGGACTTCCCTGATGGTCCAGTGGTTAAGACTCCACACTTCCACTGCAGGGGGCATGGGTTCCATCCCTGATCATGGAACTAAGATCCCACATGCCATGCAGTGCAACCAAAAAAGTTAAAAATTTAAAAAAAAAAAAAAAAAAGAAAAAGAAAACCAGTGTTCTTTTACAAGAAAATAAATGGAAACAATGAATGTAGAAAGAACAGCTATAACCTGTTGAAGCATGTTGAAAAATATAATAAATTTGATTTCTGGTGAACTTTTGTTGGTAGACCTATGGTGACTTTAAGCAAGCATCATTTCCTTTTGCAAATGTTTATAAACCATCTATTTAATAATCACTCAGTTTTATTAGGTTTACCATTTATACCTTATAGAATATTATTTCTGAAATAAGATTTTAAAAACCTGATTTTTTTCCTCTGTAGTTTTTAACAATGAGTTGCTGTGCAAGCATATCTTTAAGTCTTTCAATAATTGGAAAAAATACTGAACTCATTTAAATCAGCTGTGTGGTTCTCATATCCTGGGTGCCATTCCTTCTTAAGTCTACTTTTTTTTGTAAATATTTTTAGACTAGAGGTTAAGTTTCTGTTTAATGGTATTATTTTATTTATTATTTTGTTAATATTAAATCTTCTTCAAGTGATAGCATTCTCTGCCTGTCTTCTTGCTCTTAACATAGTTAAAAGACATACATGATCCTTTATAAAAATCATTTGCACAGGCTTTTAGCACAGTCTGCCATTTAGTGTTCCTGACACTATAAATGTCACTTTTACATCTATATTCTAATTAAGCCATTTTGTCCAACATTCATACAATCCTTTCAGATCTGTGCTCATTTACTATCTCCATATATTGGATTTTTTCAGTCGATCAGGAGATACTTTTTTTTTTTTTTGTGCTTGGCGGGCCTCTCACTGCTGTGGCCTCTCCCGTTGCAGAGCACAGGCTCCGGACGCGCAGGCTCAGCGGCCATGGCTCACGGGCCCAGCCGCTCCGCGGCATGTGGGATCTTCCCGGACCGGGGCACGAACCCGTGTCCTCTGCATCGGCAGGCGGATTCTCAACCACTGCGCCACCAGGGAAGCCCCAGGATATACTTCTTTATCTGGATAATTTGTAATAAAAAAACAGAAGTATTTCCAATTTTTAGAAATCTTCATTCTCAAAAAAAAGTCTGTTTTCAGAAGTCTCAAACTATGCCATCTTAAATGATGTTTCTTAGTCCTAAATTTTGGAGTTTATGTCTGCCTATATCTAACAGCCCTTTGTAAATTTCAGGATTACATGAACCCGTATTCTCATGGTGCTGTCAGCTCTCAACAGTATTCTGGGGAGGCATTATAACACAACATAAACACTACAGGTTTAAGGCCTTTCTGCTCTTCTTACAGAAATGGTTAATAACTTGAATATTAACTTCTTTAAGCCTTAATGTTTTTATCTTATTACTATATACATCTTGGAGTTCATTTCACCCTATGGATATCTTCCCATGCACAGAGAACTACACACTCACACATCTTCCTTCTAGATCCCTTGCATCTGCTCATGCCTTTAAATGTTTTTGTTATTTTGTAGGATAAAACATACCATAGTTTTTTAAACAGACAGGAGTCCCTTCTATTGCTTCCCTCTTTGAAAACCAGTATAGTTGATATAAGAATCCTACAATTACATTTTTATTCTTTTACCTTTTTTTCCACTTGTTTTTCTATTTATTGATTTCTGGATTATAGTTTACATCTTGCTCTGTTTTCTCATATATATTTTTTTGTTTTCATCCCAAACGTGAAGTCATTTTCCCTACAGTAAAGGAACATACCATCCTTACAGTATTTCAGAAGCAAAAAGACATTCTGTGAAGGTTTTGAATTGGGTGTCAATGCTAGGGATTGGTGCCTATCATTTTGAGTTTAGTTACTCCTTATCACTAACCTGGATCACTACAACTGAACCCTCCTAGATTCCTGTATCTTAACTTGTTTTATTTTTTACATATCCCGAAGTATTCTTTCTAAAGGTCTAGTATGATTATGAAACTCCAAAGTTTAAAAAATATTAGAGGCTCTTGATTGCTACAGATCAAAGATCAATGTCAGTTGCATGACAAAGACGACCCTCCATAACCCTACATTTTCTACTGTAAGTACCAAATGAATGTATTACTGCCATACTAAGCCAACTGCTATCCCATATTATTACTCAATAGACTTAAGAATAGCTTGACTCTTAAAGGAGGCTAGAAACTAATTAAAAGAAACATCTCAATAAGGGCTTTTACCTAAATATTCCTTAGAAAATTTTAAAAATCTGCTGGTAGGCATAAAAATAGTAAGAAAATGGCCCAGAAGAAAAACAGACTGATATTAAAAATAAGAATAGTTTTTTTGAGACCTATGCCAGATAAAGTGATATTTATTCTTTAGTGAAAACTTGTATTTCTTTAAAACTTAGAACAATTTTGTTATGTAAATTAAAAGGCTCTAACAACATACTATAAATTGAGTGCCTAAAACAACAGAAATTTATTTTCTCAAGTTTTGGTGGTTAGAAGTCCAAAATCAAAATGTCAATAGGGTTTGTTCCTTCTGAAGCCTGTGAGAAAAGAATCTCTTCCTGGTCTCTCTCTTGGCTTGTAGACAGCTGTCTTTTCCTTGCCTATTTATGTCTTCTTCTCTGTAAGCCTGTCTACCTCTGTGTCCAGATCTCCCCTTTTTAAATAAGAACACCATTCATATTGGATGAGGGGCCCTCCTTACTCCAGTATGAGCTATACTGAACTATTTACATCTGCAAGGACCCTATTTCCAAATAAGGTCAAGTTCTGAGAAACTGGGGCTTAAGACTTCAACACCTGAATTTTGGTGGGACACAATTCAGCCCATAACATCTCACTTCTTAATTTTGCTACAAACTTTTTATTTCTTCAGCAAATGCCTTTCTCAATGTGGCTATGTGAGCCCCTCACACCTAAGAGATTCAAACATATTCTTTAAGTTTCCATTTTCAAGAACATGAATGGCTTAGAATGAAGGTAAAGAAACTTGTCACCCTGTTGGCTATCTCTAAATAACATAACTAAAATGGCAAGGAGCTTGCCTTTATACTTGGGCATCATATTTCTTCAGTGCTTTTCCAGGGCATATTGCACAGAGAAACCTGCAAATCACCATTAACCGGCCCCTTAACAAATAAGTTCTTTGATCATGGTCTCACCAACAAAAGTCATGCAAATCCATGATTTACTTCCTACCCATATCAAACCAACCTTTAGATATTTTAGCTTCGCTTTTAAGCCTTTACTCATGTTCATATTCATAGTTTGTCTCTTTACAAATATTTTCAAATCCTGTCCTTTGAGGGAACACAAATTGCCAATTTATTCTTTTGCAGCTCTTTTCTATCTTATCTCTATTCTCTTTTGGAAATTTTTCATGATGTCAGTTTTTTCCTTAATTCAGTAGTCTCTAAGGTGCTCCAAAAGTGTCATGGTTTTTCACATCTAAAATAAGGTGATATTGCATAGGCAGAGCCACTGAAGGAAAATTAGGGCCTTTATATGGCTTCCACTGGTAATTCAAGCAGTACTCTCTAGAAAGTACAGAAAAAGATGTTGTATACGTAATTTATAGAAATCAGCCATTTGATTATCTCTCAAAGAATGAACAATGAATCTTTTTTTTCTCCTATGACAGACAGTTCATGGGTATGACACAACATTCACTACTTAGCTCCTGATCATTCATCTTTAATTAGAACTCTTTCCTAGTTATTTTTCAACTGGATGACCCAAAGAACAAGGACAATAGTACTCACCTGGCCTTCTAACCCTAATCCAGTCTCTAGACTATTATTGTGTTACTCTTTATAAAGTTCTGATCAAGAAAACCTACATTCATTCATTCATTCAACAAGTGTTTACCGAACAAGCACTGTATGCCAGGCACTATTCTAGGTGCAGAAAATATAGTAGTGAAATAAAATCTCTGTGCTCATGACATTTAGGATCTTATGAGGGAAACATAATATATATAATAAGTAAATTAACTGTATATTAATTATACAGTAGAAAGTGATAACATTTTTTAAAAAGATTAAGAAATTCAACTACAAGGGAAATGACAACTTCTAAACGAGGGGGAAACCACTACAAACCATGTCAGAACACAACAAACTAGGTGAAAAATATTTGCAGTATATAAAAATATATGACATCATGTATACAAAGTAAAATTTCAATCAAAGCTGCATCAAAAAGCCTTTTATTAAACCTAACAGATTGGAAAATTCTGTTAAAAATTGAATTTCAAAAAGTTGAAAAGGTCTTCAACAAACTCATTTGTCAGGGATGTGTAGAAAGGGTGGCCTCATGGATTACTGATGGGATTATAAAATGGTACATGCCCCGTTATTATACCTGGCAGTTACATTACCAGAAATGTACCTTTATCTATATATCCATAGGTATATCACTTATGTAAGGTGACATTTATACAAGGTTGTTTCTTGCATAATTGTTTGTCTTAGAAAAATATAGAAAACCATAAAAAATTTTCTATAATGAATTTATTAATGATACATGTGCATCTCCAAGAAGAAAATAAATGGTGTATAAACAGTGAAAAATAAGAATCTATATCCGTATTTCCATAGAAATGCAAGAAGATACTAATAATAGTAATAATGGTAATAAGTAAAAGTAAATAGTAAATCACTTATGGTATAGACAATTATATCCTAGTTGGATACAGGATAAGGTACAAGGGAGAATTTACTTTTTACTTCATAATGCACCTTTATTTGTGAAATATGTGAATATAGGAACTATTCAAAAATACTTTTCTTGGAAAGAAACAGCATTTATTATTTAATTTGATGGATGACTTTTCACAAAATAATATAGCACAGGGGAAAATATTTCCTTCTCAAAACTAGTTATGACTCTTATAAATCAACCTTGTACTTTTAAAATGTATTTCTCAAAATCCTATATTAAATCCTAGAGTAATATGGAATACCCCTAAGTATACCCCATAAGAGTAAAGAAAAATTTGAGAAGGAGTGAATAAATTGTAATGAGAAGATTTATTGAATAAGGTAATTGGTTATCACCCTGATTTTCATGTGCTAGCTTCAATAACTGGTCAGTTGATTTTATTCCATAAGACAATAATATCATGGAAATATGAATCAGTCCAAGTCATACAGTGTGATTGAAATTAGACCTGGTGCAAAGGATTTCTATACTATTCTCTTCACTCCAATTTTCCTTCTTTTCCCATGTATGATTAAACTACCTTAAACTCCAATTCCACTACTGAGGGATATGCTTGATCTTTTTCCTTAAGTAGAAATGGGCATATTGGGAAACGTTAACATAATAAATAGTTGGTATCTCTTGTTCTAGCTTTATTTGGGAATAATTGGCTATACCCCTAAAAATTGTTTCTTTCTAAAAGTGTTAGGCAAATGCCATAGAAGTATGAGATTTAAGGATGAATATCTGAAAAGAATAAAAACAAAAATACAGGTAGTGCAATAAACTTTCCTTCTTTTTTAAACTTTCCTAAATTATGTTTGATGTTCAAAGAAAAAAGTGTAACATTGTCCGATGTGGACTTTAATATATGTGTGTACATAGAATATGTATGTAGTGGAAATATTTGACAATTATAATACTAAAAGAAGTGGATAACAGGATTAAAGTAAGGTCTCTACACTTAGCTGAAAAACATAGACACCAGGTGATATTTGCAGTGATAAAATAGTTCTGTATAGTGATAGCAGTGGTGGTAACAGGAATCTACATATGTGATAAAATGGCATAGAGGGCTTCCCTGGTGGCGCAGTGGTTGAGAATCCGCCTGCCGATGCAGGGGACGCGGGTTCGTGCCCCGGTCCGGGAAGATCCCACGTGCCGCGGAGCGGCTGGGCCCGTGAGCCGTGGCCGCTGAGCCTGTGCATCCGGAGCCTGTGCTCCGCAACGGGAGAGGCCACAACAGTGAGAGGCCCGCGTACCGCAAAATAAAAAAAAATGGCATAGAATTATAAACACGCATTACACTAGTGTCAGTTTCCTAGTTTTGATATTGTACTATATTTACACAAGATATAACCATGTGGAAACTGGGTGAAGAAAACATGGCACCTTTCAACTTTGTAATTTCCTATAAATCATTAATTGAAAATAAATTTCAATTATAATACAAGTTTGCTTAAGAAGCTGACCCTGTTTTCGTTCTAACACCCACAAAATTTGCACAGTGTTTCATGTTTTTCTTCAAATTGTGTATTTAGTGTACTGTGCCCAAATAGCAATCCACCTCCTTTTTTGTACTATGTAGAATTGAAATAGGTGATCTTAGATTGCAAATGATAGATCAGTATGTGATTAATGTTAAAAATTTGGCTTTCAATCCTTGTCAATACTTAACTGTCATTTTTCAATTTAAAATATTAATATATAACATTTAACACTTTATTCAAGAGAATGTCATATCTGATTTACTATCTACTTAGAAAAAGGATTTCTGAAGGAACTTCTGTATTAAGCTAAAATACATAGAAAATACATGCTAGCTTGTGTTAGAAATTTAGCAGTTTCTTACCTTCAGAGATTTCTATGCCAACACTCCCATTTCCCAGTCAACTAATATTTTTGCGTGATTTTTCAAATCACAATCATGTGAAATCACTGAGACCAAAATAATACATATTAATAAAATTACAATGTTAATTGTGAAGAAATTTATTTTGGCCAAAAACGCATCATTTTATTGCCTCTGTATCTCCTTGTGTGTCAGTTGATTTACATGGAAAATTAGTTGATAAAGAGCACTGCAGCTAAGATATCCCATAAAATTGTTATCTGATTGTCTCATTGAATTACAATTTTTCCTTCTACTTAGTCATGAGTAATACCTTTGGTCTAATTATCATATTTGTTTCAATAATAGACATAGTACTTCTCTTAATTTACTTAATATATTTCTATATTAAGCATAGAAACTTAATCAAATATAGAACTAGAGAGAAATATATAAAGTCAATATACTTTTTCATTTTATTAACTGATTTTCCATTCTTATTAGGCTGCCAAATTGAAATAGCTTAATATTTTTAAATTTCCAAGATGAAACACACACACACAGTAGTGAAAACATTAGAAAGGTTTTGTGAAGTCCATCTCAGTGTATTCAGCTGTTATAGCAATTCCTGATCAAGTAACTACAATCTTGTATCATCTTTATTGCAAATACCTAAGAAAATAAGTGAATTAATACAAGAATGTCAATGATGTTTCATTCACAAATTATGAAAGTAATAAAATTTTAATTCTTTAATGATATGAGATTAGTAAGTTATTTAGTTTTAGATCTTAATGCTAAGCATGGAACAAAGAAAGATGTTTCAGTCTCCCAGTGATATATCCAGGGATATATATGCAGTAGGGGGCAAGCCTCTATCAAAAGGAAATTGCCTATTATGCTAGAAAGTTCCTCATTCAATTGCATTCTTCGATACATCCTGGTGAGCTTATTAATATTTCAGGGAAACACAGAATCGAGTACAAGAAAGAAATGAAATCTGTCAATTAGATATCAGATATAGACTTTAAGACGATGCTAAGAATTCTCCCATCAAATACAATTTAACTATCTTAAATGAATCTTATAATTTGATCAGAGTAATCCCTTGAAAAATAACGTTACCATCCAAGAACATATATATTTCGAGAGAGATTTATTATGGTGCTAGAATTCAGATTTCCTGAAATAATATCAATTAACAGATATAGATATAATAAAAAAGAGAAAGACTAAAAAATTAACACTAGACATCTAACAATGTGTATGCATCTTGACAAAAGGAATGTAAGTGCTAAAATATAATTTTGCTATTATTGAGTATCTAAATAGAGATGGTCTGTAATTTGCCAAGCAAGTCGTAAAACACCCACTCACATAATAGTAATTGCCAAAGTTGATAAATCCCTATTTGTAGCAGAAAGTTCTATGTCTCAACAACAAAGATACTGAATATTTTAAGTTACATTCATAAAAAAATAGAATTTATAATGATCAGAGAAGTTCAGGATATTTGCATTAGATCCAAGGATCATCTACCTTGAAGGATAATCTTGCAAAATCTATGTCATGAGGGAAAAGGAAACCATAAGATTTGGGGAAATTAAGTTTCATAACTGAAGTTTCAATAATGTTACCATAGTTGAATAGGCCCCACGTGTCATATTGGAGAGTCAGCATAAATGACTAATTCATTGTGGTAAGAAAGCTGATGGGCTTCTTATACCAAGCTATCTAACGAGAGGGGAACCAGTCAGCTATTGAGGATTGTTTCATTGTACAGCTAGAGAAGTGGAACACCTAAAGGTCTGACCACACAGAAACAATTTTGAAGAAATAATATTTTCAGAGAAATTCAACAATATGAACCATCAACATCAGTGTCAACTGGGCAGATTCTTTAAATGAAACAACATTTGCAATTAGGAAGGTCCTTCGATATAAGGGGCAATACCAATAACGTCAGATTGGGTAAGTTAAACTTAAAATCACTGTCATGTCCATTTGAATCTCTACAGTGACTTGTCTTCTCATGACAGCCTCCTACCATTTTCTTGGAAATAAGCAACACAAGGTAACCTTGTGATAGGCAAAAGAAATACAGATTTTTACTCTTGGTGACTATAGATAATCCCTGGTTGACTCATGCTGTTTCTAAATTTATAGATAGTCATGATGAAACAGATATAGCAACTTCTATATTTAGAAATAAAACTATCACCACCACCAGCACCACCACCACCAACAATACAGGAAAAGCACCTCTTTGGGTGGGCAGTCTCTTTCTACAGCTTTCATTAGAAAAGGGTGTTGAGGAAACCTAGCACACGTAAGAGAAGAAACCTAAAGTTGTACCTTGATGAAAGACAAATGTTTGATACTTGTTCCAGGGCAGGTGAAAGGGCTTCCAATGTCATGTTTACTGATTTTCCACTTTACTTCTTTTGCAGAAAACATGAGTGGCAAGTAAAGAACTGTTTGATTAACTGCTGACTTAAACCTGAGGGTGCATACTCTGGCATCCCTCTCTGGCAGGCTCTTCTAACCTTTCTCCTATTATGCTTGCACACATTGGCTAATGTCAATTAATCACATAAATTGGAGACAATGTATTTTGGATAATTTCCCCCCTTTCTCATAAAGAGAATAAATTGTTCCAGACAGAGGGAGACAACATGCACAAATAATTCAGCTGAACTGTAACCCAGGGTGGACTTACTGCTGTCAAGGGGAAAGCTTGGGTTGTTGGTTCTTCTGAGCTGCCCAGCTCAGTGGTTTTTCTGTTCACAATGTCAGTCTTTTCTTGCAGGCTTAGTATTGTAATAGAGACTTCAGCTATAGAAAGAATATGGGGATCTATTTCATAGACTCTCTTTTGGGAAAAAATGTTCAATCTCCCTAACTTTCAGCATTAACTTTCTGCATAATTCTTCTCTTATGCCAGAATTTCTAGTTTGCCATTTGTAAAACTGAAATTAAATAAGGGTGTATAATATTAGCAAAATAATCAGTTAAAATATTCAAAGAAAAGTATATGAACCTGCTTTTAAAACCCACTAGCTACTTATAGAAGAATAAGTCAATAGGATCAAGTGAATCAAGTGAATAGGATCAACTACCAAAGAAAAGCAATCAGGGCCTTGGAGGTCAGCTGGTTGCCAATGGCCACAAGGAAGTATTTGTGATAAAATAAATATGGATATAAAGCCAAAGTCAGACAACCCTGGGCTTCTAGGAAACGTAATCCTCCAGTCAGTTAATAACAATACAGGAAGAACATGGTGTAGTCAGATTTACCCATAACAACTTCAAAGCATACAAAGTCGAAAGGCTTAGCAAGCAGCCTCAGTAGGAAATTCTAAGTACCCACTCCACTTCAGGAAGTGATTGAAAACCAACTCTTTAAATGTAAGAACTAAACTACATCTAAATTTATTGCCAGATTTTAATTGGACATTTTCAACAAAAGAGCAATTTAGTTGTGTTTTTATTTCAAATAGGTATTTTTTATTGAAGTACAGTCGATTTACAATATTATTAGTTTCAGTTGTACAACACCATTCAACATTTGTATCGATTATACTCCATTTAATGTTATTCCAAGATAATGGCTATATTCCCTGTGCTGTACAATATATCCTTGTAACTTATTTATTTTATATATAGTAGTTTGTACCTCTTAATCCCCAACCCCTATATCTTGCCTCTCCCCACTTCCCTCTCCCCACTGATAACCACTAGTTTGTTCTCTATATCTGTGAGTCTGTTTTTTTATATTCATTTATTTTTTTAAATTTCACGTATGAGTGATAACATACAGCATTTGTCTTGGTGTCTGACATATTTCACTAAACATGATACCCTCCATGGTGTTGCAAATGGTAAATTTTAAATATTTTTATGACTAATAGTTCATTATACATATTCCACATCTTTATCCATTTGTCTGTTGATGGACACTTATGTTGCTTCCATATCTTTGCTATTATAAATAATACTGCAACCCCTTAATTTATTGTATAATCTCATTTTTAATATTAGAGTTTTTGTTTTATGCTTTTTTAAAAATTTGGTCAATGAGTTTTTAAATTTCAATCAGAATTATTATCAAGAGACAACTATCTACATTTACATTTCTGCCCCAGAGCCATGTCAACTCTCCCACCCTCTGTCATAATGTTTGAAGAGATCTGGATGGTCCAAACATCGTGTAGAACAACAAATTGATATTTTGCTCATCAGGGCAGATGAACAAGAAATGGCTAGCTTGCTGAAAACCTTTGTAAGACACATGAGTCTCAGAAAGTGGAAGATAAACCCTAAAAATATTCTGAAGAATTCTATCGGTTAGACAAATGTCTAATGACATATCCATCTATTCTCCAATCCCAACACTTACCCTGTGGCAACCACTGATCTTTTTATTGTCTCCACAGTTTTGACTTTTCTGGAATGTTATATAGCTGGATTCATGCAGTGCGTAGCCTTTGCTGATTGGCTTCTTTCCTTTAGCCATATGCGTTTAAGATTCTACCATGTCGTTTCATGGCTTGAAAGCTCATTTCTTTTCAGTTGCTGAATGGTATACAATTGTATGGATGTACTAAAGTTTATCCATTCACCTACTAGAGAACATCTTCGTTGATTCTAAGTTTTGGCAATTATGAATAAAATTGCTATAAACATCTGTGTGCATAATTTTATGTGGACATATCTTTTCAACTCCTTTCAGTACCAAGGAGTATAATTGCTGGATTATGTGGTAAGAGTACGTTTAGTTTTGTAAGTGTGATTTTGGCAGTTTTCGTCTTTCAAAGGAGTGGACCAATTTATCTAGGCTATAAAATTTGTGGGCATAGAATTGTTCAGAGTATTCCTTTATTATTGTTTTAATGTCCATGGGATCTGTAATGATGCCCCCTCTTTTATTTCTGATATTAATATTTTTTGCCTTCTCTTTTTTCTTAGCCTGGCTAGAGGCTTATTATTTTTTTAACATCTTTATTGAAGTATAATTGCTTTACAATGGTGTGTTAGTTTCTGCTTTATAACAAAGTGAATCAGTTATACATATACACATGTTCCCATATCTCTCTTCATATTACTGATCTTTTTAAAGAAATAGCTTTTGGTTTCATTAACTTTCTCTATTGATTTCCTGTTTTCAGTTTCATAGATTTCTGTTCTAATTCTTATTTTTCAGCTCTCCTATTAGTTCTTAAATATTTCCAACACCTTTACCTTTGAAGTTTTTAAAATTAGATCTATAAGAAACTCACTTTAAATATAAAAATATGGATAGATTAAAAGTAAATGGATGAAGAAAGATACACCACACTAACACTAATTAAAGGAAAGCCGGAGTAGCTATATTAATTTCCAACAGAGCAGACTTCAAAGCACGTTATCAGGGATAAAGAAGGATATTATGTAATGATAAAGGGGTCAATTCTTCCAGAAGACATAACAATTCCTAACATGTATGCATCTATCAACAGTACCAAACTTTGTGGAGCAAAAACTGATAGAACTCCAAAGGAGAAATAGATTAATCCACTGTCATAGTTGGAGACTTTAACACTCCTCTCTCAGAAATGGACAGATTCAGCAGGCAGAAAATCAGTAAGGACACAGCTGAATTTAACACTTTCAATCAACTAGATATAATGGATTTGTAGATGACTTCAGCAGAATGCACATTTTTCTCAAGCTCACATGAAACATTCACCCAAATAAACCACATTCTGGACCACATAACACACTAACCAATTTAAAAGAATAGAATACTACAATGGATTTAAACTAGAAATCAATTACAGAAAGATGAAATTTCCCAAATATATGGAGATTAAACAAAGCACTTCTAAATAGCACATGAGTCAAAGAAGAAATCTCAAGATAAATTTAAAAATATTTTGAGGTAAATGAAAATGAAAACACAACTTATAACTTGTGGGATGCTGAGAAAGGAGTGCTTAGAGAAAAAATTATATCATTAGTATATTAGAAAAGAAGAAAGATATAAAGCTCATCATGCAAATTTCCACCTTAGGAACTTAGAAAAAGATGAACAACTTAAGCCTAAAGTAAGTAGAGAGTTTTTTTTAATATTTCATTTTTGTGAAAATTTATAAGGAGATTAGGAATTACTAAAATTTTACCTCTGTATTTTTTACTTAAAGAAAAATTAGAATAAGAACATTTAAATAGTACATATGAAAGTCTATTTTTAAAAAGAAATATATCTCTAAATATTATCTTCATAACCAACTAGTTCCATGTATAAAAATCTACATCTGAAATGTTTAATATTAATGATTGTTTGTGTGAAATAAAATCTGGAGTGGTTTTCTTTATGTAGGTTTTTAACATCTTGAATATATCATAAACAAATTATTACCTTGAAAAATACCAAAAATAAGAATTTGCTTAAGTATCCAGTTTCTGGTAACATGGGTAAAGAACCCAAATTAGTTTGACTCATTTGAGTAACCTGATTTCAAAAGTATCAAAGAAGTGTATGTGGATAGTTCCCTAAATTGAGGGTTTCCACATCTTTTTTTCCATTCTTATTCAGCTTTGTGGCTATTTAAATTTTCAAAACACAGAGTGTTGAAAGTAAATGTCAATTCTAAAATATTTCATTTGGGAAAGCTGTGAAATAAACAGAAATGTTTTGACTGGCATGACATAAAGGATGAAATATGGCCTAGAAATTAAACTTCTCATTTGCTCTTCTATGATTCTTTCTCAAAAATTAGCAAGTACCTTTGAAAAGCCCACAGTAATACCTAGTGCTTTATATTTGTTAATTTGCTGTTATGTGTTTCAGGGTCAGAATCTATAGGAGCTTCTAAAGGGAAATATTCACCACTGTCACCCGTTTACACTATGTCTAATAGGCTAACATTTATAATTTTAATATAATTAAAAATCATTCAGAATAGTCTGTTTCACTCATTTGATCTAAAGAAAATGAAACCACCCTCAAATTTATGGCTACTTTGTGCCTCAGGATGCAGTTAACAACTAAATGAGTAAATTCATGTAATTATCTTCTAAATTTCAACAGTTCTCGGTACTAAATAAGCTTGTTTCATTTATAGAATTAGTTCCTACTGAATATGCTACATGTTAGATGTGCCAGCCTAAAGGGTTAGAACAGTAATATTCTGAGTCCAGGGCCAAGTTTCTGCCCTGTTGCATAATCTTTCATTTGCTATGGGAGGTAGTATATTTTGCATAAAGAATATACGCTGTTAAGTCTGACAGAGCGGCTTTAAATTTCAGCTATGCCTCTTATTAACACTATGAGTTTGGGCAAATTAATACCACTGAACTTCATAGAAACCTCCTTTATAAATAGGAATAATGGTAATATTTCATTTCCTGTTTGATGCAAGAGTTAAGTGATACAAAGATATATTTTTATCACATCAATTGCAAAATGCCCTCATTCCACTATACCAGAGTACATGTGGCAACTTAAGCCATGACACAACACTTTCTGATCACTTATTTCATACTTAGAGTTCTTTTTAAAAGTAATTTAATAAATATTTACTGTATATTTTTATGTATATATAGTGATAAAGAGCTAAGCAAATTGATTATTCTTATATCATTTTCATACTCAGTGTCCAACTCTGCTGTTATTGTTTTAACTTGTCATTGTCAATGTGCATTTTCCTAGACATTTTCTGTCATAAAACACAATGAGCAGCATTTCTCAACCTGCTCTTCTATTTTCTCCAAGATTTCCTTCCAAGATGATGACCTCCATTTGCATAATTTCTTTATTTTAAAGCAATTTTAGACTTAGAAACCAGTTTCAAAGTAGCACTGAGCATTTCCAGGTAATTTCACCCGGCTCTTCCCAAAGTTATGGCATATAACCATAGTATAATTCTCAAAACTTAGAAATTAATATTGGTAGAATACTATCAACCAAACTGCAAACCTTATTGAATTTCACCAGTTTTCCCATGAGTATCTCTGTTTCAGATCAAATCAGAGTACTACCATTGCATCGAGTTGCCACTGTCACTGTAATAGCCCTCTTCATGTTATAGTTCCTCACTTCTTCCTAGTATTTCATGCCCTTGATACCTTTGAAGAGTCAAGGTCAGATATTGTGTGTTTGTCTGATCTTTTCTCATGATAGAGGTTATGAATAATTGGGTAGTATATCATATTCATTTTCTATTTCTGCTATGAAATATTACCACAAACCAATTGACCTAAAACAAAAGTTTATCATCTCACTCCTCTATAGAAAATCAGCCAAGGGATTTCCTTGATGGCACAGTGGTTGAGAGTCCACCTGCCAATGCAGGGGACATGGGTTCAATCCCTGGTCTAGGAGGATCTCACATGCCGTGGAGCAACTGAGGCCATGTGCCACAACTACTGAGCCTGATATCTAGAGCCCATGAGCCATAACTACTGAGCCTGTGTGCCACAACTACTGAAGCCTGTGTGCCCTAGAGCCCACATGCCACAACTACTGAGTCCACATGCCGCAACTACTGAAGCCCGCGTGCCTAGAGCCCCATGTTCCACAACAAGAGAAGACACGGCAGTGAGAAGCCTGTGCACCTCAACGAAGAGTAGCCCCAACTCACTGAAAATAGAAAAAAGCCCAGGCGCAGCAACGAAGATCCAACACAGCCAAAAATAAATAAAATCTACAAAAAGAAAGAAAATCGCCAAACCAATCTTGGAGACAATAGAGGAGCAGAAATCCAAGTTGGCTCTGCTGATTTTTCCTGCTCCAGATTTCACAGGTTGAAATCAAGATGTTGGCAGAGCTACTTTCCTTACTGGAGGTTTTGAGAAAGCCTACTTCTAACCTGATTTAGGTGGTTTTCTGAATTCAGGTCCCATTTCCTTCCTGGCTGTCAGCCAGAGTTGATTTTGGCTTGTAGAGGCAGTTTATATTCCTTCTGTTGCCCTCCTTTCTCCACTCTTAAACCAGCAACTGGGGAATCGAGTCTTTCTCATTCTTTAAATCTCTCTGAAGAGATAGTTAATAGCTGAACTAACTTTTAGAAACAGTATTTTAGCTATAAAGCAAAAGACAAAATGAGGGTATAGCAACAATGAATTTAGTTGGTAAATTTGTTTCTCACAGGGTATGCGTTAACAATTCTTAGACCCTAGGGTTGAACAAACAATAAATATGTTGTAGATAATGAGAGCCAGATACCTCACTGTTGGATAAAGATAATGGCACACCATTAGCAATAGGCAATACCTTGGACCAGACCTTAGATTCTAAGGACCATTTTCACGTCTATATACTTTAATAATTTTTAATATCACTATAATTTATCAATGGAAGGTTTTCAGGGAACAACCGTACTCATTTATTTCTCAAATTATCTTTAAATTATTTGACATTTAAATGTCAAATTGAACATTTACAGTAGCACAATGCATATATTCAATTGTTTTGGAAACAAACATCTGTGACCAAGTCCCCATATGCACAGTAAAAGCATTTACACTGCAACTGCCTTCTGGTCAATAAATGTAAAATACTGTCAACTGTATGATGCATCCTCATTTCAGAGGTGAAAAATGTGAACTAAAAATGTGACTTAGAATGAATGAAATACTGTAAATATAAAATGCATGTGACATACTAGTCAATTAAGTCTGGATGGATCACCAACTTAAACTTGGTTCCCTCTTTTTGCTCAAAGACTAAAAAACCTTACCTAATTTCACATTGAAATTACATCCCCATTGCAACCCTTTTACCTCACTACACATCACTGACAAAAATCATTATAACAGTCAACCAGCATAAATGTGTACCCGAAGAAATCCATTTTCCCCAACAATTGAAACATTGATAAATATATGAATATATTTCAATGTAGACTAAAATAAAATTGTATGAATTGCTAATTCACTATGCTGAGATTACACAAGCACATATATTCACACATGCACACCCACAAATAATTTGTATCCATGACAGTTAAAACAGCTTTAGTATTGGAAGATGTCATAAGAGACACTCAAAATTTAAGCCCTTTAAACCAATTTAACCTAGATTCTAAATTGTGCCCATTCATTTAAAATACGTCTCCTTAAATCACTATCATTAAATTACTTCTCTGTAAAATTGGTTTTAAAATCAAATATATTTTTATTCATGTTATAAATCTTTCAGCATGGGCTCTTTTGGGGTTCAATTTTTTGATTTTAGTATATAATGTTCTCACATTGGATGAGGAGTTAATTAATAGTTTGTCACATTTCTGTCACAAATAAATTCTAAGAATGATGTATTTGATTGAATGGCAATTCATAACCTTGTACAAAAGCACACAATAATTTCAACTAGAACTAAGCCTCAACACATATGGTTCCTTTCCATTATCAGCAAATGACTACAGGATGAACAAATGATTACTTGGCAGTCATTCTGACTCTAGGAAAAAAGAATCATTTGAAAACATTTTAAGAACTATAGAATTAATGAAAAATATTATGGCTTATGGTTATGTAGACACTTGATTTTTCACAATTTACTGATCTTCTCATAACACTGTTTCTCTTTCATATAAGTTACTTGCTCAAAATCATTTGGAATGCCATTATAATTGTCCTAGAAGAAGGTATTTCTAAAAGTCAAATAGTCTGTCTTTGGGTAGCAAATAAGCTTTGGAACTGTTGGTACCTGATAAAATATTGCTATCATCTTTTTAATTTTATAAAATAAGTTTAGTATCAGGGTAGAAAAACAAGACAATTCTAATTCATTTAGAGGCAGTAGTACAGAAGAACAAACACATACTTTGGTATCAGAAGCCCCCAGTCATATTTCCATATGTGACTTTCTAGCCACACAGTCTTCAACATGTTATTTAACTTTTTCCTTAGTTTCCTGATCTATAAAATAGGAAAAATAGTAACACACCATAGCACTGCTGTGATCATCATGTTCACGTATATAAAGTTCCTGATATAACAATGCTCAATGAGTAGTATTTCATGGATTCAAATGATTTATAATTCATACATATAAAAAGATTTCTTTTCACATTTGTCTATTAAGCATTTCAATGAAAGATTAAAACAGACTTACCTTTAAATTATTTATACATACACTAGGCAGTTTCCATTGAATTCTATTTTATTCTAATATTTAACTTTTCATATATAATCAACTGCTCCAACGAATGTAAGTGCACCTTAACGGTAGAGACATTCTTTAATATTCTTGCCCACCCTGGCACCAGTCTTTTTGATAAAAGTCCTGAAGAGCTTAAAAACTGACTCTAATAAAAACCAAAATCAAATCAACAAAAAATACTTGAAGTGTTACAATCATTAGAGATGTTCAAGACTAGCACACAAAATCTTTCCATAATACAATTTACTTTTATTTTTGCAATTAGGTAGCTGTTTTTCCCTTAGACAATGAGGATGATCTTTTCCTGCCAAACTAGATTGTGGTGGCTTCACTGCATTGCAAACATCATGTTCTTTCACTAGAAACCTAACAGATAGTCACAACAGATACATGGATGTAGAGAGCTCTCAGACCTCAGAAACATGTATGCAACTTGTGACAAATTACAGTGTATCTGAAGCAGGTTTTTTTTTAATAAGTCTAAACTATAGACAATTTCTGATGAACAAGACCATAATTCTCTACAGTGAAAAATAAGAGCCATGGCACATAGAAGCAATTATTTTGCTGCCAAATACAGGAATAGAAGAGATCAGTGAACAAAGTAGAATTTTGACAATAAGTGAAAAAGGAAAATACACTAAAACAAGTCCCTTAATTACCCCAGCAAAGAATTTCATCCATATTTACTAAGATAGAAAATTAAAATAGCATTTGCAGTTTCTTTTATGTACGAATAATAATTGTGCATTTCCCTCCTGAGTTCATCACTTCTCAAGTTCATCTGCTGATTTATTTATAACATCTTGGGTTCAATTTCATTGAATGCAATTTTTAAATCCATTTCCTAAATCCCATGCAAAGTGTACCCCATATGAAAGAGTCAGGATCTAGGTTTTTTGGAATGACAGATCAGGTAAGCAGCATTCAATGTAGAATTTTCTTTCTCTTGTTTGGCTACATAATATACTACACAAATATGTGATATTGCTTATAGAAAGTGATTAAGTTTTATCAGATTTAATAGATATGTGCATAAACCCAACCAGTTACATAAAAACCTTCCTTTTTCCTTTCATTTTACACCATCCTAGTCTGTTTATATTTTCTAAGTACGTGCACAGACTATTCCTTTTTCTGAGAGGTCAACAGAGAATCATCTAGTCAGTGGAATTATGCACTATATTTCTACACACTTGTCTCTAAATCCTATTAAATGATATTTTGGAGAAAAAAAAACACCAGCACTTAAAAATGACATTTAGAAAAGAAAACAAATATTTTAAAGGAATTTATACCAGTATATAAATACATGTATTAGTTACTATGTATATAAGAAATTTATGTAGTATGCTTCAAAATAGATGCCAAATTTAAGCCTACCTCTTCAACTGTTTTGAAATGTTGAAAAGACAAATTTCATTCAAGAAACAGGTCAAGCAAAAATCTATTTGTGTCAGCAGAAAGTCAGTTTGGTGAACTGTCAGTAAATCCCTAACAGCACAGAAGGAAAAAGCTATTTCAGTGGTGTATGTGAAAGAGCCTAAGCAGCTAAAACTTCAGAGCTAGGAGCAAAGCCTACAAGGCTTGCATTTGGAAACAAAAAACAAACAAAACAAAAAACCCGCATATTTTGCTATACAGCAAAATGATGCCAAAACCTTTTTGCTTTAGAAACACTCCTGAGAACTAAGGAGATACACAACCAACAAATCCTCCCATTTTAGTCTGAGATTCCATTTGATACTTTAAATCAGTAAATGTTAGAGCTGGAACAACCTTAGAGAGTATGTTATCCAACCTCCTCATTTTACAATAAAAGGTTCACTGGATTTGGAGTCCAAACACCCGAGTTAATTTCCTAAGCAATATTTAATGGTCGAGTTTCCTTAAGCATGCCATTTAAACTCTGAGCCTCATTCCCTATCTACAAAACAGACAAAATGATACCTACATTACAGGTTTGTAATGATAATTGTATTCGTTTTCTATTGCTGCTGTAACCAATTACCACAAACTTGGTGACTTAAAACAATCTTATTATCATAATTCTGGAGACCAGAAGTCTGAAAAGGGGTCACAGGAGGCTAAAATCAAGCTATTGGCAGGCCTGAGCTCCTTTTGGTGGCTCTAGGGGAGCATCTGTTACCTTACCTTTCCCAGCTTCCAGAGGCTGCCCGAATTTCTTGGCTCCTTGCACCCTTCTTCCCTCTCTGCTACTGACTCACCTGATCCTCTCTCGCGTGCGCACGCGCGCCCTCTCTCTCCCTTATAAGGAATTTTCTGTACATTGGGCCCACCTGGATAAACCAGAATACTCTCCCCATCCCAGGGTCAGCTGATCAGCAACATGAATTCTGTTTTTAACCTTAATTCCACTTAACAACATACTCACAGGTTCTGGGGATTAGGACATGGGCATCTTTGGAGGGGGGGAATTATTTTGCCTACCATTACAACTACTCAAATAATACATCACAAAGTACTTTATGTGTGTAAACAATTTCTGTTAGGAGAAGTAAGGAAACAATGTTCAAGTCTGCTGTTAATCAGCAGCAGAACTCACCTTGGCCCCAGGTCTCCTAAGTACCAGACCAGAATGTTATACACCACCACTTGAGGGATCTTGCAGGAAGTACGTATAAGCAAGACCATAAAGGTGGCTTAGATTCAGTAACAGACACAGGACACATATCTGCCCCCAATACTGGAGAGACAGGCAGTTGATTACAGAGAATCATGGCTTTCTGGAGCAGAAACTCATAATCATAAACTGCCATAGGAAAAATTGCTGGGGGGGAAAAACCTAAACTCTAACTGACACATTGTTGGAGGCTGAGTGCAGACAACTCTGATAGTTAAAAATTCCAAGGGTACCCAGTCTTGGGGTTCCCACAATATTGTGAGATTCACCTAGAGAGCTCAACCAGATTCCCACAGTAAATATCAGAGAAAAATTCCTTTTTGCTTCCTGACGGGAGAGGGAAAAAGAAACCCTTTTGAAATATGCCAGATAACTCTGCTCTTCTTAACAAGGACTACTCTCAGCAGAAACTAATTAAGAAGAGCCTAACCTGCTGGTGTTTTATCAGAGCCTACCTGACCTGAGAAAAGGAAACACCAAACTCCAGTTGGTTCTAGCGTTCCACAGGGAAGATGGGAAATACTCAAATCCAGCCCACACTAGCCACCCTGCTCCACCTAAGTGAGGAGAAGAAACTGAGAAACACTTTTGAAGTTCTCAGTCCAGAGGCATAGGCTTCCTGAAAGACAGAGACCTAATCTTAAAACTATAGGATAAGTCCCCTGCACTCACACCTCACTACCACATAATTAAGGTCTATTTACAGCAGTGTCTTTTACTTAGTCTATCATGTCCAGTTATCAAGAAAAAAAGTATAAGGTATACCAAAAGACAAAAACACATTTGAAGAGACAAAGCAAGCATCAGAACCATATATGGCAGAGATGTTGGAATTATCAGACCAGGAATTTAAAACATCTGTGATTAATATGCTAAGGGCTCTAATGGATAAAGGAGAAAAAATAAGAGAACAGGTGGATAATGTAAGCTAAAAGATGGAAATTCTATGAAAGAACCGAAAACAAATGCTAGATAAAAAACACTGTAAGAGAGGAGAAGAATACATTTGATGGGTTTATTGATAGACTGGTCAGGCTGCGTATATATCAATAGAATCCTCAAAAACTAAAAAGCAAAGAGAACAAAGATGAAAAACACAGAACAGAATATCCAAGGACTATGGAACAACTACAAAAGGTGTAACATATGCATAATGGGAATACCAGAAGGAGAAAAAAAGAGCGAAAGGAATGAAAGAACTATTTGAAACAATAATGACTGAAAATTTTCCCAAATTAATGTCAGGCACTAAACCATAGATCCAGGAAGCTGAGAGAAAATCAAGCATGATAAATCCCAATAAAGTAAATCTAGGCATGTCATTTTCACACTACAGAAAATCAAAGAAGAAAGTCCTTAAAAATATTAGAGGAAAAAAAAAAAAACCTTACTTATAGAGGAACAAATATAAAAATTATGTCTGACTTCTGCTCAGAAAACACATCAGTAATAAAGTGGAGTGAAATATTTAAAGTGCTCAGAGAAAATAAAATCCACCAACCTAGAATTCCATACCCTGAAAAATTATCCTTCAAAAGTGAAGAAATTAACACTTTCTCAGACAAACAAAAATTATTGCCAGTCAACCTGCCTTGAAAGAAATGGTAAAAGGAGTTCTTTAGAGACAAGGAAAATTATATAGATCAGAAACTCAGATCTACATAGAGAAAGGAAGGACATCAAAGATGGAACAAGTGAAAGTAAAACAAAAACTTTTATTTTTCTTATTCTTAATTGATCTAAGAGATAAGGTTGTTCAAAAGAATAGAAACAATGTATTTGACTTTATATTATAAATGTATATATACACATATATAAGTGAAACGAATGACAGCAATGATATAAGGGAGGGAAGGAAGAATTTAAATTATCTTGTTTTTATAATGTACTCACACTACCTGTGAAATTGTATAGTATAAGTTAAAAGTGGACTTGGATTAGTTGTAAATGAATATTGAAAACTCTAGGGCAACCACTTAAGGGTGGGGGGGAAGAACTGATATGCTAAGTATTATTAATCTGTGAAGCTAACACTTGTCAAGTGGTGCACAGGGTGCCGGATGGTGAGCCATGGTTCAACAATAGACTGCAAGAGAAAGTGAAATAGAGAAATTATTACTCACGGGTCCTGGAGGAAGTACCTGACAAATCTCGAGGGACCACAGGGAGAGATCAAGAAAGAGTGCAGACAGAGGGAGAGACAGACCTGGGGCCCATGCTTTTATTAGGGTATGTGAGTGGAGCAGTTTGGGGTTCCCACACTAAGGCTTGTATTAGTCAATTCAATCCAAAAGAGTGGTATTTTGGTAAGCCCCGTGGAGGTCTTATATAAGAGGTATATAAGGGGAAGGTATTGGGAGGCAGAGGAGACTGTTGATCACAAGGGCTATTGGGGAAATCATATCAGGAACTTAACATTTACTTGTGACTGCTGCAGCTGTTATTTAGAGCACGTACAATACTTGCATGAAGGGATAGTGTCAGTTTAAGGTCACTGCAGGCTGCATGACCAAATAGAATAGATGCCAAGGAAGCAATGCCATGGAGAAGCTTAACTAAACCCTCAAAACTAAGGAAGAATAGAAAATGGGATAATATAAAATGCTTACTTGAAGTCACAAAAGGCAGAAAAAGAGGAGAAGACAAGATTAGGAACAAAGAACAAAGGCCACAAATAGAACATACTAACGAATATGGTAGATATTAATCCAACAATATCAAGAATCAGTTTAAATGGCAATGGTCTAAATGTACCAATTAAATGATGAAGATTGTCAGGGTGGATTAAAAACATGACTCAACTATATTTTCTCTACAAGAAAACCATTTTAAATATAAAGACACATATAGATTATAAGTAACTGGAAGGAGGGTAACATAGTATGATAACACTAATCAAAAGAAAACAGGAATAGCTATTTTAACTTCAGACACAGAAGACTTCAGAGTAAGGACAGTTTTTAGAAATAATGAAAAATGTTACATAATGACAAAGGAGTCAGTTCTCCAGGAAGACATAACAATTCTTAATGTGTATGTGACTAACAGAGCATCACACTATGTGAAGCAAAAAACTGATAGACCTGAAAAGAGAAATAGATGAATCTGCTATCATAGTTGGAGACTTCAACAATCCTCTCTCAGAAATGGACAGATTCAGCAGGTAGAAAATCAGTAAGAATGTGGTTGAACTCAACAACACCATCAATAAACTAGATATAATTGACACCTATAGACCACTTTATCCAACAACAGCAGAATATGCATTTTTTGCAAAATCTCATGGTACATTTGCCAAGATAGACCACATTCTGGGTCATAAACATACCTTAACAAATTTAAAAGAATAGAAATCATACAACGTCTGCTCTCAGAATATAGTGGAATGAAATAGAAATCAATAACAGAAAGATAACTATATAAATCCAAAATAAATAGATGTTAAATATGATACTTCTAAATACTTAGGAATCAAAGAAGAAATCTCAAGAGAAATTTTTAAATATTTGAACTAAATGAAAATAAAAACATAATTTATCAAAATTTGTGGGATGCAGAGAAAGCAGTACTTCAAAGAAAATTTATAGTGTTTAATGTACATATTAGAAGTGAAGAAAGAACTAAAATCAATAATCTAAGTTTCCACCTTAAGAAGCTAGAAAAAGGAGAGAAAATTTCATCCAAAGTAAGTAGGACAAAAGAAATAATAAGAATTAGAGCAGAAATCAGTGAAATCGAAAGAGGAAATCAATACAACCAAAAGCTGGTTCTTTGAAAGGATCAATAAAATCTACAAGCTTCTAGCCAGATTACTTAAGAAAAAAAGAGATGATACAGATATTTAGGTAAGACTTTGGACTTTAGATTTTAGAATTGATGCTGGAATGAATTTAGACTTTAGGAGGTATTTGGATGGAATGAATGTATTTGGCATGGTAGAAGGACATGAATTTTGCATATCCAGAGGTGGAATATTGTGGACTGCATATTTGTCCCTCTCCATTCATATGTTGAAACCCTAATTCCCAGTGTGATGGTATTTGGAAATGGGGTATCTGGGAGATAATTAGGTCATGAGGGTGGAGCCCTTATGATAGAATTAGTGTCCTTATAATAAGGACAGGAAAGAGCTTCCTCTCTCTCTCTCTCTGGATGCCTCATCTGTTCCTCACTCTTTCCCTGCACGACCTCTCCCCTCTGCTAAGTAAAGACACAGTAAGTAGGCAGCTCTCTACAAGCCAGGATCCAGACACCAGACTTTCCAGTGCCTTGATCCTGGACTTCCCACCCATCAGATCTGTGAGTAAGCCATCTAGTCTATGGTATTTTTATTATAGAAGCAAGAAATGACTAAGACAGAAAGTAATACCACTTCCTTTCCAATTCTGAGTAGTTCTATATAGTCAAAGATTTGAATTTTTGTAGGTAATATAAGTTGGATCACTCAACACAGATTTCAGTTCCTTTATTTTTATCTTTTTCTTACCTGCTCCAGTGACTGGAAAACTAAAATGCATTTTCCTATGTTGCTAGATGGGTCAGAACATCAGCATTTTTCCAATAAGCCATAAGTAGAAGTACACAAGTACCATATTTTCTTTTTACTTCCTTCTAACTTCCTGGAATATATGTTATATCTGTAGCATAGCAGTTGTCACTAAGGATGATGGAGCAGAAAGAGAGAAAGCTCTTGGTTCCTTCATGTAAGTTTTCGGTTGCTATACTGCTTCTGGACTACCTACTTCCAGACTACTCTCATGCAAGAAAAAAATTAAGCCTCTTATTTACCTAAGTTCCTATAGTAGAGGTTACTGCAACGCACAGAAGAATTCTATCCTAATTGATGTACAGATCAGGGAAAAATTATACTTCTACTCCAGAGGCCTTTATGGATGTCTTTCTCCAAAGGCTTTTATGGATTCCTCTGTATGTGATTAAAGAATCGCTATCATTCTTCCTTTGTATTTTGTAACTTTGGAATAATGCTAGTATCAATTGGCTGTATGTTTCATTTACCTGAAAAGATCCTCACAAAGCTGTGTGTCTTTGAAGAGTAAAGAGAGTGCAATATTTACATTCTCTATTACGTTTAGGACAGTATTTTTTTAAGTAAATGCATAAATATATTTTATTTGAATTGAAGAATAAAGTAGAAAATCATAGTAAAAGAATATATGAAAAAGAATGTAAAAAAAATAATATATATATATGTATAACTGAATCACTTTACTGTACACCCAAAACTAACACAACATTGTAAATCAACTGTATTTCAATAAAAATTTTTAGAAGAAAAAGAATACTTTATGAAGATAAGTTTATTTTTCCTTAATGATAAAAAATACTTCATTTTAGACAATTAAAATTAGACAAGGAATAAAAAATATTTGAACCATATTATTTGTTTTTCATTTTATCTCAGAAATGCAATTATGATTTAAAAGTCTGTGTATTTACCAAGAGAATATAGTTGTTGGTTTAGCCTAAAGCATCAACACTTTCTAGCATCTATTAATTTTCTGGAAATGTCTTATGTCTCAATCATTATTGCTTAATTAAAATAGTTAACTTTAAAAGATGACAGATGTACCAAAATTCTTTTGAGCTTGAAATATTTTTCTATTTGTTTTAATACAGAAAATGTTGAATTGGGACAAAAAGTGGCAATAGGTAAAACTAACTTTGTAACTGACAGCTGAATTGAGTGCAAGAAATACAAAGGAGGCCAGCACAATGATGTAACTTTTAAAATTAATCCTCCTCTTTCATTTAGTTTTTGGTCTAAAATATGGGTCATGGAGAATTTTGCAACAATTTGAGCCAGAGTCAACCAACCCTCTCAGCAACATTCATTAACTTTTTATATCATTACCATCATTTACTAAAGAATTGTTCTCAAAATTCAGCAGGAAAGTTAATTGCATTCTTGACCTCCAATTTCTACCTGCTTTCCATTGGTTATCAGTGTGAGTGAGGAAAATTGAGAGGCAATTCACAGGAATTTATAAGTAATGTGAATATTTAATGTTACCTTCCCTTTCACTCACCAAGATTTAGACTGACATAATTACCTTTGTCTCCAGAGTAAAAAGGACCCCAAAACATTTGCAGAGTCATCTCCTATGAAGTTTCCTTTATAGATGCAAGGGACTTGAATATTCTGTTCTCAGTTGAAAAACATAAAAGAAATATTGTGTTAGACATAGAAATAACTCTCAAGGAATAGCAGAGAACTATAGTATATTCAGTACTTCATCCCTTCAACTAATGATGTTAATTTTAAATTAGCTGACCATTTACCTTGGTAGACACAAGTATGTTTCAGGCAGAGAATCCTCTAGATGCAATATAGTTTGAATTCTTCTATTTTTTTTGAAGGTGAGGAAATTATATGGAGAAATCATTTTTTGTCTGAATGATTTTAATTCATTCAGAGACTACAGTTTATAGAATTACATTGACACCAAGTTACTGAATTTCCATGACAATAAAATGTTTAAATTCCACAGTTATTGTTCTCATGTTAATTATATTTTGAGATCAAAGAGGATCTGAAGAGAACTACTGAGTACCTTCACTTTATGAAAATTCTAGCCATTTTATAATACTTAAAGATACGATGAACTCTCTGGTTACATATTGTCAACATTACATATATTGGATAACAAATGGATATATCTTAGTCCAGTTCCAGTGAAAGCCAAATTGGAACACAGGGTTCAAATGTTTTGGAACAATGTCCTTGCTCTGGACTGGAACTCAGTCCTCTGACCTTTCATGACCTAAAGGAATTGGCTTATGATTATTTGATTATGGAGGCTAAAAAGTTCCAAGATCTGCAGCAAGCTGAACGTCCCAGAGACCTGATGGCATGATTTCAGCTAGAGTCTGAAGACCTAAGAACTAGAAATTTGATGATGTAAGTTCCAGCCTGAGGGCCATCAGGTTTGAGACCCAAGAAGAACGAATGTTTCAGGTTGAGGCCAAAGGTAGGAAAAGACTAGAGTCCCAATTCAAGTAGTCAGGCAGGAGGAATTTCCTTTTATTAAACATTTTCGTTCTATTCAAGTCTTCAGTTGATTGGATGAAGCCCACCCATATTTGGGAGGGCAACCTGCTTTATTCAGTCTACCAATTAAAATTAATTAATCTCAACCAGAAACATTCTCACAGATGGACATTCCCAGAATAATGTTTAAACAAGTGTCTGGGTACCCCATGGCCTAGTCAAGTAGACACATAAAATTAACCATCACAGGGATCTACTGCCTGCACCAAGAAAAGAAAAGAAAATCTGAAGACTGAGTTAAAATCTGAAGAATGATGAACCATGGTTTCATCAACTGATATTTTTTTCTAATGTTAGTTGTTAGGATAACTAATACAGATAAACTTGTTATATTTAAATTCTACACTGTCAAAGAGAAATTGTACTAAACACTTGTTAAAAATGGTAAGGAAGACTTTATTCAAGAATATTATAATATGGGTCAAGGTTATTGCCATAGGGAAGAAAGACTGAACTCAACTAAAGGCAAAGAGTTTTTAAGTACTGATGTGAGTTAGTGGAAAAGTCCTAGAGGACATGAGAAGGGACGTTGTTCAGTGTGATTAGACCATCTCTGCTAATTGGTACTTAAAGAAATTAGGCTCATACCTTCCTATAGAGACTGGGAGACAGGGACCCAATCCTTCTTTGTAATTATATTTCAAAGGGATAGCTCTGCTCTCAAATTCGTGAGAAAGACATTCTTAGGATGCAAAATTTACAACAGGCTGGGAGAAAATTTACACCTCAAAAAGGCAGAAAAGGAATTTACAATTGCAAGTTTTCCAAAGTACATGCTTTAAGAAAAGGGAGGTCAGGGGCCTATAGTCTAACCAGCAGAGGCTCATCTTTGCAGGCAAACAGCTGGAAGATGGCTGCACGCTTTCTGATTACAACATCCTGAAAGAGTCTACCCTGCACCTGGTCCTCCATCTGAGGGGTGGCTGTTAATTATTCAGTCTTGCATTCATAATGCCCAATGATGGCATCACTCTGCACTCTAGCCATTTGCCCCAATTTAAGATTAGAAATGACCAGTTTCAGTAATAGCTGAACCTGTTCAAAATGTTAATAAAGGTTTTGTTGCATGGTTAAAAAAAAAAAAAAAAAGGGAAGAAAGCTGTGAAAAGTTTAGTCAACCTCAGGGGAACATTAAGGATGCCTTGGTCAATGCCAAAACTTAAAACTCTCGAGCTTATCATTAAAAGAAAAAAATGGGGATAAAGGGATATGGTATATCATTGCTAAATGCATACATTGCAGGATTATTTGTAAAAACTAAGAATTTTTATACTTAATTCCCTCATTTTTTTGCCACCAAATATTTAAAATTTGCCTGTTATGTGTCAACCAATGGTAGTATATACACTGCAGTGTGCTTTGAATATATATGAGATAATACTAATTAGCTGAAGCAAGTGATACCAGATTACTAGGTAATAACACTAAGTTTACTAGCATCCAGGGGACTTTTATAGCCACAAGCAGATGGAAGAGTTTTTAATCTACATTGAATAAAATTGACAGATAAAATGTTTACCTATTCCCTCTTGTTCTTGCTTCTTCATTATTGCACTTGCTTTCCCAAAAATTTTCTCCAAAAGATCTACATACTCAACGTTAATATTTCCCTTTATATTCTTAAAATTAGGAATAGCAGGTAAATTAAATGCATTTTGCTCTAAACAAAAGACAATATAATGCATGCTCTAGTGTTTTGGTTTTTTTTTTTAACTTTAGTATAGGTGATGATTCTGAGAAACAAATCTAGGGACTAAATATTTTGTATCCAACAGTATATTCTATATTACACCATATCTATGCAATAGTATAATTACATATAATAACATATCAAATTTAAGTTTCTTAAAATGCTAAATAATTGTGTAAATTATATGCTGTATTTCATCTCTTTTGTATTGTCCAGAAATATCCTAGTTTGTTTCTCCAGTTAGCAATACTTTAGCTCATATCCTCTGACCAACTCTAATTGCACTTCTATTCCATTTCTTTCACTGAATAATTTATTCATTTATTCAGCAAATATTTATTAAACACCAAGTACATATCAGGCATTGTGATAATTACTGAAAATACATAGAGAAATTAAGTACACTCAACGAGTTCTCATAATCACAGAAAGCAAAGTGACTAGGCCTGAGGGAGACAGAAGTTTTCACAGAGAAAGGGATATTTGATTTAATTACTTAAGACAGAGTGGAAGTTTCTTTGTTATCTTCTGGTATCCAGTGGGGTGAAAAAGCATCATAAATGCACAGTGGTAAATGATAAGGCTTTTCCAGTTTGTGAGAGATGCTTATTCAGGAGAATAAATAAGTAAGGGTTAGAAAAGATAAACTGTAAGCACAAATGTAGGCTTATATTACTAAATGTCTTATTAAGGAAAAATTATTTTTTCTGATGATACAACAAAGGAATATTCCAAAAAATGTATAAGATTTTTTGATAAAGTAATAAATGCTCAACCTGCATATAATTCTTAAAAATACTTACTTAGGATCTCTTTTACATCAAAAATCATGGCATATTTTAATGACACTCAAGGGTAACAAAATCCAGATAAGTTTTAAAATATTTGGTTAAATAAATTCCAGAAATAAGCTATCACTGCTTATATAATGATTATTTTCATGTGATTACAAGATATTCATGTAAACATTGAGTGAGAAATGATCCAGCTATCCAGCTAAACCTTGTATGTGTATAAATTATGCATTTTGAACATACCTTACATATAACACATATAATATGAGCATTAATTTAATCAAAAGAATTAAGAAATTTTAAAATATCTCAATGTGTAAAAACTAAAAATCCCTAGGAAAAAAATGCCAATCAATCATTAAAGAGAATAATAAGAGTCTCAAATCTAAATGAAAATTGTTGACTATAAATGGGAATATAAATCAATTAATAAATAGAAAAGCAATAAACAAATAGAAACATCAGATCAAAATATTATCAAGCATTAATCAAAGTGGAAAAGCATGCTCCAAAATATGCATTCCAATTATCTCTACAAAGCAAAATATTGACAACAATAAACACTTTGAATACATACAATACTAAATAATTCATAACTATTAAAATCTGTTAGAAAAGAAAACATTGAATATATGATACACTGGCTACATCTAGTTATTCTATTGAAGAATTGTGAAAGCTGTAGTATTTCTGTTTTCATTTAAATAGAACTTTGGTAAAACTATGTGAATTCATAGAGTTGTTAATACCAGTGAAATGGAATATGTCTCTGAAACTTTAGGAAAAAAAAAATCCCAGTAAACAGATAGTCATGACTTCAGACATCTGAGTTTTGCAGTGTAAAGGAATAATTTCATTCAAACATTAAATCATAATTTAGAAATGTAGAAGACTATTCATACATTTATCATAGTTCAATAAGATAATGCATTCACATAGGAATGGGGTAATCTACTCCCTCAGTTAAATAGTGCCTGCTTTAAAAATTATCAAATTTAAAATTTTATTTTATGGGTCAATAAAAGATCATACACGAGATAAGGTATAATTAAGAAAATAAGACATAAATGGCATACTAATAGCCATCATTTAGTTTATAAAAGCCTTTTGACAGTTGTCAAGATGTTAGTTAAAATTAAAAATCATTCATCAGCTTAACTTATCATGACTTTATCAATTTGGTTTTCCAGGCTATTAAAGGTGCATTTCTCTTGTACTAAATTTTTCTGCAATAAGACTACTGGCTACTAATTTAAAGAGCATTGAGATAATCATTGTTTAGATTTTAATTAGATAATACATTAGGCTGGTTATTGCAGTGAGTATCCAGCCAACAGTATATATAATAAAACAGTTGTGGTAGTGGTAAATATATACAACACTATATAATTATACATATATAATATATAGGTATATGTGTTCTATATAATAGTATAATAACATATATTACTATTATATAACATAATATTTGTGGTATATGCACACATATATATTACCATTACTAATTACAATAATGATAATGATCACATAAATAATAGCTTAATACATACCTTATAGTATTATTTTGTATTATATTATTTTATATTAACATATAAAATAATTTTAATAGTACTACTAATAATAACAGTAATGAACAAACATGTTATCAGGGATGAAGACAAAGTCTGTTCTTAATAACAGAAACTCTGAAATCACTCCAACGTGAGCTAAATCTCCAATTTTGTGGCCTTGGTGCAGAGGAGATTTTTTTAAGTGTCTGATTTTCCAACAAGAAACCACAAAGAAAGGTAAAGTAGCTTCTATATTGTGAATCATAAAATATTATTATTATTTCCTGTTTTGGAAATCAAACAACTTTATATATCTAGGTTTCAAAGAATGAGTATATTTTCATTTTAAATGCTCTCAAAATTATCAATAGCTTTGCACTCACAAATATGATGTGACAGAAAAGTTTTGATTTCCAATATTATTAAATTGTTCCCCCTAAGTAATGAAAATGAACAGAACCAATAAAAAGAGTCTCATTCTTTTAAATGAGGCGTGAGTAGAGAATAAACCAGGAAGAAACAATCCACCACCACTTTCGGAACAGCCATAAAAGAGCAGGACTACTTGCAAAGAGCCAACATCTCATGGATGGGAAATGAGGAGAACGGCATAACAGGGATGATGTGCCGTCAGGACTGGGACTTCTAGAGGACACCCCCTCCTTCAGATGATGCTCTGAGCCCCTTAAGAATACCTATAGGAGCTGGTTAAGTGGCCCAAAATAGAGGCCCTAAAGCAACCAATTGATTACCATCATATCCTATCATATACCATCATATATCATATATCATACATCATATATCATATATCATATATCATATACCATCATATCCTATCAGCACCTTTCTAAGGAAGATGTCCAGATTGTAAGAAATACTTTCCCAGGACAAAGGATAGAAGCAAAGGAGTATGAGCAATTCGTATCACTTTTCTCTTTTTCATTTTTATCCATAATGCCCAAATTAGTAGGCCTCTTTTCTCTCTGTAGGGTTTGGTGTATGAAGAGTGTAAAATTTATTGAAAACATCTTGGGAGACTGGATAAATGTATAATTGGTTCTCTTAAATCAATTAAAATTATATTGAATCTATTCCACAGTAGCTAGTACAAGCTAATTAACATTTCCAATCTCAGTTTCTTCAGGTGTAACACAGGCATATAAATTATATTGACTCCATGGGGTCATTATGAGGATTCAATGCTATAAAGCTGAAGTCAGCAAACTTTTTTCATGAAAAGCCAGATAGTAAATATTTTCTACTGTGGGCTATATAGGTCCAATCTCAGCTCCTCGATGCTGCTGTTGTAGCATGAAAGTAGCTACAGACAATATGTAAAAGAATGAGTGTGGCTGTGTTTCAATAATTATTTATAAAATCAGGCAGCAGATGAGATGTGGATTATAGACCATAGTTTGCTGATTGCTGCTATAATGCATGAAAAAGATTTACCACAGATCTTGTAACATGGCACAACACTGTCATCAAAAGTTATTATTATTATTGGATCCTAACTTAATATATCTATTTAATTTCAATAATATTAGTTAATGGTAATTGAAAGCTCACTCTTTATTTATTCAACAAATATTTAAAGAATGTCTCTCATAAGTAAGTCACTGTGTCAGGTTATTTAGATACTATATCTCCTCTGAAGTAGTCAGTTGGGTGTAGTCCATAAAGGTAGGCCTCAGAGCAGAGAGGAGTTAAGAAGTGTAGGGAATGGATCAGAGGGACAAAAGGACATTAGAAGATATATATTATCTTAATTAATCATCATTAAAACAGTTAACTTGAATACTAGGCTTCTCCTTTTCTGAAGCAGAAACTGAGGCCAAAAGAAGTATTGTACAGAAAGCCACCTAGCTACTAAGTAACTATTATTTGAACTCAGAGTCTTCAGAAAATAGAGCCCATGTTCTTATTCTTCTGCCTCTATGTTCTGCTGCCTGCCTTGAAATATGGATAAGATCTCAGAAATGCTGAACTCAAGGATCTCAGTATCTCATGTAACTCTATGAAGGTTAAACTAGGCATATCTGGGGGCCCTTGAGGAGGCAGAAAAAATAGAGCCAATTAACTGAGTGGCTCAGAGTGGCTGACTGAATTCATATGTCTATTTCCTAATATGTCCTCAGATTATTTGAACTGCTAGAATATTTATTTTTTAAAAAGAATTAATTTCTATTTCCAACAACTTGGTAAAATATGTAATAAAAAACATTCTTTGTTAAAAAAATACAAATGATGTGTTAAAATTTTAAATATCATCTCAAAACCTGAATAAGGAAAACAACTAGAAGACAGAGAAGATAAAGAAGCAAGATTACAAAGAGACAAGAGAATAGACACCTAAGCAGCTATTTTCCCTGAGGGGATCTTCTAAATCTAGTTTAGAGTCTGGGTTTTAATTGACCTCAAGAGCATGGAAAGTAGGAGATAAAGCTTGGGGCTACTATAATCACAAAAAGTATATAAATATAGTTTATAATTTCAAAATTAGTAAGGTAAAAAATGGATTGAAGCAAAGCAAAACACAGTTAAAAATCAAAAGAAATCAAGAAAGTATTAAATTGAAAAAGAAATAAAAAGTATTATATACCAAACAGGAAAAAAAAAACACAAATTAAGACAATGGTTTATAAGCTATTCATGTACTGATGGAAAATTTATGAAAACTAGTTATGATCAGGGCAGTAAAAATAGAACCAAAGAATTTAGAAGTTAATAATAAAAATGTGAATAAAACATGCAATGGATTTAGAAATATGTATATTTTATAAAACACCTCAATTTTAAGTAATCTATGGATTAAGCAAGACATTGTAATGAAAATTTTAAAATCTATAGAACAAAATCATAATGAAAATACTACCTAATAAAACCTGAGATATAGCTGAAGTGAAATTTTAGAAGTAAATGTATATAAAGTTTAAAAACAGGCATGGAATCCAAAAAAAAAAAAAACAAAAAAAAAAAAACAGGCATGGATAAGTAGTTTTATTTTGCATCTGGGATTGGAAATCCTGAGGTGTTAGTAGTGCTCTATTTCTTTGTCTGGGTACTGTTTACATTGGTATTTTACTTTGTGTACAGTTGTGCATTTAGGATTTCTGCACATTTACGTATGTGAACAAGCAAAAAGCTTAAAAAAGAAGAAAATCTCAAGGATAGCCAAGTTAGCCCTGAAGATAAATCAGGCAGAGGATTTGTTCTACAAGATACTAACATAATATGAATATACAAATAACAACAGTGTGATAGTTTCATATTAGCATAGAGACAAATAAACAGATGCAATAGAAGAGAGAACACAACTCCATACATATTGAAACCTGAAATTTGATAAATTGACTTGCATTATACATTATACAAAAGCATCAATTCTGGATGAATTAAGGTCTTAAGTATAGAAGCCAACACTAAAAGCTTTAAAGAAAATGTAGAATAGTTTCAGTCACTTTAGGGTACAAAGAGAAACTTAAGTAGGATTCCAAAAGTCATAAACCATTAAGGAAAATAAGTTAGTAAAGTCAACTGCATAAATTTAAGAACATCTGTTTACTAAAAGATACCATTCCATGAGTAAAAAGATAAACCACATGCTGAAAAAAGACTTTGTAACACATATAACTGATAAAACACTAGTAACTGGAATATATAAAGAACTCCTATGAATCAATCAACAATAAACTCAAAAGACTACAACAAACATTTGATATAAGAGGAAAAAACAACAGGTTAATAAATGTATGAAAATATCCAAAACCTTATCACAATTTAGAGAAATGTACATTAAAACTACAATGAGATTCAATCTCACACCAATTATCAAAAATTAAATATATATAATACATTTAATATGCTTATATTAATATTATTGAATATTTTATGTAAATATTACATGTGTATGTATATCTCCCTAATAAGTAGTGGTGAAATGTGGATCAATAGGAACACTCACGTAGTGCTGGTTGAAGTATATATTTGTCTAACCAGTTGAGAAAACAATCTGGGATTACTTACTAAAGTTTGAATATGACAATCTTCTATGATCCTGAAATTCTTCTCCTAGGCCTAGCAATACACATTTACATGCACATTAAAGGATGGAGATATACAGATGTAGATATAGATGTAGATATAGATGGAGGTATAGATATAGATATAGATATAGATATAGATAAACACATACATAAGACCAGAATTTGGACAGTAAGAAGAGGTGTGTGTGTGCATGTGTGTGTGTGTTTGTGTGTGTATCTGGACAGGGGGTAGGGTGAAAATACCAAACTCAAAGCATGGAGTTAAATGGAACTCAAGATACAGAGGGAAGAAATTCCTACCTGCCTTTCTCTCTTGGCCCTCCTAAAAAACTCGTAGTAAGGCAGTCAGCTTTATACTTCCTAAATAGCAGTACAGAGCATCCTTCTTTGGGGGAAAAAGAAAAGAAGAAAAAAACTAAAAATACTGACAGATTGAATATATGTTTATATAAATACAATTAAAATTTATTATTTAAAATTAATGAAATTTGACTACTCATTGTTAAAAACACAAAAACAAAGAGTGTTAATTTACACTACCCCAAACCTGAGTCTTTAGAGCTCTTCTCTATCAATTCTTCTGTTGATCACACCTATTTCCTCTAATGACTCTCATGCAATCACCGTCTCCACTGGACCAGACCATGTACCCTAGCTACTTGCTTACAACTCCAAACTTGATAAATCCATTCAAACTTAACAAGTCAACAGAACTCTCGATTCTACAAATCTCTAATCACAACTTGTTCTTCCTTCCGCGGTCCCTAACTTTGTATGTGACACTATCATTCTCCTTTTGCTCAGGCCCCCAAACCTGTAGCCCTCTTTGATTCCTGTCTTTCTTTCACACAACATGTCAGCAAATTCTTTGTACATCAAAAGATACTTCATAGCGTCTTCTCCCAGGCTCCTGACCTAGTCCAAGCTATCATCTTCTTTGATCTTGACTATGCACTTCCAAACTTGCAGCCAAGCACTACCTCTTGCATCCCATACATCAATTATCCATACAACAGCCAGAGTGCACTTTTAAAATATATTTTTAACTAAGTTACTGCTCTGCCAAAAACCCTTTAATGGTTTCTCACGTCACCCGGAGTAAAACCCAAAGGTTTTACAAAAGTCTTCAAGGGCTCATTACATCTGGGCCCTGGCAACCTCTCCTATGACACCTTCTGCCATTTTTGTCTTTGCTCCTTTTGCCTCCTTACTATTTCTCTAACACACACTAAGGCTTTAGCTTACAGACTGGAGGTTTTGCTATTCCTGCTGCCTAAGCACACTTATCCACATTGTACCCATACAGCTCTCTTCTTCACTTTATTGTCCTCTGTTCATGTGTTATCTCATCCGAGAAGCCTTCGCTACCTGAGGTTCATTATTAGCGTCCATTTTCCCCCACTATCCCTTTCACTCATTCATTTATGCTGTATTCATTTTAAAAATTCAAATAAAATTTGAACATCTATGGTAAATCAGTCCCACTTTTAGGCATCAAGAACATAATACAACCAATCAGATATAAATTTGGAAGTATATGTGCCCGATGGCATTTCTGGAATTCAATATCAACAACAGCAAAATTCCTTTGATATGTTTAATTTTGGAAAAGCAAAATAGAAAAACACACAGGCACAAAGATAAAGGGCATGAATATATGTAAAGAAGCCAAGTTGCCACAATGTCTCTGCTGTGGCCTCATTATGCCTGCAATACTTCACCAGTCAGTGATTTAGGGAAGTCCATCCTCACTCTCACATCTCCTAAAACATGTTTCATTAGGTGGCTATCTTTATTGTTCTAATTCTAAACCTGACAAGTTAGATCCCATTCTACTTTTCACAATTGTGAAATTGCTCTCCCCAGATATATTCTGCACTATTAAATTAAGCAGCCCTCCATTAGTAAAACTGATTCTCAAACATAATTAATCAAGAGGAAAGAGAGTAGGAAATAAGAAGAGACTTAACATCACTTTCATTTTCCTGAGGCAAGTGATCAGAAATCAATATGACTGAGCTTTTTTTCCTACAAACACTCACCAAAGTAAAAATAAGGCAAGACAACTTAAGTTTAAAAGTAAGTGTTTCCCTTTCTGTCTCTTAGAAACATATTCTGCACCTGCAAAGGAAAATGCCTCACAAACAATACAATTTGACTGATATGTGTTTATTTTGTGGAGTATAAATATATATGATCTACCAATAACAATTCTGTAAAGTAGTCAAGGTGAAAATTGGAGAATGGAAGAAGTATTGTATTTCATTATAAATAAAGTAAAAACAACACAAATGTCCACTATTATTGAAAAGAAATATGAAAGGATTAATAATCATTCTTATAATCAGTCTTGTATTTATATTTATTTACTCACCTAATCTTTACTGAGCCTGTATAATGCAACTAGTGACATGTAGATATAATTATTAAATAGTTTTTAAATTGATTCTTACAATTTCAAGTTTTATTCCTCAAGTTATGCATTCATTTTCAGGATTTCTTAAAAAAATGAGTAAAACAACTTATTTTGACTATTTCCTAACAGAGTCAGGGAAACTATAACACCATAAAAGAAAAACATGAGGCAGATATGTGAGAAATTTAAGCAAAACAAACAAAAAATCTTGACATCTAGATAATTGAAGCAAAAGTGGTTCCTTTTTAATTTTATGTAACTTATTTAGACTTGATTATTTTAATTCCCTTTTTTTTAGCAAAATACATGCCATGTACAAAAATTGAGTTATGTAATCATTTTGTTCGTTTGATAAATGGAGACAAACAGTCTAAAAAAGAGTACATTCACTTATCTCTGAGGCAGGTCCTTTCTATTGTGTGAGCCAGACAAATCTCTACTTCAGTCTGTTTTAGAATATGTTTTTCAGAATAATCGTTCTTCCTTCTAGTCCTGTGCAAGGAGCCTGCTACATAAAACAATACTATAGGGAGGTGTCATCAAGAGCTGGATATACCTAGCATTTCTACATGGACAAAAACACTACACATTCCAAGGAGTTGTTGACAATTTTCTAAGGAAGAGTAGGCAATAAGACAGAACTATAGAATATAGGCAATAAAACTTCATCCAAGTCTTCTACAGTTTATGATATGTGAAAAGATCTACCACAGTTTACCGGCTTCCTAGATCCAACTTCTCCTACCAGTCCATTCAGAGATAAAGATATGGGTGTCATAATGATGATGGAGTATGGAGTAGAACAAAAACCAAAGATGTTAATTGCCTAACTGGATTTTTGTTATTCTTTCTGCTCAAGCAAGAACACTTCATTTCATTACACTCAGGCTAAGTGCAATGATTTAAGCTTTTGCTTTTCATTAAGTGACAGATATTAGAAAAGAGAGTGTGCATTTAATTGTATCATTATATTCTCCCTGTTGTATATCTAAGATGTAATCATGGAAAATTTGAAACTAATAACATACTCAAAGTCTTAAAATAACTTGTAATGACAGATGATACTTCCTACTCCTAAATGAGTATAAATGAGGAATACATGATGTGCTTTATAATCTCATGCTGTTTCCCTAATCTATCATAACTCCAGTAGCCTTAAGTAAAAGTAAGTCATGATGCTTTTTATATTAACATAAAAAGCTTCTCACTCAAATGAAGCATGCTTACCTCAGATTTAACTATCAGACTAGGGTGCTATAACTCCTAAATGATGAAAACTGTTAGTGTTTACAACAGTTAAGTGCCAAAATCAATAGATGCATATTAAATTGCAACAAATGGCTAGGGTAAATTACAATTGTGGCCATATGCTGTGGAACTTTTCTCATGGTTCAGAGTAAGCAGTTAGTTGAATCAATAAGAAAAGCCAAGGGATTACAGGTAAATTTAGCAGGTAATTACTTATCACCTCACTTTAATAGTATATAGCTAAGTAAATAAATACATTTTAAACTATATTATTTAAATTTTTTAGTAAGCAAATAAAAATTTTTGGAGAAACATTTCCGCTTCAAACTGTTGATAAGAGTTTTTAAATGTCTATGGCAGAATCAGGGATTAGGATGCTCTATTCCTGATCAGGTGATCAAGTTCTAGTCTACACATGAAGCATAATCTGAAAGTAGGAAGAAAGTCATCTGTGTACAATTCTAGGATCTCTTAGCAAGGCAACTTACAAATTATTTAGCAGTAAAAGGTATAGTGTTCTGTAGTAAATGATTTTATTTCTTTCACTAAAATTAGACCTTAGACTACATAAAGCCATATGAACAATATGTTACTATTTAACTTCTCAGTCTATAACACTTTTATACCAATAAATATTACTATTTTGATAACTTATAGTTATGTAAACCAAAGAATTGAAGAGAATGGAGAAAAAAATCCCTCAATAATTGATCCACTCTCCTGTTTCTGTTAGCAGGCTGTTGCCCCTAAATCATGCCGCTCCCCAGAATGGAAAGTAACTGTTCTTATCTGAAGGAGGAAGCTGCAAAGAATGCTAGGCCCAAGATGGCCAAAGACCTGACCTCCAATGGACCTTGAGCCTCATTATACGCTCATTGTAATACATTAGCATACTAATGGAAACACCCACCAGCATCATGACAACTGACAGTTGCCATGGCAACAAGAGGAACCCAAACAAGGACTGAAAAGGAGTGTTGCCTCAGTTCTGGGTCCAAACCACACCCATTCTCGGATGAGTCATGAATATTCCTCCCTCTCTTCACTCAATTTCCTCCCTTTTACCTCCATCTTCCTATGTATATGGTGTTTCAGCCCTAATCATGTTGAGACATTGATTTTTTTTTGGGGGGGGGGGTACGCGGGCCTCTCACTGTTGTGGCCTCTCCCGTTGCAGAGCACAGGCTCCGGACGCACAGGCTCAGCGGCCATGGCTCACGGGCCCAGCCGCTCTGCGGCATGTGGGATCTTCCCGGACCGGGGCACGAACCCGTGTCCCCTGCATCGGCAGGCGGACTCTCAACCACTGCGCCACCAGGGAAGCCCGAGACATTGATTTTTGAACTAAGTTCCAGCTTCTCCACTCTTTGGCCATTGAATAAAGCTTTTGCTGTTCCAGTCTCAGTATCGGTTTTGTAATTTATTGACTGTGATTATTTGAATTGGTCTCCTGGACCTCAGTGCAGGCCACAATTCTAGAGCCAGAGGTATTTTCTAGCTTTCATCATTCACTACAATGAGATCTCTTAACATAATACAATTATCTATGAGCGATTTTCAACATATATTGACCATATATGTGTTACATTATGCTAAACACTGAATAAGTATTCTTATTTGTCACATTAATATTTTAAGACATCTACCACTATTCTCATTTTCCAAATGAGGAAGTTGAAAATTAGAAAAATAAAGTATAGGCATACCTTGGAGATATTGTGGATTTGGTTCCAGACCACTGCAATAAAATGAATATCACAATAAAGTGAGTCACACAACTTTTTTGGTTTCCCAGTGCATCTAAAAGTTATGTTTACACTATACTGTAGTCTATTAAGTGTGCAGTGGCATTATATCTAAAAAAATGTACATACCTTAATTTAAAAATTCTTTATTGCTAAAAAAATGCTAACTATCATCTGAACCTTCAGCAAGTTATAATTTTTTACAATAATAACATCTAAGATCACGGATCACAGATGATCATAGCAAATATAATAATAATGAAGAAGTTTGAAATATTTCAAGAATTGCCAAAATGTGTCACAGAGAGCATTTCCAAATGTTGTTAGAAAAATTATGCTGATAGACTTGCTCGATGCAGGGTTGCACAAACCTTCGATTTGTAAAAAACACCGTATCTCCAAAGTGCAATTAAGTAAAGTGCAATGAAACAAGGTATTCCTGGAAACTCACCCAAGGTAAAACAGCTAATAAATAGTACTGCAGGACCTAAGTCTGTCTGATTCAAAGGTGTGTCCTTAACTACTAAGCAAGAGTGATCATATCACACCTGGATTCCCAGTGTTCCACTTTAGAAACTTCAACTCAGGTATTTCCAAAATTAGCTTATATTAATGTAACTCATGTTATTCCCATAGTCATTCACGTGTATTTATGGTTTATGTCTGTCTTCCTCTACCAGACTAAAAACCTTTTCAATGTGGGAAGTACATGTTACTTGTATTTTTACTAACCTCCTCCTTCTATTCTCCCTTGGGCTTATTATTATTATTATTGGAGGAAGACATTTTCTTCTACCATTCTAAGTTCTTTGGCTGGTCTAAGAATTAATTGACATGAGACAGATTAACAAGAGAACATTAAACAAAAGAATTAATTGACATGAGACAGATTAACAAGAGAACATTAAACAAAAGAATTAATTGACATGAGACAGATTAACAAGAGAACATTAAACAAAAGTTTAGTACCATGTATACATGGGAGAGATCCAAGAAAACTGAGTAACTTACCAAAATGGCCAAAGTCCTCACTTTAAATACATCTTCAGGGGCTTCCCTGGTGGCGCAGTGGTTAAGAATCCGCCTGCCAATGTGGGGACAGTCCGGGAAGATCTCACATGCCGCGGAGCGGCTGGGCCCGTGAGCCGGGCCGCTGAGCCTACGCGTCCGGAGCCTGTGCTCCGCAACGGGAGAAGCCACAACAGTGAGAGGCCCGCATACCGCAAAAAAATAATAATAATAAATAAATACCATCTTCAGTTAAAGACAAAAGAATATTGGGGGTAGTGGTTTGAGTCTTCAAACAGAAGGAAGGCAATTCACAGGGAGATGGGAAAGCAAATGTTTGATAAACAAAGGTTTGCTAGGCCTTGCAAAGACAGTGGGACCCAGAGAGTTTTCCCCACCTCACCTATATTACCAGATAATTTCTAGTGATAGATCTATCCTGAACCAGAGCCTTTATTTAAATTCTTTTAGGCAGTTAAGGGGGAGGTAACAAGAAAAACTTCTTGAGTCTTCTGTTTCTTAAAATAATCAGCTTAAATTAATTCTCATGCCAAATAGACACATTTGGAGGTGGCGAATTTTGCTCCCCTCTACTCTAACAGTGGACAAGACACAATGCATTTTACCAAACCCATAGAGTGTATAAGACCAACAGTGAATCCTAATGTAAATTACAGACTTTGGGTGATTATCTTGTGACAATGTAGGTTCATTGACTGTATCAAATGTAGCACTCTGGTGTGGGTTGTTGACAGTAGGGGAGACTGTGAATACAGTCAAGGGGCAAGGAAAAATGGGAAATTTCTATACTTTCTGTTCAATTTTGTTATGAATCTAAAACTGCTTTAAAAATAAAAACCAGTAAAAAAAATTGTACTATTTTTTTGTCTTTCTTTGCTTCTTTCCTTTTCTTACAGTAGTCTTTTTTGTTGTTTAATTTTTTTTTTCATTTCCATTCATGCCTCTGCCACAAGAATTCTCACTCTCTAATCTTATCATGTCATATATCTGGCCCCAAGACTGATGACTACTTCTAGGTTAAAACCTTTTTCCTGATTAATATTACTTTGAAATCTATGGTTACTTGGCAAACTAGTAACAATTGTAAGTCAGAACGCTTAAAAATATAAAAGTATCTAGGTTATAAAATTGCGTTTCAAGCTTAAAAACTTAGCTGTGTACAAAATAGTAAAGAAAAAAGCAGTATGGATTTCTTCTTAATAGAGATGTCATTAGTAAGGAGAACCATGAACTTCCTCCACCCATTTTCTTAGCAAGTCATATTTTAGAGCCATTAACCCTCTCAAAAATATTGTAGAAGCTCTTGCCCTTTCTCCTGTGTCTACTGCCAGAGAAAACAGGTGGGTTTCCCTGGCTGGTGAGATGGAGACAGGCTGCCATCTGTCAGTCAGTGTTGTTCTTCTGAACAAGTACTGACCAAGCTCACTTGGTCTCCCTTGGGCTCTCTCCTCCTTCCCAGTGGTGTGTGAGGGAAGCCTGGGCCCTCCATGCCTCTCACCAAGTATGGGTCCCAAGGTTCATTGGGGTGGGGGGAGGGAGAGAATTCTGATCCAAGCTGCATTTTAATGTTTAGCAGTCATGAAACCTTTATTTTTATTCTAGTTTCCTGTGTCAGTTCTCAGTTGGTTCATAGCTTAGAGAGAAGAAAATGCCTAGTAAGCATGCCCTAAATCTCCTACAACATCAAGGACATGTTTTTGCTTTCTTTTAAAGTTAGCATAGAGTTATAGAGTATAGAAACATATTTCTATATGTGCCACTGATAACAAAAGGTTGCTGGTCATCTCTAAGGGAAAAGAGAAAGAAAAAAAGTCTCATTTTCAAATTTATATATTATATATTGGTCTTTGCATATATTTTAACTCTCACTGTTTTCTTCAACCTCCTCCCCTGTTTCCTCCAAAAGAAGCTCTTACCTCCAAAGCCATTACTCATACTCTAAAATTTTATCACATATTTAATGGGACGGAAGAGCTAGTGAACGTGATGCAAGCTTGGCCAGAAGTAGATAAGTTTTACTGAAGACAATGTTGGAGAGGAAGCACAAAAATAAATAAATGAACAAAATAATAAAAAGAGGAGGATTCTGAAGAAGCTGCTTGCTGCATATGCAATAATTTTCTTTCTCTGAACTTCTTCCTAAAACTAGTGAGCAGTATAAAATGTAGAAATTCTATAAAGGTAACATCTTTATTATCATATTGTCATCTTTAAATACATGAGAGTAAAACAGTAGTTGGATCTGTATCATATTGGAAAGTAAATATATATATACTATATAAGTATTTGACAAAATTTTTCATAGCCCCTTACATAAGCATGGGGTTTATGAATGAAACTATCACAAGTACTCTCTGAAATAAGGTATGCTCATGACAAATGGTAAGTTAACTTGAGGAATAAAGTGTCTGGTCTTCCTGGTTATTTAACTGAACCAAAATAATCTGTGGAGGGTGGCTTATTATTATAGCAAATGAGATGAAGGGAAGCGAGTGAAGCAGAGTTGAAGACAGCAGGAAATAAAAGGCATAAAGAACTATTGAGCCAGAAAGGGGAATTGAAACAGACCTGACGTAGCACTAATCATTAGTGAGTGAAGTAATGAACTAGGAAAGAGTTGGGGTTTTAGTTACGGCCCACCAAATGGAAATGAGGAATTTCCAGATGTTCCATATGGTCTGTAATTCAAATGTTTTATGCCTTCAGGTCAGAATTTTCAAACAGATAATAGGGGCTTCCCTGGTGGCGCAGTGGTTGAGAGTCTGCCTGCCGATGCAGGGGACGCGGGTTCGTGCCCCGGTCCGGGAAGATCCCACATGCCGCGGAGCGGCTGGGCCCGTGAGCCATGGCCGCTGAGCCTGCGCGTCCGGAGCCTCTGCTCCACAACGGGAGATGCCACAACAGTGAGAGGCCCGCGTACTGCAAAAAAAAACCAACAAAAAAAACAGATAACAGATGTAGAACAGACTCAAAATTTCAGTCACACGCCATGATGATTAGCTTTCAAAATATCAGGGTTTGCATGCAAAGTCCTCATATAAGAAGTAGGGTTTAAAATAAAGCGTGTCAGACCTCAGGCAGAATTCCAGTTGAGAAAAAGAGTTCCAGGTTAATAATAGCTTTCTTTTTACATATCAATTCAAATGATATAAAACAGCATTAGGGATTTTAACAAGACAGCACTAATTCAAGAGCTATGGAGTTCAAAAGAACATTTCTTACCAAATGGCCTTTTTGTTTTAAAAAAAAAGATAATTTAAATTGAAGCTGTTGATATGGACAGATTAATTCTGTATACAACTGAACATAAAGTCCAACACATCAAAATATCAGTGTTAACTTAAGGTAAAGGAAACGGAAAATTTCTCTACAGTGACAAATTCTCACTATTTTTAAACTGCCAAAACAAAAGGAATTATTAAATTTTCAAAAGCAAAATTGAAGTCACCACATGAACACTTGTAAGAGCCTATGTGGTACCCCAGTATAATTTAGACAAAAACCCCTCTCCACTGGGCTTAAAATCAAGTAAAGGAGATAACATTTGCACCCAAATAAATGATCAAAAATCTTAGAGTGGCTAGAGACCCACAGATATACTAAGTAAATATGAAGATGTTGAGAGTAGAATATTTATCAATAGGAGGGATAAAGGAAGATGATACTCTGATTGAGCCAGAGAATAATATGTGACAGAATGCCATGCAGTATTTCAGAGCACAAGTTTGAGTCCCAGCTCTCTCTCAACTCACCATGTGACGTGGACCAAGTCACTCAAACTCTCTAAGCCTCAAGTCCTGAATTTGTAAAACTGGAATATAAATGTCCCCTGTCATAGGTTTCTTGCAGGTATAAAAAGGGATAATACATTTAAAATGCTTTCCTAGTACAGAGTACACAGCACAGGGGAAACTCTTCTTTCCCTTTCTACAAGTTACTGCTGTTAATAAAATATAGGAACATTTAGTGCTATTTCTGCCCTCTCAGAGGATTAGGAGAAAGGCTTTTACTCAGTTCTCCACTTATCAATACTCTTCTCTATGAGATTAGCATTGATAGATAATCTTGAAATAAATATAATCCATCCTGTGTGACCCAGATTTCTCACTCCCTCCTTCTTTCCTTCTCTCTTGCTTGCCAGCAAGAAAAGCAGATTCTGCTTTCCCACACCTGCTTCTGGTATGTCCAGGTCCTTACAGGCCCAGTTTATTACTTTGTGGTGTGTAAGGCAGAGTGTGGTCCTGCCCATTGGCTGCCTGGCTAAGTGTCAGCTTTGCAGATCCAGGTCCTTAGATATGGGGTGGGAGAAACATTAGGAAGGCACCTTCCGACTTTCGGCTGGAATATTATTATCTAAATCAGCTTTATCCTGTATTTTCCATATGTTTTTTGTTTAGTTTTCTATTGGTCTAGAAGCTAATGAAGAAGAGGGTTATGATTAATTGCATACTCAATAATCCAAATTATGAGGTGATACCTTGGGGAAAGTGTGACTAGTCACATGGGCATAAGCTCACAAAATATAGAATCTAAAATGCAAAGAGCAAGACATCTACATACATGTCAAAGAATGGCTCTTCGTAGTGGAACATGGGGGAAACTCTAGGTTTAGGTGCCTCGCTCTTTTTTCCTTGGAAGGACAAAATATGATGATTTCCATCCCACTTCAGTTTGTTTAAAACATGTAAAATTAAAATGTCCAAGCTCCTTTTTTGTATAATTAGCTAAATTTTTTGAAATATCTATTTATTTACATATATATTATGAGAAGGTTTATCTTTGTACAGAAAGCTTTGAAGAATGCAAAATAACCAAGGAAGAGTTACCACAACCTTTGCTACAGAGAGAGACTTTCCTACACATTGCTAGGTGCTCGTTTCAGTTAATTGCACTGTTAAAAAATAGTGTGGAAGCCACCTCCACTACCTGTACAAAGAGCACTAAAATACATCCTTATGCTGTGCCCCCCAAGCTCACTTATGGAATGTTCTGCTCCTCTACTGAAGTACTGAGTGCTTGTATCTGAGGCAAAAGAGCCCCATATCTCTACTTCTGCATACCATACTCTTTTGTCTTCACTTGTCCACAGCTGAGAGGGAATGTCTCCTGAAATTTTGTGCCTTAGGTGCTTCACTTTCCTCACCCCCTTCCTGGCCCTGCTTAGTCAGTTTGCCAAAAAACCTTTTAGGCATGAAATAAACCACTTGTTTTAGTTTTATTGATATTTTCATTGCCCTTGGCTCTCTGGGGTGAAACCTTTCCAAATCAAACTTAATCTTCAGGTAGAACTTGCATATTAACACCTTATCAAGGTCAGGTTCAGCAGAAATATTCTAGACAAAGAGAACTATCAAATAGCGATAGATTTTGTTACCCACTACTTTTAATTTGCTCCTTAATGATTTGAAACTATAGACTGTATATATATATATATATATATATATATATATATATATATATATATATATATATATATATACATACCCCAGGTACTGAGAGTAGAAAAGTAAATTTTCTTAAAGCTACATGATATGTGAATTGGGGAATTAGGAATGGCCTGGACAGTTGAATCTGGCTTAAGGTCAAATACTCTAAAATCCTATCAATTTTTAATAACTTTTCTCTAACATCCAATCAACTCTCTCTGTTTTAATGATTCTGTCAGAAAACATTCATTAATCTAGATATACATTTTTAAATGTGCTTTCTTGTAGAGTTCACTCTCCTTTTATTAGAATTAGACAATCAAGTAGCATGTGAAACATTTCTGTGTTCACAATGGACATTAATGGAACCTATGTGGATAGAATCATTTCCAGATAAAAGAGTTATATCCACAATCTTTAGCAAAGAATTCTGGCATAGAATTGCCCATTTTTCCATGTGTTGTGATGAATGCAAACTAACTTTATGAAAAAGACTCTAGAAATGCACTTGAGTCATTCCTTGTTCTTGTTCCTTGTACCTGTTGTGATTAAGTTCCATAATTTTCCTTAACTATTTAACTACAATCTGCTAAAGTTAATATCAAAGCATATGTGACTGATTTAATCAACAACAAATAATATTGGGACTTTAGGATCATGACAGATGAAATAATCTTTTTTATCAAAAAACCCACCTTTATCAAAAGTACAACTATGAAAAAAATACTATTTGTGGAGAATTTTCTATAGAAATAAATATAAATTTCCCTTGTTGTTCTGAATTTTACTTTTAGATCAAATAAAGAATTTTCTTAGAAATCTAATGTATTCTGTATCCTCAAAAAATTTACATTTGCTGAAAATTACTCTTTGGTATTACCCGTCAGTTTGAAGACTGCCATGAGAAACCATGGTATCAAAGTCTTTTTGTATTTATTATAGGAATATTATCAAGGATATATCAACTATTATACCTGTTTTTCTTTGTATAAAGACTGTGGGAAAATCCTCACCTCCCACAAACATTCATATAACAGGTCTCAGTGTCAGAGATATCTGTTTCTTTTCATTTTGGGATGTTGACATTGTAAACTTGTTTCTTTATCTTGTCTGAGAAAAATCTTGGTGAGCAAATTCATATTTTACTGCTACGAGTTTAAATTGTATAAACAACCAACATATCTACTGGTCAAATTTTGACCAATTAGAAATCTCAACGTTTTTTCTAATTAATTTTACTAACATAATTAATTCATTTAATGTGATTGGATTTTTAAACTATGGAAGCAAACACTGTTAGCACTGTGGAGCTCATAATTCGAGTCCAATTATGTATCTTATAACTGAGGAAAATGAAAAACAAAGAATTTCTAAACTTTTCCAAGGTTAGAGAATTGATTAGAAGAACTTAGAATAGATCCCAATGTTTACTTTTAGACCAGCACTTTCTTCACTACCCTACACTATTTCTAAGTAGAACATATTTTCCACTTATACTCTCAGAAATGACTTAGAATTTGAATTTCACAAGTTTCAAATCTTAAAAAAGTGTCATTATCACATTTAAACTTTTGAAAATACTTAAATACTTATCAATTTCTGGAGGAATATTAAGCTAGGAGACATTAAAAATTTACCCCAAAGGATACTGTATATAATTTATTAGAAAAATCTATTTTAGAATATTCTGAATATGACATTTTTTATCTTATCCTCCAATTTCTTTTGGTTTTCTTCTTAAAATTTAAACTTTGTATCAAATCCACTTTTCAAAGCAACAACAACAAAAAGATGTCAATCATGTTTATAGTTGATATAACACAGACAAAGAAAAAAAGGGTCTGAGACAAATCTTGACTTAAAATCCACAGGAAAAAGATCTTGCATAATCCTCCCCACATCTTGCCACCATCGTATAGAAAATATTTTCCTCCTACATCAATTTGTTAAATTGGTAGAAAGCAATGGCAAATTTTTCATTCTGCCAGTTAAATTTGTATAGTTGAATTCACTATTAATTTCATTTACTCTTAACTACCCACCTTCCAAAAATTATCTGCTGTTTCACCTAGTCGTGTTCCTCCTGCCACAGCCACATGGGTCTAATATTTATAGTTCTCAAAAAAAGCAAGACACTTTTTCCTCTAGTTATGAATCTGTCACTAACTTACTGTATAACTTTGGCTGAGTTTCTTAACAACCCCAGGTCTTTGTGTCTTCATTTATAAAAAGAGGGAAGTAAATTAAATGATCTATGATCCATTTTTGCTTCAATAATCTATGAAAAAAACTGCAACTTCTCAACTTTCAGAATAAAATGTTTATCCTACCATTTCTACTTACACATTCTTCAAAACTTCATTTCCTCTAAGAAACTCCGATGCTGACATTTTCTTGATCTTTCCAGAAGTTGAAGTAGTGTGTCAATCGTGTCATCACTTCCACATGGCTGATGGTGACTGTAAAATGCCACATATTATATTTTATTTTTCTTAACTTTTTATTTTATATTGGAGTACAGTTGATTAACAATGTTAGTTTCAGGTGTACAACAAAGCGATTCAGTTATACATATACATGGACCTATTCTTTTTCAAATTCTTTTCCCAACTAGGTTGTTACACTGTTATATTTAAAATGCATAACAAACAAGGAACTATTGTATAGCACAGGGAACTCTGCTCAATATTCTGTAAATGCCACATTTTAATTCCAATTTCAGAGCACTTAACTTAGGGTGGGGTGGGGGAAATGTGACTTAGAATCAAAGAAATAGGGTATCGCTTCCTACTGACAAACCACTTCTCCGTTCTCCTGTGGTATGCTTATTCCTTCATTATATCATCCATTTCAGGTAAACTCTCAAATAAAATTCTGTTTTTTCAACTCTTAGTGAGCTTTTAATGAGCTTTCAAAAAATGGATTATGTCCTTTTCATATTTTTTTTTAATTTACCAAATAACTTAATGATTCTTCTCCTATGTGGTTCCTTAAAATAAATTTACGATATTAAATTAAACCTTTTTAATGTATTTTCATCTTATCTATTCATCTATAATTATAGACTTAAACTTCAGGGCTAAAGAAAATTATTTAAAATGTCTATAAACAACATCTGATCCTCTTCATTACACAAAGCTAGAGTTCATACAGCAGGAGAGTTGTGAAAACCAATATATGGCACTGTTAAAAATTGTCAATAATATGAAAGGACAGACAAAATAAGAACAAGGTTGATATTACCATTTTTTATTTTCTTTTTGATAGCACCTAAAAGTATGATTTATATTTCCAAGTTATTAACTATTATAATAAAATATATTTTAATAATTTCACAGTAGATGAATCTGTGAATGGATCAACATTAATTTAACAAGTTTCCTGTTATTGACCATAAAGACGATTCCCAATATGACACTGTTGAAATGACAGAATAATGAATAGTCTTGTAAAGTTTTGTCTATATTTATGATGATTTCATTAAGATCAATTTCTTGAATGAGATTTCTAAGTCAAATTTCATGAATACTTCTATGAATATTGAACCAAATGGTCAAATAGCTCTTTAGAAATGTTACACCTATGAGTAACAATAAACCTATAAGAGGGCCTGTTTGTCAAAACCATACTAACATTATACATTTTTATTTTTTTTTTAGACTATATAAATGTATCTCTTTTTTTTAACATCTTTATTTGAGTATAACTGTTTTACAATAGTGTGTTAGTTTCTCCTTTACAACAAAGTGAATCAGTTATACATATACATATGTTCCCATATTTCTTCCCTCTTGCATCACCCTCCCTCCCACCCTCCCTATCCCACCCCTCTAGGTGGTCACAAAGCACAGAGGTGATCTCCCTGTGCTATGCGGCAGCTTCCCACTAGCTATCTAATTTACATTTGGTAGTGTGTATATGTCCCTGCCACTCTCTCACTTCGTCACATCTTACCCATCCCCCTCCCCCATCCTCAAGTCCATGCTCTAGTAGGTCTGTGTTTTATTCCCATCCTATCGCTAATCTCTTCATGACATTTTTTTTTTTCTTAGATTCCATATATATGTGTTAGCATACGGTATTTGTTTTTCTCCTTCTGACTTACTTCACTCTGTATGACAGACTCCAGGTCTATCCAACTCATTACAAATAACTCAGTTTCATTTCTTTTTATGGCTGAGTAATATTCCATTGTATATATGTGCCACATCTTCTTTATCCATTCATCTGTCGATGGACACTTAGGTTGCTTCCATGTCCTGGCTATCGTAAATAGAGCTGCAATGAACATTTTGGTACATGACTCTTTTTGAATTATGGTTTTCTCAGGGTATATGCCCAGTAGTGGGATTGCGGGGTCATATGGTAGTTCTCTTTGTAGTTTTTTAAGGAACCTCCTTACTGTTCTCCATAGTGGCTGTATCAATTTACATTCCCACCAGCAGTGCAAGAGGGTTCCCTTTTCTCCACACCCTCTCCAGCATTTATTGTTTCTAGAGATTTGATGATGGCCAATTTGACCGGTGTGAGGTGATATCTAATTGTACTTTTGATTTGCATTTCTCTAATGATTAATGATGTTGAGCATTCTTTCATGTGTTTGTTGGAAATCTGTATATCTTCTTTGGAGAAATGTCTATTTAGTTCTTCTGCCCATTTTTGGATTGGGTTGTTTGTTTTTTTGCTATTGAGCTACATGTGTTGCTTATAAATTTTGGATATTAATCCTTTGTCAGTTGCTTCATTTGCAAATATTTCCTCCCATTCTGAGAGTTGTCTTTTGGTATTGTTTATGGTATCCTTTGCTGTGCAAAAGCTTTTAAGTTTCATTAGGTCCCATTTGTTTATTTGTGTTTTTATTTCCATTTCTCTAGGAGATGGGTCAAAAAGGATCTTGCTGTGATTTATGTCATAGAGTGTTCTGCCTATGTTTTCCTCTAAGAGTTTGATAGTGTCTGGCCTTACATTTAGGTCTTTAAACCATTTTGAGTTTATTTTTGTGTATGGTGTTAGGGAGTGTTCTAATTTCATACTTTTACATGTAGCTGTCCAGTTTTCCCAGCACCACTTATTGAAGAGGCTGTCTTTTCTCCACTGTATATCCTTCCCTCCTTTATCAAAGATAAGGTGACCATATGTGTGTGGGTTTATCTCTGGGCTTTCTATCCTGTTCCATTGATCTATATTTCTGTTTTTGTGCAGGTACCATACTGTCTTGATTACTGTAGCCTTGTAGTATACTCTGAAGTCAGGGAGCCTGATTCCTCCAGCTCCATTTTTTGTTCTCAAGATTGCTTTGGCTACTCGGGGTCTTTTGCATTTCCATACAAATTGTGAATTTTTTTGTTCTAGTTCTGTAAAAAAATGCCAGTGGTAGTTTGATAGGAATTGCATTGAATCTGTAGATTGCTTTGGGTAGTAGAGTCATTTTCACAATGTTGATTCTTCCAATCCAAGAACATGGTATATTTCTCCACCTATTTGTATCATCTTTAATTTCTTTCATCAGTGTCTTATAGTTTTCTGCATACAAGTCTTTTGTCTCCTTGGGTAGGTTTATTCCTAGATATTTCATTCTTTTTGTTGCAATGGTAAATGGGAGTGTTTTCTTAATATCACTCTCAGATTTGTCATCATTAGTGTATAAGAATGCCAGAGATTTCTGTGCATTAATATTGTAACCTGCTACTTTACCACATTCATTGATTAGCTCTAGTAGTTTTCTGGTAGCATCCTTAGGATTCTCTATGTATGGTGTCATGTCATCTGCAAACAGTGACAGCTTTACTTCTTCTTTTCCTATTTGGATTCCTTTTATTTCTCTGATTGCTGTGGCTAGAACTTCCAGAACTAGGTTGAATTAGAGTGGTGAGAGTGGGCAACCTTGTCTTGTTCCTGATCTTAGTGGAAATGGTTTCAGTTTTTCACCATTGAGAATGATGCTGGCTGTGGGTTTGTCATATATGGCCTTTATTAAGTTGAGGAAAGTTACCTGTATGCCTACTTTCTGCAGGTTTTTTATCATAAATGGGTGTTGAATTTTGGCAAAAGATTTCTCTGCATCTATTGAGATGTTCATATGGTTTTTCTCCTTCAGTTGTTGATATGGTGCATCATGTTGATTGATTTGCGTATATTGAAGAATCCTTGCATTCCTGGAATAAACACCACTTGATCATGGTGTATGACCCTTTTAATGTGCTGTTGGATTCTGTTTGCTAGTATTTTGTTGAGGATTTTTGCATCTATGTTCATCAGTGATATTGGCCTGTAGTTTTCTTTCTTTGTGACGTCTTTGTCTGGTTTTGGTATCAGGGTGATGGTGGCCTCATAGAATGAGTTTAGGAGTGTTCCTCCCTCTGCTATGTTTTGGAAGAGTATGAGAAGGATAGGTGTTAACTCTTCTCTAAATGTTTGATAGAATTCGCCTGTGAAGCCATCTGGTCCTGGGCTTTTGTTTGTTGGAAGATTTTTAATCACAGTTTCAATTTCAGTGCTTGTGATTGGTCTGTTCATATTTTCTATTTCTTCCTGGTTCAGTCTTGGCAGCTTGTGCATTTCTAAGAATTTGTCCATTTCTTCCAGGTTGTCCATTTTATTGCCATACAGTTGCTTGTAGTAATCTCTAATAATCTTTTGTATTTCTGCAGTGTCAGTTGTTAGATCTCCTTTTTCATTTCTAATTCTATTGATTTGAGTCTTCTCCCTTTTTTTCTTGATGAGTCTGGCTAATGGTTTATCAATTTTATTTATCTTCTCAAAGAACCAGCTTTTACTTTTATTGATCTTTGCTATTTTTTCCTTCATTTCTTTTTCATTTATTTCTGATCTGACCTTTATGATTTCTTTCCTGGTGCTAAATTTGGTTTTTTTTTGTTGTTGTTCTTCCTTCTCTAATTGCTTTAGGTGCAAAGTTAGGTTGTTTATTCGAGATGTTTCCTGTTTCTTAAGGTAGGATTGTATTGCTATAAACTTCCCCCTTAGAACTGCTTTTGCTGTATCCCATAGGTTTGGGGTCATCATGTCTCCATTGTCATTTGTTTCTAAGTATTTTTTGGTTTCCTCTTTGATTTCTTCAGTGATCACTTTGTTATTAAGTAGTGTATTGTTTAGCTTCCATGTGTTTGTATTTTTTACAGATCTTTTCCTGTAATTGATATATAGTCTCATAGCGTTGTGGTCGGAAAAGATACTTGATATGATTTCAATTTTCTTAAATTTGCCAAGGCTAGATTTGTGACCCAATATATGATCTCTCCTAGAGAATGTTCCATGAGCACTTGAGAAAAATGTGTATTCTGTTGTTTTTGGATGGAATGTTCTATAAATATCAATTAAGTCCATCTTGTTTAATGTATCATTTAAAAGTTGTGTTTCCTTATTTATTTTCATTTTGGATGATCTGTCCATTGGTGACAGTGGGGTGTTAAAGTCCCCTATTATGATTGTGTTACTGTCGATTTCCCCTTTTACGGCTGTTAGTATTTGCCTTATGTACTGAGGTTCTCCTATGTTGGGTGCATAAATATTTACAATTGTTATATCTTCTTCATGGATCGATCCCTTGATCATTATGTAGTGTCCTTCTTTGTCTCTTGTAATGGTTTTTATTTTGAAGTCTATTTTGTCTGATATGAGAATTGCTACTCCAGCTTTCTTCTGATTTCCATTTGCATGGAATATCTTTTTCCATCCCCTCACTTTTAGTCTGTACGTGTCCCTAGGTCTGATGTGGGTCTCTTGTAGACAGCATATATATGGGTCTTGTTTTTATATCCATTCAGCCAGTGTGTGTCATTTGGTGGGAGCATTTAATCCATTTACATTTAAGGTAATTATCTATATGTATGTTCCTATTCCCATTTACTTAATTGTTTTGGGTTGTTCTTGTAGGTCTTTTCCTTCTCTTGTGTTTCTTGCCTAGAGAAGTTCCTTTAGCATTTGTTGTAAAGCTGGTTTGGTGGTGCTGAACTCTCTCAGCTTTTGCTTGTCTGTAAAGGTTTTAATTTCTCCATCAAATCTGAATGAGATCCTTGCTGGGTAGAGTAATCTTGGTTGTAGGTTTTCCACTATATTCTCTTCCCTAGGCTATTTTGCTGTTTTGTGAAAATCATTGTGGTTAGATTTTATAAGGATGGATTAAAACTGGAAAAATATTAAAAAACAGCTGATGTAAGGTCAATATGAGAGGACATTACATTCTTTTAACAAAGAGAAGAGTAATAATATCACTTCACTTTGAACTTATTTGTATTTTTTGTTAAATTTTTTGTGAAGAAAGGTGATATATTAAATTAGATGCTACAGTTTCACACACACACATCTCTCTCTCTCTCTCCTATATATATATATATATATATATATATATATATATATATATATATATATATATATATGGTGGGGGGAGATAATGTTCTCTGACTATAATAAGAAAAATAAATGTGAATTTTCCAATTGTGTTCATATCATTTTTCACTTGATTTGACTATACATACTTGATTTGTGTGCTAGATATTACATTAATATTAACATCAGGTATCAAAAAGTAAAAGTGTCTATATTTTCTAGCAAGGTACCATAGCCTTTGGGTATTTGAAATTTTTCAATGACAAAGATAAAAACTTTACATGGATTTTATAAGAAATCCTCTGAGAATGTCATTATGTTTCACATTGTGATGTCATCTGATTATAAAATGTTAAGGAAATTCTGACATGGCTGCTGGCAGATGGGTACTGTGTATACACCCCCATTAGATCACATACATGGTAAAAGAGAGGAGGAGTGGTAGTTTTTTCACTCTTTTCCATCTCTAGAAATGCTTTGTACTCTTTTTTCTTCTCTTCCCCTTTATTGATTAGATCCAGTGCCTAAACTCCAGGTGGAGCTTCACTCCATTATTTTTATTCGTCCCACTTCAATACTTACATTTGAGATAGTCTTTGGTAATATATACTCTAAAGTTCTGGATTTTATTTTTTTAATTGAATATTTTTAAAAAGTTAATTTTGCTGGACTTAGGTCATTTCTATACAGAGGTTTGTATAGTGTGATTTAATTTACCTAATAGTATCAAAAATTCAGAGAATAGTTTAGGAATAAGACAAGCAAAATGTAAGACTAAAAGATAAGGTAGTATCTGCAAAACACCTTCAGAAAGTACAAATATCATGGGAATTCAATGGAAGAAATTACCATTTCTTCTTGATATGTTAAAGATTCTTCAGCAAAAGGTATATTAGAGATAGGTCTAGAAGCTGACAGAAGGATATAGGGAAGATTTCTTTTAGAGAGATATTGGCATGAGTAAAAATTTATGTTGGAAAGTTTAGGGATGTTATGGTGGAGAGTTAAATTTAGATATAATGTTTTGCAGAATATTGGAAAAATCTGTCATAAGCTTTGAAATGTAATTTTGGACCATTTTGTCTTGGACTTTAAATGTCATGGTAGGAAATGTCCACTATTTGTAGGCAGCATTAGTAAGCAGTGAGTATTCACTAAAAATATGCTATGAGCTGAGTGATGCCATACAAGCAGCATTGTAGGAAAATGACTCAGGCAACTGTTTATCAAGCAGGACTGAAGGGAGGAATAAATGGAAGAAAGTTAGTTAAGAAGCTCTTCTAAGTTTTTCAACCTCTAAAATTCAGATGGCCCTTCTGTGGAAAATAACAGCCTTAGAGCATTGTTGTAAGAATTAAAAAATATGAGGAAAGTAAAAGTGAAAAGTGGCCATAGAATAAATAGTAGCTCTTGCTATTATTATAAATTATATTTAGGAAAGTTTTATAGAATTGGAAGAGATAGTTTCTTTAATAAATCTAGAATAATAATATTATCTGAGGGTTTTTAAAGGGTGCAATGAAATAACATTTGTTAAAGAGCTTTGTAAGCAATGGAGTTCTACAAAAGTATAACATGATATTATAATTATTCAATTTATTTATTTATTTATTTATTTATTTATTTATTCAATTTATAACCTTCAAGAAGGGGTGAAAGGAAGAAAAGTGTTGCTATAGGAAAAACATTTTTACTGGATGGGAGCAGCAGGGAAAGGGGAAGAATTTGGAGTGGGGAAACAGAGTTTGAGATGATGTTGTTTTACTACTGCTGAAATATCTAGCAGATAGATATAAAGGAATTCTGGAGCCAGAAAGATCAGGATGATTAGGGAATGAGAACAGCGCATCATTTGAAAGCTTTGGTGATAGCCAGGTGTGACTGAGGATGGAGTACATGGAATAAAAACTAAAAGCCACTACTTTAAAGATTTTCTGTACTTGGGGATGGAATTATGAAGAGGAGTCAGAGAAGTGCTTAGAGAGATGGAAGGAATGATAAAATTAAGTAATCCCTTTACACATCTGTTCAATTAATATTATGTACATACAAGCACCATCTCCATATACTCATCGCACACTATACCTCAGGGACACAGCAAACAGAGTTCACCATCAAATGGAAGAGACAAACATGCAAACAATTGCTCCCTTCTGATTAATGTGCCATAATGGAGGTGGTATAAGAAAGGCAAATACATATTCTTTCAAGAAAGTCCTGGGAAGACTCCAAAGAATGCAAGCAATGAAATGCTCAGATCTGCACGACTTACCAGCAGATCAATAGGCAGGGCAGTTAGGGCTGGGGGAGCACATAGAGATAGGGAGAGACCTGTGTGAGTTGAGACAAGAGAAAGAGAGAGTGTGCACCATTTGGAGCAGCAATAATTTGGAAAGTCTGCATGACATCAAAAAGGCAAGGGAAAGATTTTCAAAAAGGAGTAAGCAATGATAGTATCAGTTGAGAAAGTCTACCAGAATTGTTGTTCAGCAATAATAATAAAAATACCTGTTTAGGAAATTGTTACTCTGTCAGGTATATTACTGCCACAGAATTATTGCATTCCATCCTTACAAAAATTTTGTGATATCACTAATATCCCCACTTAAAAATAAAAACACTGAGGCACAAAGAATTTAAATAAGCAGTCCAGCCTTAAGTATTGCTCACAATTAAGTGTCATAATTCAGATTCAAAACCAGTTCTATCTACCTCTGGAAGGCTTGAACTTTCCCAACCTCATTCTAGGAAAGAACAGTACCAAAACAGGAGTAAACAAAGAAACTGTATTTAAAGAGTGAATGGATAGTGAGGAAGGATGCTTTAAAACAAAATCTTTTAAATCGAATCTTTTCTAGCTAAAACCATCTGAATGAAATAAAGGCAAAAATTGCAAAAATGAGCTGTCATAGAAAAACAGAAGTGAGAATGAAAAAATAAATAAATAAGTGTATGTATCCCTTCATATGTAAAAGGCACAGAGGGGTCTGCAATCTCCCAACACTGTGGCCAATAGTCTTACAAAAGAACTGTGAGAATCTCTGGAAAGTTCTGGGCTTCCGCCAGACCCCACAACATTTCTTAGTTACTGATAAACTCTGTGATAGAAGTTTCAGAGAAAACATATCCAAGGAGGATTACTCTCATTATTTTTTTTCTGTAAACACCAATGTCCAGGGAACTGGAAAGGATTCTCTGCAGCAATGTGTTCCCATGGGCTGCTTTGACCCTAGAAATAGTTGGCCTCCTGCGCTATGAAGCATATGTTGCTCCTTTTTGTTTTACATCACTAGTGCTTGGTTTATTTAAATCAGATACCAGTATCCTATTATTTCTACTACATATGCAACATACTGAGAAGCAGTGTGGTATGATTCTCAACCTCAATTTAAAATTTTTACAGGAAATATTCCTTCAGATTACCATCCCACTTTTACCTTACAAATGTAAAAGTGTGAGACATACTACATATGTCTGATTTCAAAAGAGCTAATATTTCTTATGTTCATGGGCTTTTCCATCCATATAAAGCTAAACAATGAAAATCAGAGTGACCATAAGAATGGCACCTACCCTGATTTCTATGTAATTAAAAAGATGCTGCCAACAACAGCATTAACTCTTCAGGGAGTGTTTATAGAAGCCAACAAAAGCATGTCAACACTGAAAACAACAGAATGTAACATACGAATTGCTTTGAAGTATGTGGCTGAAAATTTAATCTCCCCCCTCAAAAAAAAGGTGCAGAAATGTTTCAGAGCTAGCAATTAACCTGCCACTGCAGATGGCATTGAATTGAATCCCCCCAACATATTCCTTTCCTTTAGAATCTTATCTAACGAACGTGTCTGTGAAGAATGCTCATTTTCTGCTGGGTAAGACACTGTGCAAGTGGAGAATTTCACAGTTTAACAGAAGGATTATATCACTTTCCTTCTTTGGAAGAAGTCCAGACTTCATCAGGGAGGTGCATCACATCGTTACACTGCAGAAAGCAACATATGGCATGATGTCTCTAAACAGCTAAAAATGGACTTTCTACTAAAAAACTTAGTTGTGAAATAAACAGTACATGTTCAAGATGTGCAAAGTTTATCAGTTCAGAGTATAAGAAATCTACAGACTGTGAACAAATAAAACAATATATAAGTATACATTTCTTACAAACAAGTATAATAGAAATGCAATATGCAATTTATCATGTGATAGAAGCCATCACATTCTTTCATTGGTAAAGGGTATTAGAGATAAGATGGTTTATAAGTGATCAATAAGATTGCCAAAGTTCAGGAGTTAAGTAATCAGATACTAGTTTTTAAGGGGTTTGTTGAAACCATAAACCAAACTCCATTTTTAAAAGATAAAATAAAACCAAACCCAACACACAAACTTTCACTCAGACAACAAATGCATCATTAACTGAAATAGTTATTCATACAACAGTATCTTCATGAACTGTATTAACTTATCTGGACAGATATTATTAAAAACTGGTAATCAGTTAGAGACAGCAACATATACACTCATAAGATTGATGAATTCAATAAAAAGGGTACGTTTCTGTTCTTGTCTTTTGCTCAGATCTCTGCTACTGGAAATGCTGTCTATTGTTCCACAGTGTACCTAGAGCCAGAGTGTGATTTGGTGGCCAAATGGCCGATGTTGTTGTTCTAAATCAGATGCAAAAAGAATATGTTCTAGAGTAGCATGAAATAGATAGCAGTAGTTTGCCACATAACCATGGAATTTCTACCTTTCTCTTTAAAGATATTCAGGATGATAAAGTCTGAATTGTGTGGCATTTCCAAATATTAAGGAAAGAAATTCGTGCATATGTCCCTTTTTTTCATGATGGAAAATACTTAGCAATATATTTTATAAGGTTAGGTGATGTTTCCACCTAAGGGCTATGGTGAAATACACTAATTTCCCACTGGACAGCCTCATGTAAATCAAAGAAGTTAGAACTCTCCCTCATATGATATACAAAATAAATTCAAAATAGTTTAAAGACCTAAATATAAGACATGACACCATAAAACTCCTAGAAGAGAACATAGGCAAAACATTCTCTGACATAAATTGTAGCAATATTTTGTTAGATCATTCTCCTTAGACAAAGGAAATAAAAGCAAAACTAAACAAATGGGACCTAATCAAACTTAAAAGCTTTCATACAGAAAAGCAAACCATAAACAAAATGAAAAAACCACATACGGAATGGGAGAAAATATTTGCAAATGATGTGACCGACAAGGGGTTAATTTCCAAAATATACAAACAGCTCATACAACTCAATGTCAAAAAAACAGCCCAATCAAAAAATGGGCAGAAGACCTAAATAGATGTTTCTCCAAAGAAGGCATACAGATGGCCAACAGGCACATGATAAGATGCTCAATATTGCTAATTATTAGAGAAATGTAAATCAAAACTATGATGAGGTATCACCTTACACAGGTCAGAATGGTCATCATCAAAAAGTCTACAAATAATGAATGCTAGAGAGGGTGTGGAGAAAAGGGAACCCTCTTACATTTTTGGTGGGAATGTAAATTGGTGCAGCCACCATGGAGAGCAGTATGGAGGTTCCATAAAAAATTAAAAATAGAGTTACCATAATCCAGAAATCTCACTTCTAGGCATACAGAAAAGATGAAAACTCTAATTTGAAAAGATACATGCACCCCAATGTTCATAACAACACTATTTACAATAATCAAGGTATGGAAGCAATGCAAGTGCCCATCAACAGATGATTGGATTAAGATGATGTGATATATGTATAGGATGGAATATTACTCAGCCATATAAAACAATGAAATATTGCCACTTGCAGCAACATGATGGACCTAGAGATTATTATACTGAGTGAAGTAAGTCATACAGAGAAAGACAGATATTATTATATCTCTTATATGTGGAATCTAAAAAAATAATACAAATTAACTTATTTACAAAACAGAAATAGACTCACAGACATAGAAAACAAACTTATGGTTACCAAAGGGTAAAAGGGGAGGGATAAATTAGGAGTTTGGGATTAACAAATACATAATACTATTTATAAAATAGATAAACAACAAAGATTTACTTTATAGTACAGGGAACTATATTTAATATCTTATAATACCCTATAATGGAAAAGAATATGAAATGTATGTGTGTGTGTCTATATATATATACACACACAACTGAATCACACTGTTGTACACCTGAAACTAACACAATATTGTAAATCAACAATACTTCAATAAAACAAATAAATAAATCCTCTTACAAATGATAAAAAAAGAAATATACTAATTTCCCAAGAAACAAAACCAAGGTAGTAATGTCCTATATTGGTACCTTCACTTCATGTGATCTTCTGTAGTATAACGTAATGATTGTTTTGGGTACGAATACTTCCACTTCCTTACCATTCTTCCTGTTTGTTAAAGTTAAAAATATGAGCATTAATTTTCTGTAGATATGACTGATGACACAATCTCTAAATCTGAATGAAAATACTTAGTAGAATAACTTGAATACACTTGGATTTCCTTGGACTTTGCATCTCATAGCCTATCACATCACATACATTGCTAAACTTAATGCCAAACAGAGAGCTAAATAATCCACTGAAAATAAGTGATGATGCAAATATAAGCAGTACATTCTTATTTTGTAGGAAATTCCATAATATCTGGATTATTCTGATTAATAATTTTAGTAGCATTTTACTTTTAGACTCCCTTCAGAAAAGTCTTCACTTTCCATATAAGAGGAACCTGTGAGGCATCTCTTGTAAATCTGAAAGCCTGTCTCTCAGACTAGTTTCTAGAAGTTCCTCATGTCACTGGTAAGAAAAGAGATATCTAAAAAAATTAAAATAGCATCCCATGATATTTCCTCACACTAGGTACAAAATTCCTTACAAAAATACACACACACACACAAATTCTATGTATGTACCCAGACTACTTACCCAAGTACACTATGCATCTAATCTTGAGTTGTAACAGCTTTGCTTTTCTCCTGTATAATATGGAAAAACTTCTAGATAACACAGTATAATAGCATAGATATTCAAATTCTACTAGAAATCTACATTTACTCCATGATGGCATTTTAATGAACCAGAAAAAATTAAACCAAAGAAAATTTGCTTTTGTCCATATTCAGACTAGTGACTTTTCTGTATATTGTTTTAAAATCATACAAGTGTGTGTTATCCTGTGATAATATTTCCAATATAGGGTAGCATAATCACACACACACAGTTTATTAACCTAATAGTGGACTTTAGTAATTTATAATTATGCAATTTGTCAAAGAGTAACTCCTAGCAGCTTTTCTTCACCTTTTTTGTTTTAGTGCTGTTTGATTGTATTTATGAATATGACCTTATATCCTGTACTAGCAGTAGAAAGTAAGATAAGTTAGATGCTAAAACACACACAATAGCAGATAGTACTACTTAAAGATTAATAAGTGATCTCCCTATAGCAGTCCACTGCCTACAGCCTAAAAATATCTTTCCTGTGGTACTTTCCAGGCAGTCCCTGAGGGACCAATAAAACAAGAGCACTAGACAGATCTGAACTTATCTATCACAGCTCTGATTGTGTTTTGTACACTATATGTTTCTTCTTAAAAGCATCTAATTCACTGCCTGTTCACAGCATTCACTACTTGAAGTGAAGGACACTAGGAGAAGTAAATACCACTTTTACAACACATATTATAGAGCAAATTCATTCCATTCTCCCTTTTTATCTACCAAAACCTCAAACCATGTACTGACCCAGATATTCAGCTTTCACACGTCTTAATTTTTTGCCAAATATAGAAACTGCACATTTCTAACTGTGTTCCTCCTCCTAGCTCTCTGTCAGTCCGCACTGTACCAGGACACTCAGGGACCTCATGTCAAGGCTTCCAAGGCATCAGTACCAGAGGGACTTCAGTTTGGTTCCTGAGGGCACATACCCTCTTTGCAGCAGGAATCTCAGAAAGGAAGGAGTCAGTGTAAATAATTTAGAATTCTGCCTGTAGCCTGCATGCTTCCCCCTCCATACTAGAAATTGCATAATTAGAAACACTTCCACGATGTTTGACCCTCCCCTCCAACCTCTGATCTCCAGATACCTTCTTGAATAACATCAGAGAAGCCTCTTGTGACAGAAAATAGCTTTAGAATCTGTTCTGTTATTACCTAACATTAGCATGAATAATTCATATTATGCAGTTTAGTATTTTACAATTGCTTGACTAGCTAAAATTTATAATAATAGTACTGACTTGAATAGACTTCCATTTGCAAAACTAAGTATCAGATACATAATAATAAACACTACAAACATGAGAAAGTGTCTCTAGGTACTTATTTCTTTATTCATGGAGAGATGTTGAAAAACACAGTCAGGGCTCATTATCTTTAGCATGAAGAAAAGGAATGTGAAAAGACCAGATGAATAGAGACAGATAAAAATTAGAGATGAATCAGATAATTCAAACTGAACAATTTTCTTTGGAGGCTAAATGTTCTAATTTGTCTCGATGGAGGCATTAACCTTGTAGTTTCACATCACTCCTTTTGTGTGAGTGCTGACCATCTACAGAAGTACCAAGAAGAAAAAGGCAATGTTCTCTTGTAAACCTCAACTATACTGAATTTCTAATTAACATGGTTATTTTCAATTAATTTAATTAATTAATTAATTTAATTAATTTCAATTAATTATTTACATTTTCTTCAGCAATACAGCTAGCAAAATAATTCTTTATAATATTCTTTAAAATAATTGTGTTTGTTTCTTTTTTATGCAGAGCGATTTTGAGATTTCCAGCACTGTTTTGTTTAGATCAAACAGGATATTCTATCAAATAATTTCATGTTACTGTTTCCAAATTAAGAGAACATCAGAGTCTAAGTTAGTCTCCTAATAAATAACTACTGTTATAAAGATTATAATTTACCTTTAGAAATGCCTATTTGCAGCAATTACTAGTGACACACAGTCAAGATGTTAAATGATTGCATTACCTATCAATCAAAATCAGCCACGTTATGAATAAACACACTCTAAGAATAGACTGATGCAGAAATGATGAGTTTTGTCCTAACAATATTTTTTAATCTATTTTTGTCACTTTGGAACTATTGAAAAAAAAAAAGTCATCCAATTTTCAGTTTAAGTTTTTGGGCCCATGGTAGGGATAAAAATAAAAAGAGGAAAAAAAAATTTTTAATTTGTTAGAACTGGAATGAACTTTTGGAATTGGCATTTTCATTCCTCTGAAAACATTGAGCTTTCTGAAGTACCACCTACACACAGTATTGCACTAATGAAGATATATAAGCTGTTGTGAACAGCAGGAATCCAATTATTACTACTCCTATGAGAAAGAATGACATCTTAGTAGCTGATAACTCCCTACTGAGCCTTTCAAAGATGACCAAGCCTATTTCTTGACATGGCTTATCCTGGGGAATTGCAGCATCCTTGTAACCTATGTTGTGAGACATATCAGACACCCTGCCAAGATTTATTAAATGAATGGCCCACTGTTTATTTTTTCTAATTCACATGGAAATGAGAGACACATTCCAATTTTTTTCCCTGAGTATATCAGAGGTTATGAAAGTTCTAGATACAAATGCCATAGGAATAATGATAATACCCTTGCTGAAGGCATGTTACTGAGGACATTGTTCATTAAAACAATGAGAGTTACATGTATGGAATCTAAAAAAAATGATACAAATGAACTTATTTACAAGACAAAAATAGACTCACAGACATAGAAAACAAAATTATGGTTACCAAAGGGGATAACCAGGGTGGAGGAAGGGAGATAAATTAGGAGTTTGTGATTAATATATACACATTACTATGTATAAAATAGATAACCAACAAGGACTTACATAGCACAGGGAACTATATTCAATATCTTACAATAATCTACAGTGGAAAAGAATCTGAAAATTTATATATATATATATATATATATATATATAACTGAATCACCTTGCTGTACACTTGAAACTAACACAACATTGTAAATTATCTATACTTCAATTTTAAAAATGGTTGAAAAGGGGCTTCCCTGGTGGCGCAGTGGTTGAGAGTCTGCCTGCCGATGCAGGGGACACAGGTTCGTGTCCCGGTCCGGGAAGATCCCACATGCCGCGGAGCGGCTGGGCCCGTGAGCCATGGCCACTGAGCCTGCGCGTCCGGAGCCTGTGTTCCGCAATGGGAGAGGCCATAGCAGTGAGGCCCGCATACCACAAAAAAAAAAAAAAAAAAAAAAAAACATTGAGAGTTATGAATGAATTACCACATAATGTATCCTTTCAGAATTTATGTCAGTGAAAAACCTTTGATTACACTGAGAACTTAATGTAAGGGACCATATCATCTGCTTTCACTTTGATTACTAGAAAGTACAGAACACAAATAGAAGATAAACCATAGAAACCAACATGACATATAGATTTTCTATATTATGTCCTTCCCATTGTTGTACTGCTTTTATAATCATGTATTTGTCCTGGTTGTGATTCTCTGTTTATTTTTATCATTATGTAATCAAATACATTCTTTTCACAAGCTGATTTTTAGAACTTAATTTGGAGAATAGAAAATATAAGAAGATATGATGACAGACTAAGATATGTGAAAGATTGTCAAGTAAAAGAAAAAGCAAAAGATACTGTGCTGTACAACAGGGGCCAAGAGATTGAATTTTAAAAGGAGCATCTGTTAGATAAACATGAGTGAGAATTTTTGAATCATTCTCCTAGCCCCAAATGTAAGGGGTTTCCCTTAAAAACTGAGGAAACCTCTACACCGCACATGTTTAAGCAGTGACTAAATAACCATCCATCTGGCATGTTGACAAAAGTTCCTGGATTGGAAGAAAGGTTAAACCAGAAGCTCTCAAAACTCTCTTCCACTCCATGATTCCATAATTAAATACGCTATACTTAATAAGCTATTTGTTATCTCCATGGGGTGAATAACTTACGGCATGTGTCTCCATGCTACCTCCTTGCCAGGTCTAGAAACTAAATTAAATTTAATCTATCACCACCTGAAATTAGGAATGGGGGAAAGATATGTCACAACAATTTCAAAGAGTCTGGAGCCTTTGAATACTCACTGAAAAACTTCAGTTTTACTAATGGCAAAACTTCAGTCTATATCAACTCATTATCCTAAATATGAAGAATAAAAGCAAGAGATATATTGATATTTTACAAATCAAAACATGAAAGAAGAAAGTTAATATACATTTTAATATTCTGATATTAAAAAGTAGATTATATAATTGGTCATATCACAGATACACTTTAAAAGTACTCCTACAATGTAAAACATTTTAAAGATTTCTATGACTGAAAGGGTACAAATATTTGTTTTGGGGGGGTTGAAATTCTACTGTAAGCCAGTAAATTAAATTGAAATGGCATATTTAATACCTTCTCATATCTATCATTATATTTGTGCAACATAGGAAAAGTAAACAAATCCTGAAGTCACTAAATTATTCACTGAGGTGAATCATCTGAAGTGAATGAACTGTCACATTGCATATAAATACTTTAAGTGGACAAACAACTTTATAAGTAGATAGAATATTTTTTGCTTCCTCTCGTATTTGATAGTCCCAGAAGGGTATTATTGCTTTGACATTTTTGTTAGGAGTAAGTTGAAAGAGTAAAATTTTTTGCAGGTACATAACAGCAAATTAACATAATCAGAGTATATATTCCATTGCCTCATATTCAAGCCATTAAAAATTCTAAAATTATATGGGTATGAAAGTTTTAAAGTCTAACATGAACTTGACTCTAATCAAAATTGAAGCACAAATAAATCAAGAATGATTGTGAAAAAGTTTCTGAAAAGACATCTGTGCTAAAGATCAAATTGAAATGTGCAAATTGAAATATGTGACTGTGCCGTTATAGGACAGGAATGGCAGACACTTTTTTTTTTTTTATTTTACAAATAATAGTATCTGTTTCCTGGGGAAGCAGTGATGCCCAAACCCTAGAGGGATCTAAAGGACCCTGATCGCTATCACGGTCTTTAACTGGTATGAACTCCAGGATCCCTGATCGTTTAAGATCAAGAGAGTCCTGCCTTGATCACTTAATCAAGAAAAATATATATATGTAATGGAAATACAAAGAGCATAGCCCTGGTCCTGCCTTTAAAAATGCTCATGTTACCTAAACTCATGGCAAACAATGTCCTGTCAATACAAATTATAGGCCCCTCTTCAATTTGTTGTCTAAGCATAAAAGAGACTAGGTCTGAGTATAAATTGGGGGTCTCAAACCATGGCTAAAGTGCCCTACAGTTCAGAGAAGTAGATTGGGACCAGATAATAATGACATTTCTAAACGGCAAGACAATTGAGGTTTAAAAGTAGATAACATAAAACTCAATTTTCATTAGAGATTTTCCTTCTAATTACAAAATATTTCTGAGGAAAAGGTAAATAAAAAGCAGAAACTCATACCTATCAACCAGATTTAGTAAATGTTACCATCTTGCCATGTTTGCTTCAGATTTCCATTTTTTTTTAAGAGTAAAATTTAAAAGATAAATACAAAAGCCACCACCCATCTCATTTTTACTACCATTTTACCATAAGGCAACCTCTACCTGAAATTGTTGTCTTTCATTCAGATCTATAAACATATGTATGTATCCATTAACAACATAGTATGCTTATTTTAATTGTAACTTTATTATATTATACAATGCATATAATTCTATAACTTGTTTTTTCATTAAGCATTATTTGTTTTCTATGAAATTTAAACATCTTATTTATTTTAACTTATTCACAGTATTCAATTATATGACTGAAGCACAACTTATTTCCCCATTGCCCTTTTACCTACATGTTGTTTATATCTTTGACTATAATAAAAGTGTTATAAAAAATATTCTCTATAAGTCTCCTTGTGAACATGAACCAGAATTCATATGTGATTGTGTGTGGGGGGGTCTGTCAAGAGAGAATGGGAGAGAGAAATGGAGAGACATAGAGACAAAGAGAGTGAGACAGAGACAGAGAGAGACTGTATATGGAAAAAAAGATTCTTGAAGTGAAATCACTGAGATGTATGTTTTTGCAAATATAATTGCCAAATTGCCATCCAAAATAGCTATTCTAATTTAAACTCCTATGAACTCCATAAGAGAGTGTCCTATTTCCCATCTTAGCAACACTTAGTATTAAGAAATTTTAAAATTTACCAACTTAATAGGTATAAAAAGGTATTTCATTGTTATTTTAATTTATAAGTGATTAGTAGTGATATTAGCTATCCTTTCATAGTATAGCATGAGCCTTCCACATTTATTTTTCTTCTGTGGCTTGCAGGCTTGGTCATTGTCCAGTCATGAGGGTTCTTACAGTTTTCCTTTGTGATTTAATCTTTACAAATATTTTTCCAAGTCTGTGGTTTGTCTTTTAACTTTGTTCTTTAAGTCTTTAGTAAAAGAATTTTAATGTTAATGAACTCAATTACTCAATGAAATCTTTCCTATTTTATTTTGTGTTTTTATGTCTTACTTACAAAAATCTCTCCCTTACCTTGAAGGAAACAGATATATTAAGATTGGTCTTTGATAATTTCCACTAAAAATGTTAAAGTTTAGATTTTCAAACTTAAGACTTTAAATATTTAGTATAAAGTAGAAATCTAATTTTATCCTTTTCCATACAGTCACCATCCCTTCTCCATTTTCTGAATAGTCTGTTAATTTCCCAGTTATGTGTACTTTTGTTATACCAAGTTCTATATATTATGTTTGTTATTCTGTTCCATTATCTTACTCAACTATCCTGCACTATAAAATTCTTGATGCTTATTAAGGCTAGTACACACATCCTTGCTTCTCCTTCAAAGCAGTCTTGATGTTTTGTGATATTCAGTTAGAAATATTTTTTAATTGACCTCATGATTTCTCTTTCAACAATAAATTATTCAGATTTCTTAAATGTCCTATGCTATTTTTGTTCTTGTTTTCTTTTTGTTAATATTGTTATTGATTTTTTAATTATATTATACTGTGGTCTAAGAATATGTTCTGTATGCTATAAATTCTTTACTATTTTTCAGCCTATTTTGTGGCTGGTACTTGGTCAGTTTTGTAATTATGTCATAAGTGCCTGAAAATAATTTTACTCTATTTAATGGATATCTGATGTCCAATAAAAGTTTGCTATTTTATTAATGACATCCCTATCCTACTAATTTATTTGATTTTTAAACTTCAGAGATAAATTATTTAAATCTCCTAATATGATCTTGAATTTATAAATTTATCTTTTCTCACTTAATACATATATATATATATATATACACACACACACACACTAATATTTGTCACACACACTCACAGACATACACATACATATAGTTATATTTTCACGCTTTCGGATTTAGGATTTTCATCTAGTCCTGTCCTTGTTTATCATTAAATATTGGCTTTCTTTATCCTTAACAACTGCATTTCTCTTTAATATGTATTTTGTATGAAAGTAATACAAACATTATAGGTTTTTCTCTTTTGACTAGTATTTGTTTGGAATGTGTTTATTAGATCTTTATTTTAAAATTTCTACATAATTATGCTTTTTTAAAAATTCATTTTTAAAACATCTTTTTGGAGTATAATTGCTTTACAATGTGTGTTAGTTTCTGCTGTATAACAAAGTGAATCAGCTATACATATACATATATCCCCATATATCCTCCCTCTTGCGTCTCCCTCCAACCCTCCCTATCCCACTCCTCTAGGTGGACACAAAGCACCAAGATGATCTCCCTGTGCTATGCGGCTGCTTCCCACTAGCTATCTATTTTACATTTGGTAGTATACATATGTCCATGCCACTCTCTCACTTTGTCCCAGCTTACCCTACTCCCTCCCCATGTCCTCAAGTCCATTCTCTATGTCTGAATCTTTATTCCTGTCCTGCCCCTAGGTTCTTCAGACCATTTTTTGTTTTTAGATTCCATATATATGTGTTAGCATACAGTATTTGTTTTTCTCTTTCTGACTTACTTCACACTGTATGACAGTCTCTAGGTCCATCCACCTCACTACAAATAACTCAATTTCATTTCTTTTTTATGGCTGAGTAATATTCCATTGTATGTATGTGCATCTTCTTTATCTATTCATCTGTTAATGGACACTTAGCTTGCTTCCATGTCCTGGTTATAGTAAATACAGCTGCAATGAACATTGTGGTAAATGACTTTTTTGAATTATGGTTTTCTCAGGGTATATGCCCAGTAGTGGGATTGCTGGGTCGTATGGTAGTTCTATGTGCAGTTTTTTAAGGAACCTCCATACTATTCTCCATAGTGGGTGTATCAATTTACATTCCCACCAATAGTGCAAGAGGGTTCCCTTTAAAAAATCTACAAGCAATAAATGCTGGAGAGGGTGTGGAGAAAAGGGAACCATCATTATGCTTTAAGTGTTCCTCTTTGTAGTCCACATAATTGGATATTTTTGACACATAGTGGTATCTCTGTCTTAACAATCAAGTTTAATCCATTTTTTAATGATATGTGATATTTTATTCAGTTTCTGATGATTTTTATTTTTTTCTTTCATCTTTCAATTGATTTTTAACAAAATGCCAAGACAATTCAATAGGAAGGAAAAATATAGTCTTTTTAACAAATGGTCCTGGGACAATTGGATAACAACATGCAAAAGTTAGACCCTTATCTCACATTCTATACAAAAATCAACTCAGAATGGAATAATGACCTAAATGGAAGGACCCACATTACAAAAATCTTCAAAGAAAACAGACGTGTAAATATTTATAATCTTGAATTAAGCAATGGTTTCTTTGATATGACACCAAAAGCACATGCAACAAAGATAAATTGACTTTGTCAAAATTTTTAAAAGAAATTGTGCTTCAAAGGACATCATCACATAAGTGAAAAGCCAACCCACAAAATAGAAAGAAAAATTTACAAATCATATATCTGATAAGGGGCTTGTATCTAGAATATATAAAGAACTCTTACAGATCAATAATACAAAGACAAAAAAAATTTAAAAATGGGCAAAGGATCTGACATTTCTTCAATGAAAATACAAATTGCCAATAAGCACATAAAAAGATGCTCAAGATAAATAGCTATCAGAGAAATGGAAATCAAAACCACAGTGAGACACCGCTTCACACCCAATAGGATGAATATTAAAAAGACAGACAACAACAAGAGTTGGTGAGTATGGAGTGAAACTGGAAAACTTGTGCATTGCTAGTAGACATTTAAATGGTGCAGACACTTTGATAAACAGTCGGACATTTCCATAGAGACTGAATATAGAGTTACCATATAACCTAGTATTTCACTTCTCAATATATACCCAAGAGAAATAAAAATATATATCTATACAAAAACTTGTACATGAGCATACACAGTATCATTGGAAACAATACAAATGTCCACTAACTATTTAAAGGATAAATACAAAGTAGTATACCTCTAAAATGGAATATTAGTTGGCAAAGAAAAAGAATAAAATACTGATACATGCTACAACAGGATGAATCTTGAAAGCATTATGCTAACTAAAAGAAGGCAGTCACAAAAGATTGCATATTTCATTACTTAATTTATATGAAATGTTCAGAATAGGCATATTATACAGAGAGAAAGTAGATTAGTGTAGATGAGAAATGGGAGTACCTGAAAGCTAAAGATTATAGGATTTATTTGTTGTGTAGTAAAAATGTTCTAAAATCGATTGTGGTGACAGTTACATAATTCTGTAATTTGTGTATTTTATTTTTTGTTTGTTTGTTTGTTTTTTGCGGTACACGGGCCTCTCACTGTTGTGGCCTCTCCTATTGCAGAGCACAGGCTCCGGATGTGCAGGCTCAGTGGCCATGGCTCACGGGCCCAGCCTCTCCGTGGCATGTGGGATCTTCCCGGACCGGGGCACAAACCTGCGTCCCCTGCATCGGCAGGCAGACTCTCAACCACTGCGCCACCAGGGAAGCCTGATCTGTGTATTTTAAATGGGTGAATTATATGGTATGTAAATTATATTTTAATAAAGCTTTCACCAAAAAAAGGAAAAAGTAGAGAGTAGAAGCATAGATAAATGGAAAAGGATACAGTGAATAAAACTAATAGTAGTTACAAAGATTAAAAACAAAAATTAAGATATTGTATTTTATTCAAGAAACTGATTTTAAAAAATTGATTTCCATGGTGGGAAAAAAGCATTATCCAGTATCTCTTTCATAGATTTTTGAATAGGTAACAATCAGAAAGAAAATAGATCACTGATTTTGATCAACTGTATATTCAGCTTAAAAACTATAGACAATATATAGGGAGTTTGAGATTGACATGTACACATTTAATATGGATAACCAACAAGGATCTACTGCATAGTACAGGAAACTCTGCTCAATATTATGTAACAACCTAAATGGGAAATGAATTTGAAAAAGAATAGATACATGTATATGTATAACTGAATTACTTTGCTTTACACCTGAAACCAACACATGTTAATCAAATATTCTCCAATATAAAATAAAAAGTTAAAAAAAAAAGTACACCAAAACCACACCCCTCTCTGAGGAAACATTTGCATAAAGTTGTATTTATCAGAGGCTTTGAGAACTCTTTAAATGATTTCTTTCTTTTTATAATAATTTATCATTTTGTTCACCCAACAAAAATCATAAAGAAGAGTCTGACATTCTTCATTGTGGCACACATCTCATTGTGGTTTTGTCTAAGATCTGGCTGCAACGTATCACATTACTGGTCATTCAATTTGGTTTGGTTTACATGACTGTCTCCACAGGGTCATCTTATTCCATCCCATATAAACCCCTTCCAGAAGAGTACAAGGTTACAGTGCAAACATACACATGAAAGACAAACAGTGACTGTGGCAGTTGGATTTTAAAGGAAAATGAGAGTTAAAATTAAGTTTAATTTTAACTATTATTTTGTGTGACTAGACCCTACTGAAAATAACTGGAAATCAAGTTAAGTTTGGAATCAGTTCAAAAGATAATTATTGAGAACACACCATGTGCCAGTCAGTGTTCCAAGTACAACAGTGAACAACACTGAGAAATTCTGTCTGTCTTGTTCAGTCTATATTTTAATGAGGTATGACAGACAAAAGCAGAATGAATGAGTGAGTGAATGAATGGTATCTCAGGAAGTCAAAAGTGCTACAGTGAGATTTCACCAGAGTAAGGAGATAAGAGTAATAGTAAATCAGGGTGTTGTTTTACATAAAGGAGTAAGGAAAGTTCTTTCTAATAATGAGATATTTGAGTAAATACCTGAAGGAAGTTAGGAGCTGAATCATATGGATTTTCCCCTTATTTTCAGAGAAAGAAGAGATGGAGAGCATGACAAGTATAAGGAACAAGAATGTAGGTCAAGAAAAGTGGAAGATGGAAAATTAGTATTGTAGTAATTTAGATTACAGATGATGATGTCCTGGACAGGGTACAAGGATTGGAGACAGGATAACATGGTTAGGATTTTCATCTGATTCAAGGATAAAAACAACACTTTACACTGGCTTATGAGAGAAAAAGAATAGTTATGGCTTACTCTAGGGTTTTGGCCTGAGCAATTGGAAGAATGGAGCTTCTACTTTTGGATTGAGAATGACAGAGGGTTTCACAGTAAAAATCAAGAATTGTTTCAGAGATTGGTTCAAGATGGTGGGGTAAAAGGACGTGCTCTCACTCCCTCTTGTGAGAGCACCAGAATCACAACTAACTGCTGAACGATCATCAACAGGAAGACACTGGAACTCACCAAAAAAAGATACCCCACAACCAAAGACAAAGGAGTAGCCACAATGAGATGGTAAGAGAGGTGAAATCACAATAAAATCGAATCCCATAACTGCTGGGTGCATGACTCACAAACTGGAGAACAATTATACCACAGAAGTCCACCCACTGGAGTGAAGGTTCTGAGCTCCATGTCAGGCTTCCCAAACTGGGGGTCCAGCAATGGGAGGAGGAATTCCTAGAGAAACAGATTTTGAAGGCTAGCAGGATTTGATTACAGGACTTTGACAGGACTGGTAGAAACACAGACTCCACTCTTGGAGTGCACACACAAAGTAGTGTATGCATCAGGACCCAGGGGAAGGATCAGTGACCCCATAGGAGACTGAACCAGACCTAACTGCTAGGGTTGGAGGGTCTCCTGCAGAGGCAGGGGGTGGCTGTGTCTCACCGTGATGACAAGAAGACTGGCAGCAGAAGTTCTGGGAAATACTCCTTGGCATGAGCCCTCCCAGAGTCTGCCATTAGCCCCACGAAAGAGCTCACATAGGCTCCAGTGTTGGGTCGCCTCAGGCCAAACAATCAACAGGGAGGGGACCCAGCCCCACCCATCAGCAGACAAGCAGATTAAAGCTTTACTGAGCTCTGCCCACCAGGGAAACAGCCAGCTCTACCCACCACCAGTCCCTCCCATCAGGAAACTTGCACAGCTTCATAAATAGCCTCATCCACCAGAAGGCAGCCAGCAGAAGCAAGAAGAGCTACAATCCTGCAGCCTGTGGAACAAAAACCACATTCACAGAAAGATAGACAAGATGAAAAGGCAGAGGGTTATGTACCAGATGAAGGAACAATATAAAACCCCAGAAAAACAACTAAATGAAATGGAGATAGGCAAACTTCCAGAAAAAGAATTCAGAATAATGATAGTGAAGATGATCCAGGACCTCAGAAAAAGAATAGAGGCAAAGATCAAGAAGACGCAAGAACTGTTTAACAAAGACCTAAAAGAATTAAAGAACAAACAAACAGAGATGAACAATACTATAACTGAAAGGAAAAATGCATTAGAAGGCTTCCCTGGTCATGCAGTGGTTGAGAGTCCATCTGCCGATGCAGGTAACATGGGCTCATGCCCCGGTCCAGGAAGATCTCACATGCTGTGGAGCGGCTAGGCTTGTGAGCCATGGCTGCTGAGCCTGTGCATCCGGAGCCTGTGCTCTGCAATGGGAGAGGCCACAAAAATGAGAGGGCCGTGTACCACACACACACACACACACACACACACACACACACACACACACAGCACTAGAAAGAATCAATAGCAGAATAACTGAGGCAGAAGAACAGATAAGTGACCAGGAAGATGGAATGGTGGAATTCACTGCTGTGAAACAAAATAAAGAAAAAAGAATGAAAAGAAATGAAGACAGCCTAAGAGACATCTGGGAAAACATTAAATGCAATAACATTTGCATTATAGGGGTCCCAGAAGGAGAAGAGAGAGAGAAAGGACCTGATAAAATATATGAAGAGATTATAGTCAAAAATTTCTTTTACACAGGAAAGGAAATAGCCATCCAAGTCCAGGAAGCACAGAGAATCCCACACAGGATAAACCCAAGGAGAAGCATGCTGAGACACATAGTAATCAAATTGGCAAAAATTAAAGACAAAGAAAAATTATTAAAAGCAGCAAGGGAAAAATGACAAATAACATACAAGTGAACTCCCATAAGGCTAACAGCAGATTTCTCAACAGAAACTCTACAAGCCAGAAGGGAATGGCATGACATATTTAAAGTGATGAAAGGGAAGAACCTATAACCAAGATTACTCTACCCAGCAAGGATCTCATGCAGATTCGATGGAGAAATCAAAAGCTTTACAGACAAGTAAAAGCTAAGAGAATTCAGCACCGTCAAACCAGCTCTACAACAAATGCTAAAGGAACTTCTCTAAGTGGGAAACACAAGAGAAGAAAAGGACCACAAAAACAAACCCAAAACAATTAAGAAAATGGTCATAGGAACATACATATTGATAATTACCTTAAATGTGAATGGATTAAATGCTGCAACCAAAAGACACAGGCTCACTGAATGGATACAGAAACAAGACCCATATATATGCTGTCTACAAGAGACCCACTTCAGACCTAGGGACACATACAGACTGAAAGTGAGAGGATGGAAAAATATATTCCATGCAAATGGAAATCAAAAGAAAGCTGGAGTAGCAATATCCATATCAGATAAAACAGACTTTAAAATAAAGAATGTTACAAGAGACAAGGAAGGACACTACATAATGATCAAGGCATCAATCCAAGAAGAAGATATAACAATTATAAATATATATGCACCCAACATAGGAGCACCTCAACACATAAGGCAACCGCTAACAGCTATAAAAGAGGAAATCGACAGTAACACAATAATAGTGGGGGACTTTAACACCTCACTTACACCAATGTACAGATCATCCAAACAGAAAATTAATAAGGAAACACAAGCTTTAAATGACACAATAGACCAGGTAGATTTAATTGATATTTATAGGACATTCCATCCAAAACCAGCAGATTACACTTTCTTCTCAAGTGCACATGGAACCTTCTCCATGATAGATCACATCTTGGGTCAAAAATCAAGCCTCAGTAAATTTAAGAAAATTGAAATCATATCAAACATCTTTTCTGACCACAACGTGATGAGATTAGAATTCAACTACAGGGAAAAAATGTAAAAAACACAAACACATGGAGGCTAAACAATATGTTAGTAAATAAGCAAGAGATCACTAAGAAATCTAAGAGGAAATAAAAAAATACCTAGAGACAAATGATACTGAAAACACAATGATTCAAAACCTATGGGATGCAGCAAAAGCAGTTCTAAGAGGGAAGTCTATAGCAATACAATCCTACCTCAAGAAACAACAAACATCTCAAATAAACAATCTAACCTTACACCTAAAGGAAGTAGAGAAAGAAGAACAAACAAAACCCAAAGTTAGCCAAAGGAAAGAAATCATAAAGATCAGAGCAGAAATAAATGACATAGAAACAAAGAAAACAACAACGATCAATAAAACTAAAAGCTGGTTCTCTGAGAAGATAAACAAAATTGATAAACCATTAGCCACACTCATCAAGAAAAAGAGGGAGAGGGCTCAAAACATTAAAATTAGAAATGAAAAAGAAGTTACAACAGACATCACAAAAATACAAAGCATCCTAAGAGACTACTACAAGCAACTCTATGCCAATCAAATGGACAACCTGGAAGAAATGGACAAATTCTTAGAAAGGTATAACCTTCCAAGACTGAACCAGGAAGAAATAGAAAATATGAACAGACAAATAACAAGTAATGAAATTGAAGCTGTGATTAAAATATCTTCCAACAAACAAAAGTCCAGACCAGACGGCTTCACAGGTGAATTCTATCAAACATTTAGAGAAGAGCTAACACCCATCCTTCTCAAACTCTTCCAAAAAATTGCAGAGGAAGGAACACTCCCAAACTCATTCTATGAGGCCACCTTCACCCTAATACCCAAACCAGACAAAGATACTACAAAAAAAGAAAATTGCAGACCAATATCACTCATGAATATAGATGCAATAATCCTCAATGAAATACTAGCAAACAGAATCCAACAACACATTGAAAGGATCACACAACATGAACAAGTGGGATTTATCCTAGGGATGAAAGGCATCGTCAATATACGTAAATCAATCAATGTGATACACCATATTAAAAATTGAAGAAGAAAAACCATACGATCATCCCAATAGATGCAGAAAAAGCTTCTGACAAAATTCAACAATGATTTATGGTAAAAACTCTCCAGAAAGTGGGCAAAGAGGGAACCTACCTCAACATAATAAAGGCCATATATGATAAACCCACAGCAAACATCATTCTCAATGGTGAAAAACTGAAAGCATTTCCTTTAAGATCAGGACCAAGACAAGGATGTCCACTCTCACCACTATTATTCGACATAGTTTTGGAAGTCCTAGCCATGGCAATCAGAGAAGAAAAAGAAATAAAAATAATACAAATGGGAAAAGAAGAAGTAAAACTGTCACTGTTTGCAGATGACTGTTTGCAGATGATACTATACATAGAGAATCCTAAGGATGCCACCAGAAAATTACTAGACCAAATCAATAAATTTGGTAAAGTTGCAGGATACAAAATTAATGCATAGAAATCTCTTGCACTCCTATACACTAATGATGAAAAATCTGAAGGAGGAATTAAGGAAACACTCCTATTTACCATTGCAACAAAAAGAATAAGATACCTATGAATAAACCTACCTAGGGAGACAAAAGACCTGTATGCAGAAAACTATAGGACACTGATGAAAGAAATTAAAGATGATACAAACAGATGGAGAGATATACCATGTTCTTGGATTGGAAGAATCAATACTGTGAAAATGACTATACTACCCAAAGCAATGTACAGATTCAGTGCAATCCCTATCAAATTACCAATGGCATGATTTACAGAACTAGAACAAAAAAATCTTAAAATTTGTATGAAGACATAAAAGACCCTGAATAGCCAAAGTGGTCTTGAGGGGGGATAAAAGGACCTGGACGAATCAGGCTCCCAGACTTCAGACTATAGTACAAAGCTACAGTAATCAAGACAGTATGGCACTGGCAAAAAATGAGAAATACAGATCAATGGAACAGGATATAAAGCCTGAGATAAACCCATGCACCTATGGTCAACTAATCTATGACAAAGGAGGCAAGGATATACAATGGAGAAAAGACAGTCTCTCCAATAAGTGGTGCTGGGAGAACTGGACAGCTACATGTAAAAGAATAAATTAAAACACTCCCTAACACCATACACAAAAATAAACTCAAAATGTATTAGAGACCTAAATGAAAGAGTGAACACTAGAAAACTCTTAGAGGAAAACATAGGAAGAACACTCTTTGACATTAATCATAGCAAGATCTTTTTTGATCCACCTCCTAGAGTAATGGAAATAAAAACAAAAACAAACAAATGGGACCTAATGAAACTCAAAAGCTTTTGCAAAGCAAAGGAAACTACAACCAAGAGGAAAAGACAACCTCAGAATGGGAGAAAATATTTGCAAATGAATCAACGGACAAAGGATTAATCTCAAAAATATATAAACAGCTCATGCAGCTAAATATTAAAAAAAACAAACCACCCAATCCAAAAATGGGCAGAAGACCTAAATAGACATTTCTCCAAAGAGGACATACAGATGGCCAAGAAGCACATGAAATGCTGCTGAACATCACTACTTATTAGAGAAATGCAAATCAAAACTACAATAAGGTATCACCTCACACCAGTTAGAATGGGCACCATCAGAAAATCTACAAACAAATGCTAGAGAGGGTGTTGAGAAAATGTAACCCTCTCGCACTTTGGTGGGAATGTTAATTGATACAGCCACTATGGAGAACACTATGGAGGTTCCTTAAAAAACTAAAAATAGAATTACCATATGACCCAGGAATCCCACTACTGGGCATATACCCAGAGAAAACCATAATTCAAAGACACTAATCTCTTCATGACATTTTTTTTCTTAGATTCCATATATATGTGTTAGCGTACGGTATTTGTTTTTCTCCTTCTGACTTACTTCACTCTGTATGACTGGAATAAAACACAGACCTACTAGAGCATGGACTTCAGGATATGGGGAGGGGGAAGGGTAAGCTGTGACGATGTGAGAGAGTGGCAGGGACATATACACACTACCAAAAGTAAATTAGATAGCTAGTGGGAAGCTGCCGCATAGCACAGGGAGTTCACCTCTGTGCTTTGTGACCACCTAGAGGGGTGGGATAGGGAGGGTGGGAGGGAGGGTGACGCAAGAGGGAAGAGATATGGGAACATATGTATATGTATAACTGATTCACTTTGTTGTAAAGGAGAAACTAACACACTATTGTAAAACAGTTATACTCCAATAAAGATGTTTAAAAAATTAAAAAAATAAAACAAACAAAAAAAGACACATGCACCCCAATGTTCATTGCAGCACTACAATAGCCAGGTCATGGAAGCAACCTAAATGCCCATCAACAGATGAATGGATAAAGAAGATGTGGTACATATATACAATGGAATATTACTCAGCCATAAAAAGGAACAAAATTGGGTCATTTGTAGAGACATGGATGGATCTAGAGACTGTCATGCAGAGTGAAGTAAGTCAGAAAGAGGAAAACAAATATCGTATATTAACACAAATATGTGGAACCTAGAAAAGTGGTACAGATGAACCAGTTTGCAGGGCAGAAATTGAGACACAAATGCAGAGAACAAACATATGGACACCAAGGGGGGGATGTGGTGGGGGGGTGGGGGTGTTGGTGTGATGAACTGGGAGATTGGGATTGACATATATACATTAATATGTATAAAATAGATAACTAATAAGAGCCTGCTGTATAAAATAATAAATAAAATTCAAAAAAATTAATTGTTTTAATTACTTTAAATTTGAGATGCCTATAAAAATGCAAGGGGAATTTATGTGTTTGAAATTCAGAGAAGAGTTATTACTGAGGACATAAATTTGGGAGCTATCAAAATATAAATGAGATGTACATGCGTATCACTGAATGAAATCAATTAGAAAATTCCTGTTGATAAAGAAAAGATGTTCAAGGATTTAGCATTGTGACACTCTAATATTTAGAGGTCAGGTCACAAGAAGAAATCAAAAAGGATATTTTAGTATCTCTTTTAAGAGACCACTCAGTGACAGAGGAGGAGAAACAAGAGATTTTCTGGAGGTCAGGTGAATAAAGTATCTTAGGAAGAGTTACAATATTCATTTGTGTCAAATGCTACTGAGAGGTCCAGTTAGATGTAGTTTAAGAATTTACCATTAGATTTTAACAACATGGAAGCTATTGATGATCTTGAAACAGCAGTTTTTGTGCATGGATAGACATAAAAACCTAGATGGATTGAGGAAGGTGAAAATGGTGATAGTAAGTATAGACGGTTTGAGGAATTTTGCCATAAAGGTGAGCAAAGAAATGGGGAGCTGGCTGAAGCAGTATGTTAAATGTAGTTAAGGGATATTATAACATACCTGTACAACATTGGGAATTTTCTAGAAGGAGAATTATTGATGATGGAGAAGAAAGAGAGAACAACAGTGGGGACAAATAGAAATAAAGGAGCAGGGCTTGATTTGTCATGTGAACTTTGTAGTTTATATCTAAATGTTGGTTATGCTTTTATTCTTTTTAAAATTATTTCTTTTTTAAAATTTTATTTATTTTATTTAATCTATTTTTGGCTGTGTTGGGTCTTCATTGCTGTGCATCGGATTTCTCTAGTTGCAGCGAGTGGGGGCTACTCTTTGTTGTGGTGCACGGGCTTCTCATTGAGGTGGCTTCTCTTGTTGCTGAGCATGGATTCTAGGCGTGTAGGCTTCAGTAGTTGTGGCACATGGGCTCAGTAGTTGTGACTCACAGACTCTAGAGCACAGGCTCAGTAGTTGTGGTGCATGGGCTTAGCTGCTCCACGGCATGTGGGATCTTCCCAGACCAGGGATCAAACCTGTGTCCCCTGCATTGGCAGGCAGATTCTTAACCACTGTGCCACCAGGGAAGTCCCAGTTATGCTTTTATTCTTAAAGAAAAAAAAAACGTTTTTGGTTTAAACTCTTCTGACTCCTAAAAGAAAAAAATAATAGGAACCTTAGGAGGAAACTTAGAATGGTTTAAGCTCTTAAAATACCTTACCTTTACTCCATTTATGGAAATATTTTCAGCAAAAACAGACCCTTTCAACATACTGTATGATCTTGTCCTCTGATTTGTCTAATCTAAACATGTTTCTGTTAAAGGCTATCATAACCCCCAATAGAGAATCAAATGACATTTATTCAAGCCTCAGTGCCAGATTAACATGCCAGAAGTTATGCTGATACCTACAAAATGTAACTTTATTTTTTTTCCCTGAGCTTTGCAGCAAGATAATTTAGCTTCAGGCAGTCAAAGCATAAACCTCTTTAAGGCTGATTTTTCCAAAAGCAGCTGTTTGTAGTCTAAAGCTGCATTTGTGTGCAAGTCATTAGTAGGGTGTTTACAAGTTTGCTTTTTTTCCCATATGGTTTCTGTAAAACTATATCATGGTTGATATTTTATTTCTAAACATACTTCTATGCCAGTTCATGCTCTGGGAGTATATGAAGCATAAATTCAATCTACCAGTCAGATCTTCCTGATGTTTAATATTAAATGTTTCAAAGTATATCACACCCCCCCTTTACTCTATTCCACACATACTTAATGATGCAATATCTAGGGAAACTTCTTTTTTGAACCAGCTGGAAATTAGTTGGTGAATTTAAACAATGATTGATGAAGTTTGGCACCTGAAAGAGTTAGGATTAACTCTAGGGACTAATTATTTTCCTGTACCACATTACTCAAGCCACTGCTGTGAGCAAGCATCATTAATCCCAATGATCAATTATTCATCCTTTCTATCCCTATCCTCAAAATGTTCCATTTAAAACATCCGAAGTCAAGTTCTTATTAATTTGAGAATTTTGGACAAAAAAAAATAGAGATCTCAATATAAATAGAATTATTTTTAAAGTTTGGATACTTATTTCACATGGAAGTTACTTTCATATATGGTATGAGGATGGGATCATTCACATTCTGGAGACCTAAAAACCAAAGAAGTTCTCCCCATGCACCTGGTATACAATAGAGGAAGAGACAGTATAATTACAATAAAGAATCAACTTGGAAAATGGAAGAATGGGAAATATGCCTTATAGCCATTTGCTGTAACATCCTGAAATCCTTTAAGGTAGACATTCATGGATTCCCTCCTGTAGGATGGAAAACATTTCTTAATTAGTTCACAATTCTGCTCCTTAGGAAGAGGGTTCCATTCATTGTTCTACTGAGATTGGTCATTGGTCTGTGATTCTGCCCTCTGGGTGATTACTCCATTCCCATTATTCTAATTAGTTACATATATTGGGCATTAGGGGGAAAAAGGCACATTTGTAGGCTGAACAGCCTTCTCATCCTATTTACTACCTGAAAAATGCTGGGGATCCAATAGTCATTTTAAGTCTTGGAGAGATAATTTTAGAATATCTTACTCTCCCTCATGGCTTCTTCGGCAGTACAATCCTCTTAAAACCTTCATGGGCTTTTTATTTAGTTGAATTAAAACTATCTCATGTACCAATTACTGCACACACAATCTTTTTGAGTCTTCTCAGATATTTTTAATATCTCTTTGCTTTCCATACCTTGACTCTTTTTCTCAATTTTATTGCATTCCTCTGCAACCTATCAGAGTTTAGTGGAAGCATCACACATTTAGTCTCTTTTCCTGAGTACTTTTTTCTAATTAAAAAGATTTATATTGAAACTACCCTCCTAGTTGAGACTTTACACTAAGACATTTTAGTGGAAAGATTTTAACAAAATGGATGTATCAGCCATTCTCTTGATCAAAGTATTGCCTTGTGGCTGAGATTTAATTTGTCTTTATTGGTCAAAGAATTTCTCCATTTTATCTTTTATTATTTGAGGTTAAGAAGTTAGTTACCTTTCCAACCCCTACAAATCCCAATATTTCTGCTCTCTCTCTCGCTTCTCTGACCAACCTTTGAGACAATAACAGCAAATTCTGGGCTCATTTCTTCTTTGTAATTCTTTATCAAATGCAGTCAACAACTAATATGCACTAATATATTCACACTACTACTTTATTCAAACTTATTTACTAAGAGTTAAATTTTCATCAAGTTCATTCTCTTTCTTCCAAGTTACAGCAAAGCTGCAGTTTTCCAACTACTTCTCCACTGAAAATCATAGAATGCCATCTTCCCAGGCTCCAATGACAAGAAACTAAAACCACTATAACTGAGTACTAACATAACAAAAACATATGATATCAGTCATTTATAATGCATTCAGATATTTTTATGGAATGAAAAAACAGAACAAGGCAGCCTAAAGTCAAACAAGCCCGAAGTCTCCATGGTTTAGACAAGGTTTATATATTACCCAGGTTACATGTTCAATGTGATTTATTAGAAGGATTTACTCCATCAGGGAACTTAGCAAATAGAAATTCTGTATTCTCACATGATTCAAGGAGCCCCAAAGAATGGGAAGGGATTTAGTGAATCACACATTGCTCTAAAAGGTTTCAGCTGGGAAGGAGCCCATATCACTTTCTCTCACATTTCATTGGTCAAAACAAGTCATATAACTATGCCCAACTTAAAGGGGGTGCAATTCAATGCCCAGAAAACAGCACTAATGAATTCCACATCCACATATTGGCTTTCTTCATGTCCCAATTACAAGTTATTAAACTATATTTTATGATAAAATATTATTTTATGTTCAATGTCATTACCATATTTTGTGTAACTTGATGAAAATCTAATGCTTGGCTTGGTAAATTATGTTCTGAACAATTTGAGATACATAGTTTTAGAACAAAAATAATAAGAATCATTATTTTATTAATAAAATTATATTTTATAAGGGGGAAAAAGCTACCACATGCATATCATGGAGGGTAAAGGGTCTGTACTGCATGCCCAAAGGAAAAATTTTGGTCCCTTTCTATCTGTTCACTATCTCCTCTTCACGGGAGGAAATATGGCTCCAACTTACAAGCTCCTGAATCCATTGTCTAATTACCTAGATTCATATGTTGAAGGTCATTGCTCAACTACTAAGCTGTTTGTTCTCTCTCTCTCTGAAGAGCCTACTTGCAAGTAGTGTCTGCTCCCTCTGGCACTTCCTGAATACTAACATTTTCGTTTGTATGTTTTCCCAAACGGTAGAGGAAGCCAACTGTTCTGCCAGTGACAGAATGAATACATAACTCCAATTTATGGTAAAAAGTGTACAGTTTGGAACTTTGGCCCCTAGTTCAAGCTACAGTATCCAATCTAGACATACCTTAATTTCTACCTGTCTCCTGTGCATATGTTCTATTGACTCAGCACTCAGAGGAGATATGATTATTTAGCCTGAGTCAGAATGACCAAAACATGGGGAAGAAAACCTTCCAAATAGGTATAAAGCAGGAAACTAAGGGACTAAATAACACATAGAAAAGAATAAAACATCTTTTGTGATGTAATGGTAGGTTTCTGCAGGCCTGAATCTGGTTTGAATAGATGCACGCTTTAGAAAGAGGAACCATTAGCTACTGGAAAATCAGGCATGGATCTGACTACACCCCTGAAACAACCTGGCCTTTTCTCACATTGAAGATGAGGCTGAGACAGGTAGTCATTTAATTTCAATTAAGGCTTACATCAAAATTGGCAGAGCTTCTGTATACAGGTTTTTGAGGTATTACTTCATGAAATTACCATATTCTATTTTTAATGAGGGCTATAGTCCCAAAGTTTAAATTACAATGGGCATATTGCACATTCCTTGGCAGACCATAGAACTCTGGCACATGACCCTCTGTATTAATTATCAACCATAACCATATTGCTATATAACAAACTACCCCAAAGTCAAAAGTTTAAACAGTAACTATTAGGTTTAATAGGAATCTACAGAATTTTGGGAGGTCAGCTGGGAGTCCACCCTGGTCTTACTCATATGTCTGTATCAGGTATAGATAAGGCAGACTGTCGTAATTTTGACTGGGTTCTCTCACATGTTTAGGGATAGGCTGGCTATTGGCTGGTCCATAACAGCATCATCTTACTTAGATGTGTTTCTTACCCCTCAAGTGGAATTGTTCTCACGTTGGAGGCAGGGGTCCAAGTGAGCAAGAAGTTGCTTTCTTAAGACCAAGACTCAAAACTGGTACATAATTAATTCCACAGCATTCTATTAGCCAAAATAATTTAAAGGGCAAGCCCAAGTTCAAAGAGAGGGCAAATAAAATATACACTATAGTGAGGAAAACTACAAAATCAAACAGAATGTGGATATAGTGAGGGGTAAAGAAATTTGGTGATTTTGCAGTCTACCATTACTTTTAAACTTTCATGCATTGGAACACTGCCTCAATTGTTGTCACTTTGTAAATGTAGTGAATTTCACATAAGAACAAAGAAGAAACTAAAGATTCTAACTTCAGAGATTCAGGTGGTTTGCTACTGACTCCTAGACAATAATCTCTAATTGGTTCATCATGGTTAATAAATTAAGCCCTGACAAAGGCTTTTGATTTTAGAGAGCTGGGCACTGCAGCCATCATAATGGAGTTATTGTTTTTGTCAGTAAGCTGAAAAGCACAGACTCTTTTTTGATTGAGATATTCTTCTTAGGTTGAGATAGAAGAAAAAATAAAATCATTATTAATGATTATACATTTTAATTATCTGACTATAGAAGTCAGGTTTGCTCAGAATATCAATAAGAAACCATAGTAGTTTCAAAATCAGATTGAATCTTGCTTTCAGAACAAAAAGTGAGATGGTGAAATCCAATAAAAGGAAATAAAGTCAGACTTGTGTATATTATGTTATTAATAGTTAATGGAGGGTGGGGGCCCCAAAGAGACTTAAAGAAGAAAGGGAAACAAGATCACAGAAAAAAATAAAATAAAATTATGCTCATAGGGACAATCCAGATCCAAAAAACTATTGAAAAGCACTCAAAATGGCAGATAGAGAGTCTGTAATAAGTGCAATTGGGAACCCTTAGCTTGAAAACAGAGACAGCCAGGTGGTTGAAGAAAATTCGAAAGATTTCAGATGGGAGAAGTAAGATCAGTCTAAAATACTTCAAGCAACATTTGATAGCTTCAAGGTAACACTTTTTGTTATTGTTATTTTTGGTGTTTGTGATAGCTTTCTTTGGTTTTGCTTTTATGTGAGAAAGCATATCTATATATTTCTTGAGGGAATATGGTCAGAAAATTTATAAAGTTAGACATCTAAATGAAACTGAAGATAAACCATCTTACAATGACCCATAATAGACAAAAATATATAATATCTTGGTCTAGGTTATAGATAATTCTTCTGTGTAGAATTATCCAATATGATGGTCACAGGGGTGATAAGATTTATGCCTTAGTGTCTTCATATCTAACGTGAGAACAGTTCCCCAAGTGGAATTGTTCTTATGTTAGAGGCAGGGGTCCAAGTTCATCATGGAACATACTTCAGGGGAAAGTATAGAGAAATGTAATAGGAAAACAAATGTTTGGACCTAAGAGCAAAGGGGTAAAAAAGGAATGCAGACATTATAGCCTAGCCTTATACATGGTAGAGAGAGAAGACAATAAACAATCTAAGAAACATGTAAAAGATTTAAAACTCAAATTGACTATTGTAAATGACTAAGAGTATACAGAAGAAACAGAACACTAAAGACATATTCCATTGCTAGATAGAAAGAGGTGGTAAGTAGAAGTGATTCAACCACTGCATGAAATAATATCAGTTACGTACCCACTACTTGGAAATTCAAAATTATGAAGAGAAATAGATATTTATCTACATTTTAAATGTTTTTACTCACTGGGATCTTAAAGATAGTGTCTTAGAAAAAATGATAGTGACCACGATTCTCAACTGAGACAAACAACAGACAAAAGGAGAGATTGTCCCCAGGAAGTAAAATTAATAACTCTAAGAATTCCTAGATCTGATGCAATAGCACAGTCACTGCTGCAAATGACTAAAAATTATTTTGGAACTGATAAAAAATAACTCCCCCAAACTCTGGGGCTGGACCTCCAGTAAACTAGTCATTCTAGTTATCCCAGAAGGTATTGACTGACTTAAGGTCTGGAAAAATCTGCAGCTCTGCTTGTTCTTAGTTCTTCATTTCTCAGTGGCCCATAACATATCACCTGTTTCCTCTTCTCCTGTATTTTTTGTGAAGCAATGCTGACACTCATGATATGGGGGCAGACTAGAGCTTCAATATCTGTAAAGTTAGAAACTCTGAAGCAAAGGAGGGCTTTTCAGTACAGCATGGTCATCCCAGGATGGAGAAACTCAGAGACTCTGCCAAAAGTATATATTGTTGGAGTTCAAGAGAATGGGACAAAGAACAATGCAAGGCTATGAACCCAGGTTTGTAAGCCTGTTGGGCTATTAAAAATATGGGTACTTTGTTCACAAAGGGAACAGGAAGCCCATCCTCAGTTTGGGTATCAGGACTTCAAGGTTCAAAGGAGAAATAAAAATCAAGAGGAATATTAAGTATGAAGGATCAAACCTAAGGGCAAAATGGGAATCTAAAGTAAATCCTGGTACTGTAGGTGTCACTGCTGCATATTTCAAAATTTAGCAAGAAAACAGGTGTATTCAAATACCACACTTTAAAAAAGGAGGCCATAAGACTATCTTGGAGTTTTCCCCAAAGTATGATATATCATAAATATAAAATCATAAGTACCCTTTGATTGGGATATTTCTTCCAATTAATATTAATATAGGATTTCAGTAGTAGATTCAAGAAAAATGAAATAGATTGAGAGCCATTTTGGCAAGAATAAAATCACAATCTCTTTCTTTCCTTGCCTCTCTTTTCCCCTATGTCCTCTCCCTTCCCCTAGTTCTTTCCTCTGGATAACTAAACCTCCGCTATAACTTGTGACTGGCCAGAGTAATATGGCTCTAAAGTGTACTGGCATAATTTGGGTGGTATTGTGAGTCGATGGACTGTCTTTTTTATTTTCAAATTTTCATATGGAAATACAGCTAGTGTACTGATATTCTGTTGTGTCCCCTTGACTAACTCTTTGGAAAATTGAGTCCGAGGAAAGACTTGAGATTGGGTTGATTTAACTTTATAAATACAAACAAACTTCATCAATTCAAAATGAAGGAATACAACCCAAACTGCTGCTGATGACAGACCTTCATCTCCACCCAGGCATCTGTATGAAATACATTTGACAGCAAATGAATAGAATATGCATTCGGAAAAGGCAGGACTTTATACTTAAATAGTATTGGATTTAATAAGAGATTTTGGACTTTATCCCTAGATAAAGGTGACTAACACAGCAAGTGGTAACTATAATTAGGGCACTGAAGTAAAAATTCTAAAATGTGTGGCATTGAATCTGGGACTAGACAGTGGACATCTGACCAACTATTATTAGAGCCAAGAAAGGTGAAAACTCATGCTCTGCAGTGGCAACATATGGGGAAACTACTTTCTATTAATAATTGTACCTAAAGATCCTTTAGGTGGCTTTAGGTAAAGTAGGAAAACAAAATTTGGTGGTGTGATTAGTTTCTGTGATAATTTGATATATATTTTAAAACTCTATAAGAAAGAGATGAGTTCAGGAAAGAATTGGCTATTTTGCAACAGATTAAAAAGGAGATTAGAAAATCTAGAAATTCTATGACCTTCACAGTTGGAAAGTGCAACTGGTTTTCTATCCAACCATAAAACAGGTAAAACTGAAAAATACAAGGTCTACAAAACCTCAGCTGAGTGGCAAGATCAAATCAAAGAGAAGTTATGAAATTCATTTTAAATGCTCTGAACTGGTTAATGTAGTGCCTTTTAAATCATTTTAGTTTGAAAAAATGATTTAAAAAAGAGACCAAAGGTTTGGCTCTCCCACAGGAGATTCAAGTAGCCCTTAATTAAATCTAAAGAAACAGGTGTTTGTTATAAAGGACTATGTGTATAGCTATGGAAAAAGCTAAGTGGTATCAAATATAAAAGAAGCTGATCATGTTTTTGAGAGAGTTGTACCTCCAAAAGAGCTATGAGTCAGGTTGAAAAAGAAAGAGACTTTTAGGGAGTAGGGGCCCAATCAAGTGTGTTCCTTATGTCCTGGGTACGGGGTGCCCTTTTGACATCTACACAGAAGAACTTCAAAATTACTATGGAGCAGTGATTGCTGAGCACTTCACACTCTTCCTTTTTCGGAATTGTAGTGTTTATTGGGGTGACCCTTCCCCATTCCACTGTATAAATAGCTTGTATGGGAGGCAGATACATTCCCTTTGTAGTCCACAGTACTCCAGATCAGCAAAGCCACAGCTAGAGCTGATACAAAGATAATTATTCAGAGACCATGAACATGATTCCATCCATGACTGTTGTTGCACTTGGGGAAAAGGTGAGTATACTTCCCTTGTGGAAGGAAAGGTATTAAATATTTACACCCAAAGAGACTATATTATTCTAAAAATATTGATGGACATTTAGAGAAGAGCTAACACCTATCTTTCTCAAACTCTTCCAAAATATAGCAGAGGGAGGAACACTCCCAAACTCATTCTACGAGTCCACAATCAGCCTGATACCAAAACCAGACAAAGATGTCACAAAGAAAGAAAACTACAGGCCAATATCACTGATGAACATAGATGCAAAAATCCTCAACAAAATACTAGCAAACAGAATCCAACAGCACATTAAAAGGATAATACACTATGATCAACTGGGGTTTATCCCATGAATGCAAAGATTCTTGAATATATGCAAGTCAATCAACATGATACACCATATTAAAAAATTGAAGGAGAAAAACCATATAATCATCTCAACCGATGCAGAGAAAGCTTTCGACAAAATTCAACACCGATTTATGATTAAAACCCTCCAGAAAGTAGGCATAGAGGGAACTTACCTCAACATAGTAAAGGCCATATATGACAAACCCACAGGCAACATCGTCCTCAATGGTGAAAAACTGAAACCATTTCCACTAAGATCAGAAAAAAGACAAGGTTGCCCACTCTCACCACTCTTTTTATTTATTTATTTTTTTTTTGTGGTACGCGGGCCTCTCACTGTTGTGGCCTCTCCCGTTGCGGAGCGCAGGCTGCGGACGCGCAGGCTCAGCAGCCACGGCTCACGAGCCCAGCCGCTCAGCGGCATGTGGGATCTTCCCGGACCGGGGCACGAACCCGTGTCCCCTGCATCGGCAGGCGGATTCTTCAACCACTGCACCACCAGGGAAGCCCTCACCACTCTTATTCAACATAGTTTTGGAAGTTTTAGCCACAGAAATCAGAGAAGAAAAAGAAATAAAAGGAATCCAAATAGGAAAAGAAGAAGAAAGGCTGTCACTGTTTGCAGATGACATGATACTACACATAGAGAATCCTAAAGATGCTACCAGAAAACTACTAGAGCTAATCAATGAATTTGGTAAAGTGGCAGGATACGAAATTAATGCACAGAAATCTCTGGCATTCCTATACACTAATGATGAAAAATCTGAAAGTGAAATTAAGAAAACACTCCCATTTACCATTGCAACAAAAAGAATAAAATATCTAGGAATAAACCTACCTAAGGAGACAAAAGACCTGTATGCAGAAAACTATAAGACACTGATGAAAGAAATTAAAGATGATACAAACAGATGGAGAGATATACCATGTTCTTGGATTGGAAGAATCAATACTGTGAAAAAGATTCTACTACCCAAAGCAATCTACAGATTCAATGCAATCCCTATCAAACTACCACTGGCATTTTTCACAGAACTAGAAGAAAACATTTCACAATTTGTATGAAAACACAAAAGACCCCGAATAGCCAAAGCAATCTTGAGAATGAAAAACAGAGCTGGAGGAATCAGGAATCAGGCTCCGTGACTTCAGACTATACTACAAAGCTACAGTAATCAAGACAGTATGGTAATGACACAAAAACAGAAATATAGATCAATGGAACAGGATAGAAAGCCCAGAGATAAACCCACGCACATATGGTCACCTTAACTTTGATAAAGGAGGCAATAATATACAGTGGAGAAAAGACAGCCTCTTCAATAAGTGGTGCTGGGAAAACTGCACAGCTACATGTAAAAGAATGAAATTAAAACACTCCCTAACACCATACACAAAAATAAACTCAAAATGGATTAAAGACCTAAATGTAAGGCCAGACACCATAAAACTCTTAGAGGAAAACATAGGCAGAACACTCTATGACATAAATCACAGCAAGATACTTTTTGACCACCTCCTAGAGAAATGGAAGTAAAAACAAAAATAAACAAATGGTACCTAATGAAACTTAAAAACTTTTGCACAGCAAAGGAAACCATAAACAAGACCAAAAGACAACCCTCAGAATGGGAGAAAATATTTGCAAATGAAGCAACTGACAAAGGATTAATATCCAAAATTTATAAGCAACTCATGCAGCTCAATATCAAAGAAACAAACAACCCAATCCAAAAATGGGCAGAAGACCTCAATAGACCTTTCTCTAAAGAAGATATACAGATTGCCAAGCAACACATGAAAGAATGTTCAACATCATTAATCATTAGAGAAATGCAAATCAAAACTACAATGAGATATCATCTCACACCAGTCAGAATGGCCATCATCAAAAAATCTACAAACAATAAATGCTGGAGAGGGTGTGGAGAAAAGGAAACACTCTTGCACTGCTTGTGGGGATGTGAATTGGTACAGCCACTATGGAGAACAGTATGGAGGTTCCTTAAAAAACTACAAATAGAACTACCATATGACCGAGCAATCCCACTACTGGGCATTCACCCTGAGAAAACCATAATTCAAAAAGAGCCATGTACCAAAATGTTCATTGCAGCTCTATTTACAATAGCCAGGACATGGAAGCAACCTAAGTGTCCGTCAACAGATGAATGGATAAAGAAGATGTGGCACATATATACAATGGAATATCACTCAGCCATAAAAAGGAACGAAACTGAGTTATTTGTAGTGAGGTGGATGGACCTAGAGATTGTCATACAGAGTGAAGTGAGTCAGAAAGAGTAAAACAAATACCATATGCTAACACATATATATGGAATCTAAAAAAATAAAGAAAAAAATGGTTAGAAGAACCTATGGGCAAGACGGGAATAAAGATGGAGACCTACTAGAGAATGGACTTGAGGATACGGGGATGGGGAGGATAAGCTGGGACAAAGTGAGAGAGTGGCATGGACATATATATACTACCAAATGTAAAATAGATAGCTAGGGGGAAGCAGCCGCATAGCACAGGGAGATCAGCTCCGTGCTTCGTGACCACCTAGAGGGGTGGGATAGGGAGTGTGGGAGGGAGGGAGACACAAGAGGGAAGAGATATCGGGACATATGTATATGTATAACTGATTCACTTTGTTGTAAAGCAGAAACTAACACACCATTGTGAAGCAATTATACTCCAATAAAGATGTTAAAAAAAAGGTTGGTGGCTTCCTCCTAAGAGATAGATTATACATCTCTGCCACACTGATATCAGGTTTGTCATATGATTTGTTTTGACCAGTGAAATATCTGTGGAAGTGACATGTGCTAACGCCAAGCAATGGTATTGCATGGCTCAGCCATTTCTTTATTTCTTTCTGCTACCAGTCTAATATGTCCTAAATTGTGTCTGTATCTTCAGTGTAGATTCTGGAATAAAGAAAACATACAGCAGAGCCTAAAATGACCTACATCCAACAAATAACGGAAACAGGAAATAAATCTTTGCTTTTGTGAGCCACAGATATTTGGAATAGTTTGTTACCACAATATTACCTAACAAAAGCTGACTAATACAATGAGTTGGTTCAATTAAATTAAAATACCAATGGCGGCCTCTTGTCTAAGCTGAGTTCTTCAATTCAGATGCCAGTATTAAAAAAGATAATAAATTTATTTCCAATCTAACACAAAAGTCTGTATCTCAATTGGTTGAAAACTTGGAAAAACTTCTAATTCCAACATTATTTGATTGTTTTCTTTATCCCAGACATTCTGCTTAGTGTTTCACATATATTATCTCATTAAAACTCACCAAGCTCTATTGTTCCTTGTTCAACAGATATCTGAATAGAAGTTAAACAACTTTTCCAAGGTTGCCTGCATTGTAAGTGCTCTAATTCCTGATCCTGCATAGCTAGCCACTATTCTCAAATACTCAGGATAAACTTCCCCTTCAAAACTCTCTAATTCTTAGACTCTGCCAATAGCAGTGAAATTAACATATCATTTGAAATATGCTTACAGTGATCCTCTCTCTAGATCAAATATCAGAACATGGTCTGACCACAAATTCTGTGATAAAAGAGAATCTTAAAAATAACACTGTCCCCCAATCTGAGTAACATGAAGCAACAAGCAATATTATATTCATTTACCTTTCTGTTTCCATCCCTGTGATGGAGGATATACCAATGGAACCTTCTAAACATAAAAGAAAAAAAAAAATCCTTCCAAGCACGTTCAGCTGGTTTTCTCCCCTCAGGCTAAGCATCAACCTAAGGAGAGCACTTCTAACAGCTATAGCAGCAATGAAGACAGCAGATGTTTTCTCTTTGGCTAGACTAAAATTGAATACTAAAAATCACTGCAGCTCTGTTCCCTGCCTTTCCTGAATTGCTCTTTGTGTAACCCTGTATAATCCAGCAAACCAATATAGTTCTGATAGAAAACACACTGCAGTTGTTTTACAATTGACTTTACAATACAGTTGGAATAGTAGGAAGAGTACCAGGCTTAGAATTAGCTCTCATTTATTATTCTTACAGGCTCAAAATCCCTGAGAAAGTGATCAGCTTTTGGAGTTTGTGTCTTCATCTGCAAAAGGAGAATAACATCTCACAGATTTGTTGGGCTGCTTAAATTAAAGCAATTAAAAATGAGATAACATATTGATCAGAATAGGCTAGGTTATGCTCTGTTAAAAAACAACCTCCAATTCTCATCAGTTTAAAGCAATACAGGTTTATTTCTCTTTGCATGTGCAATCTGTGGTTGGTGAGTTGTAGAGGTGGGGGGCTAATCCACAGTCACACAGGGGCTGCAAGATGCCACCATTGTGTAGCCACACTATCCTGCATTTGTGACTTTCTTTTCACTCTGGTCAGGGAAGAGAGCACTAAAGGGTCTCATACTAGAAATTAAATGCCCCAATCAGAACATGACAATGACACTTCCAATCACAGGTTATGGATTGAACTAACTGTAAGAATTCAAGTAAGCAAAGGTCTCCTATGTTCCCAGAAAGAGATGAGAACAATAGATGAGTAATTTCCAGAAGACTCTTCCATAGCCACTGTTGTGACACATATGTGCCATAATGTTTGTGGCAGACACTATCATTATAAAATCATATTATTTGAACAGTATTTTTATCATTACACTTAGTTATAACCTCCCTACACAATCATAAATGGAAATGAGTTCCAATGTTGAGGTTTTTCACAACTGGAATATTAGCTAAGTATATATGAGCATTTATGTAATTTTCTGAGGAAACATTATAAGTCACTTAAATAAGCAACAGCGGATAGAACTGAATATTGAATAATTGAAAAACACTAAGGGAGGAAGGAGATACAATGGCACAAAGTAACCTCCAGTATAGGATCAAAATAAGAAGATAATTAAATTTGCTGAGATTTAAAATTCTTTGGTTTGAACTCTTTCATCTTATGTCCCTGTCTGATAACTAATAAGAATTTGCAGTGTTGATTTGGTTTTTATTTGCACTTGCAATTTGAAAATTCAAATGTTATATACCAGCTAATTACAACGTTATATCACTATATTTATATTCATTTTAATTACAACTGCTCTGGTGGCTAAATATCCTGTGTTCCAACTGCTTCACCCAGAGAGACTGTTAATAAGATTCTAAGTTGGACCTTACAATCTGGTATTTATGTTTCAAAATCAATTTGCTTCATTTGAGGGCCCTACCTCCCATGGCTCTATACTAAACCAAAAGGACTTGGTAGAGTCATTAAGACTATTTTATGTCTTAAAAATTCTTAATGATGACTGTATCTTTTTACTTAAAGAAATTTCAAAGATTGTTATTATTACTGTGGGAGAAGCATGTTTGTAGAAAAACATAGGTCTATATGTTCAATAAGTTTTAAGGATGTCTTTAAAATTCTAATCTTTTTTAATTGGTCAGATAAAATCATTGCCCCTAAATTAGGGGATTATGTTAAGAATAAATTTATCATATATAGGAAAGCTAATTTTAGGGAAGAAAGTTATTAGAGCAAGCTAGATGATAGTCATGTGGGAAGAGAGGGACTTATGCTTCCATTATGCAGCATATATGTGCTAGGTCTACCTTGCTAAGAAGACATATGAAAACAGAATCAGAAATATACTCTGATGTTCAGTTATCAAGAATGGTGCTCCATGGTGAAAAGAATATTTTTCTATACACTTCAGCTGGAAGTCAGAATCTTAAATTAAGCAAGAAAATCTGAAAGGTCTGGAGAGTAAGAATAGAGAAAGAGAAAAACTTGAGAACATGAGTTTATTTTATCTCTAGTACAGACGAGAGGCACCAAAAAAAGAACCCTTGGTGAAGACACAGCAGACTTAGACACATGGATATTTCAAATCAGCTAAGAGTTAGACCAACATGAAGCAGCCAGCCAACGTGCAAGGTTAGCTAAGCTCAGGCCTAGAGTTGGAACTGTTGACTGTTTGAAAGTTACAAGCTGAGTTTCAAAACAAATTTGTCATTAAAGGTAACCAACTACCTGTACTGAGAGATAACTAAAGTCAGAATAAACTACCTTATGGTGTTTAAAACAAATATTTTAAAATTATTTTAAAATAGCTACTAATTGTTTATAGTCCCTACATAGGTTGAGTAACATTGATACTGTTTTAATAAACAGTTTATTTTTATAAAGACTAGGTCCTGGTTTATCCTACATGTTTCATAAGAGAAATACAGCCTCTCTGAAATGTAATACATTCACATAATTTTACTTGCTAACAAATACTTAAGTGCAAGCACATCCTAAAGAAATATCCAGGGTTAAGATGATATATTCAATCTTAAATCAGGAAATCAATAAAGAGACTGCTATTGCTTAATTTTATAATATTATGTTATTAGTTTTAGCTGTTTCTCTACTCAGAGACAATGAAAGTTCTACTACTCTTCACTCAGTAGTAATGAAACCTATCTTTACTAATCACTACTAATCTAGATTTAATATACGTAGATGAGGAGAGGCATGATAGTTGTCTCATTCAATAATGCTACCTCTGCTGTTTTTTTCTTTATTCTTAGAGTAAATTTTCTAATATGGTATCTAGTTATTTAGGAAATAAACTGGTAATAAATTTTGCACCAGTAATCCAAAGGTCAGCCTCTAGTCTTTTCTAAGACAAATTCCTCTCTACCATTTAATAGAGACATTTGATCATCCCTGAGCTCTCCTAATTGGCAGCTTCATCTTCACTTCAAGTGTACTTCCCACTGCTCTTAGCTCTGCCATGGACACCACTGGTTTCGTTTCTCATCAGTTCTCAGCACTCTTTCCATAAAATGTTGCACTGACCTCAGTTGGAGCATTCAAACCAGAGGAAAGAACAGCCCTTCTCCAAAACCAGAAGCAGTCCTTCCTTTCAAAGCCCAGATAAACTTGAAACTAGCAATCAATAACTATCTTAACCATAAAGGGCTCCTGGAGTAATTTTCAGTATAAGTAATTACAATTGCTTAAGAGTAACTGGTCCAATGAAGCTCTCACTTCCCCCACCTATATATTAGATAACTGGAAACAGTGGCTTTTACTCTCAGGCTAAAATCCTAAAAACTATTTTCTAGTACATAAAAATATTCAGGTATTTGTTACAATTTCACATTTTCAAGTTCCTTTTCTGGACTTTCTTCCTTGTAATATGTATTTTAATTATTGTCCCAGGTAATTATTATGATCTAACAATTGAGAACTACTGTTCTGAAAAATTGAAACATTTCTCTGGAAAAGATTTTAAGATTCAGTTTGAGGCTAGAGAATCAGGTTAGAGCGTAAAGTAACTGCTTCTCCACAAACCAGCATAAAGAAAATAATTGGGAAGAAGGAAGAAAGGAAGAAGGAAAGGCAGAGGGAGAGGAAGGAAGGGAAAAAAATGAGTTGCTGATACCATGATTCATGATTTGCTGACAAGCTAAAGGTTTGATTTCCCTGAGAAAGGATATCTGAAAAGGGAGATATGAAGAATGGGACCTCGGGTTGATGAACAAGTTACTATACTTATTTACTTACAGTTTCTGCCCCCATTAGCATTCAAATATAAGGACAAAATTAGAAATTTAGAAAGTGATATCCTCAGACATGTTACCATCTTCAGTATAGTATACATAGTCAAATGAATAAGAAAATTTTAAAAAGATAAATCAACAAAATAGAAATATAGAATATAAGAAACAACATTGAGAAATACAGTAATTGAAGTTAGATTCAACATAATTATTGATTTATAACATAAAAATATACAAAACTCTGGCAGAAAAATCAGAGATGATTTTAAATGGAAAGATGCGGAATGCAGGAAGAATTTTGTATTATTTAACAGCAGAATATAAATATAAAATAAATCTGAACAATGATAGAAATATAAAAGCTAAAATATATCTTTTAAAATTTTAAGTGTAACCTACATATACACAGTAATAGAATGTGCAACTGCATACAGCTCGAGGGAAAAAGAGAAATAAAATATCTCAAACAGTCCAATAGTAGGAAGGAAATACTAACAAAATAAAAAGAAAAAACAATCAATTGAAAAACATAAAATGAGATTGCAGAAATAAATCCAAAAGCATAATAATCATTAAAAATGAGAATGAGTTAAACCTCCTAGATTAAGGCAGGTTCTCTAAGATTGGGGATTCTCCACCTTGATATACACCCACTCACACACACATTCAAAGTACTCGCATAAAACTCACTTAGAATAAAATAATACCCCCCCAAAAGTGGAGAAATAACTGGCATCATGTCCCCCAATGAAAATAGCCCATCAGCTGAAAAGTCTCATATTTCTTTTTAAACAGCCAGTATTGCTTAATCATTAAATATAAATAGAAAATCAAATTATTCCATATGATATTATCATGGAAATTAGAAATCAGAACAAAGGGGAAAAAGGAAAATAGAAAAACAAAGACAATAAAAGGAATCAATGAAAACTTTATATGTACATATGTTATATATATGTTATATATATATTTACAACTGATATAATCATAGAGGAAAAAAGAGATCAAGCATGTATGAAATAATAGGATACTCTTAAAGGAAGAAGTATTCAGAAAACAAAAGAGTGGCATCTTCTGATTTTCTGCCTGAAGGATGTAGTTGTTGAGCCAAATTAGGAAAGGAACTTGAGGAGGTAAGTGGAGAAGGTAGGTCTCTGCATTCTCTGTGCTGACTTTCACTTAATCACTGTTTAATGCACAACAGTTTCACACCAAGTAATTTCCCAATTTCCCTGGGGCCAATGGGACTCTGCATTTACATATCAGTACCTATCACAATCCTGTAAATATAATCATTATAAATAAAAAACTTGAGACTTTCTTATTAGAAAGTCAAGTAAATGACTAAATTTACTAATTTTTATAAAAATTCTGGGCCATTTCTGGATCTCATTCTAGGCCAGCTCCAGGTCTGCATTTTTCTCTGGATAATAATTTGTTGTTTCTCATCATTTTTCATTAAGCACCAAACATTGGTCTTAAAGTAACAGTAGAGTGATGTAAATAATATTATGTATAGAAACACTACATTTGTGAGATGAATCCTGGGAGACAGGTGGAGAGGATGGCAGGTGAGTCAGTATAGTCAGGAATTGAGTGGAGTTTGTGTTTCATTGTTGCAAGAATTAATTTAGGTGGGTCAGAGGCTTCATTCCTCCTCAGTGGACTGCTACTACCTTTTGCTTTGTGGGAGGCCTGTAGCTCCAAAAAATTTTTCTCAGTATACCTGCTCACCATAAGCTTTAAGTAGGCCTGGCCTGCCTATGCAACATTCCTGCTCCTCCCCAGCCAGTAGATTTCTCTTGCTTATTCTTTGGTGCAAGGCTTGTCAGAGTCTGGTCTAGGCCACCAGCGAGTTGTTTGCCACCACCATCTCCCTCCTGCCAATGACAGATTACATTTGTTTCACTTCAGAGAAGCATCTGGCGTATAGGTGGGTTTTGGGCATGTCCCCCAAAAGTGGTCAATCACTTCTTTGTGTTCATGCAGGGTCCAGAGGGGGATATGTGGATGAGCTTCTCTGAGTACTGCTGCTCAAACATTGAACATTGGCAGGTCTTGCTCACTTGTGCCTTTCCATGTCTCCTTGTTTTGTTGACAGTCTCTTCTGAGTGCCTGGCAGAGATCAGTAGGAAAAAGCTAACAAGTAAATAGATTCAGGCTCTCTCCTTTCTGGAGTTTTCAGTATTCTGAAATGGCCCACTAGTCCATACTCAGCTTTTATAAAGTTGTTTGACTCTTTCTCATCCAGAGAACCTAGTCTAACCTCTCATATTCTTAACAATTTCAAAAACAAAATGAAATTTTACAGAAAAAGGAAATTGGGGCAATGATGAAGCAGTGTTCTAGTATTAACATAAAATACAAGCACTTGGTTTTATTATGAGAGTTTCTGTCCTAATGATTTTTCAAAATGCTAATATTTTCGAAAGATCATAATTCTTATTTAAACTCCCCATTATTTAAATTCAGTTAAAATAATCAAATTATTAAATTTAAGCTCCCTATATTTATTACCAATAATCTTATAACAAACACCAAAAATACTTTGATTTTATTTGCTACTCACTTTTACCATAGAAATACTTTGCCAGATATATTAATACAATATTCATAAACTTTAAATACATTTATAGTTATTTTTGTATTTATAAGTAACTTATGCTAAACTATGCAAAGATTCCTAACTGTAGTAGTAGATAGAAACTAACTTAGCTTTAGCAAATTTGACATAGTATTTTGCACCCTGTGGGTTCATTCAAACTTACCAAATAGATTATGGTAAACCAAAAGAATAATAGCTAAATCCAACTGTGTACAATAGATGTATCAGTTAGTAATTGTCTTCAGCTGAAACAGAACGCCGCCTCTATCACACAAAGAAAAAAAAGAACTATTTTAATCTCATAGTTATCAAACTTTGCTGCATGTTAGAATCATTTGGGGAGCTTTGAAAATTCCCAATACCCAGGCTGCATCCTACATAAATTAAATCAGTATCTCTTGGAATAGAATTCAGACATCTCATGTATTTAAAACTCTCCAAGTATTTCCAATTTGCAGCCAAGTTAAGAGTCAGTGGCTTAAAAAAGATGCAAGGTAATTCTCCCGCCAGTAAAAAAAGCTGTTTAGAGCTTAAATACAGTTTTACAGGGTCATCAGGGATGCAGCCTCCTACTTTTCCACAGTTCTATCCTTAAGAGCCTAGCTTCTATCTTCAAAGTCACCTCATTGTAAAAGATATCTACTAAATCTCTAGTGATTACACCCTTGCTTCTGGCAGGCAATAGGAGGAAGTAAGAGGAAAAAAGGGTTTGAGCCCCTTCCTTTATGGAGCCTTCCCTGATGTCCCACCTAACCCTTTCATCATGTAGGTGAGAAATCAGAGATATGCACATACCTACCAGCAAAGAAAACTAGAAATACTTTCTTCTAGCTGGTCATATTGCCCAGTTTTCTCTTACAAAAGATAGATGCTGGGGTCAAGGAGCACTCTCTTTCACACCACACCTAAAAGACTACCAGAATGTTCCCATCTGCCTCCCACATTGAAGTATATGAACATATTTTAAAACTAGAAAAACTTGTGAACACAGGTGCCTGAAATGCCATTCTCTTTTACCACTTGTCCTGGTCCAAATTAATGTTGTGTTCTATTTTTCTCCTCAGTATCTTTGCTCCACTGAAAAAACTACTTAGACCTTTTTTTTTCTATCTCTATTCAAATGATTAGAGGAGATGAAAATTAATTTTCCAATGTGCCAACAGATGGGCTAGTTAGTAATATGTCTGAAGAAAGTCATGAGTGTAGACACAGTCTGAATCTTTTATTATTTTTGATGGAGTCATCAAGTATCCTAATACATAAGTTGATGCTTAAAAGTAAGTTTGCAGGTTTAAGACTGGTGTTCCTTCATATATGTTTCTAAGGACATAAGTAATGCATTTTCACTCATCATAAACTGCATTTCCAAATAACTCTTTTACACTTTTGAGAGAATAAATTTTGAATTACAGTTATATCACTTGGTATTCTCACATCACTTCTCATGCAAGAAAAAAACAATACATTGCAATAAATGTTATATGTAAACCTTCTTTCTTATTCCTACTACAAATTCATGAAAGCTCTAGTAATTCACTAAAGAAGAAGTAGTTCAGTAACAACCAAGAAAATAAAAACAGAAAGATTAAATGTTATTCTTTCCTCTCACAAAGATAAGGGAAAACCAGAATTGAATTCCTTCTGTACTAAAAAAAAGACTTTTTAACATTTCTGCATGCAGCATTTGGAGTACCTGAAAGTTAGGTAACTAGAATAAACCTCTTTGTAAATTAAAATGAAAAAAATCTATTTTTACTTAAAAATTCTGATTTGATTAAAATGATTGGAAAAATCTTTGTACTGACAGATCCTGAAAATATATATATTCTGAAAATAATATATTCTGAAAAATATATTTTTCAATATATTAATGATTTTCCTAAACAAAGCACCATTAATAAAATTACGTTTTGATTGATTAGAGTGGAATTCTGTTAAACAATGTAAATATAAGATTAAAAATATTCAAAGCAATGAACTAAAAAGAATACTGATAATTCTAGCAAATAACATGACCCAGATCACCTTTCTGGTTGGCAACATAAGATGTCACTATAATTTGTGATGGAAAAATAAGTATATTTGCTAAGCTTAAGACTAGCTTTTTAAAGCAGTAAAATGAAAATCTTATTAACAAGTGCCTGGCACAGATCAACCAGGAAGCAACTTCCAAAATAACATGTCTGAACTTTTAGAAAATAGAATACAATATTTAAAACACCTGGTCCAGATCGAAAGGAAGACTAGTTTTAAAGTTCAGAATATTGAATTTTATAATTTTAAAATCTAATCAAGATACAATACATATTTTATTGATAATCAGTCATATTAGAATAAAAATTAGGAACCAGTACTTATGCCTCTAAATCTGACTGCTTGGTGCATCTTCTCATTAGTTGAGACTAACAAAGAAAAACAAGAAAGTAAGATTTTGTTTCATAATATATATGCCTCCAATATATGCAGATGTGGATATGAATATTATAACAGTATAACAATGAACAAAAGGGAAATATAAAAAGTTGAATATGTACATTTCCCAAAGAGAACAATCAATTGGAAAATGTTTCTAAATAATAATTATTATAATTATATATATGTACACATACATGTGTGTTTTAAATTTATCAAAAAATGTTAAAATTATAAATATTAAGAATAGTCTGTGTTACGAACAACTTAGAATAGGATGATGTGAAGACAGATTTGAAGAACATTTACATTAATAAGCATATCAACACTTGAAGGAAAGAACCAAAATGTATAGTTTAAAATTCTCAAATCTAAAAGAAGAGTTGATTTGTTTTTAATGGTTAGCAATTGTACTATAGTTGAAATTAATATATAGCTCTTTGATTTTATGTGTCAAATGGAACCTAATGTCATGGACTGTGTAGGGTCTGATATTTTACTATACAAGTTAGCCTGTCACAGGTTTACTGATGCTGAGGGAACACTCTGGAATCAGAGATGAAGAATGATTTATTATCACAGCAATAACAGTAGACAGAATGTCAACATTCTCATGCTATCTCCCTGTATCCCAGCTCCCACAATGTGACATAAAGAGGCCAAATGACACCTGCACACATTATGGATTGCATTACAGGAAAGGATCCCTGAGCATCAGGAACCTGAATATTTTATAGTGGTCAGTATGTAGGCTTGCCCTTTCCCCGGAAGGGGACACTATAACTATTTTACAAAGCTGTAAAAAAAACCTATACTTTGCTTCAGAGCTACCCATGTTTTTCAAAGCTCTTTACTGTACAAATATCCTTGAAAAGATAGACTGAAACAAAGCGTAGCCAGTGTCTCATTTGACAAACATGAAGAAATGTGAGAGACCTATGGGTAATTGTCTCCCAACACTATTCTTTTGAATGAATGATACCCAGAGACAAATGTATGATACTGTTTTTCTTCTCCCTCCTCTCTTATATAATTACTGTTTACTCATGTTGAACTATTGGGGTGCCATCATCCATTCAGTTGTGTAAATATTTTATAAACATCCTTGATATTCCCCCAGTTAAATAGTAAAGATTTTATCCCCCAAGTATATTTTAAATCTCTCATTTTTCTCCCATTTTTACCACCAATGCCTAGTTACTTCAGTGTTCTCTTGTACCTCAGCATTAACCACCTCTAACTGGTGAAACATGCATCCATGTTAAAGGAGCACAATCTTTATCATAATGAGAGTCTGGCCATTTCATATCCTTCTACCCCATTAGGCTTAGAAAAAATTTAAACTATTAATGTGGCCAACAAGGCCCTGCAGTTATTGCCCTTCCAATCTCCCTGCAGCCTGTTCACATAAAAGTCTCTTTGCTCTCACTACTACTTCCACACTGACCTTCTTCAGGTCTTTCTATTTCCCACACACTTGCTTCCCACAGAGTCTGGGCGTTTACCATTCTTTACTCACCTAACTGACCCCTCCATATTTTAGTTCATCCTTGGCAACCTTTCCCTAACCTCCTTAGGTAGTTAAATGCCCTAATTATGAGATCCTAAAGCCCTGGGTATTTTTTTCTTTATAAACACTTGAGATATTCACCAATTAACATTTGTTTGTGTAATCATTTGATTGAAGGCTGCTTCCCCACTAGATTATAAGTGATTTGAGGGCCAAAATAATATCTGATCATTATCTGTGATACCTCATCTAATGCCCTAGAAGTAGTAGGCACCCAACAGATGTAAAATAACTATATTGCTGAATTTAACCACTGTGTGGATTGTGATAAGAAAAAAGGGAAAAAATCTGTTTAACAATGGCTGATTATTAGGTAAATAATACTATAATCAAATATTTGAACTTGCAGCAATTATAGTATACATATATACATATAATATATATACAGAATTTTTATAATATATTATAAAGCTAAGTAAGTAGGCCAAAAAAATCGCAAATAATGTAATACAATTTAAATGTATAAATGCAAAAGTATGTGAAAGTAAATATATCAAATTGCTGAATGATTGGGTTTCAAAAATTTTTTAGCTAAATAGCATCTTTTTACATCTTTCCTACCTCTTCTACAATTAAAAAAATTATGCATAAAGATTTAAAAAATTAGTTTATTACCATATAGCCAAGCCTTATGTACACACATATAATAGTCATTTCAGAAAATACTGTGCACTACTTTCAGTGCAATTGAATGATTTTAAAGAAATAAAATATGTGTATAAAACTATCCTGTGGAGACTAGAAATGCATACATTAAGCTTACAGTAGCATCATAATGTCATGAAAGGACATATAAAATTGAATCATGTTGGAGATTTGAAAATATAATTCTTATACTTCCCAACTTTTATTATACAAGTAAATCAATGGAATTTTCCCTTCCTTACATAAGGATCCACAGTTATAATCAATACCTTCATACAGATCTGAATTTTCTCTTACATTTACAAATGTATAATCGACATTGCAGAACAATAGTAATATTTATACATTACTTTCTGCTATAGAATGTTTTAGATGGATCCCAGATGGCCTACAGAAGTTATAGATTGTTCTCTGAGCATATACCTGAGTTTTAGAGAGTGACTTTACTGCTGAATAAAAGGACATTTGAGATAGCAATTTTGATTTTTCTCTGAATATGCTAAGGAAGTACACAGAAAAATGTGGAAAGTAGCCATCAGAGTTGAGCTGACCCTTTTCTGGATGTGGGGAAAAGGGCACACTGAAAATGAATAATGTTTACCATAGGAAAATCTGAAATAGGCACTAACAATTGGAAAATGAATACATTGTCTTCTGTTCTTACCACAGGTAGAACCATCAATAGAATTATATTGAATTTTCATCAGGGAACCAATTTCAGTGAACATATTCATAGTGATGGTAATCAATGCATAAAGAGTGACTTACCTAGAAATGTTAGAAATAAAGGGCAAATAATAGGATAACTTTATGAATGGCCTCAATATTTTCCTTGTTTCTGGAATTCAGTATTTAGTAAAATAAGTTTTTAAATTTTAAATATTTATAAATAACGTTTAGTTGTTCCCCCCAAAATAGTGACTTTTTAAAGTATATTGACAGGAATTCTGGTAAAGGCAGCAGTTTTAAATGCATGCCTCCAATAAGTCTTCTCCTTAAAATCAACCCTGAGTGAACAGAGAAGAGAATGAACAGGTGGAAAACAAATATGGAAACCCAAAGCTGAACTCTAGGTAATGTTATTACCTCATTATCACAAGTATTGAGAGACTTAGTCCAAGTATAGAATACACAGTTATAAATCAAAGACAATCCAAAGATTCATTGGAAATCTAGGTAGAAGGAATTCTGGCCATCTCTATTATACTCCCTTATTTAGGCAAGTGAAATCTAGAAACTACAGCAAGCCAAGGAAAGAATGGGAGTCATTCACATTTAATACACTTTTTTCATGTACCAGATAAAGAGATGGAAACTTGAAACCACTCTGAGTGGTTAGCTCTAGCACTGTTTCTTTAAAAGCATGGGTATCCACAAATAAGTGGGGTAGGGAATTACTCTATTGTGGATGATAAAGTAGAGTTGAATTCTAGAACTTTAATAGGCCCTGAGAAAGATGGGCCCAGTTTACCTATAGCTATTTTTCTTACTAAGAACTAAAAAAGGTAGAGAAGGCTCTGCTAATAGGAAAATTCAAGTGACCTTTACAAACAAAAACCCACAGAAGGCAGTGCTCTTCTTTTCATTTCACTCAGAAGTAAGAGGGAACTTTCAAGAGGTGTGACAGAGCATACACCTCCAGAACTGGAGAGGACAGAGCTGTAAATAAGCATTGAATAGAAGCACACTATGTACCTAGTGTAGAAATATGAATGAGAAGAACTGTGGCTAAAGAATACTGGTTACCAGGGTATAAGGGAATACAAAGAAAAACTGAGCAGGGATCAAGTTCCAAATCTGGGACTGCCCAGAATCTCAGTTTCTTCCCTCAAACCTCTTGATGGACATTAGTTTAATACAAATATTTGCTATCCAGATGTCCCTCCTAAGTACTAAGGAAATAATTTGGATAAATGGAATAGGACCCAAGATAAAACTACCCATGCTAGTTTTTTAACAGCTTTATTGAAGTATAAGTGATATACAAGGCACTGCACAAGTATACATACATGTGTATGTATACAAAAAATGTATATATAAGTATAATTTGATGAGTATTGACATATATATATCCATGTCAACAAGGTAGTAAATCTACCTTTCACTTCCCCAAATTTCCTCCTGTCCCTTTGTGTCTTTGTTTTGTTTTGTTTTGGTAAGAATACCTAACATGAGATCTATCCTATTAATACATCGTTAAGTGTACAATACAGTTTTGTTAACTGTAGATGTAATGTAGTACAGAAGATCTCTAAAACTTACTCATCTTGCATACATTAAACTGCACTCCCATTAAACAGCAATTTGCCCCAGCCTCTGGCAACCACTATTCTACTCTCTGTTTCTATGAGTGTGACTATTTTAGATACCTCATATAAGTGGAATCACATAGTTTTTGTCCTTCTGTGACTGACTTATTACTCTTAACATAGTACGCTACAGGTTCATCCATGTTATTGCACATGGCAGGATTTCCTTCTATTTTAAAGTTGTATAATATTCCATTGTATGTACTTACTACATTTTCTTTATCTATTCATCTATCAATAGACGTTTAGGTTGTTTCCACCTCTTCACTATTGTGAATAATGCTGCAATGAACATGGAAGTGCAGATATGTCTTCAAAATCTGATTTCAATTATTTTGGATATATACCGAGAAGTGGACCATATGATAGTTCTAGTTTTAATTTTTGAGGAATTTTCATACTGCTTTCAATAGTGTCTACACCATTTGGCATTCCTACCAATAATACACAAGGATTCCAATTTCTCCGTATCCTCACCAACACTTGTTATCTTTCATTATTTTGGTTTTTGATAGAAGCCATCCTAACAGGTGTGAGGTGATATCTCATTGTGGTTTTCATTTGTACTTCCCTGATGCTTAGTGATATTGAGCATTTTTTGTATATCTGGTGGCCATTTGTATGTCTTCTTTGAAGAAATATCTACTCAAGTCCTTTGCCCATTAAGCAAATGCCAGCACTGACTAAAGGATGAGAGACAAAAAGCAGGACAGCAAACTGGAGATAATGAAAAAAAATACTGAGGCAAAAATTAAGGAATAATGGCACGCTCATGAAATGATATTAAAAACATAAACCTAAATACCACAAAGAAGGGTTGAATGTGTGAATAATGGAAGAGGGGAAAAGATGAGGAGGAAAGGAAAGAAATCAAGGAAGGAAGAAAGAGAAAGAAGAGAGAGGAGAAGGAATAGGAGAAAAAGTAAGAAACAAAATAAACTGGAAAATGGAACTTAGGAGAGAGGGACAGAGACAGAAACAGAGATAGAGAGATACAGAAAGAGAGCAGAATGTCTCCAGTTTATGAAAGAAGAGAAAGATTCCCCAAGATTCAAAATGGAAGAAGCCAATTAACTATGTCCCCAATTTATTTCCTTACTTTGATTAAGACAAAAAAAAAATTTTCCTTGTTGTAAAGACAACCCTCAGAATGGGAGAAAATATTTGCAAATGAAACAACAGACAAAGGATTAATTTCCAAAATATACAAACAGCTCATGGAGCTCAATATCAAAAAAAAATCCAATTAAAAATTGGGCAGAAGACCTAAATAGGCATTTCTCCAGAGAAGACATACAGATGGCCAAGAGGCACATAAAAGATGCTCAACATCACCAATTATTAGAGAAATGTAAATCAAAACTACAACGAGGTATCACCTCACGCCGGTCAGAATGGCCATTATCAAAAAATCTAGAAACAATAAATGCTGGAAAGGGTGTGATGAAAAGGGAACCCTCCTGCACTGTTGTTAGGAATGTAAATTGATACAACCACTATGGAAAACAGTATGGAGGCTCCTTAAAAAACTAAAAATAGAACTACCATATGACCCGGCAATACCACTACTGGGCATATACTCTGAAAAAACCATAATTCAAGAAGAAACATGTACCACAATATTCATTGCAGCTCTATTTACAATAACCAGGACATGGAAGCAACCTAAGTGTCCATTGACAGATGAATGGATAAAGAAGATGTGGCACATATGTACAATGGAATATTACTCAGCCATAAAGAGAAATGAAATTGAGTTATTTGTAGTGAGGTGGATGGACCTAGAGTCTGTCGTACAGAGTGAAATAAATCAGAAAGAGAAAATCAAATACCATATGCTAATGCATATATATGGAATCTTAAAAAAATGGTACTGATGAACATAGTTGCAGGGCAGGAATAAAGATGTAGACATAGAGAATGGACTTGAGGACATGGGATGGGAGGGGGAAGCTGGGGCTAAATGAGAATAGCATCAACATATATACACTACCGAATGTAAAACAGTTAGCTAGTGGGAAGCAGCAGCATAGCACAGGGAGATCAGCTCGGTGCTTTGTGATGACTTAGAGGGGTGGGATAGGGAGGGTGGGAGGGAGGCTCAAGAGGGAGGGGATATGAGGACATATGTATGCATATGGCTGATTCACTTTGGTGTACAATAGAAACTAACACAGTATTGTGACGCAGTTATACTCCAATAATGATCTATTTTTAAAAAATGGTTTGGTATTATCTGGTACAGTAATTCTTTACATATCTTGAAACACAGTATTCTAGTCCTTGGATCCAGAGATACTCAGTACATGGCTATATCATGAAACATGCACAAGAATGTATATAACACAATTGTTAACAATAGTCAAAAACTGGAAACAGTCCAAATGTCTCTTAACAGTAGAACTGTCATATAAATTATGGTATTTTCCTGCAATAGAATAATCTGGTTTGACGTGGATAAATCTCAGTAGCATAACTTTTAGTGAAAGAAGATAGTCAAAGAATTATACATGTAGTATGAACCTTTATGTAATTTCCAAATTATTTTACGTAGTTTAGAGATACTTACATAGATAATGAACCATAAGGAAAAGCAAGAGAATAATTATCACATAGTTCAGAATAGTGGTTACCTCTGGATGAAGAGAAAGCCTATGACCAGGAAGGGAAACAAAGGGAGTTTTTTAAGGGACAGGCCACATTCTCTTTCTTCTTGTGGTGGTTACAGTAGGAATACTTAATTTCAAATTATTCTTTAAGAGACTTATACTTTCATAATTTTGGTTATATGGCATTTTTCACAATAAAAATAAAAGATTTTTAAAATAATCAAAGTATTTTTCTCTACACATATCAACATATATAATCAAATTTAAAAGTACTTAAATCAAACAAAAAGTGTAAATATTCTGTGGAAAAACCATAAAAGTATGCTGAAATACATTACACCTGGCATGAATAAATGGAAATTTCCATTTCTGTAGACTAGAGGACTCAATTTTGTAAAGATGTCAAGTTGATCTATAATTTAATCAATTTCACACAAAAGATTTTATTGTACAATTGTGAAGCTGATATTAAAATTCACAACTAACTGTAAAATTGCAATAATAGCCAAAACATATTTTTAAAGGAGAAAATAATAAGAAACTATACTACTAGATATCAAGATTTATTATGGAATCAAATAGAGAGTACAGAAATAGACCTATACATAACTGAACACTTGATTTATTCCATTGTAGATTAATGGAGAAAAGATTGACTTTTCAATAAAAGAATGAGGATATTTACTCTCCTTAAGAGAAAAAAAGAATTTCCTTATATCACACCAAGCCCAAGTGAATTAAAGAATTAACTGTGAAAAACAAAAATAAAAAACTTTTAGAAGACAATATATAACAATATCTTTATGATCTTAAAATCATAATACTTGAACAAATTTAAAGTATAACGAGAGCAGAGAAGACTTTTACTGGGTTAAAAATTACTGTTGTCAATTAAAAATTATATAAAGACAGTGAAAGGACAAAACAGCAACTTGGAGAAAATACTTACCATATATACTATCAAAGTAAATATTTGTAGCTAGAATATATGAAAAAAATTTTAATAAATAAGAGAAAAGCAAACAACCTAAAAGAAAAATGAAGACATAAAATGAAAAATATTGGTAGAAATGACAATACAAATGACATAAATATAAAGATAATTGTTCAACCACATTAATCATCCTAAAAATGCAAATTATATTTTTACCAATTTGACGGCATTTCACAACCATCAGATTGGCAAAAAAAAAAAAAGAAAGAGGAAAGAAAGAAAAAGGAAAGAAAGAAAGGAAGGAAGGAAGGAAGGAAGGAAAGAAGGAAAGAAAGAGAGAGAGAGAGAGAGAGAGAAAGAAAGAAAGAAAGAAGAGAGAGAGAGAGAGAGAGAGAGAGAGAGAGAAAGAAAGAAAGAAAGAAAGAAAGAAAGAAAGAAAGAAAGAAAGAAAGAAAGAAAGAAAGAAAAAGAAAGAAAGAAATTTATTAACAAAATAAAAAAGGGGCACCAAGAATGGAATGGAATGGTGAGTTCTCTGCTAGGGAGGTAATAAAATGTACAGCAAAGACTTTACAGACAAGGTTGATCGAACTCAGTGTTGAAATTGTTTTACAGAAGGATAGTACAAAAGGGTTTTCCATATGGAAAGACCAGCGTTATTAGCACAAAAAAAGAAAAATCAGAAGATTAAAGCAGAGCTTTTGTGTGCTAATATTATGACGGAGTTTAGCCTGTGTTTAATATGATCTGATTTTAATTTCCAAAAAATCAATCTGGCAGCAGAGAATTTGTTAAGAGAAATACAAAACCCAAAGAAGAGAGACTACTTTTGAAACTATTCTAGTAATTCACATACAATATGATAGATGCTTTAATTATCAGTAGCTCTAGGGATAGAAAAGAAAGGCTATATATGACAGATGATACAGAAGCTGAATCTATAAAACTTGATGATTGAATGGGGATAAAGAATGAAGGATATGGAGGTGTCTATAATGAATATAGGAAATAGAAAATTATTGATTGTTTTTAACTAAAGAGTAAAAGGACTAGATTTGTATTTTTTAAATATCATCCTGAAGACTGTATTTGGGAAAGAGGGGAGATTGGAGGTAAGGAAACAGTTTAAGAGATAAATGCAATGTTTCAGATAAAACTTGTTGGGAAACCAAAGTACTATAAATGAATAAAAGCAACATGTTATAAACATTTTGCTAAGACTCACCAATCTCTTATTGTTCAGCAGTAAAGGTAATTCAAATAGAAATGAATGGCAGAGTCAGATATAGCCTAGGAATATATCTCTAATAACTTTGAATAGTTGGAGAAGAATCTGAAATTTTCAGGCATGTGTGTGCTTTATATATCAGTTTTCCCACTTGAAACTAATTACTTTGACAGGAAAGATACATTAAAAAAGCAGAATTCCTTATTTTGGACCATGATTGGTTACTTCAGAAAAATTTCAAAGTTAACAGAGATTATCTCTTAATGTTTAGGAAAAATGTGTTTGACAAGAACACTTTATTTATTTAGTAAATGTGTATTGTTCCAATATTTTCCATATATAGATACTTAACATATGAATCATATGTTATATATATATATAGGGATATAGATCCATATATGTAATATATATAATTGTATAATTGTATACAATGTATAATATGCAATATATGTAATACACATATATAACCCTTATGTATATACATATTACTCAGGCCATATGCCACAAATTATATAAGACAGCATAATTAAATATATTCATTGTCATAATTACATAATAGGATTTCAGTAGAACCACAAAGAAAGGCATACAAAACTCTGTGTGTGACAATCACATAGGTTCAATAGAGAAGGTAATGTCTAAGTGGAGACCTAGTTGATGAATAGGAGGCTGATGTATAAATAAGTTAGTGATAGACACATGTTGGAAAAAACAGCAGAGGCAGGAGTACACATTTTACTAGTTCAAATTGCCAAAATGAATAGCATAGGGGATGGAAGGAGAAAGGAGCACAAGCTGTGGCTAAACAGGATTTGGGGATTTTTATCTTGTGAGAGTGGGAAGATTCTGAGCTTTGAACTGAGGCTTATCTCCTCATTTCTGGCTTAGAAAGAGGATCAGTAGCAGTATGAGGGCAAATTGGAGCATTAGGATTAATGCTGAATAAAAAGAACATGATCTCTGCCCTCAAACCGCAAGAGAAGGATCTGATCTGAAACCAAAAATTCATTCATTAAATGTTAATATGGAACATCCAAGTGAAAACCACCTTTAGGCTCAGATGAAAGAGTCCCACTCTGGGCTTCACATATCAGGAACACACAAAAAATAAATGTGTTAAAGCACACTTCCATCTCTTGGGATCTGTTGCTCAGCACTGACAACACAAACTGTACCCCTAAATTTTTGTTCTCATTACTAACTTGACTTATGCTCCGGGGAAATGGTTTTCTGCATCTCTTAGTTTATACCAATTATACAAAAGGTGAATGTGTCCAAATATCATAAAAGTTTGTTGATCAGAGCTTAACCAGCTCCAAAAAACAGCTAAAGGGGCATCAAATGTTTTCACCAGCTCTTACTTTTTGCTTTCTGCCATGAAAACAGCAACTCCCAAAGGGCTTCTCCTTCAGAATGAGACCTAGAATAAGACACATGGAGAAGAGCCAAAACAGCAAACCACCAGTAGCTGGCTTGTAAAAATAAATGTTTATTTTTATAATCTACTGAGATTTTGGGGTAATTTTTTACTGCAGCAAACCAGACTGATAAAATTAGAAAGGAATGAAGGCAAAGAGGGAATGATAGAGAAAGAAAGAAAGACAGTGAGTACTCTTTAAAGAATCCTGAGGGTGAAAAGAAACTGTCAACTTTAAGGAAATTTGGGAGAGAAGAAAATTATTGTTTTGAGAGAGTAGAGAACTGAATATGTTAAAATACTAATCTAATGTGAAAGTCCTGTTAAGGAGAGCATATTGAACACACAGAAGGAATAATCCAGAGAATGAGGCCCCTAAAAAATTGAGATGAGATGGAGTTCAGAGTAGAGATGGAAGAGTTCTCTTTCAGTGTAAAGGAACACTTTTTTCTTTATAATTGATGGTTGAGAGGAAACATTGGGTACAGGTGCAGGTAAGTAAATAAGTGGGTTAAAAATTAAAACTCACTGTTTACCTTAACTATCACACTACTACCACACTCACAACACTACCACATTCACAACACCAGACCTACAGGTTTTCCATACCAAAAAATTCTGACACTATCTGCCTAGAGTTAGTGCAGACCATACAGGTTAAAGTTTCAGTCCCACAAGCCTGCCCCCATCTCTAGACATCCACCACAATTAGCAGGTCCCAGGTTACCCAAAACTTCTATCCAACTTGGCTACAAATCAGAGGTTGCTAAGACACACTCCTTGGATTCAGTCATTTGCTAGAACATGTCACAGAACTCAGGAAAACACTTGCTAATTGATTACATGATAAAGGATACAAATGAACACCCAGATGAAGACACACATGGGATGAGGTCTGGAAAGGTCCTAGGCAAAGAAGCTTCTGTGGAGTTAGGGTGTGCCACCCTCCCGACACACAGATGTGCTTACCAACCTGGAAACTCTCCAAACCCCACACTTTTGGGATGTTTATGGAGGTTTCATCACAGGCATGATCAATCATGAACACAATCTTCAGCCCCTCTTCCCTTCCCAGAGGATGCAGAGTGGGGCTAAAAGCTCCAGTCATGGTTTGTTCTTTCTGGTGATCAGCCCCCATCCTGAAGCTATCTAGGAGCCCATAAAGAGTCATGTCTTTAGAACAAAAGATATTCCTATACCCCTAGGAAATTTCAAGGGATTTAGGAGCTTTGTGTCAGGAACCAGGGTCAAAGATCAAATATTAAAACAAAAGATATTCTTAGTGCTCTTATCACTTAGGAAATTACAAGGATTTTAGGAGCTCTGTGTCAGGAACTTGGAAGCAGAGATTAATACATATTTTTTCTATTATTTCTCAGCAGGGAAACAGGAGTTGAGGGATTTTTTTTCAGTGAAGAGATGAGGATAGCTGAGGCTGTGAAAAGGCAAGATGGGAAGAGATCCCAGTTTGAGGCAAGTTGAGAAGTACTAAGATAGTAAAAAAAAAAAAAAAAAAAAAATAGAGATCTGCTTAGATAATACATAGAAGACTTTCGCGACACATTGAGAGACCAAATGAATTTGGAGACAATGATTTAAAAATCTGCCACACTTCTGAGGTGTGTTTAGATGTCTAAGAGCTACCCAGAAAAACTAAAATCCATCTAGGGTTGGTGTTTTCTAAGCTAGTGCAATGGAATCACGATACAAGATCTCAGAGGATATCAGTGAAAGAAGTATTAAAGTGATGAAAATGGTATTTAAAACTGAGGGAGAAAGTGAGGAATAAAGATGCTAATAATAGATAAAAAGAAAATATAACAAGGAATGGGCATCCTCTGAGTCCAATGAAGAATGTAGTTGAAGTAATTAAACAAAAGTGGGTTATAAGAAATTGTGGCTATAGGACATTTAAATAGACAAAAATAGCTTAATTTAAAGAACTGAGTTCCTACTGAGATTTCCAACTTTTATGTAGGGTAGTATATGAGATCCATTCAGAAGCTGCCCCTCTAGGTCACTCCAGGCAGCTCCTTACTCAGCTATTGTGTAAAACCAACTAAGCTCATGTCAATTTTAAAAACCTACTAAAAAAGAATTCCAAACCAACTAGAGTGCTTCTTTTAAAACTGTCTATTACTATTGATTTTCACTTCATCCAAACACAGTATAAGTTCTCCTGATGAGAAATAGATTAGCTTGTTTCAATTCTAACTTTGATGAAAAAGTGAATAACAGACCAGAAACAAAATAAAAAGCAACTTAGTATGTTTGCTGTAACTGATTTTATCGCTCATATTTTTCATGGCACACTGCCAAGATTAAAAGCAAACATGCTGACATCCTCAAATTATTTTTGGATCACAGGCATGGAGTCTCTATAGGAGATAATCACAGAGAACCCACTTTTCCATTCTTTTTAACCTCAAAAATCTAGAAGAAGTCATTGAAACTTAGGACTATGCTAAATTGGGGTCATATTAAGAAAGTCATTTTATAGGCCATTTGCCAAGAAGAGAAATTTTGAGTTTCAAGGTAACCTTCTATCATCTTCCATTCTTTTGAAATAATATGTTTTCCACCTCCATGAACATAATGTTTCCCCAATTTCAGTCTAAAATTGTTCAATCTATAGTGAAGCTCTTTTGAAAGGGTAAGGGAAAGAGGTTAAAAAAAGACCTAAGGAACCACAGAAATCTATTTAAACCCAGTCCTAATATCCATCTTTATTCTTGGAGGTCTCAGCATGACTCTTTTCTATTACCATGGGTCTTAAAATACACAAGGATAAAAAAAAATGGAGTCCATATTTCAAAATCTAGAAAATATCCTGATATATTTAAAGGTTAATTATTTTTTATTAATTGGCATGCAAAGTGTATTACTAAAAAGAATTCATCTAATGAGCTCATTTCAGCTATAACCTTGTCTACCATTAGCTATTTTGTTAAAACCACTTGGAAATAGGACCCATCTTTCTCATTTTGGTTTCTCATCTTAAGGCAGTGATGAGTAGGCAAAGCAAGTTTACAAGGTCCACAAAAAGATTCTTTCTATAAAAATAAGGATATTAATTTTTTATCTAATAGTTTTAGGATGTCATCAGTCTGAAGGTTTACATAATCTCCTGATCCCTGGAGTCACAAGCTCACTAAAAGATACATACATATGTACATAAAAATGTAGGTAGGGCTTCCCTGTTGGCACAGTGGTTGAGAGTCCGCCTGCTGATGCAGGGGACACGGGTTCGTGCCCCGGTCCGGGAAGATCTCACATATCGCAGAGCGGCTGGGCCCGTGAGTCATGGCCACTGAGCCTGCGCGTCCGGAGCCTGTGCTCCGCAACGGGAGAGGCCACAACAGTGAGAGGCCCGCGTACCACAAAAAAAAAAATAAATAAATGTAGGTAGATTTTGGAATTTTAAAGCCCTCTTCAACTCTCAAACACCTCTCATCTTGTTTTAGACTTATGTGTTCTATGCTTCTTTGTTTTCACCTGGCTCGATTGTTGGTCTTGATTCCTTTGATGACATCCTGTTTCTACAACTCTTTGTCACACAATAAACACTATTTTCTTCTTTTGTTTCCAAAAAAAACCCCACTAAGCAAAGAATGTTTTCCATACCAGACTTTCACTACCAAGAAATTTAGCAACTGACATGTCCTACCAGCCTAATATTACCTCCTTGATAGGTCTAATATTTTCCTCTTTCTTCCATACCTACATTTCTCGTCATCATCATATCCCTCTAGGGAGAAACTCAAATTCTTCTTTCTTGATTATGCAAAACAATTGTGGTCAACCTTTGATTTACCCTCTTTTATCTGGACTAGGAGCTGTGGTTGAGGTGGGAAAAAAATCCATCAAAGTGCTTCTTTTTTAAAAAACTTTTTCTTATTGAAGTATAGTTAATTTACAATGTTGTGTTAGTATCAGGTGTACAGCAAAGTGATTCAGTAATAAACACACACACATCTATATACATGTATATATATGTATGAATATATATATATACATATATATGTGTATATATATAAATATATACACATTCAGATTCTTTTCCATTACAGGTTATTACAAGATAGTGAATATAGTTCCCTGTGCTATAGAGTAGGTCCTTGTTGTTTATCTATTTTATATATAGTAGTGTGTATATGTTAATCCCAAACTCCTAATTTATCTCTCCACCCCCCACCTCCTCACTATCCTCTTTGGTATCCATAAGTTTTTCTATGTCTGTGGGTCTGTATTATAAATAAGTTCATTTGAAACATTTTTTTTTTTAGATTTCACATGTAATTGATGTCACATGATATTTGTCTTTATCTGACTTACTTCACTTAAGGTGATAATCTCTAGGTCCATCCATGTTGCTGCAAATGGTATTATTTCATTCTTTTTTGACTAAGTAATATTCCATTATATATATATATATATATATATATATACCACATCTTCTGTATCCATTCATCTGTTGATGGACATTTAAGTTGCTTCCGTGTCTTGGCTATTGTAAATAATGCTGTTATGAACACTGGGGTGCATGTATCTTTTTCAATTATAGTTTTCCCCACATATATGCCCAGGAGTGAGATCACTGGATCATATGGTAACTCTAGTTTTATTTTTTTAAGGAACTTCCATACTGTTCTCCATAGTGGCTGCACCAAGTTATATTCCCACCAACAGTGCAGAAGGGTTCCTTTCTTCCACACTCTCTCCAGCATTCATTATTGGTAGACATTTCAGATGATGGCCATTCTGACCAGTGTGAGGTGATACCTCATTGTAGTTTGATTTGCATTTCTCTAATTATTAACAATATTGAGCATCTTTTCATGTGCCTATTGGCCACTTGTATGTCTTCTTTGGAGAAATGTCTATTTAGATATTCTGCCCATTTTTTATTGGGTTGTTTTTCTTTTCGATTTTAAGCTATATGAGCTGTTTGTATATTTTGGAAATTAATCCCTTGTCAGTTGCATCACTTGCAAATATGTTCTCCCAGTCTGTAAGTTGCCTTTGCATTTTGTGTATGGTATCCTTTGCTGTGCAAAAGCTTTTGAGTTTAATTAGGTCCCATTAGTTTATTTTTGTTTTTATTTCCATCACTCCAGGAGACAGAATCAAAATATATTGCGGTGATTTATGTCAAAGAGTGTTCTGCCTATATTTTCCTCTAGCAGTTTTATAGTATCTCGTGTCACATTTAGGTCTTTAATCCATTTTGAGTTTATTGTTGTATATGGTGTTAGAGAATGTTCTAATTTCAATCTTGTACATGTAGCTGTTTAGATTTCCCAGCACCACTTATTGAAGAGACTGTCTTTTCTCCATTGTATATTCTTGCCTCCTTTGTCATAGATTAACTGACTGTAAGTGGATGGGTTTATCTCTGGGCTTTCTATCCTATTCCATTGATCTATATTTCTGTTTTTGTGCCAGTACCATAGTGTCTTGATTACTGTAGCATTTTAGTATAGTTTGAAGTCAGGGAGCCTGATTCTTCCAGCTCCATTCTTCTTTCTCAAGATTGCTTTGGCTATTCAGAGTCTTTTCTGTTTCCATATAAATTGTAAATATTTTTGTAAAAAATGCCATTGGTAATTTGATAGGGATTGCATTGAATCTGTAGCTTGCCTTGGATAGTATGGTCATTTTAACAATATTGATTCTTCCAGTCCAAGAACATGGTATGTTTTTCCATCTGTTTGTCTCATCTTCAATTTCTTTCATCAATGTCTTATAGTTTTCAGAGTACAGGTACAGGTCTTTTGCCTCCGTAGGTAGGTTTATTCCTAAGTATTTGATGCAATGGTAATTGGGATTGTTTTCTTAATTTCTCTTTCTGATATTTTGTTGATAGTATCTGGAAATGCAACAGATTTCTATATATTAATTTTGTGTCCAGCAACTTTACCACATTCATGATGAGCTCTAGCAGTTTTCTGGTAGGGTCTTTAGTATTTTCTATGTATAGCATTATGTAATCTGCAAACAGTGACAGTTTTACTTCTTTTCCAGTTTTGATTCCTTTTATTTCTTTTTCTTCTCTGATTGCTGTGACTAGGACTTCCAAAACTATGTTGAATAAAATTGACAAGAGTGGGCCTCCGTGTCTTGTTCCTGATCTTAGAGGAAATACCTTCAGCTTTTCACCATTGAGTATGATGCTGGCTGTGGATTTGTAATATATATAGCCTTTATTATGTTGAGGTATGTTCCCCTAAGCCCACTTTCTGGAGAGTTTTTATCATAGATCGTTGTTGAATTTTATCAAAAGCTTTTTCTGCATCTATTGAGGTGATCATATGGTTTTTATTGTTCAGTTTGTTAGTGTGGTGTATCACATTGATTGATTTACAGATATTGAAAAATCCTTGCATTCCTGGAATAAATCCCACTTGATCATGGTGTAAGATCCTTTAAAAGTATTGTTGGAGTCAGTCTGCTAGTATTTTGTTGAGGATTTTTGCATCTATGTTCATCAGTGATATTGGTCTGTAATTTTCCTTTTTTGTCATATCTTTGTCTGGTTTTGGTATCAGTGTGATGGTGGCCACTTTCTTAAACAAAAAAATCATCCAACCACAATGATTATTTTAACATTCATCTAGAAGGCATCCATATTTTGTTTGCCATGGCCATTTATTTATACTATTATCTAAGCATTGAAAGTTGGCAGTCTGATAGGGAAGGCCAGCTGTGTATAAATTTTTGGCAGAGAAAGTACATGACTGCTGCTACATTGTGACAAAACTGCCTAAAGCTAATTTCAAATACTAAGTATATATAATTATTTGTGGTAAGAGGTCCACTGAGTAAAAGCAGAATGTTTATAAATGCATCCTAGGTCAACAAGTATCCAAAACGTCTGGATTAAAAGCAAAAAGGAGGGCTTCCCTGGTGGCGCAGTGGTTGAGAGTCCGTCTGCCAATGCAGGGGACACGGGTTCATGCCCTGGTCCAGGATGATCCCACATGCTGTGGAGCAGCTAGGCCCGTGAACCATGGCCGCTGAGCCTGTGTGTCTGGAGCCTGTGCTCCACAACGGGAGAGGCCACAACAGTGAGAGGCCCGCGTACCACATACACACAAAAAAAACCCAAAAGGAGTATATCATATGGCAAGCAACTGAAATTTTTCCAACCGCCTCAGAATGGTTTCTCTGGGTTAACTTCAATAATTTTCTTTCAATCTGGTCCACTTTGTCCTAGCCCTCCCACATAGTTCAAATCAAATCAGCACTTCTTAACAGCAGGCACTTGAAAGGAAAATAAGCCTATTTAGAGAGCACATGAACAAAAAGGTAAAGTAGAAGGAATATCAAGTATCAAAAGCTTCCCAATATTTCATGCCTGGCCCCTGAATGGAAGATTTACACAGGTCTCCCACTCAGAATCAATGCACTTACATGTTTTCCATGGCTCCTCTGGACATACTGCAGCTTCATGCATCCCTCTTTTGCTGTCTCAATTAAAACTAAAGTGTGAATACCCAACAAGATGAATGTAATTGTATCTCTAGCAGCACTAGTCCATGCTCTGGACTTTGGACTTTTATAGTGCCCCTCCTCTCTTCCTAATGCTCCCCCTTTTGAATGTGGGGGCATATTTCTCATTTGTTTTTGTTCTCAAAACTCGGTCAGAAGGAGAAGGATTTGGATATTACTGACTCAACTTCCTTGTCTATCATATTGACTGTCTGACCTATAACATGATATGACCTAAGCTTCTTTATTTTTTCCTTAGGGTAGAAAACCATATCCAAAAGAAGAGTCAAATAGAGGATCCCAAGTTTAAGTAATGATAAATATAACTTCAATATATGTCTGATACATACATATATATATATATATATATATATATATATATATATAAATAACCGTTTTCCAGTATTCAGGTTTCTTTGTACTCAGAACCATCACATTACTTAAAACACAAATGTTTAATATCACGTAAGCAGAAATCTCTAAGCAATGCCTTAATGATCACTCTCTTGAAATCGTGTTATAACAGCAATAGTATATATATAGCCTTTTTTTTTCTACCATGTCAGTATTTTGTTTCTCCAGGAACTAAAAATAGTGCAGCATACTTGCTTTTTTAGTGCTATTTTCCTTATAATATTAAGTGTAGCTCTGCCCAAAAGTCAAAGGGTTGAAGGAAATAAGAGCCAACAATACTGAAAAGACAAAGAACCACTAAATCTTAAAAATGCATTTTGATTGGATATTATTGAGTTCTACATGTACTGCCACTCCAACTTTGAGCCTGCTTAGCAAAGAACTAGTGTCAGCAACAGTGCTAAGATATCAGCATCATTCACACACGTACTCTCTAATAAGCCATGCCCAGATTTGAACCAACACTACATATTTTACATTAAGACAAGAACATTAATTTAAGTTGAGGCAGCTTAGCATAATAGAACTTACACAGTAAAACACTTAAACTTTTGACCCCTTGGTTACAATAAGCCTCCAGATTCTCATACATAAAACAGGGATAAAAGGAGAATAAATCTCAGGAGTTTTCTGAGGATTATTTGAGATATTGCAAGTAAAGCACTGAATAAAGTAAAGGAGCAAAAACCAAAAAATTACATAAAGGTTAGCTATGAATATTATTATTTCTTTTTGCCTTTTCGTTAAATTGGCACTGGGTGGAGAACAGTTTATAATAATACATAAAAAGCAAGTGGAATTTTAATATTTGTAAGAACATTTAACATTTTCTCATTAGTATTATTCTAAGGTCAATGACATACAGGAATCAGTGATATTTTCAGTCTATTACATTTCCCCTTTTGGTATCTCTTCATGCACAATCCTATATTCCTACACACAAAAAAAAACCTGTCCCCCCATGTTTGGTAAACTCTGTTCTGACATGGGAGTATTCTTCCTGGTATTTCATAAGGCTATTAATTCATTGCACTAACCATTCATGTGAATTTAAAAAATAAAATAAACTTTGGATACCTGGATGAGCAAAAATCTGTGTGGAAATTGGAGGTTCTATGAGTATAATAAATAAGCCCAGCACTAAAAAAAGACGTATGCTTTTCCTGTAAATGTCAACATATTCATGATTAATTCTCATAGGCATACTTAAAAAAAATAATAATGGAAAAAGTAAAAGCATTCACAACCACCCAGTCCCAAAGTTACAAATAATATCAGCATGCTGGAACAGTAAGATAAATACCAACATGATGTGACTGCATGATAAATAACTCTTCTGTAAAGGAGAAAACATAAATATTGATTAATTTCAAAAAATTAAAATTACAATCACAGAAGAAATGACATGAATAACTAATAAAGATATGAAGAAATGTTTAAACTCATTTTTTAAAAAGAAAACCAAATTAAAACAATGTGATATAACTTCATACCCATAATATTAACAAGTATTAAAATGTTAGGTAACATAAATTGTTGGAGAGATCGTGGGAATATGGGAATGTTCATGTAGTACAGATGGTAATTTAGAATGTGCAGCTATTATGGAGAGCAATCTGACAGTACTCCATCAGATTACGTATATAAATACTCTAAGAAGTAGCATTCCTTTTCCTGAGCATATATCTGAGAGAAATTGCTCCCAGGTCCAAAAGGGAAGACTACTACAACATTGCTTATCATGGTGGGAAACTGGAGGCAATTTGGAGGACCATTCCTGGGGAATGGACATAAAAACATGGTGGATGCAAACCATGGAATTCTGGAAGGCTATGAGAAGCAATAGGTTAAATGTAAATGTAATTTAAATAGTTCATAGAAGCATGGCTGTGTAAAAATTATAAGATAAAAATGAGACCTATAACAGCTTATAAGATAAAAATATATACCTATAAAAATAGCATGTATTTTTCAAGAATACACATATAATAAAAGGATAGAAAATAAATATATTAGAATGATTACCTTTTTAGGCTAGTGGTAGAGTAGACAACATGATAAGAGATAAAGATATGAGAATTCATAAATATGTTTTAAAAAGTGGGAGGCTGTTTTACATTTCTATTGCTACATAACATATTACCACAAACTTAGCCATTTAAAATAATTCAAATTCATTACTTCACAGTTCCTGTATGTCAAAAGTACAGACAGGGCTCAAGTGGATTCTCTGCTCCAGGTCTCATAAGACTGAAACCTAAGTGACAGCTGGAGCGAGGGTCTCATCTGAGGCTCAGAGCCCTCTTCCAAGCTAATGTGGTTATTAGCAGGAGTCATTTCCCTGCAGTTGTAGAAGTCATAAACTGTACCTTCAAGACCATCAGAATAGCATCTCTCTGATGCTTCAACTTCTTTTAAAGGGCTCATCTGATTAAAACAGGCCCACACAGAACAATCTCCTCTTTGATTAATTCAAAGTTAACTGATTAGTAACTTAATCACAGGAGTATTAGCCCATCATATTCACTGGTCCTGTCCATGTTCAAGAGAATTTGATAAAACAGGGCATGTACTTTCAAATTTTATAGTATAAAATTTTATAAATTTTCAAATAAATATTTTATCAGTGATATCAAGCAGATAAAAATGAGTAAAGATATAGAATACTAAAACATTATCATTAATAACTGACTTAATGAACACACATAGAACTTTTCATCCAAAAATTGGATTATAAAAAAAAAAGGATTTTTAAAGATGTGCAATACAAATCAGACACAAAAGGAAAACATGGAAACTTGCATAGCTCTATTGATATCAGAAGAAATAGATTATATTACATACTTACTAATACCACTTTGGTTAAATCTAACTTAAATATTAGTACAGTAAGAAAGTAAAAAAAACAAATAATATGGTTTTCAAAGTACTTTAAGAAATGTCATTATTATGTACATGTCTGCATAACTGTTGAGAGAAATTATTAGAATTAATAAGATTGAATTTATTTTAATCTTATTTTTAAAAAGTTTGTTATAAAGTAAAAGTTATTTTTTTATATATAGTAACAACAGGCAGGTAGGTAGAAAAGAAAAAAAGAAACAGGAGTCGAGGGAGACGTTTTAGAAGCAGTTATGATTGGATTCTGAGCCAGCAGTTTATATAGTTTACTAATGCCTTGTGTTTATTTTTGTCTACTTAGCCTCAGCCTTATACATATTATTTCCATTTCACAATCTAATTCTATTGTGCCCCTCCAATTACATGTTCCATTAAATCACATAATAACCAGTTCAGGCAGTCCAGGCTTAGAGTACCACAGTAAGCTGTTGAGTTGTCTTCCATGGCCCATGGAGAATACTTGTCAGTGAAGAAGGGCATGGCCTTTCTCTAAAAACCTTAGAGATTGTATTGTGCTTTCTCTAAGTCACTTGACAGATACATCTCTGTCTGCCATAGATCCTCCCAATACTAGGTCCTAGACCCAAGTAGCAGAGGGACTTGTGCTACAGGTGGTCTTGCTCTATTCTCACTTTAGGCTAGGAGATGTATGGTAGATTTAGAACTTGGGTCAGTGCAGCTCACCACAAGTTGTTATATGTTGTCTTCCAGATCTTATGAGACCTACATACTACTGTGTCTCTGTCTTTATAGCAGGCAAGGTAAAGTGCAACAATTTTTTCTCACTTTAGAAGGGATGTCTTAACATGACCCAAATAAATGAATATTAGAAACTTCACCCATGTGACAAGCCCCTGAGCTTTAATAAGATATAAAATCTACCCTCTAGAATTCATGTTTCTTATTAAGGCAAATAGGGTCCTTAGTTCTTTAAACTCACTAGGTCTGTGGTGGAATAAAGAAAACTACAAATGCTTTGACATTCCTCCCATTGAGATGTAAAATTGAATTCCCTTCCCCTTGAATCTGGCTGGCCTTAGTGACTGACTGGCAATAGAAGTGATGCCACAGGACTTGCAGGGCTAAGTCAAAAGACTTGGAGACTCTCCGCCTTGAACCTTTAAAATGTTCATTCTTTGTCACTGCCTCTTGGATACTCCCTCTCAAAACCCAGTAGCCATGCTGTAAGAAGTCCAGGTCACATGAAAAAGTCATGTGAGGTGTTTGGTCTATAGCTCCAGCTGAGTTCCCAGCTGATAGCCAATGTCAAGGCCAGCCATGCAAATGAACCATCTTGGATATCCAGCCTAGACAGGCTTTCAAATGACTAAATCCTCAACCAAAATATGAATGCAACCATCATGTGTTCTAGCCCTTCCCAAATTCCTTATCTCCAAAACTGTGAACAAAATTAAAATGATTGTTTTAAGGTACTACCTAATGGTTAATTTGTTATGCAGTAATAGGATAACCAAAGAAAGGTCTAATTAGCATAACATCATCAGATATTCTCTGGGATGTCATCACTATCAAGTTATTCCCAGATTATATTATGATAGAAAGCAACAGAGTTGATGGGGCCCTGAGTCAAGAAATAAATATATACTTTTGTCACTGTCATATGAGAGTAAAATGATTTTGATTTTCTTTGACGATATAGATGGATGAATAAGTATTTGCTAGAGAAACAGTTTCATATAAGGTACTAGTGGCTATGCTTATTTATGCCAGTAAAGATACAACAGCTGGAAATGGAGAAGAAACCAGCAAAGATGTAGAAAAAACAAGGGTAAGACAAAGTCAAGTGAAAAGGCCCTAAGCCAAGAGACAGAGTGTTTCACGAAACACTTACCTCTGGTGGAGAGTAATGAGATTACAGGATGAGGAGAAGTAGCTTTAATGATATTAGTGATGTTTGTTTTCATAACCTGAATAGTTTACAGTAGTAATCACTTTATTATTTGTTTTAGTATATAGTATTATTTTCATATGTAATAAATACCTCACAATAAAAAACAAAAATAAGTTAAAAATTCATTGCCAAGAAAAAACATTGTGGCATGGGGGGAAAGGGAAACAATTCTTTTGACAGGTTTCTATAGAAAATAATCTACCATGGAAGGCAATTATACTGTGAAATGAAGGAAGGACAGACATACATTAACAGTTGAACCTGTCCCCAGCTCTAGAAGCTATGTAACAGATATGCTACCCCAAACTTATTACTTGTACTTAACCCAAGACAAATTAGTAACTTGTGAAGTGTGCATTTGGCAAAAAGTTAAATATTCTATGTTAGAAAAGCATGATATGTTAAGCCTTATATAAATAACCAAATTTTCCAAAATTTTTTTTAATGAAACTTGCTAAAATTGTACAACAAAAGCTGCAACGTTAATAGAAGAACAACAATCAAAATGAAGCCCTTCGGGTTTATTCATTTATTTTATAAATACACTAGAGGAAAAAACATAATTTCCTCTTAAAAATATAAAACTCATTTTGAAAACCTTTGCCCCTTAAGAAATAATAATTCATTAGGAACACAACATTTCCAAAGTTGTGTTTCCCTTTGTTTTAACATTAAAAACTCCATTTAAAAAAATCTTGTGCTTGGGGCTTCCCTGGTGGCGCAGTGGTTGAGAATCCGCCTGCCGATGCAGGGGATACGGGTTCGTGCCCCGGTACGGGAAGATCCCACATGCCGCGCAGCGGCTAGGCCCGTGAGCCATGGCCGCTGAGCCTGCGCGTCCGGAGCCTGTGCCCCGCAACGGGAGAGGCCACAACAGTGAGAGGCCCGCGTAACACAAAAAAAAAAAAAAAAAAAAAAAAAAAAAAAAAAAAAAAAAAAAAAAAAAAAAATCTTGTGCTTTAAAAACTGCTTTCCCAATGAGGGAATAGAGTAAACTTTCAGACAGAATTTCTGTGGCTGAGTCCATTTTAGACAATGACAGGAAGCAGTTCTTTTTCCTGACCCATAATTGGAGAAGGGTCAAGGCAAGGAGTATGGAAGGGAGCACCAAAAGTAGACACCATGTGGCAAGCAGCTCAGCAATTAGATTTACTCTTTTATTACCAAAGATGAACAGCAAAATACCAGCAGCAGCAGAATCTCTCTCTCTGTCTCTCTCTCTCTCTATCCCTCTCTCTCACATTCACACACAAATACACACACTTCTTTCAACTGCAGTTTCTTGCAACTTTCTTGAAGAATATGATGTAATTGTCTTAGCAGTGGTTACATAATTGACCTCCACTAATGTTGGAGATTATTTACTCAAGTCCTATTTGAATGTGTGTCAAGGGAATCATTTCAGAAGAAAGCAAGGAGGTTTCCTGCAGTTCCTGAAGGATGTTTTGCTAGCCTCCAGCCACATGCTGGAGGTAGAATTAGACTCACTCTTTGGGATAATTTTCTATATTAAAACTGCTAGGGTGGAAGAGAGACATTCACTAATCCCTAAAAATATCATTTTGGGGGGGGTAAATTTTTTTTAACATCTTTATTGGAGTATAATGGCTTTACATTGTTGTGTTTGTTTCTGCTGTGTAACAAAGTGAATCAGCTATACGCATACTTATATCCCCATATCCCCTCCCTCTTGCATCTCCCTTCCACGCTCCCCATCCCACCCCTCTTAGAGATATCATCTTAAACCTAGTTTGTATATATCTGAATCTGTAAGAGCAGTTTACTGGATCCATTCAAAAACCCTATTGATTTAGTTATTTAAAATGTCAAGCTGATAATTTGACATCATTCTGGCAAAAAAAAAATATATATATATATATATATACATTAAGGGTTTTTTTGTAATTTTTGAAGTCACATACACATTGACTATGAATGGTGATGACTTGATATAAATATTTTTATTGAAGCAACCCATTTTGCCCACTGACACATGCTTACAACTGGAAAACACCATTATCTAAGTTTCCCCTATCTTCTATTTAAGTGGTTCATTTCCTGTGGAGATTTAAAAATATATATTATGGGGTAAAATTATTTTTACTCATAAAAAAGGAATATTTTTATCTATGCTTCCATTATGGCAAGATTATTCATATCTCCTTTTAACAATTTATTATTATGTAGTCATCAATTTTCCAACTAAAACATCATCTTCTAAATTGATTACATTCCTTAGCATTCACATTTTTTTAGAGAAATAAGACATTACCATTATCACTTTCATCTAAGGTCTTGCCTTACATTACTAATTACTATATACTGCTGTGAAGCAGCACTCACACCTATTCAGAAGCTTACAGCCTCAAAAGTTTAGTACAATTGCAGCTGAATATAAGCAAAACTTATACTCAACAAAACAAAAGTAAATGTGCAATTTGTTTTATCATTTTAAGACAAAGTATGAATACCTCAGGAGGAAATACAGATAAATGTATTAATTCAGTCCTTATTTACAATTCTATAATGAGCATTTATCATGTAACTGTCTTCTGAAATATTAATATCTGTTAGTGAATTTCAATGAGCTTGAATTTCTATAAATACACTAGGACAGATATAATTAAATATGTAATAATCATTTGTTTAATGTCTGCCTACTAGACTATGAGAAGAGAAATGCTTGCCTTTATTACTCCTGAGAACTCAATGGTTAGTGTTGAATGACTGAATAAATAAATGATTGATTGAATTATTATATATCATAATGTCTGGTTTAAGTCAAAATTTTTTACCTACTGATAAAATAGCATTCTATATCAAAAACTTATTTTTCAGAACAGAATGATAAACAACTTTAAGTCACATATTTGCTCTGACTCTTTCTGCCTCAGGTGATTCAGAATATGTTTATATAATTGTTAAAATTATCAACAAAATTTTTAAAAGATCATTTGGGGGGAAACATGAAGACCCCCAAGACTAAACTTAATAAAGAGTCAGCCAAGTTTGGCATGAAAAATACAAGAAGAGACAGTTCAAGGCTATACTCCTTATAGTATAAGCCAGTAATGATACTTGAAATAAATCACTTCCCCCAAATCACACTGAGTAGTAATCAACTATTCATCTATTTGTAATATCAGCCCTGCTCTACAAACTATAAATACATGTTAGTGTAAAAGGTTTGTAAATATCCACACACAGTAAATATACGTATATATCTAAAAGAAATGGCTTTGGGTGTTCAGTCTAGTCCTATTTCCTTCAACTCTCCTACATATATGTGAAAAAGACACTCCTTTCTTTATATGAGGACCATTCTCATACTCACTTACTAAACATACCCCTTAATAATGACATGATCTGCAAAGTCTAGCAAAAGGGTGGATTAGGAAAAACACAAGGAGGAAGTGGAGAGGGAAGGAAATATCTATTGAGCTCCTACCATATACAATGTCTCATAATGGTTACTTTTATTTAAGTAACTCTGGAAGGAAAGCAACAGGTTTCATTGAAGCTCACTATGTAAGTAAGCTACTGGTAGCTTTTTCTATTCAAGTTCTTTATACTTTGCCCTGGTTTGATAATAGTTTCATAGGTAGCAGGACAAAGCATATAATCACAGTGTTGATAAACACAAGCCCACTGGAAGGCAATGTCAGAGTCCACACAACTGGTCACCAATGCAGAAAGAATCAAGACATAACCAGGGAATATTGATGACAATCCTAAGGTGATTCCTGAGAGCTAACTTAGCTTATGTACAACAAAAACAAAAGGTGAAAATGCTAGCCAAGTTAGGGTTGATTCTAAAGATAGATTAAAAAGACAACAAATTAAACTGCACGGTATAACAAAAAAGTATTTATAATGGCACATCACATGTTTTCTTTTTTAACAATGAATTCAGCTGTGTTTAGCCAGACTGAATGAACATACTAACAAAATTAAAACCTCTTTGTGGTATCTTAATAAAACTAAACTCATAAAAAAAAGTTTTGAAGTGGTTTGCTATAATTTAATATAGATAACTGATACAGAAAACTGTATCCAAAAGGTAAAGTTATATCAATCTAAAAAGGGATTTTTTTAAATGAGGTGAAAATATGCAAAAAATAAAGAAATAATACAATAAAGTTTTAATGACCTGAAGAACTTCAGTTTTTCAGGTGAAAAGACATTTCCTGGTACCAAGCATTATTAATGAAAAGGAAGCACACTAAATATATCCCTTTTTTATTCTAATTTCAAAAATAAGGAAAAATCCTATATTTGAGTTTCAAAGAGAAAACCTTTCAATTCAAAAATCAACCCATCCAAGCTACTGTTCTCATTTGAAAGTAAATGAATGAAACTCTCAGGCACATAAGTACTTGTGGAAGTATAGAAAGTATACTCCTTACATATACGTTCTGAAAAAAAAATCATAGATGTATCTAACTAAACCAAAATTAATAAAAATATTTTATGAATAGTAAAAATATTTGATAAATATATTGTTGCATTGAATAATGACACCTTCATATTTAGGGTTGCCTTTTTTGTGTGTGTGGTACGCGAGCCTCTCATTGCTTTGGCCTTTCTCGTTGTGAAGCACAGGCTCCAGACGCACAGGCCCAGCGGCCATGGCCCAGGGGCCCAGCCGCTCCACGGCATGTGGGATCCTCCCGTACTGGGGCATGAACCTGTGTCCCCTGCATCGGCAGGCAGACTCCCAACCACTACACCACCAGGGAAGCCCTAGAGTTGCCTTTTAAAATATGAAGTTATTACTAGGTATCTAGTGAAATAACAATCATATGCACAAGATGATAATTGGTCAAGGCTTTAGTATGTGAATGCTTTAGTTCCAAGGTATTAACTTCTGTAATAAGACAGACCAGATTGGCCCTTCTGAATATTTTCCATCAGAAAGGACATCTAACCTCCTGGTCCAGGAAAGAGGTATCACCTTTTTCTCCTCCCCTTTCCAATGAGCTGGGCTGTTAGAAATCTAAGACTGAAATATCTCTAGTTTTGTAATCCACTGAGTGAAAATTCAATCTGAAATAAATTATCAGTTAGCTCACTGAAAGGTGAAGTGATTCCTCGTTTTAGAGTAAACTGAAAAGCTTTACAAGGCACTGGAAGAAAAAAGACTTCTTTTTACCAAGAAGTAAAGCTACCCAAGAGGGTGTATCTACCTACACAAAGTAAAGGTTTTCCATTGGTGGTTTATCTTTAGATGGAAGTCAGAGATTTGGGGTCAGAAAAGACAGTCTAATAAAGTATCTTCTTAAATACAGGGTCTTCATGCTATATTACTCCAAATTATTTTATAACTGGGTTTAATTCAGAACTACTAAAAAAAAAGATTATTTTATAATAATAAACTATGGTTTGGGAAGGTAGTTTATCTTCTGATATAATACTCGTCTGGTTACCAGGAGGAAAAAAAATGAAGTTTAATGTACTTATCTAATAATTAAAGCTAGTGTTTCACAAGATGTTTTCCCATATCATGTCAATAAGTATTCATCAGAAGCATGTGGTTCTTTGGGATTTTATATAGCTGTTAGTAAGCTAATACAAGCACAGTCTTCAAGGCCCTTGCATTTGCAATTCATTAGTGGAAAGCTCTTCAGAAAAGGGAAGGATATGTAGCAGTTCCAAAATCTATTTGACAAAGAATATTTTCTTGGAAAGATATTAAAATTTCTCAAATAGTATTCCATGGAACCCATGCTTAGAAATGCTGCCATATATATCTCAAGTATTGTACGAACTCAAGCAATAGTTTCCACCATCATTTCAACACAGCAATAACATATAGTCCTAATCAAAAAGTATTGAACGTTGTATCTGTTAGTTCAGTGATGTGTCCAAGTACCTGAGAAATGGGCCAGTTCAAAAATAATGGTTGAAAAATTAACCAAAGAGAATACATACCAGTAAGTCTAATCCTAACCATCTTTAGTACTTAAATGAGGAATCATCTTCTATTTAATACTAAATTCACAGAGAATGAAGGCTCTTAAAACTACAATAAGAGTGTTGGGACCAAGGGCAGGCCACCCTAAAATATGCCTCCATGGCATTTTTTAAAATTGAAGTACAGTTGATTTACAATATTGTGTTAGTTTCTGGTGTACAGAAAAATGATTCAGTTATATATTCTTTTTCATATTCTTTTCCATTATGGTTTATCACAGAATATTGAAAATAGTTTCCTGTGCTACATAATAGGACCTTGTTGTTTATTTTATATATAGTAGTTTGTGTCTGCTAATCCCAAACTCCTAATTTATCCCTCTCACACCCACTTTCCCCTTTGGTAACCATAAGTTTATTTTCTATGCCTATGAAAATACTCTTTCTGTATTGTAAATAAGTCTATTTGTGTCATTTTAGATTCCACATGTAAGTGATATCATATGGTATTTGTCTTTCTCTGCCTGACTTACTTCACTTAGTATGATAATCTCTAGGTCCATCCAGGTTGCTTCAAATGGCATTATTTCATTCTTTTTTATGACTACTATTTCACTGTATATATATATATATATATATATATATATATATATATATATATATATATATATATACAATATCTTCTTTATCCATTCATCTGTCGATGGACACTTATGTTACTTCCATGTCTTGGCTATTGTAAATAGTACTCTTATGAACATTGGGGTGCATGTATCTTTTTGAATTATCATTTTCTCCAGATATATGTCCAGGAGTGAGATCACTATATCATATGGTAACTCTATTTTCAGTTTTTTAAGGAACTTCCATAATGTTCTCCATAGTGGCTGCACCAATTTACATTCCCACAAACAGTGTAGAAGGGTTCCCTTTTCTCCACACCCTCTCCAGCATTAGTTATCTGTAGACTTTTTAAATGATGGCCATTCTAACCAGTGTGAGGTGATACTACATTGTAGTTTTGATTTGCATTTCTCTAATAACTAGCAATATTGAGCATCTTTACATGTGCCTGCTGGCCATATATATGTCTTCTTTGAAGAAATGTCTATTTAGGTCTTCTGCCCATTTTGGATTGGGTTGTTTGGTTTTTTGTTATTGAGTTGTATGACCTGTTTCTATATTTTGGAAATTAAGCCCTGTCAGTCTCATCATTTGCAAATATTTTCTCCCAGTCTGTAGGTTGTCTTTTCATTTTATTTATAGTTTCCTTTGTTGTGCAAAAGCTTATAAGCTTGATTAGGTCTCATTTGTTTATTTTTGGTTTTATTTCTATTGCCTTAGGAGACCTAAGAAAACATTGGTACAATTTATGTCAGAGAATGTTTTGCCTATGTTCTCTTCTAGAAGTTTTATGGTGTCATGTCTTATATTTAAGTCTTTAAACCATTTTGAGTTTATCTTTGTGTTTGGTGTGAACGTGTAACTTCACTGACTTACATGCACTGTCCAGCTTTCCCAACACCACTTGCTGAAGAGACTGTCTTTTCTCCCTCAGTGGCACATTGATTATTTTGAATTAAACTTACTTAAGAACCAGCTAATGCAAGAGGGACACTTTGATCCTCCTCTCTGTCTCCCTGAAAGCAGGAAATGAATCTCTCATGTGAAAGGTGTACTCTCTGTATTTGGAGTGGAAGGCTGTATTTGGAGTGGAAGGACACCCTTATCACCAGAGATAGGGAATTTGGTTGAGAAGACTATATAAACAAATTTTGTTACTTCTTTAATTTAGTATTCCAAGTCCAAATTCTGTTTAGATTCTGTACTAATTAAGCACCCAAACCTAAGTTTCTTTGTCCTGTCAATTCCTCACATATTCATTGTCTTTGTGGAAAAGTATAAAAGCTGCCAGCTTTGGCCACTTCTTAGGTCCCATTTCTATGAGACTTCCATGTGCACAATTTTTTTTCTTCTTTTTCTCCTATTAATCTGCCTTATGTCAATGTTATTATTAGTCCAGCCACAAGAACTCAAGAGCGGGAGATTTCATCTCTCCAACATTAACAACAATATACTCTTTTTTAAATTTTTAAAAAGCCAAGGACACATTGGCTTCAAGGTCTCTGCATTTGCAATTCCCACTTCAGGGAACGCTTTTCCTCCAGACAGCTACTTGGCTCACTCTCGAACTTTCTTCAGATCTTAAAAGTCACTTTGTTAGAGACCATCCCCGACACACCTTTGTAAAATAGCAACTACCCTCCCCACTTCCAGCCTTTTTTATACCCTTTACTCTGTTTTATGCTCTTAACACCATCCAACACATTGCTTGCTTCCCGTCACTTCTTCATGAGAATGTAAATTTCAGAAAGTAAAGACAGTATTTTGTTCAGTTCTCTAATATTAGGGCATAGAGAATTGCCAGACACATAGAAGACATTCAATATTCATCAAATGATAGGTGAATAAATGAATATTTAAAATGTCTAATGGAGATGAAACATAGGTAGTTATTTTTTTCCTTATGCCGTACATCATCTGTACTAAGAAATGAAAACGGGAGACCTCTTTTTCAAGCATAGCTTCATCGGTTTTATCATTAGTATACAAAAGGATACACACCCAGGGGCTTCCCTGGTGGCGCAGTGGTTGAGAGTCCGCCTGCCGATGCAGGGGACGCGGGTTCGTGCCTCGGTCTGGGAAGATCCCACATGCTGTGGAGCAGCTGGGCCCGTGAGCCATGGCCGCTGAGCCTGCGCTCCGCAACGGGAGAGGCCACAACAGTGAGGGGCCCACGTACCGCAAAAAAAAAAAAAAAAAAAAAAAAAGGATACACACCCAGAAAAAATGGGACAAAGAACATGAAAGGCAATCCAGTATAGAAGAAATAAAAATTAACCCATAAATATGTAAAGAATATCAAATTCAAAAATAATCAAAGAAATACATATTCAAAGGAGAAAAAAAGCTCTTTACTTTTTAGTTCAGGAAATATTTTTTTTGTTAAAATGCAGTTTGGGCAAGCCTGTGATGAAAGGAGCTCTCATATGCAACTGATGGCCATATAAACTTGTATAAAACACATTTGGACAAAAATTTTTGATAAAAATTTCCCCTAGCTTTTGACCCAAAATGTATAGCTTTTGGCTCCGCATTGCCACACATTGAATTTTACTAGAAAAAATTTTACTAGATATACATAAATATTTATGACAAGAATTCCCATTGCATCAATATAATAGTAAAACATTGCAGTAAAAAATATAAAATTACTATTTAGTCTCTATATTATAAAATATAAGAGTAAATATATTAGTAAAATAAAATATAATAGTAAGAGCAATATATAATAGCAAAATAGTAAAACAAACAAAACAAAACGTAATATAAATGTTCACTAACAGGATATATTATTCTGCTTGTGCTGTCATAACAAAACATCACAGACTGGATGACTAAAACAACAGAAATTTTATACTCATGGTTCTGGAGGCTGGAAGTCTGAGATCAAGGTGCTACCAAGGTTGCTTTTTGGTGAGGCTTATCTCCTTACCCTTCATGGTGCCTCCTTTTTTGGGTCCTCAGATGGTCTTTCCTCTGTGGAAAGAGAGAGAGAGAATGAGCTCTGGCAACTCTTGCTTGTCTTATAAGCTCACCAGTCCTACTGAATTAGGACCTCCACCCTTATAACCTCATTTAATCTTAAATCCCTCCTTAAAGGCTCTATCTCAAAACACAGTCACATTGGGAGTTACGGCTTGAACATATGAATTTTTGGAGGATACAATTCAGTCCATAAGAGAACGACTAAATAAACCACTATAAAATCACAATATGAATGATTATGCAGCTCTAAACAAGGGCTTACATTTTCTAAGAAGACTTAGTAACCTAGTAAATTTTAACAATTATGACTAGTGAAAAAAATTCATTTAAAAAACATAGTAATCTCAAGTTAGTTTAAAGAAACTCATAATATTTTTAAAAACCTAATGTAACATATATTTGAAACAGCTCTATTAAATAGTTTCTTAATCAGTTGGAAAGGATTTTGCTTTACTTTTATTTCATTGTCCTTAATGTGTGTGCAAATAGCTGCTGAAGAGCAAAGTACTGTTTAAGTTATTTTGTAGCCTAAAATACATGAACAAAAATATTTATAAAATTTAAAATAAATAGTGGAAAAGATTTAAGTTGGCATGCTGTCAAACAATACAACAGAAAGAAATTTACATAGGTAAGCCTCTCAATAACTCCCTGCATTGGTCTGATATGAACCCAAGAGCTAGGAGCTTAACATATCAATAAATTCAAATAATATTTACATCAGAGAATTGACATTATAGTAAAACCGACTCTCCCTCATGGCTTTTTATCAAAGCATTTACTTCATGTGCAACATCTAGATCAGAAAAGGGAAATGTATCAACATCCCTTTCACTTAGAAAATATATGAAGTTAATAAACGTCTCCCAAAGATTAACAGACAGCAATTCACATAACATAAGGAAGGCAATTCATCTGTCCCTAAAGGTTTCTAATTATTTTATTTTATTATCTTTGCAGCTTTAGGGCCCCTGTCTTACATAATGAGAGTCTGAATGAATTGTAAACCTGGAATCCTCCATTTGTTAAATCAGGGCCCTGTCAAAAGTACCACATGAGGTACTTTCGTTTTTATAGTCAGCAGCCAGAGGCACAATGCCAAAGCCAGGTAGTTCTGTGTTCCCAACTCTTAGAGAGAAAGATGTACAGAGAATACAGAAAAATCTACAGTAAGATTGAGTACCTAAAGCAATCTGTCAACAAAGTGAAACGAGGAGAAAGAAAAAGTACCCTCTAGTGTTTTGGATGAAAAAAAGGAATATTCATTTTAAGAGCCAAGGCTAAAATTTTTAAACAAACACACAACCTTATCTAAGTAATAATATGAAATATATGACAGATATTTGCCTTAACAAAGTTTAAAAAGTCAAATTTATAACAGATTCTTTTTAAAGCCTAATTACTTAAATGTTAAAGTCACAAAGCAGCATACAGCTAACATTTTAAATACTTTTATTACTATTACTGGCATTAGTCCAAATCATGTAATTAGCAGTAATTCTTAAATAAAACCAAACGTGCTTTTTTATTATGTTGTGCACAAATCACCACAAATGTATGTTCATAAACATACACAAAGCAAGTTATTTTTTCTTGCTTAACTGAGATTTTCTGAATTTAGTGAGATAATGCTTTAATGATGGAAGATATTTTTGCCTCAGTGGGCCTGGTGCTAGCTAATGATATCTCATTTTTATTGCAGTGAATAGTATATCAGTTGTAAAGAAAGGTTACACACTTTTTAATTAATTAATTTATTTATTTATTACACATAGTGTATTACATATAAATATAATATTGGGTCCCTACACCACGTTAAGCAATGAGGATTAAGTCATGAACCAAACACACATGATCAAAACCTTCAGAGAGCTGATAGTCTTAAACTGACCAGACTGAGAATGAAAATTAACTATCTCACAATACATCTAGAAATTCAAAGTATTCTCAAATAAGATCTCAACAGAATACTTATGGAACATTAAAATCTAATTATAAAGTGCATATGGAAAAAAATTAGCAAATACAGTCAAGAAAATATTGCCTCATCAGCTATTAAAATAAAATATGTAGTAATAGTAAATGAGAGAGACCTTCAAGATGGTGGAGGTGTAAGACATGGAGATCACCTTCCTCCCCACAAATACATCAGAAATACATCTACATGTGGAACAACTACGGAACACACACTGAACGCTGGCAGAAGACCTCAGACTTCCCCAAAGGCAAGAAACTCCCCACGTACCTGGGTACGACAAAAGAAAAAGAGAGACAAAAGAATAGGGACAGGACCTGCACCTCTGGGAGGGAGCTGTGAAGGAGGAAAATTTCCCACACACTAGGAAGCCCCTTCACTGGCGGAGAAGGGGGCGGGTGGTGGATGGGGTGGGGGGATGCTTTGGAGCCATGGAGGAGAGCCCAGCAACAGGGGTGCAAAGGGCAAAGCTGAGAGATGCTTGCACAGAGGATCAGTGCTGACCAGCACTCATCAGCCTGAGAAGCTTGTTTGCTCACCTGCTGGGGCGGGTGGGGGCTGGGAACTGAGGCTCCAGCTGCAGAGTTCAGATCCCAGGGAGAGGACCGGGGTTGGCTGCATGAACACAGCCTGAAGGGGGCTAGTGCACCACAGCTAGCCAGAAGGGAGTCTGGGAAAGCAGTCTGGAAGTGCCTAAGAGGCAAGAGACCACTGTTTCAGGGTGCACGAGGAGAGGGGATTCAGAGCACTGCCTAAACAAGGTCCAGAGAAGGGCATGAGCCGCAGCTATCAGCACGGACCCCCAAAACAGGCATGAAATGCTAAGGCTGCTTCTGCAGCCACCAAGAAGCCTGTGTGCAAACACAGGTCACTGTCCACACCTCCCCTCCCGGGAGGCTGTGCAGCCCACTATTGCCAGGGTCCTGTGACCCAGGGACAACTTTACCAGGAGAACACATGGTGCCCTCAGACTGTTGCAACATCATGCCGGCCTCTGCCACCACAGCCTCACCCTGCATTCCATACCCTTCTCTCCCCCACACCCCGGAGTGAGCCAGAGCCCCCTAATTAGCTGCTACTTTAACCCCATCCTGTCTGAGCAAAGAACAGATGCCCTCAGGCAACCTACATACAGAGGTGGGGACAAATCCAAAGCTGAACCCCAGGAGCTGTGCGAACAAAGAAGAGAAAGGGAAATTTCTCCCAGCAGTCACAGGAGCAGTAGATGAAAACTCCACAATCAAATTGATGTACCCTGCATCTCTGGAATACCTGAATAGACGAGTCATCACAAAATTGAGATGATGGACTTTGTGTGATTTCCTCTGTACAGCTTATTTTTACCATTTGTCCTAGGGTTCTGTCTGTCCAGTTTTTTTTGTTGTTGTTGTTCTTTTTTTTTCTTAGTATAGTTTTTTAGCACTTTTTATCATTGGTGAATTTGTTTTTTGGTTTGGTTGCTCTCTTCTTTCTTTCTTTCTTTCTTTTTTTTTTTATTACTTTTCATTTTTTTATTTTTAATAATCTTAAAATTTTTCATTTTCTTTCTTTTTTTCTCCCTTTTCTTCTGGGCTGTGTGGCTGACAGGGTCTTGGTACTCTGTCAGGGTGTCAAGACTGTGCTTCTGAGGTAGGAGAGCTGAGTTCAGGACATTGGTCCACCAGAGACCTCCTGGTTCCACATAATATCAAATGGTGAAAGCTCTCCCAAAGATCTCCATCTCAATGCTAAGACCCAGTTCTATTCAATGACCAGCAAGGTACAGTGCAGGACACTCTATGCCAAACAACTAGCAAGACAGGAAAACAACCCCACCCATTAGCAGAGAGGCTGCCTAAAGTCATAATAAGGTCACGGACACCCCCAAAACACACCACCAGACGTGGTCCTGCCACCAGAAAGACAAGATTCAGTCTCATTTACCAGAACACAGGCACCAGTCCCCTCCACAGGAAGCCTACACAACACACTGAACCAACCTTACTCACTGTGGGAAGACACACACACAAAAAAACGGGAACTAAGAACCTGCAGCCTGCAAAAAGGAGACCCCAAACACAGTAAGTTAAGCAAAATGAGAAGACAGAGAAACACACAGCAGATAAAGGAGCAAGGTAAAAACCCACTAGAACAAACAAATGAAGAAGAAATAGGCGGTCTACCTGAAAAAGAATTCAGTGTAATGATAGTAAAGATGATCTAAAATCTTGGAAATAGAATGGAGAAAATACAAGAAACATTTAACAAGGAGCCAGAAACACTAAAGAGCAAACAAACAATGATGAACAACGCAATAAATGAAATTTAAAATTCTCTAGAAGGAATCAATAGCAGAATAACTGAGGCTGAAGAACGGATAAGTGACCTGGAAGATATAATAGTGGAAATAAGTCCAGCAGAGCAGAATAAAGAAAAAAGAATGAAAAGAATTGAGGACAGTCTCAGAGACCTCTGGGTCTACAATAAATTCACTAACATTTGAATTATAGGGGTCTCAGAAGAAGAACAGAAAAAGAAAGGGACTGAGAACACATTTGAAGTGATTATAGTTGAAAACTTCCCTAATATGGGAAAGGAAATAGTCAATAAAGTCCAGGAAGCGCAGAGAGACCCAAACAGGATAAATCCATAGGGAAACATGACAAGACCTACATTAATCAAACTATCAAAAATTAAATACAAAGAAAACATTTTAAAAGCAGCAAGGGAAAACCAACAAATAACATACAAGGGAATCCCCATAATGTTAACAGCTGATCTTTCAGCAGAAACTGCAAGCCAGAAGGGAGTGGCAGGACAAATTCAAAGTGATGAAAGGGAAAAACCTACAATGAACATTATTTTACCCACCAAGGATCTCATTCAGATTCGATGCAGAAATCAAAACCTTTACAGAAAAGCAAAAACTAAGAATTCAGCACCACCAAACCAACTTTACAACAAATGATGAAGGAACTTCTCTAGCAGGAAACACAAGAGAAGGAAAAGACCTACAATAACAAACCAAAACAATTTAGAAATGGTAATAGGAAAATACACATTGATAACTACATGGATTAAATGCTCCAACCAAAAGACAGACTGGCTGAATGGATACATAAACAAGACCCATATATATGCTGTCTACAAGAGACCCAGTTCAGAACTAGTGACATATACAGACTGAAAGTGAGGGTATGGAAAAAGATATTCCAAGCAAATAAAAATAAAGAAAGCTCGAGTAGTAATTTTCATATCAGAAAAAATAGACTTTAAAGGCTATTACAAGAGACGAAGAAGGACACTACATAATGATCAAGGGATCAATCCATGAAGAAGATATAACAATTGTAAATATTTATGCAACCAATATAGGAGCACCACAACACATAAGGCAAATGCTAACAGTCATAAAAGGAGAAATCGACAGTAACACAATAATAGTACAGAACTTTAACACCCCACTTTCGTTAATGGGCAGATCATCCAAAATGAAAATAAATAGGTAAACATACCCTTTAAATGAGACATTAAACAAGATGGATTTAACTGATATTTATAAGACATTCTATCCAAAAACAACAGAACACACTTTCTCCTCAAGACTGCATGGAATACTTTCCAGTATAGACTGTATCCTCAGTGACAAATCAAGTCTTGGTAAATTTAGGAAAATTGAAATCATATCAAGTATCCTTTCCAACCACAATGCTATGAGACTAGATATCAATTACAGGAAAAAAAAACTGTAAAAAATTACAAACACATGGAAGCTAAACTATACGCCACTAAATAATCAAGACATCACAGAAGAAATCAAAGAGGAAATCAAAAAATACCTAGAAACAAATAACAATGAAAACATGATGACCCAAAACCTATGGGATGCAGCAAAAGCAGTTCTAAGAGGGAAGTTTATAACAATACAATCCTACCTCAAGAAACAAGAAACATCTCAAATAAACAACCAAAACTTACACCTAAAGCAAGTAGAGAAAGAAGAACAATAAAACCCTGAAGTTAGCCGAAGGCAAGAAATCATAAAGATCAGAGCAGAAATAAATGAAAAAAAAAATGAAGGAAACAATAGCAAAGATCAATAAAACTAAAAGCTTGTTCTTTGAGAAGAAAAACAAAATTGATAAACCATTAGCCAGACTCATCAAGAAAAAAAGGGAGAAGACTCAAAACAATAGAATTAGAAATGAAAAAGGAGAAGTAACAACTGACACTGCAGAAATTCAAAGGATCATGAGATATTACCACAAGCAACTCTATGCCAATAAAATGGACAACCTGGAAGAAATGGACAAATTCTTAGAAAAGCACAACCTTCTGAGACTGAACCAGGAAGAAACAGAAAATATAAACAGACAAATCACAAGCACTGAAATTCACACTGTGATTAAAAATTTTCCAACAGGGCTTCCCTGGTGGCGCAGTGGTTGAGAATCCGCCTGCCGATGCAGGAGACACGGGTTCGTGCCCTGGTCCGGGAAGATCCCACATGCCGCGGAGCAACTAAGCCTGTGAGCCATGGCCGCTAGGCCTGCGTGTCCGGAGCCTGTGCTCCGCAACGGGAGAGGCCACAACAGTGAGAGGCCCGCATACCGCAAAAAAAAAAAAAAAAAAAAATTTCCAACAAACAAAAGCCCAGGACCAGATGGCTTCACAGGTGAATTCTATCAAACATTTAGAGAAGAGCTAACACCTATCCTTCTCAAACTCTTCCAAAATATAGCAGAGGGAGGAACACTCCCATACGCATTCTACGAGGCCACCATCACCGTGATACCAAAACCAGAAAAAGACGTCACAGAGAAAGAAAACTACAGGCCAATATCACTGATGAACATAGATGCAAAAATCCTCAACAAAATACTAGCAGACAGAATCCAACAGCACTTTAAAAGGATCATACACCCAGATCAAGTGGGGTTTATCCCAGGAATGCAAGGATTCTTCAATATATGCAAATCAATCAATGTGATACACCATATTAACAAACTGAAGGATAAAAACCATATGATAATCTCAATAGATGCAGAAACAGCTTTTGACAAAATTCAACACCCATTTATGATAAAAACCATCCAGAAAGTAGCCATAGAGGGAACTTACCTCAACATAATAAAGGCCATATATGACAAACCCACAGCCAACATTGTTCTCAATGGTGAAAAACTGAAACAATCTTCTCTAAGATCAGGAACAAGACAAGGTTGCCCACTCTCACCACTGTTAGTCAACATAGTTTTGGAAGTTCTAGCCACAGCAATCAGAAAAGAAAAAGAAATAAAAGGAATCCAAATAGGAAAAGAAGTAAAGCTGTCACTGTTTGCAGATGACATGGTACTATACATAGAGAATCCTAAAGATGTTACCAATAAACCACTAGAGCCAATCAATGAATTTGGTAAAGTAACAGGATACAAAATTAATGCAGAGAAATCTCTTGCATTCATATACACTAATGATGAAAAACCTGAAAGAGAAATTAAGGAAACACTCCCATTTACCATTGCAACAAAAAGAATAAAATATCTGGGAATAAACCTACCAAAGAGACAAAAGAGCTGTATGCAGAAAAGTATAAGACACTGATGAAAGAAATTAAAGAGGATACCAACAGATGGAGAGATATACCATGTTCTTGGATTGGAAGAATCAATATTGTGAAAATGACTATACTACCCAAAGCAATCTACAAATTCAGTGCAATTCCTATCAAACTACCAATGGCGTTTTTCACAGAACTAGAACAAAAAATTTCACAATTCGTATGGAAACAGAAAAGACCCAGATTAGCCAAAACAATCTCGAGAAAGAAAAACAGAGCTCGAGGAATCAGGCTCCCAGACTTCAGACTATACTACAAAGCTACAGTAATCAAGACAGTATGGTACTGGCACAAAAACAGAAATATAGATCAATGAAACAGGATTCAAAGCCCAAAGATAAACCCACACACATACCTTATTTTTGATAAGGGAGGCAACAATATACAATGGAGAAAATATAGCCTCTTCAATAAATGGTGCTGTGAAAACCAGACAGCTAAATGTAAAAGAGTGAAATTATAACACTCCCCAACACCATATACAAAAATAAACTTAAAATGGATTAACAACCTAAATGTAAGGTCAGACATGTATAAAACTCTTAGAGGAAAACATAGGCAGAATACTCTATGACATTAATCACAGCAAGATCCTTTTTGACCTACCTCCTAGAGGAATGAAAATTAAAACAAAAATAAACAAATAGGACCTAATGAAACTTAAAAGCTTTTGTACAACAAAGGAAAACAGAAACAAGAAGAAAAGACAACCCTTAGAATGTGAGAAAATATTTGCAAATGAAGAAATTGACAAAGGATTAATCTCCAAAATTTACAAGCAATTCATGTAGCTCAATATCTAAAACAGAAACAACCCAATCCCCAAAATGGCAGAAGACCTAAATAGATATTTCTCCTAAGAAGATATACAGATCACCAACAAACACATGAAAGGATGCTGAACATCACTAATCATTAGACAAATGCAAATCAAAACTACAATGAGATATCACCTCACACTAGTCAGAATGGCCATCATCAAAAAATCTACAAACAATAAATGCTGGAGAGGGGGTGGAGAAAAGGGAACCCTCTTCCACTGTTCGTGGGAATATAAATTGGTACAGCCACTATAGAGAACAGCATGGAGGTTCCTTAAAAAACTAAAAATAGAACTACCATACAACCCAGCAATCCCACTACTGGGCATATACTTTGAGAAAACCATAATTCAAAAAAAGTCATGAACCACAATGTTCATTCAGCTCTATTTACAATAGCCAGGACATGGAAGCAACCTAGGTGCCCATCGACAGATGAATGGATAAAGAAGATGTGGCACATATATGCAATGGAATATCACTCAGCCATAAAAAGAAACGAAATTGAGTTGTGGACCTAGAGTCTGTCATACTGAGTGAAGCAAGTCAGAAAGAGAAAAACAAATACCATATGCTAACAAATATATATGTAATCTAAAAAGAAATAATGTCTCTGAAGAACCTAGGGGCAGGACAGGAATAAAGACGCAGAGGTAAAGAATGGACTTGAGAACACGGGGAGGGGAAAGGGTAAAATGGGACAAAGTGAAAGAGTGGCATGGACATATATACACTACCAAATGTAAAATACATAGCTAGTGGGAAGCAGCCACATAGCACAAGGAGATCAGCTCGGTACTTTGTGACCACCTAGAGGGGTGGGATAGGGAGGGCAGGAGGGAGATGCAAGAGGGCGGAATTATGGGGATATACGTATATGTATAGCTGATTCACTTTGTTATAAAGCAGAACTTAACACACCATTGTAAAGTAATTATATTCCAATAAAAATGTTTTAAAAAATTGTAAATGAAACTGTATGAACTGGCATTGGAATTGATGAAGATATAAAGGGAGCAAAATATAGGTGTCATATAAAATCACATGTATAGAACTTTAGTCTAAATAAAAGTGGCATTGACACTAGTGAGGAAAGAATAGATCATTTAAGAAATTATACTGGACAATCTGCTATCCATGCAAAAATCATATCAGACCCCTGACCCATTCTATTTATACCTACACACACACACACACACACACACACACACACACACATCAAATTGATTAAAGGGTTAAACATTAAAGTAATTAGTAAAGTATTAGACTCCAAATATTTTAATTATATTGAGTTGGAAATGATCTTTCTAAGCAAACACAAAAACTTCAATGAACTGTATGAAAAGACTGACATTTTAAACCTCAAAAATTTTAAACGTATCTACTACAAAAGATACCATAAAGTTAAAAGACTGCTTATTGGATTTTCCACTAATCATGGCACATTGAAGGCTCACCTGAAACCTCATTACAACAACAGAAAAAAGATTATTTTTAAGTACAGTGAGAGAAAAAAAAACTATAAGGATAAATAAAACCAAAACAGGAAAAAAGAAAATAATTGACAAGAAACAGAAACTTCTGGAAGTTTGAACCCATGTGAGGAAGCAGACTCTTAGGCACCCAAACTGGAGAAATCTTAGGAGAAAGCTAATCTATGTCTAGAATATGAGAAAGGAACAAGAACTGGGAATGGAGTGGGTCAACATAACTTGTCCTTTTCCAAAACTCTAAAGTATTCAATGTTTTATACATTTGACTCAGAAAAATGTGGGCTTGAACTGCACCAGTCAATTTATATGCAAATGTTTTTCAATATTAAATACTAATGTACTACACAGTCTTTGGTTGGTTGAATCTGTGGATGCAGACGAACTAAGGGTCTGAGGTCACCAGCAAGTTTGGGGATATATTAGTTTGTGGAATTGCCTTGTTTTCTAGCTTGCTGAAAGATTTTTATCATGCATGGATATTGAAATTATTAAATGCCGTTCCTGTATCTATTTAGATCATCCCATGGCTTTCTTCTTGCACTGTTAATGTGGCAAATTAATCAAATTTACACAAACATGCCTTCCTAGAATAAACCCCATCTAGTCATGATACATTTGTTTTATATGTCACTGGACTTAACTTGCTAATGTCTTGATTGATCCAGGAACTTCCACATTAAAGTAAAAGGATTTTCTCAGAAGAAAACATCAAATAATATATTTAAATGTTTTATGGAATTGAAGGATATGTTTTTTCAAGTTAAAAATTCCCCGGAATTTCCAACATAAGGAATAAGAAAGTAAGTCACACTGAAATTCATCAGTGAAATTCATGTGAAATTTAAGAATACTGAAGACAAAGTAAATATCCAAAAGATTTTCAGAGAGGGAAGTTAAAAGACTCAAAAGCAAATGAACAGGAATCAGAATGGCTTCTGACTTTTCAATAGTCACATGGCAAGATAAAAGACAATGGATCAATGTCTTCAAAATACTGAAGGAAAATTATTGCCAACCTAGGATTTTATATCCAGTTAAACATTTAATCAAATATGACAGTAAAGAAATAGGATGATGGTATGAAAGGAAAGCCTAAGGCAACAATTGTCTCTCCTCTATTTCATTATTTTGTTAGTTTCTATGTTGAAGAACCTGGGCCATTTGACAGGTAGATTTTCCACAGTATTCGTTTTGCTAATTGTATACTCACAGTGAGTTTAACCTATTCTCTGAATTTCCTGCAAATTGGCATGTGGATTAAGATGCTTCACCAAACTCAGATTCAATCCCTTTGACAAAGAAAAGGGGTTTCTGGGCTTCCCTGGTGGTGCAGTGGTTGAGAATCTGCCTGTTAATGCAGGGGACACAGGTTCGAGACCTGGTCTGGGAGGATCTCACATGCCGCGGAGTGGTTAGGCCCATGAGCCACTGCGCATCTGGAGCCTGTGCTCCACAACAAAAGAGGAGGTGATAGTGAGAGGCCAGCGCACCATGATGAAGAGTGGCCCCCGCTTGCCACAACTAGAGAAAGCCCTCGCACAGTAACAAAGACCCAACACAGCAAAAATAAATAAATAATTTATTTAAAAAAAAAAAAAAAAAAAAGAAAAGAAAAGGGGTTTCTGTCATCAGGATGCATATTATATCAGGTCTCTTCCTTTTGGATGCTAGCATAGGTTGATGCCCAGGACTGGATCCATCAATTCGGTGAAGTTGTAAAAAGGTGATATTCTATTATTTTTTTCATGTATTATCTGCAATCATTTTATAATAAGACACTTCTATGTGGTTACATAGTGGAATGGTTCATATGTAAATGCTCAGTTCTTACTTTTGTTTAACCTGTTTTCAAGATAAAGAATTGGTTCTCTCTAGTTTTCAAAATGTAAAAAAATTAGGGTTTTTAAAAAATATTATAAACTCATGGATAAAAAAGTTTATGAGTTTAAATCCAGTCTTACACTTATCTTTTTTTAACCTCAAACTGCTAAATCTACACCTAGTGAAAGATTCTTTAAAACAGCTCCTAAGTCTTTTTGATATGACCATAGTATTTTTGATAGTTATATGTTAACATGTTCCAGGTTCATCTGTTACAATTCTTACTCTAAAATCAGCCATTTATCCAAGAAGCCCTGGCTCCTTTTAATGAGAAGTAATATTTCAATTTGGCAATCTGTACAAAGTATGCTCATTCCTGCTGGCTTGGTCATTGTTTCCTTTTCAGTGGACAGAATGGGATATAGATAAATATAGACAGATATTGATAGATAAAATACCTTATGAGCTAATATATTTCCAATTCAAAAACAGTACTACAGGGTTCTTGCCTAAATTCATCTACATTACTCTATCTCCTTTCTTCCATACTGAGGATTATGGTTCTCAAGAACACAGATGATGAAATTAGGTTATCTCATAATTATTTTTTTATCCCATATTAAAAATACAAATGTTTCATAAATAAGAATATTAGGGCTTCCCTGGTGGCGCAGTGGTTGAGAATCCGCCTGCCGATGCAGGAGACACGGGTTCGTGCCCTGGTCCGGGAAGATCCCACATGCCGCGGAGCAACTAAGCCCGTGAGCCATGGCCGCTAGGACTGCGCGTCCGGAGCCTGTGCTCCGCAACGGGAGAGGCCACACAGTGAGAGGCCCGCATACCGCAAAAAAAAAAAAAAAAAAAAAAAAAAAAAAAAAGAATATTAACAGGACAACCACTGATTATAAAATAATAGAAGCAGTTACTTTTTTGCATATATCATCCCCACACTTTCTCCATTTTTATGATATTATGTTTATATTGTTGAATCATATATCCACTATATATTGCATATTATAATATCCTTCTCTTCATATTCTCATTTAATCTTAGTTTTACCAAAAACCATACATGATTATCTCCAGTCTTATATCAATATCTCAATTCATTTTGATACTCTGAAATTAATTTTGTAGTAGATTCCTTAGAAATAACTTATGGAAATAATACTCCATGATTTCTTGAATAATGATAACAATGTGTGTGTTTCCTTTTTATCTGAAGAGCAGCTTTTCTGGCTAAAAATCCTTGGCTCACATATGCTTTCCCTAAATATCTCATATATATTACTATATTTTCTTTGGCACAAAAAAATTTTATCAGAAAGACTGATGATAATTCCATTTTATTTTTCTTCTAAGTTACATTGTGGGTGGATGCTCAAATGATTTATTTTCCTTTTCTTAAAAGTCCAATAAATTTACTGAAATACATCTTTGTGTTAGTCATTTTAGGTTAATACTATCAGATATATGGTGTGTTCTTTTAATACTTTCAATATGTACTTTCATTTTTTTTATTTCAGTAAGGTTATCTTGAATTATAGTTTTTAGTATTTGCTATATTCTCCTTGCTTTGAGTTTCTTTTTTAGACTCCTATTTTCCACATGTGGTGTTAGTTGTATATTGGTTTCATATGGCTGCTGTAACATATTACCACAAACTTAGTACCTTAAAACAGCAGAAATTTATTCTCTCACAATTTTGAAGACCAGAAGTCCAAAGTGTGTATCACAGGATCAAAATCAAGGTATTAGCAGGGCCATACACCATCTCTCTAGAAGCTCTGTGGGAGAATCCTTTCCTTGACCCTTTCAACTTCTAATGGCTGCCAGCATTCCTTGGCTTGTGTCCATATCACTCTAATCTCTACCCTTCATCTTCACCACATTGCCTTTTTTTTTTTAATGTATCATCAAATCTTCCCCTCTAACCCTCTTAGGAGACATGTGGTTGAATTTAGGATTTACCCTGATAATCCTGGATAATCTCCTGATTTCTCAAGACCCTTAACTTAATCACATTTGCAAAGACCCTGTTTCCATATAAGGCAACATTTATAAGTTCCAGGGATTAAGACCTGATACCTTTGGGGGAGGGGGGCAATGAGGGGAGAGAAGCAAGGACACTATTCACCTACCATGCCTGTCTTCAATATTTGTTTCTTCTTATATTTCTTCTAGTTTAGTCTTCATTTCTAAAATGTTTTTTCTTTTGTTTCTAATTTTACTTGAATTCTTTTTCCCTTTCTGAGGCTTTCTAATTCAGATTTATGTTGTTCTTTAATGTTTTTAATCATTTTCTTAATGTCTTTTGGCTTATTTTAAGATAATATATTACAGTTTTGATCTGCATTTTGAACAAACCTTTCTGACAGACTTTAATCTCTGTAGGAATATTCTTTTCTCCTTATACTCATTTTTCCTATGGCAACTGTATCTGAGATTTGATCATTTTTCTGTATTTCATTTTTGTGTAGATTTCATTTTTCTTCACTCTTGGTAGACTTTTATTCAGGTATTTTCTAATGTCAAAAAGCCCTCTCTTCTCTTGCTTTTGTATAGTGTTAAAAACATGGCATCTTGTTTTCTGAGATTCTCTGATGCTTTTGCCCTATCCTCTAATTATATTTCCTTTTTTACTCCTGTCTCTGTCAATTTACATCCTGATGTCAGTATCTTCCCCTCATGGTAGAGACCTACCTTGAAAAAGAGCCCTAGAACATCAGTTTGGAAAGTTCCTGGGGCTATACTGCTCCATACCCTATAGATTTGAAGGCAAACCCCTTACACTCACTTTAAAGAGCGTAACACCCACCCCCAGTTGCAGCTGCTGTCCTAATGTTTTCCCACTTCACATTCAAGTTGACTATGTTGGAGTTTTCCTGCTCTGGGCAGAGGTACCAGACTCCCAAAACAATTGCACACCACACAGATGCATGCCTGAGGACAGCCAGCCTCAGAACAGACCCAGGACACTTCTGTTTCCATTTTTTCCTGCAGCTCCCTAAGGCTTGGATGCCCCTGGGCCAACAGGGCTTGTGTTGTAGGAATTAAAGCCCCCAATTTAATCTAGTGTTGGTGCCCTGGGCTCTATCCACCTAAACCCAAAGGGTGGGCCTCAGCCACCATCAGACTTGAAAGCACGCCACTGGCCAAGCAGATGTTGAACTACCCTCTACTCCATTACAGCCCTCAGCTCTCTGCTCCCTAATTGCACACACATATGAAAGCCCAGCCTAGGAAAAGATGAAATGATACACAAAAAGACAAGAGACAAAGAAAAACAACCTTCTCCCACCAAAAGGGTAACTCCTTCTGCTTTTCCTTGCACACATGTTGATAACAGGCATGTCTAGTAGCTGTTGGTACTTTGTTCCAACTCATTTTGGGAAATGAAGAGATATGTAGTTTGGTTGAAAATATTATCCATGGATTATTGGTTTTGCTTTCTGGTTGCTCTGTTTTTATGCAAGGATTTGGGAAGATCCAAAACATATGCTGCCACTACTACTACATTTTCCCAAAATTCTCTTTGATATAATATTTTTTTAATTTTTGTTTTTTAAAAACACAAACACAGAATATCTTCCTCATTTGCAGCCCCATTGTGCAGTATCCCATTTAGTTAAAAATTAAAGAAAACTGTACCATGATATCTAGAAAAAGGTGGAGGGACCAGAATTGATGAGTTACATCTCCAGAGACAACAGAGTATACATCCAGCCTAGGAATTGATCTGCCTTAGGGTCCTAGGGTAAAAGGGCATGAACTGCACAGGGAGAAATACTAAGGATATTATAATTAAAGTTTGTACCATAAAATTTATCTTCTCTAAATTTTTTGAGCCCTTCAATTAATGGGATGGTAAAAAATCATCAAGACTCTTAATAATCTGAATTATGTGTTTTTAAATTACAATTAATATTTTAATTAGTAACACCTCAACTAGATATAACTATTCCTAATTATTTAAGAAATATAAAATTTTAGAAGACATGAGTCATTTAAAGATGTTCAGATGAATATCAATGTGTTACTGAAGATAACTATAGTAAGGAAAGAACACACACATTTTATTTAAGATACTAACATGGGTATGAATACTCTAGAAAGTTTAAAGGAAAAAGATATGATAGAGAGCAGGAGAATTGGCATAGCTTTATGGGAAATCAGTAAAGATAATCTGCTGTCTCTACCATGTTTCTGATTATTTTACTGATAAGGTTGGGGGAAAAGATTTGTAATAACTGTATATTAGGTACAGGGAATATTTTCATTTCCTCCAATAATGAATACAAACTTGGAACTACAGCTGTATCTGGTATCTCCAACTGTAATAATCCATAATCATTCTCTATGACCTACCTAGTTTTTCACCCAACAAAAAGGTTAAACCTGCATTTTTCAAGTCTTTGTTGGTGCATTTAAACTCAGTTTCCCCAAGGATTCAGTATTAATTCACTATCTTGGAGTTTGAGGGGGTGGAAGAAAAATTGAAGGGAAATCCTAGGGCTTATTTGACATTTCTTAACTTAATGGCCTTCGCTCCATGAATCATGTAACTAATTTTGGAATTGTTCCAATTACTTAGTATATCAATTATTATTCTACATTTTGAGGATGGTTCTGTGAGAGCATTAAACCCAATGTGGGCTGGATTTGGTCTAAAACTTCACTTATCATCTTATCTATAGGTCACCATTCTGACTGGTGAACCACGTAGAATTTATTTCCAATAAAGATTAGTGTTAGTTCAGATCTAATTTAATCTAATCTAATAATCCCTGAAATGTCTGTTTTTTCTTTTTTCCAATGTGGCTAAAAGCCACAGGCCCCTCTGGGAAAACCTTGAGGGAATATCAATGGTGTGTATACCTCTGGACCACAGTACATGGTCCTTTCTCATGGACCTGGCACCACTCTCAATCAGAGACTCCTACAATGCAAACTGGCTTATTGAGAAATGGATAAGAAGTTATAAATCTCCAGTAAAGCTTCTCAAGTTATGTTAATGCTCACTGACCAAGATTTTCCTATTTTAGTGAAGCAGCTGCTTTGTAGGCTGTGTGTGTGTGTGTGTGTGTGTGTGTGTGTGTGTGTGTGCGCATGTCTGTAAATAGGCAAGTGAGAGAGAGAGAGAGAGAGAGAGAGAGAGAGAGAGAGAGAGAGAGAGGTGATAGATGATAGATATTGGAAAAAGAAACAGAGAGATACGTATATTACCTTCAACAGCCCAAATATTTTCTAATTTCCCCTTTTAATATGATGTTTTTCAGAGATGAATTAACATGAAACCCTCCTTAGGGAAGAGGAAAAAGGAAATATAATAGATTTCAATATCTACTTATTCAATATAATAGCTAAATTCATTTCCAAGATGAATACAGCCTAATATTCCTTTTTCTAGAGAATGAAAGCTTTGGTAATTTATTCATAAAAAAAAATTAAAGAGCTTCTCTGATGGTCAGGGCACTTTTGTGGGTTTTTTTTTGGTGGTACGCGGGCCTCTCACTGCTGTGGCCTCTCCCTTTGTGGAGCACAGGCTCCAGACGCGCAGGCTCAGAGGCCATGGTTCACAGGCCCAGCTGCTCCACGGCATGTGGGATCTTCCCGGACCGGGGCACGAACCCGTGTCCCCTGCATCCGCAGGCGGATTCTCAACCACTGCACCACCAGGGAAGCCCGGTCAGGGCACTTTTATGGGTACTAGGGAGAACACAATGAATTGAAGACAGACATGGTTCCAGACCTCAAGGAGTGTACATACTCATATGGTGAGACAAAATAAATATGAAAGACAACAACAAAAAGATAATTTTATATTGTGTTAAGTCTAGGAAAATATAGTAGGAATTACAAATAGGAACTGGGGTGGGTATTACTAAAGTTAGGGTTGTCAGTGGATGCTTCCTTGAGAAAGTAATCATTGAGCTGAAACCTGAGCCATAAAAATATTTGTAAAATTTGTAAAGACAGTGGAGTATAATCATTAACAGCAAGGCTTCTGGAGACAGACTCTTGGGTTAGAAGCCTTGCTCTATAATATCCTAGGTGAGGAACCCTGGGGAAGTTACTTAACCTCTTTGTGCCAGTTTCCTAGTCTGTAAAATGGTAATAATCATCATACCCACCTGATACGCTGGTTGTTAGAATTAAGTAACTTAATACATATCAGAAATACTCCAGAGGAAATGGAATGTTCAAAGATTCTGAGGCAAGAAAGGGTTTAGTGTGTACAAGAAAATTAGAAGGCAGTGACTGCAAAATAGGGTGCCATGAGATGAGTTTCAAGATTTGAATGAGGACCCAAAGCACCTAGGGCCTTAAGACAAAGCAGGGACAGAAACTCACTAGCCAAATTCATCTACGGGAGACAAATATCTTATGATATAGCTCATATGTGGAATCTAAAAAAGGGGTACAAATGAACTTATCTACAAAACAGAAATAGAGTCACAGATGTAGAAAACAAACTTATGGTTTCCAGGGGTAAAGGGGGGGAGGGATAAGTTGGGATATTGGGATTGACATATACACACTACTACATATAAAATAGATAACTAATAAGAACCTACTGCATAGCACAGGAAACTCTACTCAGTACTCTGAAATGGCCTATTTGGGAAAAGAATATAAAAATGAGTGGATGTATGTATATGTATAACTGATTCACTTTGCTGTAAACCTGAAACTAACACAGCATTGTAGATCAGCTATACTCCAATAAATTTTTTTTTTTTTAAGTGAGAGAGAGAGAGAGAGAGAGAGAGAGAGATGACTCCCTGCCCAGTTGCAAGGAATGTGGTTAACAGAGTTTCAAGCTGTCAGCAAGCACCCCCAGATCCACTTCACCTCTTAAGCTGATGGCATTCTTTTCTTGGGGTGGTCTCAGCCAGTGAATGAGCAAGAATCTAGTACAAGGCCTGGCCATAGCCATGTCCATCCATTGCAGGACTCATTTAGGGAACAACTGTTGCTCAGTTGTTTGGCGTTCAAAGCTGTTTGGCGTTCAAAGACATTTTAGATCTGCATTGCCTTTTATTGCTATCTCTACCAAATCCTGCTCTATCCCTTTTACTTTCAAAGATGTTTCTCCCCCAAAACCTTCGCATTCTTAACTATTTAGCAAGGACCCAACTGATACAAAGACTGTAGTAACTGGTTTATATTTTAATCAAAATACAATGGGAAGCCATTGATGGTGAGATGATTTCTTGTGTGAAGAATGGATTTTAAGAGGGAAAGAGTACAAGCAGAAGACCACTTAGGGGGCTATTGATGTGGCCTGACAAAATAATAGTATAGGCTTAGGTTGTGGCAAAAGAGATCAAGAGTAGTATTCATATTAAATACACATTTTGAAACTAAAATCAATAGGACTTGTTATTAGTTTGGAAGTGAAGATCAAGGAAAGCATGGTAACAAGGTTGATTTCTAGACTTTTGTCTTGAGACACTGGGTGAATTATGAACAAACAAACAAAAAAAGATAAGAACACCTTTTAAAGGCAGGGGAAATCAAGAGTTCTATTTAGACATATAAATTTGGAATGCCGATTACACATTGAAGTGGCAGTGTCAGGTGGACACTTGGATAAATACTTATGTAGAAATATCATTATAAAAGAGAGCTGTTTTATACGTTTGTTGCTGGGTTTTTTTTTTTTTCCCCTTTGGTGTGAAACCAGGATTTGAACATTTTTTACTAGCATTTAATATTATATTTGAAAATGATTCCTTCAATTATGTTCAACTCTCCATTGACATATTTTTGACAAGGCAAGGGTAATCTTGACAATTTCCTTTACAGTAAGTTATGAGATGGATAAAACAATTTAAATTTGAGTGATCTCCCATCAGGAAATAAATGGTTTATAGCTTGTTCATCTCAGTTATAATTAATGTTATTTTCTACTTTTATATCACTAAAAGGAGCTTCCATTTAATTATAGACAACTCAATCTGATAATATGTAAATATATCCTATATTATTGCATAGTCACAGTCATAAGCGAAAGGAATAGAGGACCAGAGGACAAACAACCTTTTTAAAATTAATTCTGAAAGAACTATTACATTCTAGCACAAAAGCAATAATTGCAGATATTTTAAGAACTCTAACACAGATACTAAACTATTTAGTTTAATTAATTATGAGAGATTTTTCATTGTCAATTATACTTAGTGACTTATTGACTTTAAGAATAAAACAAACAATATTTGATTCATTCCAAAATATTTGAGTGCCTACCATATTCCAGATACTACTAAGTAGACATAAAACACAATTCTTGCTTGCTGTAATAGATCTCAGTCAAGTGGGGAGATATACATTGATATATTTATATAGTTGTTTTTCATTGAAATTAAAATCTTTCTAGAGAAGAAAAACACAGACTGCTAAGCTAGTGTGTGTGTGTGATGATTTCTCTTCCCCCCTTTCTTTGATTTAGCTGGGACTGTAAGTATGAGTAATGGGTAGTGATACTGAATAGGTCCACAGTGACCTATTCATAGCATTATGGGATATATGTATGTGTGTCTGTTATTGTCTTTGAAAAAAAATAAAAAGAAGACAAAACAGATTTTATCTTAAGCCTCCTCCCCTTAAAAAAGGTAATAATTCAAAGAATATTGGATAACAAATGGAAGGAAAAGCTCAAGATCTTGTTCTCACCAAGTATTAGAAATGTACTAGTTTTCTAAGGCTGAAATGAAAGTACCACAAACTGAGTGGCTTAAACAACAGAAATCTATTGTCTCATGGTTCTGGGGGCTAGAAGTTAGAGATCAAGGTTTCTGCAGGGTTGGTTCCCTCTGAGGGCTATGAAGGAGAATCTGTTCCATGTCTTCTTTCTAGCTTCTGGTGGTTTGATGGCAATCATTGGTGTTTTTTGGCTTCTGCTGCAACACCCCAATCTTTGCCTTCATCTTCACATGACGTCTCTTTGTGTGTATGTCTGGGTCCAAATCCTCCCTTTTTATGAGGACACTAGTGATACTGGAGTAGGGGTCTACCCTACTCCCGTATGACCTCATCTTAACTAAATACATCTGCAAATACCCTTTTTCTGAATTAGGTCATATTCCTAGCTATATTCTGTTTTTTTCTTCTGTTACTTTACTGCTACACTCTGGGCTCTGCCACTGTGAGATTCCCCATTCTTGCTAAAATCTGAGTCCCTTTCAATTGCAGGCCCTTTTTTAAGGGAGCAGGACCCTATGTGGCATTCCCAGCACAGACCCCTCCCCCATATCCTCTGCTTTAGCTCCATGAAGTACCTAGATAGTAGTATCTGATGCATATTTCCTGAATTGTTTTACAGATGCTAAAACCTCTACCAAACAGAAGAAATTAACTACATGATGACCATGAGCACAGTAGACCCCAGACCTACTGGCATCTAAGGATTGATAAGGTAACCGCCCTGTTACCTCACCATCAACCAATCAGAGAATTGTGCAGGAGCTATTCACATACCCTGGGACTCCCCTCCTTTACCTTGCCTTTAAAAATCCTTTGCTGAAACCCACTGGAGAGTTCTGGCTTTTTGAGCACTAGCTGCTCTGGACTCCTTGCCTGGTGCCTTACAATAAATGCTGCACTTTCCTTCACCACAACCCATGTCAGAAAATTGGCTTTATTGTGCATGGGTGAGTGGGCCCAAGTTTGGTTCAGTAACACTTTCACCAGTATTCCAGGCCTAGAGAGTCATTAAACATATTTTTTAAATAGATTCTTCTTCATCAACCCATTTTTCCAGACCTCTCTGGGTGCGTAGGTAGGATATAGGGCAAATTTAATCAGAGTTCTATTATTCAAAGTCTTTTTATTCCTTCGTTATTAATAGGAATCACAAAATCAAATTTAAACTAGTGCAGTCAACTGGAAGAGAGTTGCTATAGAAAGTGATGAACCTATAGAAAAATGAAGTATACCTGCCCCATCTTAAGCAGACAGCAGCAAATTGTTGCCACATAGGAATATGAGCTCAATGTTGCCAGATCTTTTAAAAGGAGGGTAGAAATCAACGCTTTTATGTAGGTTTCTTGGCATTTAAATCAACTGTTTTAAAAACACTGTGTGGGCCAAAACTATGAGGACCAAACAAAGAATGTCGACAGGCCAGATCCAGGCTGCAGGCTCCCAGATTGCAACCTCTGTTCTGAATGATGCACAGGGATTCCTGGCCAATTCATGTCTTTTAGCATGAGCCAATTTTGAATTCAAGTTTTTACTATTCAGCCCAGAAATCATTAGAATCACGGCTCTAACTCTGGCTAATCCATTAAATTTATAATCTCAGAAAAGGATAGCTATCTCAATAAATAAGGCATAATTACAATTTGGCAACACCTACCTTAGTTGATCTACCCTCTAAACTAACTCCCTCGATTTTTTCAGATTTTTGATTCATCAAATTGGCAAATTTTTCGAGTTTGTCTCTGTGTACCTTTCATTTCCTCCTCTGACTCTGCATTTCAGTGTCCTAGCAATGAGGAGTTTGGATTTGGGCTACTCATAAGTAACGGCATGGGCATAAAGGGAATTGTTAGCTTCCTCCAGTTAGCAGAGGAGGGTTTTTTCCTAGTGAATAGCAGGCCATTAGGGAGTTTCAGATGACTTCCAAATTGGCAAGCTCCATATCCGGATCCTTTAAGAAGATATTTTTTTCACATAGTCAAATCTTGATCGGTTATTGATTAGTTCCCTAATTTTCATACAAGAGACCTGACGAGGTTATGAATTCAACTGAATCTTCAGAATCAATAATTAATTAGTGACTTCAGCATTTCTGCTATAAAAAGAAAAAATGTCTTTCAGAAGAGTCAGAAAGCTCATAGGTTTCATTCCATGATACAAGGTGACAATTTAGTGATCTGAGCTTCTCATCTGCTTTAAGTCAGCCAGAGCTATCAGAAGCACTCACCATACACAGAGATTCTGGAATTCACACTCTTCTTAAAATTATTCTATGGTGACAGCTGCTTGGATCCCAGAGCTTCACTCTCATGGTTCCTTTTTGTCTCATGGGCTATTAGTTCCCCTTCTCAGAATGTGAAGTGGAATCTCATTGTATCAGAATACCAAGTCCCATTTCCAGGAGAATTGTATAGACAGCTAATTCATTCTATGGAAGCAATTTTTGCATTAATTAGGCTTCCTTGGTTGCAAGCAACAGTGGCCAAGTTAGTTCAATGCTGACGGAGATAAAAGAATTCTAGTGAGTTCTAGATTTTAGTTCTGAAAGTATAACTCAGGTGATCAAAATGTAAATACCTTTATTTCTCCATAATAGACAGAATTTAGCTTATTCATAAGCTCCTATTTCTCCTGATTCTTTTTTGTTTCAGAGGTGGTGAATAAACTTTGGAAGTATGAAGTGAATTCCCTTTTACAAACATCATTTTAGTCAAGTACTCAGTCAAATTCACAGTTCTCACCCTGTTCCCTCCCCTCCTTCATCCATGCTTGGGGCAGTCTAATGTCAAGAGTCTAGTACTTGTACAGCCCTCAGACCTTCAATGTCCTCCAGTTATTGTATAGCTTGTTCTGACTGATTTTTGTTGCTTGGGATGGCATGCACTTGCTGATATACACAGTCCCTTCCATGCCTAACTTGCACAATATTTGTACAATATGACCACCCAAGTTCAAACTCCAGTTTCTTCTAGTTCAAAAATCTGGGAAGGGCAAAAACTAGTAAGGTCCTTTACTAATTTTAAATATCTGTCATATCACCTCAGAATCTCTATATATGAGATGCTCTGGTGTCCAGTGCATATCCCTAAGGCCTCACCTCACTTCAGTCATAACAGGAGTAGAAAGTTCCATAACGGCTTTAAGTCCCTTCATGCCTCTGGCATACCACTACTAAGACACACTGCCGCATTTTACGCTTTCTCCCCCAGGATGTTTTCTAGTGTTGATAGCCTGAATGTCATACAAAGCTCAGAAGAACAAGAAAGTTAACACTCTCAGGAGTAAATCTTAACCAGTTTGGGATGGGAGCTAATGAATAAAATACTTCTGTCTCCCATCCTTGGAAAGATAGTCTTAGAAGGCAGTCTCTGGATTTCTCAGGAGGTTCCAGCAAAATAAAATCTCTATTGCTCACAATAGGAACTTCAATAATACACTTACATTGGCTTTGTCAGCTTCTCAATGGCACTCACACCAATTCCTCTTTCTGTTCCTGAAGATTACCTCTCCATATAAACAAGTTACATTTTAAATCTTTATCACAGCCTCAGTTCTTGGAAAACCCAAGATGAGATGCCCCCCACCCCAGACTACACTCCCACTGCAACAAAGGGACAATTTGTCACCTCCTTCCAGAGTGAAATGAAACAATTTCCATGTCATACTGTGACTACTCTATAGTTTAGATTAAAATGCAAAAGACATATTTCCAAGTATGCTTTTCTGCTATGTAAAAACATATATATATATATATATATATATATATATATATATATATCTCAAAAATATCATCCTGCCACATTTTCTAGTGAATTTATTTACAAGGAGGAAGTTCAGGTTTGCTGGGACTCAGATTGGAGTAGGATGAGTGACTAGAAAGTTAGAGTGAAGCAGGAGGTCTGGACTGCCATTTTGATAAGCCTGAGAAGGGAAAGGACAGGGGTTATAGATCCATAAATGGATTGTTTATTTGTTTTATTTATTTGCTTATATTTCAGTTATTCATTTAACTCTTCTCGGTGTTGGGCATATAGCAGTAAATAAAATAATCAAAAATCACTGCTCTTATGGAATGTGGCATAGACAGCTAGGCATTTACCAAATATTCAGGCTTTTTGTTGCCATAGGAGTGTAGCTGCCCAATCAAGGGCTACATTCCCCGCATGCTTTCCTCTAGATATGGCTATCTTACTGGGTATCTTCATTGAAATTGGAATGCAAATAAAGTTGGTCATTTCTGTGCTATGGCCTTTAAGAAATAGGAGTGACCTGAGAATGGCCTTAGATGATGACATTAGAAATGACAGGGTTTTTGCAAGCCTGGGTCACTGAATGACTAAGTGGGGCAAAGCACCCTCTCAAATTACTCACTTTAAAAATATTTGAACACCTATATGAGCCCAAAATAAACTGTATTATGTTAGCCTACTGAAATTGGGGGCTTTATTTGTTGCAACAGCTAGTGTTACTCTAGCCAATACATGGGGCTTATATTTTATTAGGGGAGACAGACAAAAACAAAATAAATAAAGCATATCTTCTGTAACGAAAAGATCAAAGTAGTAAGGTAGACAGATCTGGGGAAAGATCATTGCAGGCTGAAGCAATACCAGGTGGAAAAGTCTCAGTTTCAAATATGCTGACATTTTTAAGGACGATCTGAAGAGCTAAAGAGCCATTATGATTGAAGTAGAAGTTAGAGATGATGAAATAGTGGTAATTTGAAATTAGAACAAATAATGTAGGGTCCTGTGGATTACTATGAGGACTTGGACTTTTACTCAGATTAGAATGGGAAACTTTTGGAAGATTTTGAGCATGATCCACCTTGGGTTTCACCACATTTACTCTGGCTTCATAGATTGAGGTAGATGTTGGGAGACAAATTAAGAGACTTTAGGTGAGAGATAATTATGATTTTGATCAGGATAGAATGACACTGGAGGCATAAGAATTTGTGTCCTAGATATACTTTAAAGGTAGAGCCCAAGATACCAAGTGTGAGGAGAAAAAGAGACATTAAAGATGATTCTAAGATTTTTGTCCTGAGAAATTAGAACAGTGAATTTGCCATTTACTAATTTGCATTAGAGAACGCTGTGAGAGCTCAATGTGGGACATGTTCAGTTTATGATGCATGTTACATATTTAAGTTTAGGGGACAAGTAGTCAGGTGGCTATGTGACGCTGGAAGTCAGGGAAGTGATCTGTGCTGAAGGTATTCATTTGGGAGTTGGCAGCTTATATTTAAAGTTCTGAATCTTGATGAGAATTCCAAAGAAGCGAGATTAAATAGAGAAGAGCAGAAGTCCGAGTAGTAAGCCTTGAGCAATCCCAAGTTAGTAGTCAAGAATATGAGAAGGACTCAGCAAAGAGCAATGAGCAGGAAAAGCCAGAGAATTGGTGGGAAAACTGGACAGCATCTTGGAAGTCAAAAGATGAAAGTGGCTCAAGGAAAAGAATTATGAACCATGGCAAATGTTGCTAAAATTTTAAGAAATATCACAACTGAGAATTGACTACTGGATTTAATAACGTCTATTGGTGATCTTGATACAAGAAACTTGATAAGAGAAAAGAAGAGAAAAAAATTTAGAAACAGGTGTATACAATACTCTTTCCAAATGTTTTACTCTGAAAGGAGGACAGAAATAGAGTAACAGTTGGATGCAGAAATGGGCAAAGAGAAGGTGGTTTTAGATTAAAAAAATAATAGTATGCTCATATGAGGAGGGGAATGATTATTTTCCTCAGTAGAGAGGAAAATAGTTATTAATTTTTCTATAGAATCATAATTAATAAAATTAACATATAATACAATATATAAAAATTTGTATAACACATATTTAAATATTACATTTAAAATTGAAAATATACTCACATGTAGAATATTTAATTGCTAATAAGAAGGGTTCAGATAAGAGGAATATATTAAAGATAAAGGAGAGAAAGGGAGTACTTAATAACTTAGTTTCTGAAAAGGCAGGAGAGTACCTAATCCACATAATGGAAAGAAACATAATTCCCCCATGTTAACAGGGTAGAAGGAGGAGAGAATAGGTGACAGTAAATTAGTAGGAGGGGAGAGGGATAGGAAAATGAAGTAGGCAATGTCTGATGGCTTTTATTTCCTCTCTGAAGATACAAAATCACTAACTGAGAGTGCTGTGGAAAGGGTAGAGTGAGAGATTTAAAGAAAGTACAGAATGTGTGAAATCTTATTTGGGTAAGTAGGAAAGTAAAATAACTCAGAGTTGGCTAAGGGCCTGGTTGAGGTTGAAGTTATAGAAAGATCATGTGTCACTTACTTCGGCTCTGACTGTGCTGGAAGACAGAGTTGGATTCACTTAGGGATGGTGAAAGTACCTTGTAAGACTCTTGTAAGTGTTTAATAAGATAAAGTACATGATGTGCCTAATCTAATATCCAGAATATCATAGATACCCTATAAGTTTTATCACTTTCTCCCATACTTTGTGTTTTTCCTCTGTAAAGTGAATTCTTCAACTCCTAACTCACTAGAAGACTATTAGGACATCAGTCTATTGAAAATGATTAAAAAGACTTTTAGGACTATGTCTTTCTATCAGTCTTCTTCTCCCAACTTGCTTCCCCTCTTACACTCTCCCTTAACTGGCCAAACACACATTGACCTAACACAGGACTACATGTGTTACATTTATTGACTGGAATTTTTAATTATGTTAAATTTCTGGCTTTTGGACCAAATTTGGTCCTTGGCTTCATTTCATCCAGTTCTCAAAGCAATTTTGTTGTTGTCACTGATGTAGAAACTTGTAAAATAAAGGACTTCCTTATTCTTTCATTTATTGTAAAGCCTCTTAGGATTTAAAATTACAATAGTAAAATAGTTATAAACAGTAGGTTCAAGGTTCAGAAAGTGTTGGTGGTTGTGTTCTAAAGTTGGACCAAAAATAAATATCATATGTATTGTTACCTATCTTTTGCCCATGGTTCCAGGAGCATGATAAGGGGTACATAACTAATCCCATGCTCCTCCCTGTTTTAGAGGGAGAACAAAAATGAGGGACTAGAAATAAAACTCTAAGTAAAACTTGTTTATACATTCATTCAACCTATAATTACAGAGTACCAGTAATTATGTGCCAGGTGCTCTTCTAGACACTGTGGGGAACTAAAGATGAACAAGATAGACAAAGTCCCAAGTCTTATAAGATTTATAGTTTAACTGGAGGAAGAGAGAGAATAAATAACAAATAAATAAACTAAGATAATTTCAAATAATGATGGGTTTTCATGGAAATAATATAAGATGATGTGACATAGAATATCTAGGAGGGTAATAAATTACAATAAAGTGTAGCTGCTTAAAACAATACACATATATTCTGTGGATCAAGAATCTGGACCCAGATTAGCTGGGTCTTCCAATTTAGGGTCTCTCACTAGGCTGCAATCCAAGTGTCCACCAAAGCAGCAGTAATCTCAAAGTTCGACTGGTGTGGAATCTGCTTCCAGGCTTACTTGGTGGTTGTGAGTAGGATTTAGTTCTCTGTGGGTTAGTAGACTGAGGATCTCAGTCCTTTGCCACATGGCTCTCTCCATTGGGCAGCTCACATGGCAGCTGGCTTCATCGAAGTCAGCCAAACAGGGAGGAGTACCAAGAGAAAGGGAGAGACAGAAGTCATTCTTTTATAGTCTTATCTCAGAAATGACATCTGTCACTTTGTCATATTCTATTTATTAGAAGTAAGTCCCTAGGAGCAGCCCACACAGAAGTGGAGGGCATTACACAAGAATGTGAATACCAGAAGTCTGGATTTAATCATTGGGAACTATCTTAGAACCAGCCTACCCCACAGGGAATCAGAAAGGCAGAAAAGAACATGCAGCTGTGATACTATCAGAAAGAGAAATGCAGACCTGAATAATACTGGTGTGAATCCAGATTTAGCTAATCTCCTTCTCCTAACAAAGTAACTCTTGCATGATATACAAAGATAGTCCAAAGAGAGAATACACAGCTCAGCTTTCACAAATTTTACACAGGTGTGATGTAGCATTGATACTTCTATTTTCCTCAATATTTATTAAGCATTAATTACCTATATATTGAAAACATTTACTACTTCAGAGGTAAGAATTCTCTTCCTCATCCCTTTCAATAGCAATTCCCATTCTCTTATACAAATCTACATGCACTCCTCTAAAAACAAAAAGACAAAAACAAAACTTTTGATTTAAAACTTTTTTGATTAGCTCTAATTTAGCCAAAGTAGGTTAACACCAATGCTAGAGTTGGTCTACCCATATTTTAGTCAGAAGTCAAGTGAGCTTAAATCATTTAGAATTCTACTACATCAAAATACTAGAGTCTGCTAAATTCTAGAGGGTCAGCTTTGGGCAGATTATTTAACCTCATAGAGCCTTAGTTTTCTGGTATATAAAACAAGAAGATAAAAATCATAACAATATTAATGTTTATTTCAAAGGACAGATGAAGATTAATGATATATGTGTCAGCATTTTATAAACTATAAAATACTGTGCATTTTAGAAAGCTTTATCTTAAAGTATTTAATACAAAGAAATCAGAAATTGATAAATTTCCAAAATTATTCAAGATTTTTAATATTACCACTCATTTCTCTTCTACACAGAAAAATGAGAACACACTGACCCAGTTTTCTTCAATTCGCAGTATTCTTAAATATTAGGTAAATTCTTTATCTGTAACTTATTGTTTCTGCCATGAAGTGCCCACAAACACACAGCAATTGGAAACTCTGAAAATTCTTAGACAATGCATTCGTTTACTAAACCACAGTAAAATCAATATCATGAAAGAGTTAACATGGGAATGAAAGCAAAGGAGAACATGATATGTATTGCAAGAAAGAGCTATATTAAAATGAGCTCATTTTTATCAGAAGAAAATGGTTCTTATTTTAAAAGAGATGTGTGTCCTTTTACAATTACAGAAGCAGAAATATAACTGTAATCTACAACCATAAGGTAAGAGTTCCATCTTTATGTGACATGAAAAACATGCCAAGCCAAGACTTTCCCCATAAACAAAATTGCTTTCTTCAACTTACACTTAATGCAAGATATAAGTCATGTGATAGATTTTATCACTCAGAATTTAGCTTTGTTTTTTGACAGGTTGCTTGCAGTCAGCTTGAAGTACAATTGTATATCATCCCTATTATATACACATCTGAATTGTTGGACCCTTTTTTATTTTAAAAAGGGTATTATAAATGGGAAGAAATATCTGGTGAGCCAGAATTAGTTTGACATTGACCATTTTAACTCAATGGTGAGGTTTTGATAACATGTCATTATATATCTACAGTAGGTCTGAGGCTGCAGGATTTATATAAGACATCAGGGGACAGCAACGTCTCTGCTATATGAAGGACCCCTCTGTTGTGACATCTTTTTTTCCCTCTTACACATGCCTACATTTGTTAAACCATTCTCATTTTGAATAAAGAGGCAGTATTGATATCAATACAGTGCACTGCCTAGACTATATATATATATATATATATATAGATATTTTGTGTGTGTGGTACGCAAAAAAACAGTGAGAGGCCCCTCTCCAGGCCTCTCACTGTTGTGGCCTCTCTCGTTGCAGAGCACAGGCTCCGGACGCACAGGCTCAGTGGCCATGGCTCACGGGCCCAGCCCTTCCGCGGCATGTGGGATCTTCCCGGACTGGGGCACGAACCCGTGTCCCCTGCATCGGCAGGCGGACTCTCAACCACTGCACCACTAGGGAAGCCCTAGACAATATATTTATAGGATGCATATTCATATATGGCAGCGAGACCACCAAAAGTACATATATATATATATATTTTTTTTTTTTTTTTTTTTTTTGTAGAAATCAATCTACTGTGGCCTATATGGAGAACTGAAAGTAGTGAAAACTACACTGATGTAATTTGTGGTCACGAGTTCTTACATGCTATATGTAGTCCCAGTTTAAAGGGAGCTACAATGATCCATATCATTCACAGCCACCATGAATTTAGTATTTCTTGGGCACACAAATAAAGAATAGCAATACATATTAAAATGAAGATGTAGAGCCTTGAAGAGTTCACAGCTAAAGCTGCCACAAAATTTGCCGTCTATTTCTAGGTAGGAAAAGTGTAAAGAATTTCTAGTGCTGTCCTTTAAGGGCCAAATTGGGAATGATATTTGCTGAAGTCGTAGCAGATATGCAATCCTACTGGATTCCAGCTGCCTATGAATAAGTAGAATACTTTAAAAACCTTTTAACCTATTGGTGATGAAAAACGCATGCTGCTTTAAACTCCCTTAGAACTTTAAATTAGCCACTGCAGCACATTCAGCTGCACGGCCCAGTAGTCCTAAAACCACCAAAAGCTACAAAAAAAATAAGCTTAAAGAAAACCTTAACCAAGCTACTTACAAGGTTTTCCTTCTCCTCAGCAAAATGCTTAATTTCCAGGGCTGCCTTAGCTGTCACACTGCTGGGTGTGATTTTTGTTATTGAAAATAAAGGATAAAAGCCTGATCCCAATGCAATGAAGTTTAATTTGGGGTAAGTGACTAAGAACCACCTTCAAACGCTTAGAAGTGGAGATACTTTTAGAAAACTCATCTCTATGTAATCCCGACTTAAATGTACTTATACAGATGAATCTCATTTCCATGATTTGACTTTAATATTCTTTTAACAACTCCAAAATGAAATAAAAGAGCTGTTAAACACACTTCATTATTGTTTTGAGAAGCCTGGTTTAAACACTTGCGTTGTGAGGCATCACGGGCTTGGTGCCTGCATGATCAAATGTTCAGCTTTTCTTAAGGCCGAACCCTTTCAAGGGTAACTTTCAGTTATGTAGAAATTTGGCTTTAAAGGATAGGTTCAGATTTCCTAAAGCTGTCTTTTTCCCCTCTCCAGGTAAAATCAAGAAATTATCATCTTATCTAATTTCCCTCTAATAATTTCACACTCCCTTAAAATCCTGATCTTTGTGAGAACTTAGTAACAGTATAATATATAATTAGTGGCCACAGGATGAGATTTCCACAATAAGCTTGTATCCCCAGGTTCCTCCTTGGAAAAGCATTTGCATTATTAACTCTTCTTAGTAACATGTCATTATATTCAACTTAACCCAAGCACTATTACTGTGGTCATTCACCAATGTTTGGAAATATCACATGGTCCCATAACGGTTACCTGGGGTAAGATATTATCTAGAGATTATTAAAGTTAGAATCAGTATCTGTCACATATGAGTTGCTCAGTAAATACAAGGATTGACTCTACCTTTGCTAACTATAGTGAATAGTTTAACATATATCTCAGCATCAAATAAATTCACCTTCTCTGTTTAGTTTTTGTGAAGATTATAAATGATACTATTAGTAGCACATTTATTAATGTGTCAAACACTCTTCTAAGACTTTTACACATATTTTGGCAGGTGTATAAAGACCTAAATAATGCCCAGCACTCAGAAGGAACTCAATAGTGATACTTACCATTACTTGCCTATTTCAGAGTATAAACTGACTTGCTTAGAATTACTTAGCTCTACTGTGAATCAATTACACGCTGCATTACATAAAGGCACTGGTGAAGTCTTACACTATATAACCTGAGTATACTTACCAATGTCACATGTAATTAGATTTAAACCGTAATGCTCTGTATTTGGTTTAAGTCTCTATATAAGACATACTTGTTTAGAACTATTCTGGTAGAGTTTGGTAGAATTATAATAACAGTAGATATTTGCACTATTACTCTCATTTTCTAGATGAGGAAACTGAGGCCAGAAAGGTTTAAGGTGCTTGCTCAAGGTCAAGGAAGTAATAAGTAGTAAAATAGAGCTTCAAGCTAATACTGCCTGACACCCCAACCCTGGGACTTAACTACCATACTATGTTGCTTCCTAGTTTTGGAAGAATTGGTATAATTTGAAGGACAAAGGCAAGTTTCCAGCCCTTGGAACAAGTCCCAAAGATGTCATTATTTTTAAAAATTAACTCCAGGGAGTATTAATGTCTTCATAGGCTTTGAGGATTTCCTATCTGAAGGCAAATCCTAATGAAAAATATTGTTAGAGTGGTATCGAGATAGGCAAATGCCACTTCTCCCTATCCCCCATAATAAATACCAGTAAGAAATTCCAATACACTTCCACTGAGCCTAAACATTGCCTTAGAATCCATGTCAGCACTATGCTCCAGGCAGCCCCTCAAACAGTGAGAACTATCACATGGATGAACCTTTTCCCATCCTGGATGTAGGCCCTCTCATTTCTGTTAATAGACTGGGAGGCATTATTGACCTTCATCCAGCTAAGTTTTATTGTAGGTCTGCTATTTCCCAGGCACTAAATACTAGGACCACAACAACAGCAAATGTAATACTTGCCCTCAAGGAACTCACAGGCTATGAGGTAAACAGAATGAAAATGTAAAAGTCAACCATTACTATGCTGCTGAAATCACATAGAGAAAGCATAGATGTACATAACAGAGCGACTGAGGGAAATTAATCAGATATTGGAGTGGAGATGGCTGTAGGGAAAAATTCCAAGGGAGGGTGACCTTTGAACTAATCTTCAAAAAATAGACAAGACTGGTCAAGGACAGGCCATGAGGGTCAGGTCATCCTAGGCAGAGAAAACAGTGTATAGCAGGTTGCTTAAAAATATATGACAAAGTGTAAGACTGGAAAGGTGAACAAAGCCAGATTATGAAGGGTTTCTTTGACTTGCTAGAATCTATCCTGAAAGGGGGAGGTGGAGGCATTTAAGCATCTTAAACAGATACATGACAGTATCACTTTTATGTTATGAAATTCCCTGGCTGTGCTGTGGTAAATCCACTAGAAGGGAGCAACATTTGAGTAGAGGACTTTTCTGAGGCTAAAGCTACACTACTCCAAGTGAAAAATTGTGAACAAAAGTAATCACAGTAAAAACTGAGAGAGGGCTGATTAGACAGATATTGAAGAACTAGAATTTATAGGACTCTGAGATTAATTGGAAGTGGTAGAGCATGAGAATAGGAGGAATCTATGAGGAAGCCTAGATCTCTAGCTTGGGCAAACTGATATATGATGATTCCATTTAATGAAAGGAGGGGACACAAGAGAAGGCAGGGTTTTGAATGGAAAATGGTGAACACATTTTAGGATACATCAAGTTGGACATAGTGCTTCCATATAGAGTTGCACACTTTACAGTTCAAAATAAAGATCTGAAGCACAAAAGATAATAGATCCGGTATCTAAGTGATAGTTAAACACAAGGGCACAGATGAACTCATCCAAGGAAAGTCTGTTGAGAGCCAATGAAGGTTTTAGATTGTAGAAAACAGTGTAACAGAGTGGTTATGATACTGAACACTCAAGCCAGACCACACAGGTTCGAATAATGGTTCCAACACTTATGATGCATGTAATCTTGAGAAAATTGCTTGACCTTCTTATTCTTCAGTTTTCTCATATGTAAAATTTGGGTAACACAAGTACCTACTTCATGAGGTTATTTTGAAAGGTTAATACATGTAAAGGCTTAGAAAATGGTCTGTCACACAGTAAGCAGGTAATAAATGTTAGCTATTGCAATGATGAAGATGATCATTGAGGATGATACAGATAAAAATACAGCTTTTTCCCACTCTTAAGACCTTTCAATATAAAACAGAAACAAAAGCACAGGTATAAAATAAATAATAATAATTGATGGTAGGAGAGCTAGTATCAAAAGGATGTTACCATCTCACTGCTCAGTGAACGCTGGGATGGATGGAGATGTTGATGAGAAGTGGCAATAAGGCTGTACCTTAAGTAGAACATGGCACTTATTGGGATGAAGAAGATGTACCAGAGTAAATGCTCTAGAAAGGTGTTATTAAAGACAAATACTACCAGATAAACAACTTTTTAAAAGCAAGCACTACCCATAGGCTTCACTTCTTATGTGGTACAGAAGATTCAGCCCAAGATGAAAAAAATCTCAAAAATCATGATACCTTAAATATAGACAGGCTTTCCTGTGGAAGATAGAGTTGACATTTTTTATTATGGCTCATATAGATCAAACCAAGAACACTAAATAGAAATCATAAGGAGACATACGCACAAGAGAGAGCATCTAAAATCAAACCTATTCATAGATAAGAGTGGGCAATTTTGGAAGATAATAGATAAATGTCCTTTCATAGTAGGTATTCTAGCAAAGGTTGGGCTGTGCCCATCAGGAATTTTATAGAAATTATTCAAACACCAACTTGTTGGTGTGATTAGATGATCATTTAAGGCCCTTTCCAATCTTAAGATTCTGTAACAAGTCCAATAATTGAAACACTCTATATCTGTAATAGCATGGAGGAGATTGGGGTTATTAACGGATACTATTTTTTTTTTTTTTTTTTTTTTTTTTTGGTGGTACGCGGGCCTCTCACTGTTGTGGCATCTCCCGTTGCGGAGCACAGGCTCCGGACGCGCAGGCTCAGCAGCCATGGCTCACGGGCCCAGCCGCTCCACGGCATGTGGGATCTTCCCGGACCGGGGCACGAACCCGTGTCCCCTGCATCCGCAGGCGGATTCTTAACCACTGCGCCACCAGGGAAGCCCACTAACGGATACTATTGCCCCCTAGTATTATCACTAACTAGTGTCAACACTAACTAGCGTATCACTAAGTAGCATAATTATTCATTTTTCTTCTTTTATTGTACCTCCAACTTTAAACAGAGGCTGAAGAACACTCCTAGGTTCTCATAAGAAACCCTGTGAAAGAAGCCTATCCTTTCTCTCTCAAAACAGATGAAATCTCCACTGATATCTTTAGCAAGTCCTGCAGATGGAATGACTTACTCTAATCTGATTTTACTATAGTCTGGAGAAGTTCTCTTCTTAGGGCAGTTGGCAAGTTTTATGCTAATTCTGGCTCATATTATACCTATTACATGGAGGAATAAGATTTGTTTCTGTTGTTTGTTTTAAAGCAAACCTCTAGCTTTGTTTCCCTCTGTGTCACACAAACTGATAGTACTCTAAGAAATGAAAGTCTAAGGCACAGCTAATATTTTTACATGCTTACCACTATCCAAAGAAACTGCTCCTCTGTCCCCCAAAGAGTATATAATTAATCAGCCACAGGAATAATCTCTATAGAGTATCATGTTAAGATTTAATTTTAAAAATATTTTATGGGGGGTTTCCCTGGTGGCGCAGTGGCTGAGAGTCCGCCTGCCGATGCAGGGGACGCGGGTTCGTGCCCCGGTCCGGGAAGATCTCACATGCCGCGGAGCAGCTGGGCCCGTGAGCCATGGCCGCTGAGCCTGCGCGTCCGGAGCCTGTGCTCCGCAACAGGAGAGGCCACAACAGTGAGAGGCCCAAGTTCCGCAAAAAAAAAAAAAAAAAAAAAAAATTTATGGAAGGATTTTGCACTAAGATGCTAAAGTGTCTTCCAAGTGTTTTAAGTGCACAGTTCACAGGCATGCATATCAATCAGGTAACTAAGAAGCCCTACGGTTACCTCCACTATAATGCAGCTTTCTTTAAACAATGGCAGTTACTACTACCTGGCCAATGAGGTACTATTTTATTATTGTTCCCTACTGAAACTGGGTGCTTCCACACAAGACTCAGTCTTCATCACAGGGGTTCATAGTGGTCCAGGTCATTCAAAGTCCCATAAGTTCAGAAAGATTCTCAGGCATCCAAACACTGTGTGTAATGCATATGATAGATCCCATGGTAGATGAGTAGGAAAAAACTTAGATCACATATGATGGTGATAATATGGCAACATGGTATCAGCAGTGCATCCAACAGTTTTACTAATTTATCTATGGTTGACACCATTATTTGCAGCAAGACTGGAAGGGGCTTATAAACATAGAATATAATGTAAGGCTTTTCAGAATAGCCAATATCTGTTTCATGAACCAAATTCATAAGGCTTACATATGGGATACACATTCTCTATTACATCTTAAATGTGTCCTATGTCAATGAGAAAAAGTCTTTCTTTTTCACCACTCTATAGCCTTTCATTTTTCAACCTAACTAGCTCATGGTAAGTTCTCTCTTCTCTCTCTCTCCATTTCTTTCAGTTTGGTTAATATAATCTCTAACACTCAGAGATCTTGCTGGCTTGCCCATCACCAAACAAACTACTGAAGCAAAGGGCCCACAGTAACTGGTCCAATTGGCGGGCCTGCCTACAGGCAAATGCTGGAACTCTGTAATATCCTCAGCCATGGATGTTTTAATTGGCAAACAAGCTGACACCCTATTAATGACATACGCCCAAATCAGTCCCTTTGATTTAAAACCTATTTGTAACAGAATCCCTCTTATCACCCATCTGGGCAAAAATTTAGGCTGTTGGAAACTTAGATTTGACATCCTTAATTGGAGATTTAATTGTGCAAGTTATGTGCTGGCTTCCATGCCCTCTGGCTTCCAGTTGGCTTTGCCCATTGGAGCCATTAGCAAAAATCTCAGATTAGGAAGGGAGTGATATTGGATATTTGTCCCATTGGCATTCCCCCTGCAGACTGCCGTGGGTTGGTTGTGTTCCTTTGCCAAGGACTACAGCTCCTGTCAGGTGACCCTCTTATTCTTTTTGTGTTCTGATAACTTCTCTCTTCCCCCCTTCATTTTTCTTTCTTCTTCTGCTGGCCCTACAGATTTAGTCTATTCCTAGTTGGTTTACAAAATCATGCCCTTACCTTTGTAAGCAGTCCTCGTATTGAACTCTCGTCAAAGCCCCTTTTGAATGTACCATATGACTCCTATTGAACCCTGACTAATACAATGTTCTTTAGCCCATTTTCCATTCTTTTTGTTTTCTCCTATTGATTTGTAGAAATTATTTTCATACTCTGGTTTTCAACTTTTTATCACTTGTATATATTACAAATGTTTAATCTACAGCTTGCTTTGAACTGAGTTTATAGTATTTCTTGTGGTACAGATATATATAAATAAAAAAATTTAAGGTTATGAAATATATTAAATATTTCCCTTTTTGTCCTTTAAGAAATTCTTCTCTACCCTGATTTTATTTTTGTAAATGTTTCTGTAATTCCTTTTAGAGTTATAAATTTGTTTTTCCATGTAAAAAATAAAATATAAATTAAATTAATATTTTAGTTTGTTTTCCCACCTGGTTAGCCAATTGTTTTAGAACCATTTATTGAACAAACCATCCATTTCCAGTACTCCATGAGCACCAGCTAAACCTTGCCTTTCCTGTAGTTATTAATGTTTTTGCCTTAAAAAGACTTAACTGTTCTTCTATTGATTGTAATAAAAAGAGCATTGGCTCATATTGAGCATATGATATGCTTTAATATGAGAAGAAAGTGAAGGCAGGAAAGGCCCAAAATTAGTAAAAATAATTATAAATAAGTAGTCAGGTGATTAAGGACTTAAGAGTCTCCATGAGGTCAAAGATTCCATTAAGTGGGGGAATAGTAGTGAAAGTTGTAGGCAAAAAAACACTGTTTCTAAAAATATTGAAAAATAGCAATTCTAAAAGATAACAAAATTCAATGTGTGTTCATGGGACTGGGTTGTTGAAATTGCATGAAGGTGAAGGTAAATGGAGTTGAAGAGGTCAGGAATGTTAAGGCAAAGATATTTATAAATGTCTCCACCCTGATGTTGACATCAGTCAGGAAAATATCAGAAATACCCAGCTATTTATCCTACTACTTAAGAGCACACATGAACTCTAATCCATGCCAATTTTCTACTTAATAAATAAGGTTAAAAAGATATGATATATATTTTTAATAATCAATAGGTTTATTAAAATCCACTAATATCTTCAATTTTTTTTTTTCAGATATTAAAAGGAGAGAATGGGTACAACTCCAAATAACTTAGGACATCTAGGAAAGATGAATAAAGAAAAAAATGAAATAGCATTTGTTCAAATCAAAACTACTACAATGTGGTATCACCTCACACCAGTCAGAATGACCATCATTAAAAAGTCTATAAATAATAAATGCTGGAGAGGATGTGGAGAAAAGGGAACCCTCCTACACTGTTGGTGGGAATGTAAATTGGTGCAGCCACTATGGAGAACAGTATGGAGGTTCTTCACAAAAATTAAAAATAGAGTTCCATATGATCCTGCAATCTAACTCCTGGGCATATAATTATACAAAACTATAATCCAAAAAGATACATGCACCCTTATGGTCATGGCAGCACTATTCTCAATAGCCAAGACATGGAAAAAACCTAAATGTCCATTGACAGATTAACGGGTAGAGAAGATGTACTACATATATACAATGGAATACTACTAAGCCATTAAAAAAGAATGAAATAATGTCATTTGCAGCAACATGGTTGGACCTAGAGATTATCACACTAAGTGAAGTAAATCAGAAAGAGAAAGACAAATACCATATGATATCACTTATATGTGAAATCTAAAATATGACACAAGTGAACTTATCTATGAAACAGAAACAGATTCACAAACATAGAGGACAGACTTGCAGTTGCCAAAGGGGAGGAGGAGGGGGGAAGGGATGGATTGGGAGTTTTGGATTAGCAGATGCAAGCTATTATATATAGAATGGATAAACACCAAGGTCCTACTGTATAGCATGGGGAACTATACTCAATAACCTGTAATAAACCATAATGAAAAAGAATATAGAAGAGAATATATATATATATATATACATAAAACTGAATCACTTTGCTGTATAGCAGAAACTAATACAACATTGTAAATCAACTATACTTCAATAAAATAAATTTTAAAAAAATAAATAATAATAAATAGCATTTATTGAGTACCTAATCTGCTTCATTTAGTATGTGATTACATTGATTAGCTTATTCAGTATTGTAGGTTGTAGGACAAGGAATCAAATCTAAAACTGAAAAACCATTAAAACATATCTCTCCAATACCCTTTCTAAATACCTACTTTCATCTGCAATAAAAATTTATAAAACTTAAAAACCTTTAAAGAATATGCTTAATACAAGGTGATAAAGAAAACTTCAGTTATTAAAACATATTTTCATATCACCTTACAAACTTATTTTACTCAGTAGCACATCAGAACAAATTGTAGCATTACCAAACATATTTACAGTAACTTTTTTTCATATTAAACTTTAATTAATTAAAAATCTCATCAGGAGATAACCTTTACTTTGACACAGTGCCTTTCAAAATATATTCTTGAAACTCCATTTGTTATATATTCTGATATCAAATAAGAAAAGCTTAGAATAGAAATAAAAGGGTTGAATTAATCAGTCAACAATAATTAACTACACATTTATCCAAAGTGAGATTTCAATTCTCTTCATTCCCTTGGCTTGATGCCATATTTTGTTTCTTTAGCGAGAACTCTATGTTCTGTGAAGCTTATGAAGGATTTAAAATTTGGGCATTTATATGAATACAATTATTTTGATAATACTTGGCAATGACAGTAACCATCCAGATTCTATATAATTTGGATAGAGGTTTTTTTTAATACAACATAACCCTTTTCTAAAATATTTTTAAGAGGATTATGACCTAAATTATGTCAGTTAGTTGTTCTTTTAAAAAGATATTTGGTTAAGTCTAAATAGATAAATTTTGGAGCATTTTTTAATGAGTCAGCCTAATTTAAGGCATAAAAATATCTCCCCAAACTATAACGGAATTCTTTTTGACTTGATTTTAAATAACTATAGCATAGATGATGAAATTGTTTACTAATTATACAAACAATAATTGACTGAAAACTAGAAAGACTTTGTGCATAAAGATCGTTGTTCTGCTTTTAGCTATTTAATCTCACAGCAATTAAAATCACATTTGGTTAATATCTTTCATGTTTTGTTTAAGCATTTAAAGGTTTCCCAAGTGACTTTCCCCCTAAATATTTATGTTTCAAGAAGTATTTTCCCTAGATATTTTAAACAGTTGGATTCCAAATTAATTTTCATTTTTAATCAGTTTCTGCTTATAAATTTGGACTTCACTATATTCATTTGTATTACTCCTCTATCTTTAATGATTTTGGAATGTAACATGAAATCATGAGTTGTTGCAAATTCAATTAATTTTATTTAAGCTTGTTAATATAGATATGAGATAAAAGTTGGGATGACTCAGAGTTAATTCTCTACTTAGCTCTTGTTGAATCAATATGATGTAACTACTTTCCTATTTTAGTTTTTCAATTCTCTGACATTTTAGTCTCTTCATAAGTGTATGTATTGGTTTATTAGAGCTGCTGCAACAAATTACAGCAATTTTGATGGCTTAAAAAAACAAAAAATATCCTCTTACAGTTCTAAAGGCCAGAAGTCCAAAATCAGTGCTGGTAGGATTGGCTGACTCTTGAAGTTCTAGGGGAGAATCTGTCCATGATTTTCTCCTAGCTTCTGGTTGCTGCAGGATTCCTTGGCATTTCTTGGTTTGTGGACACATCATTCCAATCTCTGCCTCTATTTTCACATGGCTTTATCCCCTGTGTCTCTAAGAAAGACATGTTTCATTGGACTTAGGGTCCACCTGGGTTATTCAGGATGCTCTCATCTTGGGACTCTTAACTTAATTGTATCTGTGAAGACCCTTTCTCCAAATTAATTCACAATCACAGGTACTGGGCATTAGGGTTAGGACATATCTTATTTTTTGTTGGGAGGGCACATTACAGTATGTTTTATTACAAATTATTTTAAACTAATTTTTCAAATAAAATGAAATATCTGATATCAAACATATTGCTATGTGGTATAAAACTATTTTTACTAGGATGTTTTCCTCTATGAAATCTATATATGAATCACCAACAAAATCCACTTGTCCTAACTGGTATTTCCAGTCACACAACATTGTTTCAGTTATTTTTGAGTAACAGTTTGCTAGTTGATAGCCACATAATCATGTCACTTTCTGATTACTTTGATCAAGGTGTTAATGTGATCAAAATAACCCCCCCAAAAGAAATATCCTCTTTAAAAGCAGAAAACATGACCACATTTCCATTCTTTTTCAGAAATCAATAAGACATTAATCCAGTACTTATGTTATTCTCAAGTGATCATTTATCCCTTTGCAGAGTTGAATTATCATCCAACTCTATTCAACCAATAATGTACAGTTTGACACTGATTCAAGTTATTAGCTATTTCCTGATTTCTGGGTATAGAATTTGGAACTATTATACTTCAATAACTCATCCACAAGAATAATCAATATGTCCCTATTATAGACCAACCAAAGAGCTGAAGAGATAATTAGTAAAAGAAAAAAAATCAGTGTGGCAACCAAATAACAAATTAACACAGTTTGAAAGCTAAACCCTTAAAAAAAAAAATTGAGTTATGCTTTTTATGCTCTGCAGACAGGCACCAAATCCCTGGAGCTTCAAATGTGATGCTTACTATTCCCAAGGATGTAGTGACATTAAAGTCAAAGTAGAGGACCCTGGAAAACCAAGTGCTAACTCACAGATCAAGAAACCACATAACTTAATGGCAGGCATGAGGAAAATAAACTGACTGCTCAATATGCAAAACATATTTATTTCACAATTTTACAGACAAATGAGCATGGATGAGCATTCATTTCTTTGTGTGGCTTTATTTTTTTTTATTACTGTTCACACTGCTTTCAGTCATTAGACCAAAAAAAGAAAAAATATTAAAAAGTAAAGAATTCAACCCGCCAATTAATTTATAATTTATAATTTATTCACACAAAACTTGGGAAATCTGACTGTTTTTAGTATCATTCACAAAGGATTGACTGTTTTTGGCTTCAACTCGTCAGACCCTTTAAAATTTCGAATTTATTTTTCAAGTAAAACCACAGATTGTCTTTGGTTGTCAATAAAGCTTTTATTGATCCATGTAAACATCTGACAAAAATAAAGAATAAAATGAGTTTTCCATAAAGCAAATTTTTTTCAGTAAGAGTGCTCTTTACTCTGGCTATTATAATTTGTGTTTGAACATAACTAAATAATAATCTAGGAGAAAACTTCAGGGAGATTTTTATAAAGTTAAGGCCTTCTTATATTTAACAGAACAAATTTAATGTATTAGTTAGCACAATAATTACTTTAAAAGCAATCAATATGAATGCAATAGTGTGAGTTTATGGATCTCAAGGCAGACCCAATTTCTTGAAATAAAATATATACTTAAAAACAGAATTGGTTTAGGTATACGTTGAAATGAAACAGCATAGTGCCTCTGGCTCTCTGACTCTAATCATCTTGGCTTCTATGAAAAGATAATTGAATTTCTTATCTAAATATTGGATATTCCTTACCGACTAACTGAAAGTCAAAATTCTTTTCTGGATAAAACTTTAAATCATCAGGTATTATTCTGGGTTAATGAATCAAAGGACCACTATAAATTATGTATTAAAATAACTTTCAGATGATCTCAGTTACTTTTTAAAGTTTGGATGTGAAAATCCATATTTCAAAATCAAGAAATTGTTGGAAAGCTAGTGTGTAAATTAGAATTGACTGCTTCTCAATTTCTAGCTGAGAGTAAGCAAATTTTTACCATCATGAGATTATTTAACTCGAAGTAATTTATACCCTGAAATTGTTATTTTAAAATCTTAGATGATATAGTTTGGATTTTATAATTCTCAATATTCCATACATCTACATTTCCAGTTGTGTAAATAAGTGAAGACCATCTGTATGTGAACAAGCAAAGGCTTTTTATTCAGAACTAGAGCCCATTTCCATCACTTGCATTTGATAGGGATTTAAAGGCAGTAAAGGAAGTGTAAAGCTTTAAAGTGGAAAAAACAAAAGGCTTCAGGTATACCCTGAATGGAAGCTGTCAGCATGAGGAATCTGGAGACAGGCTAACTTAGAAGAAGGGCACCCTATGTGATTGGCTAGGGAAGCATGTTTCATTTCCTCTCGTTGGTCTGAAGTTAGAAGCAGGGCAAAAATTAGGGCAGTTGGTAGTTATTGATCAAGTTTTGCCTTTTGGGGCTGATTGCTACAGAGGTTGTGGTTTGGCTTCCCTGCCCGGTTGCTACTAAGGATGTGGATCAGAGTTCTATGTTTTAGTTATGGCCTGGCCATATTCCATTTGTATATTCAGCCTCTCACAGATATATACATATTTCATTATAAAATTATTTCTACTATAAGGTCAAATATTAATCAGTAGTAAAAGCTATCCTTTAATTTATTAAAACCCTCTGATATTTATTTATATCTTACCTACCAACTAAAATATACTGTAAGATATGAATTTTCTCTTAAAGTAGATCAAATTCTTCAAATACAACTCAGAGATTTTCCCCCAACATCTCATAAAATAAAAAGCTAAGGTTGTTAATCAGTCAATAAATACAGGCATACTTCAGAAACATTGCAAATTCAGTTCCAGATCACCACAATAAAGCTAATATTGGAATAAAGCAAGTCACATGAATTTTTTGGTTTCCCAGTGCATATAAAACTTATGTTTACACTATACTGTAATCTAGTAAGTGTGCAATAGTAATTTGTCTAAAAAGCAGTGTACATACCTTAATTTTAAAATACTTTATTGCTAAAAAATGCTAACCATTGTCTGACAATGCAGAATTGACACAAACTTTCAATTTGTCAAAAATGTAGTATCTGCGAAGCACAATAAAGCCAAGTGCAATTAAAAAACTTATGCCTATACTTAAATATTTAAAACATAGTTTCAGAAAGTTATCATGCAAAATATAATGATGCTAGCTTTATTACCCCAAATTAGTCAGTCTTCACAACTCAGTCACTTCTGGTTACAAATTCATATGCTTAGGGCAGGATTCTTCATATTCTACTCTGACTCCAGATTTAGAACACTCTGTGACCCCAGTGAGGTCACTGACTTACTGGACTCTTGGCCCCCTCTAGCTGCTGCTGTTACTACCAATGTTCTGGCTTCAGCAGAAAAGACCTGTATATCTTATAAAGATCTAAAAATTCTTCTGACTTTATCTTCTAGTATTTATTTCTTAAAGATATTCTAGGATATTCACATGTCCATTTCCTCACCAACGAATAAGACAATTTTTGGATCCTATATGAGCAATACTAAAGTTATTTTTGTTAGAACAAATAACTAAAATTTATAAAGCATTGTAAATCAATATATACAACAAATGCAGAGTGGTGGAAAGTATATATTAAAATCAGTCATGTTTCCAAGGAACAACCTAAAAGCATGAGAAAAATGATGAAAGCATCTTCTAAGATAAATGTTGACACTAAAAAACATAAAATGTACTTCCTTAATATTAAAATTAAACTGAGGAATAAAGTAAAAGAAAAATTGAGAGTTCATGTTTCTAGTTTTCTTTTCATTCATAAAACTTTTATTCCACTTACATCAACTTAATATACATGTTCTGAACAATTATACTTGGATTGCTCATAAAGATTTCATAAAATACTAAATAAATCTAGCCACCATCTCAAGTTATTCCACTGTTCACTGTTTTTACAGAACATGCATGTTAGATAAGTTTCAAAGAAATCACAAAAGCAAAAATCATTTTTTGCTTTTTGGGGGCTTTTGTTCTACTTCTCTGCTTGATATCCATGAAATAATGGATATCAAGAAATTCATTTTGGGCTTCCCTGGTGGCTCAGTGGTTGGAAGTCTGCCTGCCAATGCAGGGGACACGGGTTCGTGCCCCGGTCCGGGAAGATCCCACATGCCGCGGAGCGGCTGGGCCCGTGAGCCATGGCCGCTGGGCCTGTGCGTCCGGAGCCTGTGCTCCGCAATGGGAGAGGCCACAGCAGTGAGAGGCCCACGTACCAAAAAAAAAAAAAAAAAAAAAAAAAAAAAAAAAAAAAAGAAAAAAAAAAAATTCATTTTAACACATCTTTACTTGTATATTTGTGCTTAGGTTGCTTAAAATATTTAAATGCAAATAAAATGAGTGTTACCAAACTAATGAAAGAAAACAACAGGTAACTTTACAAACAATGGAATACGAATAATTTCTGCCCTTCTCTAGACAAAATTGGATCACAACTTTGTCTAAAGGAACACTTCTGCAGCTGTAGTCAAAGGTATGCATGATGAGATTTTGTACTCCACAGATACACATGGTTCAAAATGTAATGAAATCTTGGGTTAAATCCATTTCATCTGCCCTTACCACCAATTAAGGTCATGTTAAGACTTATATGTCCTCCAAGCAGCACACAGCCCAAACAATAAGATGTTTGCCTGAGTTATTTTCCAGGAATGTGGAGTCACCTGTGTCTACCACAAGCTGAGCTGAGAGTCAGCTGTGTCAAGTTCCAGCTGAGCTGGTTAAGACTGAATAGGCCTACTGACCCTCCAGCTGGACATGCAGGAGTGTCCACTCAGTGACCTTTTTGAATGTGCAGATGCCTGTAGCTGAGTTACGCCTGTGCAGAACAATGATTATTGCACTTTTTTCCAATCACATTTCCCCAAGCTCCCCACACTCCCTGTGACTCAGACCACCCTGCTTCTTTATTCTTTTTTTTTTTTTTTTTTTTTTTTTTTTTTTTTTTTTTTTGCGGTAAGCGGGCCTCTCACTGCTGTGGCCTCTCCCGTTGTGGAGCACAGGCTCAGCGGCCATGACTCACGGGCCCAGCCTCTCCGCGGCATGTGGGATCTTCCCGGACCGGGACACGAACCCGTGTCCCCCACATTGGCAGGCGGACTCTCAACCACTGCGCCACCAGGGAAGCCCTGCTTCTTTATTCTTTATACACAAATACAACAACCCCCTTGCCTTAGGAGAGGCAGATTTGAGGTTTGCTCTCCCATCTCCTCACTTGGATGCCTTACCAATTAACTCTCTCTTTGCTACAAACCTCAGTGTCTCAGCCTTTTGGCTTGCTGTGTATCAGGCAAAACAAACATGATTGGTAATAATATCCATGGGGGATCTATTTTTACTACAGTCCTATAATTTCTCCAAATCTTAAAATACCCACAACAACCAAATCTTTGATAGGAACCAATTTTATCTCCTATCCCGCACCAGGACAAACCAATAGGCAGGCAGTTTTCTTTCCTTAGACATAGAAGTAGTTTTAATACAAGTCCTTGCAAAGCCACAACATAGCAAAAGTACTATGTATAAAAATTTCACATCTCCATATTGACCACCTCAAGATGAAAATAACTCTCAACAAAGTGGTTATAGAGGGAACATACATCAACATAATAAAAGCCATATATGACAAGCCCACAGCTAACATCAAAACTTTTCCTCTAAGATTAGGAACAAGACAAAGATGCCCACTATCACTATTCTTATTCAACACAGTATTGGAAGCCCTAGACACAACAATCAAACAAGAAAAAGAAGTATAAGACATCCAAATTAGAAAGGAAGAAGTAAAACTGTAACTATTTGCAGATGATATGATATTATATATAGAAAACCCAAAAGACTCCACCAAAAAACTCTTGAGAACTAATAAATAAATTCAGTAAAGTTGCAGGATGCAAAATCAATATACAAGATCAGTTGTATTTCTCTACACTGATAACAAGTTATCAGAAAGAGAAATTAAGAAAACAATCCCATTTACAATAGCATCAAAAAGAATAAAATTCCGAGAAGTAAATTTAACCAAGGAGGTAAAAGACTTGTACTTGGAAAACTATAAGACATTGATGAAAGAAATTGAGGAAACACAAAAAAATGGAAAGTTATTCAATGCTCATGGACTAGAGGAATTAATATTGTTAAAATGCCCATACTACAAAAAGCAATTTACAGATTCAATGCAATCTTTATCAAAATTCCAATGGCATTTTTCACAAAAATAGAACAAACAATCTGAAAATTTTTATGGAACCACAAAAGACCCCAAATAGCCAAAGCAACCTTGAGAAAGAACAAAGCTAAAGGCATTATGCCCCTGCCATTTCAAACTACATGACAAAGCTATATTACTTGAAACAGTATGGTACTGGCATAAAAACAGACACATAAATCCATGGAACAGAGTAGAAAGCCCAGAAATAAACCCACACATATACAGTCAATTAATTTATGGCAAGGGAACCAAAAATAGGCAATAGGGAAAGGACAGTCTCTTCAATAAATGGTGTTTGGAAGACTGGACAGCCACATGCAAAAGAATGAAACTGGACCATTATTTTAGGCCATACATAAGAATCAACTCAAAATGGATTAAAGACTTGAATATAAGACCTGGAACCATAAAACTCCTACAAGAAAACAGGCTATAAGCTCCTTGACATAGGTCTTGGTGATGATTTTTTGGATTTGATACCAAAAGCAGGAATAAACAAGTGGTACTACATCAAACTAAAAGGCATCTGTATAGCAAAGGAAACCATCAACAAAATGAAAAGGCAAACAATGGAATGGGAAAAATTTGCAAATCATATATCCAATAAAGGGTTAATATCCAAAATGTATAAAGAATTCATACAACTCAATAGCAAAAAAGACAAATAATCTGATTAAGAAATGGGCAGGGGATCTGAATAGACATTTTTCGAAAGAAGACACACAGATGGCCAACAGATACATGAAATTGTGATCGACATCACTAATCATTAGGAAAATGTAAATTAAAACCAAAATGAGGTATCACCTCACACCTGTCAAAATGGTTGTTATCAGCTTCTGCTGAGAGCTAGAAGTCACTGTCTCCCGGGTGAACAAGGCTGTTGCAATAAGGGTCAGCAAGTGCAGGTTTGCCCTCCTGCAGACGTGGTGCGCAGAAAGTCAAAACAGAAGCCACCCCCCAAGAAGAAGATGACAGGCTCCCTAGATGCCCAGTTCCCCTGCCCCTTTTGCAACCACGAGAAGTCTTGTGACATGAAAATGGACCAGGCCGGCAACACCGGAGTCATCTCTTGTACCATGTGCCTAGAGGAATTCCAGACGCCCATCACTTATCTGTCAGAACCAGTGGATGTGTACAGTGATTAGATAGATGCCTGCGAAGCAGCCAATCACTAGCAATGCAGAGGACCCACCTTCTTGGCAGCCTCACCTGCTGGGTACCAATCCAGAGATATTTCAGGCTCCAGGGTGTGGGTCCAGGGCCTTTGCAGACCTGTGTGTATGTGGAATTGGCATGGGTGTGGGTGTGAGTGTGTGTGTGGCTGCAGGTGTGACTGTAGTGGTGTCCTCATGGGCATGGAGTAGTGTTGAAGGGTTGCTGGGCTCCAGGGTCCTGAACTGCCTCCCTTCGTTCCAAAAGCCTTTGACTTGCTCCCTCCTCTGGCACCTGGCCCCCTGGCTTTGGGGTCTTGGCTCCTCCAGGGACCTGTATCCTGACATCCTAGGTGAGGGCAAGCCCAGAAGAGGCTGCCTCAGGACTCTCCAGCATCTTCCCCCACCTCACCAGCACTTGTCCATTTGAACTGGATGGACTGCCCATCCTCCTTCCTCCCTTCCAAAGCCTGTGGCCTGGGATTCAAGCCACAGCCCCACAGGCCCCTGGCAGAGCGGCCTGTTTTCATGTTTGGCCACTTTTGTAGAGGAGGGAGGGGCTGGGTTGGGGATAGCTGTCAGTCACCAGCCCTTAAATAAAGCAGCCAACACACACACACACACACACACAAAATGGTTATTATCAAAAAGGTAAGAAATAACAAGCGCTCATTAGGATATAAAGAAAAGGGAATCCCTGTGCTCTGTTAGTGGGAATGTAAATTGGTGCAGCTATTAGGGAAAACAGTATGGCGTTCCCTCAAAAAATTAGAAATAGAACTACCATATTATCTAGAAATTCCACTTCTGGATATTTATCCAAAGGAAACAAAACAATAACTTGAAAAGTTATCTGCTCCCCACATTCATTGCAACATTATTTACAATAGTCAAGACATGGAAGCAAACTAAGTGTCCATCAATGGATGAATGGACAAAGAAAATATGGTATGTATAAATACAATGGAATATTATTTAGCTATAAAAAAGAAGGAAATCTTGCCATTTGCAACAACCTGGATGGAACCGGAGGGCATTATGCTAAGTGAAATAAGTCAGAGAAAGACATACCATACAATCTCACTTATATGTAGAATCTAAAACAAAAATGAATGCATAAATACAGAGAACAGGTTGGTGGTTTCCAAAGGGGAAACAGGGAGTAGAGGATGGGTGAAATGGATGAAGGGCACCAAAAGGTGTGAACTTCCAGTTATAAAATAAATAAGTCATGGGATATAATATATAGCATGGCAACTATAGTTAGTAATATGGTATAAGCATACCTTGTTCTATTGCACTTGAATTTATTGCACTTCACAGATATTACATTTTTTACAAAAATGCAGGTTTGTTGTAATCCTGCATTGTCAGATAATGGTTAGCATTTTCAGCAATAAAGTATGTTTTAATTAAGGTATGTACATTATTTTTTTAGACATAATGTTATTTCACACTTAATAGACTACAGTATCTTATAAACATAACTTTTATATGCCCTGGGAAACCAAAAACTTTATGTGACTCACTTTAGTAATGTTCACTTTACTGCTATGGTCTGGAACTGAACCCACAATATCTCCGAGATATGCCTGTATTGTATATTTGAAAGTTACTAAGAGAGTAGACCTTAAAACTTCTCATCACAAGAAAAAAAAATTATATGCGGTGATGAATGTCAACTAGACACTGTGGTAATTATTTTACAATATATACACATATCAAATCACTATGTTTTACACCTTGAAACTAATGTCATATGTCAATTATATCTCAATTTAAAAAAATCTAATTGGCAATAGCCAAATGATAAAATAGCTAGGAAAAGGTAACAAAAGTTCAAAACCTATACGAAGAAACAACAAAATTTATTTCAGCAAGATAAAATATCTTGTTAAAACAAGAGCTGAATAAATGAAAAAACAAAGCAAGTCTGAATGTAAAATTAAAAAAAAAAAAAGAAAGAAAGAAAAGGGAAAAAGCAGGTAAATTTCTAAATGTTAACTGACTCTATCCCCCTATCATTAAACATAAAAACCTTATAGGAAAAAACAGAAATTCAAATAAAATTAACATATACTTGTCATTAAAAAAATCTATTTGTGTGGCAGTATGGATAACAAATGTGTAAATTTCAGAATGAGACAGACAAAAGTTGGGAGGCTGGTTAATTTTCCCCTCCTTCTCCTGCTTCAGCCTTGTCCACTTGGGCATCCAATGTTCACAATGCCAAGCTGCCTCTCAGTCACTGCATTGTTAGCATGCTGTCTTTGTGTGATTCTTTACTTAACGTATCAAGTTCAGCAATGGCTTCATCAAAAGCTGACAACAATCTAAGTCTATTGACAGATGAATATGGAAAGAAAATGTGGTATACATATACAATGGAATACTATTCAGCCATTAAAAAGAAGGAAATTCTACCATTTGCAAAAACATGGTGGACCTTGAGAGCATTATGCTAACTGAAATAAGTCAGACTGAGAAAGAAAAATATCATATGACCTCACTTATACGTGAGATCTAAAATAAACTCATAGAAACAGAGTCAGAATTGTGGTTGCTGGAGGCAGGGGCATAATTGGGTGAAGATGGCCAAATGGTATAAACTTCCAGTTGTAAGATAAATAAGTTCTGGGGTATAATGTACAACACGATAACTATAGTTAACAGTACTATATATTTAAAAGTTGCTAAGACAGTCAAGCTTAAAGTTCTCATCACAAGGAAAAAAAACTTATAATTATGTGAGGTGATGGATGTTAGCTCAACTTACTATGGTAATCATTTTGCACATATACATTTTTTAAAGCTTTATGCTGTACACCTTAACACATATAGTGTTATATGTGAATTATATTTAAATAAAACTGAATGGGAAAAGAGCTCTTTTTGCAGATTTAAATAAAACTGGAGGGAGAAAGAGCTCTCTTTGCAAGAGAGCAGGCTTTTTCCAGGAAGTTTAGAATTGCACAATAGAACACAGAGAACTTATAGCCCAGACCCAATACGATAGGATGTTTTTGGTTGCATTTTCTGTTTCTGACTTGGAAAGCTTCTTGGTAGGCTTGCTGTGACTGATCCATAATCCTTTCTTGTCATCACCAGCAGTAAACTAACCAAGTAACAGTAGTAGTCTCCTTTCATTCTCAAGTAGAAGACTTTGCTCTGGGTTTGTGAAGCACTGGGGATGAAGAATTTTTTCCAAAAGAGACAGTAAATCATTTGCAGATATCTTGGAGATCACTTTCAATTTTCTCTCTGTATTCTCAAGCCATTGGAACCTTCCATCATTTTCTCAGTACTTGAGACAACCCTCCAAGATGATCTATGGGCTCCAGAACATTTTCATAAGCTACTGAGAGAAGATTAATTTGGCTTCTTGCTCAGTTACAGACTTCATGCAGGTTGCCATGTCAACATATCACTCAGCTTGCTTGCTCAGTTTGGCCTCTGCACCAGCATGTTTTCATCTGTGACTGGAAGTTTGTGCCAGAAGTAGATGGTGGTGGATGGAGAGGAGTCCTGCTGGCTCTGAGTAAAGGCAGTGGCAAGGCTGAAACTGTCCCTGGATCTCGCTGCTCACAGGCTCTGTGTTTCTGTCTTCAATTTGTGGCAAAGTGAATATGAAAGAAGTAATAATTGTGTTACGCCTTGATCCTTAAATTCATTATAGTAGCTTCTTTTTCCTTGTGGAGGATTCCAAACTGATCCTATGAACTCTTGCAGAAATTTCAGCTCAGGAAATGATAAATGTTTATCCCATCACCAACCTCTTTAGTTAATTTTTCTCCAGTCTTTTACAGGGTTTGGGAATAATTCTCACTTATTCAGGTGATTGCCTGGGTTTGACTGCCTTGGGTCTTTCTGCTTCCTTCTAAATCACTTTTACCACAAGTACTGTAACCTCTATAGTTACAACAAAGTTGTATATAATACAACAAAAGTTGTACATAGTCAGCATTTCCTATAATTAATGATATCACTTAATTCTTAAATTCACCTCTGTGGACAAAGAATGTTGCCTGTGATATCAAAAACAATAGACATTGCAGCCATTGAGTCACTGGCCACTGCAGCAGGCCCCACACCCTGAGGGGATTCAGGTTGGAGAAAGCAGAATACTGGACCTAGATAATTAAGGTGCCTATCAAAGGAAGGATTTCAATGAGCTCAGACTCTCTTGCATCTTCCCATACATAGAAAAGCACTAAATTCATGAATGTGAGACTTCTGGTGTTTCTTTAATTAATAGTAATCTTTTCATGTTCTAACTACCTGGGTTTTTTGTTTGTTTGTTTGTTTGTTTTCTGGCAAAAACTTCTGTATATTCTTGCTCCTCCCTTACCTCTTCAGAATAGTCCCTCAGGGCTATCTGAGAGCCTATCTCCCTGGCTTAAGTTCTCAGTATGTCTGCCAAATAAAACATAATTCTCAACTTTTAGGTTGTGCTTTTTTTTTCAGTCAATACCTAATTAATGCAAATATTTCAAAAAATGAATGTTTTTCTTGAACGTAACATGCAGTTTACTCAGCCATTGAAAGGAATGAAACTGGGTCATTTTTAGAGACATGGATGTACCTAGAGAGTGTCATAAAGAGTGAAATAAGTCAGAAAGAGAAAAACAAATATTGTATATTAACGCATATATGTGGAATCTAGAAAAATGTTATAAATGATCTTACTTGCAAAGCAGAAATAGAGACACAGATGGAGAGAACAAATGTATGGATACCAAGGGGGAAAGTGGAGGGGGGTGGGAGGAACTGGGAGACTTAAATTAACACATATACACTATTGGTACTATTAGACAACTAATGAGAACATAATGTATAGCACAGGGAACTCTACTTAATGCACTGTGGTGACCTAAATGGGAAGGAAACCCAAAAAAGAGGGGATACATGTTTATGTATAGCTGATTCATTTTGCTGTATAGTAGAAACTAACACAACATTGTAAAGCAACTATACTCCAACAAAAATTAATTAAAAAAAGAAAGTAACATGCAGTACGTACTTTTCATTCTTCTACCCTATGTTAGAAGAATGAACAAAACTTTAAGTTACTCTTTTCAGAATATATAATTTCAACATGATAATTTAGCAAAATGTGGCATAAAATTTTGAGATTAACATATAATTTATAATTTTATACATTAAAAAATCCACAAAATAAAATATTTTATAATTTTTGAATATATTCATAGTAAAGCCAACTGTGTTGAATAATTAAAGTCAGATATATTAAAAGGACAAAAAATTAGAATCCATTTAGCTGTCAGAAAAATGAATAATGAGCCTCAAGTAGAACTATTACATTGTATTATGCTGCAGTATTTCAGGTCCTTAAAATAAGTAAAATTGCATGTATTTTAATATAAAAAGATACCATATACCCATCCTCTAAGTTATTGCTTTCCATCACGATGATGGATTTATGTTAATCATTTCATTCTCTTTTAAGTAGTTAAATCTACAATTGTCAAAAACAGCAAAGGTTAAGTAGGCTAGACTTCTGAGTAATATTCCCAGTAATCTGTTGACCAAGATGGCCTGAGGCCTTTAAAGTTCCCCTCAGTTTGACTAAATTGTAAACAGGTTTTTTTTTTTTAAGACTATAAACTTCTGACCTCCCTTTTCTTAGATCAAGTACTTTAGAAAGCTTTCGATCATAAATTATTTCTCTGTCCCTTTGAGATATAAATTTTCTCCTAGCCTTTTGCCCATTTCACAACTCAAGAATGTCTTTCTCAGGGACCTGGGAGCCATTCCTTTGAAATGTAATCATCAAGAAAGATAGGGGGCTTCCTTGGAGGCGCAGTGGTTGAGTCCGCCTGCCCATGCAGGGGACACGGGTTTGTGCCCCGGTCCAGGAAGATCCCACAAGCCGGGGAGCGGGTGGGCCCGTGAGCCATGGCCTCTGAGTCTGCGCGTCCGGAGCCTGTGCTCCGCAGCGGGGGAGGCCACAACAGTGAGAGGCCCGTGTACCGCAAAAAAAAAAGGATAGAAGCCTATCTTCCACAAGTTGCAACTAGCAAACACAGATGGCCTAACACATTGACCAACCTCCTCTGAAGTCCTCCAGTACTTTTCCATCAGCTTGCCCCAGGGCTTAAAAATCCTCTGGCCTTTTTTTCCCCAGAATTGGGTTTAATCTCTCTACCCTGTAGCAATAGCCTGGAATAATGTCTTTCTTTCCTGCTTAACTCTGTCCAGTACAATTTTTCTTTGACACTGTTTATAGAATTTTTCACCTTATCCAAGAAATGTACTCATTAATTGCCAACTTTTTGCAAGGTCCTATCTTAGGCACTATCAAAATGAATGCTGCCCCTTAGAGATTACATTTGAATGTAAATATAGAATGTCCTAATCAAGACTATAATTTAGAACAAGTTTGTCTCCAGCGTTTTTAGGTTCTTTGCTATTACCTTCTCTAGCTAAAAGGAGTGCGTTTTCCCTACATCCAGCTACTTCAGAAGAACACACGGAGATGCAGAATGAAAAAAAAAAAGTCCAAATCCTCTAGCCAAACTGACTTATTTTCTTAGAAGTTTTATGGTTTTAGGTTTTATATTTAGGTCTATAATCCATTTTGTGTTAATACTGTATATAATGCAAGCTAAAGATCAGAGTTCATGTTCTTTGCTTTGTTTTGTTTTTGACATATAGGTATCCTATTATCCCAGTCTATTTCTTGAAAGCAATGACACTTTCTCCAGTTAATTGCCTTTGTGTTTTTGTCAAATATGTTTTTCATATGTATGAGTCTATTTCTGGACTCCCCCTTCTATTCCTTTGCTTTATTTGTTTAGCTTGATGGCCAATACCACTCTGTCTTGATTATTGTAGCTTTATAATAAACCTCGATATCAAGTAGTATTAGCCATTCTTTTTTTTTCCTTTGTTAAGCATCTTTAAATTTGGAGGCTACATGTAGTTCTGTAAGCAGATAGGGTAGAGGGTCCCCAGAGAAAGAGAACCAAGCATAGCTTTCTTGACATAAGAGAAGATATTTTTGGCCTAAGACATTTTTTGATCTAAGCCTGGCCACAATGCTTGTCCGTACAGGTCCCAGCAATAAATAACCTTAAGGGAACAAAAGAATGTAGGAACAAAGGACTGTTATCAGGCCACAACAGTAACAATAGTAAAGATAATATATCAGTTGTAAAGACTCCCAGTTCTGTTTCAACGTTAAAGATTAGCCTGAAGTGCTCAACCACGAGATCAACTAGAAATTAAGGGAGGATGATGTTGACCTTTTCTGACCCTCCTGACTTCAGTCAGCTAAAACTTAGACTCTGGATATGAGTCCCTTTGTGAATATACATGTACCCTTAGCTTAAAACTTCCCCAACTTTGCTGTTCAGAGAGATGTTGCTTTGGGAAAGATCCCTGGTGCTCTCCTTACTTGCTGCAAGTAATAATATTCCTTCCTTCTCTTGATCTCTCACTTGGTTGTGTCTTTTGGCTCGACCTCCACAAAAAGGCAAACCCCATTTTGTGATAACCATTCCATAGCATTTCTATATGAATTTTAAAGTCAACTTAGTAATTTTTACCAAAACATATATCCTGCTAGGATTTTGATTGTGAATTTGTTGATCACAGTATTGATCTTTCAGGCCATTAAAAGGGTATATCTCTCCATTTATTTAGGCTTTCTTTAATTTCTTTCTGTAACATTTTATAATTTTAATGTATATATCTTACATATTGTCAGATTTACCTCTAAGTATTTAATAACTTTGATCCTATAAGTGGCATAGTTTTTCATTTCAATGTGTGAATATTTATTGCTAGTAATATCAAAATACAATTATTCTTATGTATTGATCTTTTTTCTACATTCCTGATAAACTTATTTACTAGCTTTAATATAAAGCTGAATAGAAGTAGTGAAAGACATCCTTGATTTTTGTCATAGGGGAAAGCATTCCTTTTTTCATCATGATGTATTATGTTAGCAGTGGGATTTTTTTTTAATTGGGGTATAGTTGCTTTACAATGTTCTGTTAGTTTCTGCTGTACAAAAAGATGAATCAGCTAATATGTATACATATATCCCCTCCATCTTGGAACTCCCGACAAACACCCCATCCCACCCATCTAGGTCACCACAGAGCACTGAGCTGAGCTCCCTGCCCTATACAGCAGGTACCCACTAGCTATCTGTTTTAAACATATAGTGTATATATGTCAATGCCAATCTCTCAGTTCATCCCACATCCCCCTTCACACACACACACACCCTGCCATGTCCACTTGTCCGTCCTCTACATCAGTGTATCTATTCCTGCTCTGCAAATAGGTTCATCTGTACCATTTTTCTAGATTCCACATATATGTGTTAATATACAACATTTCTTTTTCTCTTTCTGACTTAATTCATTCTGTTTGACAGACTCTAGGTCCATCCACATCTCTACAAATGACCCATTTTCATTCCTTTTTATGGCTGAGTAATATTCCATTGTATACATGTACCACATCTTCTTTATCCATTCCTCTGTTGGTGGACATTTAGTTGCTTCCATGTCCTGGCTATTGTAATTAGTGCTGCAGTGAACATTGGGGTGCATGTGTCTTTTGAGTTATGGTTTTCTCAGGGTATATGCCCAGTAGAGGGATTGCTGGGTCATAAAGTAATTCTATTTTCAATTTTTTAAGGAATCTCCATACTTTTCTCCATAGTGGCTGTATCAATTTACATTCCCACCAACAGTGCCAGAGGTTCCCTTTTCTCCACACCCTCTCCAGCATTTATTCTTTGTAGATTTTTTGATGATGGCTATTCTTACTGGTGTGAAGTGATGCCTCATTGTAGTTTTGATTTGCCTTTCTCTAATAATTAGTGATGTTGAGCATCTTTTCATGTGTTTGTTGGCCATCTGTATGTCTTCTGTGGAGAAATGTCTATTTAGGTCTTCCACCCATTTTTTTAAAAACATCTTTATTGGAGTATAATTGCTTTACAATGGTGTGTTAGTTTATGCATTACAATAAAGTAAATCAGCTATACATATACAAATATCCCCATATCTCCTCCCTCTTGTGTCTCCCTCCCACCCTCCCTATCCCACCCCTCTAGGTGGTCACAAAGCACAGAGCTGATCTCCCTGTGCCATGTGGCTGCTTCCCACTAGCTATCTATTTTACATTTGGTAGTATATAAAGTCCATGCCACTCTCTCACTTCATCTCAGCTTATCCTATGCCCTCCCCCCATGTCCTCAAGTCCATTCTCTACATCTGCATCTTTATTCCTGTCCTGCCCCTAGGTTCTTCATGACCTTTTTTTTGATTTTTAGATTCCATATATATGTGTTTGCATACAGTATTTGTTTTTCTCTTTCTGACTTACTTCACTCTGTATAACAGACTCCAGGTCCATCCACCTCACTAAAATAACTCAGTTTCATGTCTTTTTATGGCTGAGTAATATTCCATTGTATATATGTGCCACATCTTCTTTATCCATTCATCTGTTGATGGACTCTTAGGTTGCTTCCATGTCCTGGCTATCGTAAATAGAGCTGCAATGAACATTTTGGTACATGACTCTTTTTGAATTATGGTTTTCTCAGGGTATATGCCCAGTAGTGGGATTACTGGGTCATATGGTAGTTCTATTCATAGTTTTTTAAGGAACTTCCATACTGTTCTCCATACTGGCTGTATCAATTTACTTTCCCACCAACAGTGCAGGAGGGTTCCCTTTTCTGCACACCCTCTCTAGCATTTATTGTTTGTAGATTTTTTAATGATGGCCATTCTGACCTGTGTGATGTGATACCTCATTGTAGTTTTGATTTCCATTTCTCTATGATTAGTGATGTTGAGCATCCTTTCATGTGTTTGTTGGCAATCTGTATATCTTCTTTGGAGAAATGTCTATTTAGGTCTTCTGCCCATTTTTTGATTGGGTTGTTTGTTTTTTGGATATTGATCTGCATGAGCTGTTTGTATATTTTTAGAGATTAATCACTTGTCAGTTGCTTCATTTGCAAATATTTTCTCCCATTCTGGGGGTTGTCTTTTCATCTTGTTTATGTTTTCCTTTGTTATGAAAAAGATTTTAAGTTTAATTAAGTACCGTTTATTTTTGTTTTTATTTTCATTACTCTAGGAGGTGGGTCAAAAAAGATCTTGCTGTGATTTATGTCAAAGATTGTTCTGCTTATGTTTTCCTCTAAGATTTTTATAGTGCCTAAGCTTACATTTAGGTCTTTATTCCATTTTGAGTTTATTTTAGTATATGGTGTTAGGAAGTGTTCTAATTTCATTGTTTTACTTGTAACTGTCCATTTTTCCCAGCAACACTTACTGAAGAGGCGGTCTTTTCTCCCTGTATATTTTTGCCTCTTTTATTATATATTAGGTGACCATAGGTATGTGGGCTAATCTATTGTCTTTCTATCCTTTTCCATTAATCTATATTTCTGTTTTTGTGCTAGGACCATACTGTCTTGATTACTGTAGCTTTGTAGTATACTCTGAAGTCTGGGAGCCTGATTCCTCCATCTCTGTTTTTCTTTCTCAAGATTGCTTTGGCTATTCAGGGTCTTTTGTGTTTCCATATAAATTGTAAATTTTTTTTGTTCTAATTCTGTGAAAAATGCCATTGGTATTTGATAGGGATTGCAAGACTGTTACAAGAGACAAGGAAGGACATGAAATAAGGATCAAGGGATCAATCCAATATGAAAACATAGCAATTGTAAATATTTATGCGTCCAAAATAGGAGCACCTCAATCCTAAGGCAAATGCTAACAGCCATAAAAGGAGAAATCGACAGTAACACAATAATAGTGGGGAACTTTAACACCCCACTTACACCAATGGACAGGTCATCCAGACAGAAAATAAAAAAGGAAACAAAAGTTTTAAATGACACAATAGACCAGATAGACTTCATTGGTATTTATAGGATATTCCATCCAAAAACAGCAGAATACACTTTCTTCTCAAGTGCACATGGAACATTCTCCAGGCTAGATCACATCTTGGGTCACCAATCAAGCCTTGGTAAATTTTAAAAAACTGAAATAGTATCAAGCATCTCTTCTGACCACAATCCTATGAGATTAGAAATAAATAACAGGAAAAGAAACTGTAAAAAACCACATACACAGGGAGGTTAAACAATATGCTACTAAATAAGCAAGAGATCATTGAAGAAATAAAAGAGGAAATTAAAAAATACAAAGAAATAAATGACAACAAAAACACAATGACCCAAAACCTATGGGATGCAGCAAAAGCAGTCCTATGAGGGAAGTTTATAGCAATTCAATCCTACCTCAAGAAACAAGAAAAATCTCAAATGAACAACCTAACTTTACACGTAAAGCAACTAGAGAAAGAAGAACAAAAAAAAAAACCAAAGTTACTAGAAGGAAAGAAATCATAAAAATCAGAGCAGAAATAAATGAAATAGAAATGAAAAAAAAACACCACCAATAATCAATAAAACTAAAAACTGCTTCTCTGAGAAGACAAATAAAATTGATAAACCTTTAGACAGACTCACCAAGAAAAAAAAGAGGAGGATTCAAATCAATAAAATTAGAAATGAAAAAGGAGAAATTACAACTGACACTGCAGAAATACAAAAGACCATAAAAGACTACTACAGGCAACTATATGCCAATAAAATGGACAACCTAGAAGAAATGGAGAAATTCTTAGAAAGGTACAAGCCTCCCAGACTGAACCAGGAAGAAACAGAAAATATGAAGAGACCAATCACAAGTAATAAAGTTGAAACTGCAATTAAAAATATTCCAACAAGGGGCTTCCCTGGTGGTGCAGTGGTTCAGAGTCCGCCTGCCAATGCAGGGGACGCGGGTTCGTGCCCTGGTCCAGGAAGATCCCACATGCCACAGAGCGGCTGGGCCCATGGGCCATGGCCGCTGGGCCTGTGCGTCTGGAGCCTGTGCTCTGCAACGGGAGAGGCCACAGCAGTGAGAGGCCCATGTACCACAAAAAAAAAAAAAAAAAAAAAAAAAAAAAATCTTCCAACAAGCAAAAGTCCAGGACCAGATGGCTTCACAGGCAAATTTTACCAAATAGTTAGAGAAGTTCTAACACCCATCCTCCTCAAACTCTTCCAAAAAATTGCAGACGAAGGAACACTACTAACTTCATTCTACGAGGTCACCATCACCCTGATATCAAAACCAGACAAAGATATCACAAAAAAAGAAAATTACAGGCCAATATCACTGATAAAGATAGATGCAAAAATCCTCAATAAAATACAAACAGAATCCAACAACAGATTAAAACGATCATACACCATGATCAAGTAGGACATCCCAGGAATGCAAGGATTCTTCACTATATGCAAATCAATCAATGTGATACGTCATATTAACAAATTAGAGAATAAAAACCATATGATCATCTCAATAGATGCAGAAAAAGCTTTTTACAAAATTCAACACCCATTTATGATAAAAATTCTCCAGAAAGTGGGCACAGAGAGAACCTACTTCAACATAATAAAGGCTATCTATGAAAACCCACAGCAAACATCATTCTCAATGGTGTAAAACTGAAAGCATTTCCTCTAAGATCAGGAACAAGAAAGGATGTCCACTCTTGCCACTCTTATTCAACATAGTCTTGGAAGTCCTAACCACGGCAATCAGAGAAGAAAAAGAAATAAAAGGAATCCAAACTGGAAAACAAGAAGTAAAACTGTCACTGTTAGCAGATGACATGATACTATCCATAGAAAATCTGAAAAATGCCGCAGAAAACTACTAGAGCTAATCTATGAATTTGGTAAAGTTGCAGGATACAAAATTAAAGCACAGAAATCTCTTGCATTCCTATACACTAACAAGGGAAGATCACAAAGAGAAAGCAAGGTAACAATCCCATTTACCACTGCAACAAAAAGAATAAAATATCTAGGAATAAACCTACCTAAGGAGGTAAAAGACCTGTACTCACAAAACCATAAGACACTGATGAAAGAAATAAAAAGTGACACAAACAGATGGAGAGATATACCATGTTCTTGAATTAGAAGAATCAATATTGTGAAAATGACTATAGCAGCAGGAGTTTTGTAGATGTCTTTATCAAGTTTAAATGAGTTTCTTTCAATTCCCAGTTTGCTGGCATTTTTATCAGCAATGGAGTTTGGATTTTGTCAATTGCATTTCTGTGTGTCTATTGGGATGATCGTGTATTTTTTTTTTCTGAACGTTGGTTAGTTATCAAATGTACAAACAACCTTTCCATCTCAGATAAAATCCACTTGTTCATGATATATTCAACTTATGTATTATTAGATTTGGTTTGCTAACATTTTATTAAGGATTCATTTTTTATCTATATTCTTGAAGGATATTGTATAGTTGTTTTATTCTTTTTTGGTTTTTTGTTTGTTTTTAAATGTTGGTGTCATCAAATGAATTGGGTAGTATTCAGTCCTCTTCAGTTTTCTAGGGGAGTTTATGTAGAATTGATATTATTTCTCCAAATGTCTGGTAGAATTTCCTGGTGTTTTCTTTGTGTTAAGAGATGCAAATTCAATGCAAATTCAGTTCTTTAATAGAAGGGTTTTAAGATTATCTAGTTTTTCTTGAGTGAGCCTTTAATAGTTTATGTTATTCAAGGAATCTATTTTCTCTCAGTAGTCAAATATATTGGCATAGAGTTGTTTATAATATTCCCTAAATATATCTACTGAATCTGTAGTGATGTCATCTCTCTTTATTCCTGATTTGTGTTTTCTCTCTTTTTTCTTGGTTAATCTAGTTAGATGTTTATCAATATTATTAGTCTTCTCAAAGAACCAGCTTTTGGTTACATCATTTTATCCTGTCTTGCATTTGTTTCAGGCATCCTACTCTGTCCCTGTTAATCCATCTTGACCAGACACAGAGGTCTTAGCATGTGTGTTTTATAATTGATTTGAATCCTTTCTTGACAAAGTCAGGAAATAAATTCACACCCACTCAACACATTCACATACATGCACGTATATACACACACACACACACACACACACAAGTAAATGAACAAAATCTAAATAACTATTCTCACCATGTAATGTATTTTCTTCTCATTCAGCTTAATGCTGTAATGCTAACTTCTATTACTCCTGGACCTCTGTATCTTACTTGCCCTGTCCAATTCAAACTAATACCATATTCTGTCACCTCACTTTTCATTTGCCCTCAGAACACATATTAATAGGTATTCGTCACTCTAGACTATTGTTTAAGCCAACAATGTGTCATACCCTTTAGGTCTGTCATTTCCCAGAACCACTGTTTTCTCAATATGTCTTATGCCATTTGCCCCATAACCTGACCTAAATATGCCTATCCTGACCAGGAATTTTGATAATATCTATAAAATATAATGATATTAAGAAAACTTTTGGGCTTCCCTGGTGGCGCAGTGGTTGAGACTCCGCCTGCCGTTGCAGGGGTCACGGGTTTGTGCCGCAGTTCAGGAAGATCCCACGTGCCATGGAGCGGCTGGGCCCGTGAGCCATGGCCGCTGAGCCTGCGCGTCCGGAGCCTGTGCTCCACAACAGGAGAGGCCACAACAGTGAGAGGACCGCATACCGGGGAAAAAAAAAGAAAAAAAAAAAAAAAAAAAAGAAAACTTTTAATTCTGAGAAAGGACACATATACAATTTAAGGGGTCAGAAAGAAAGTATATGAGAAGACAACCACAAGGGCAAAACTGCAGACATAGTGTTTTTCAACTAATGACAATATAATTTAAAGTAACTTTTTATCCTTTGTAAGTGAAACCGAGTAGGATCCTTTGGGGCTCCTGGGCATGGAAGCCTTTCTGTGTCCATTCCTTATCTTTAGGGAAAAGACTCCAGCCTCCATGACCTTCCCTAAGTCCCAAAGGGCAGATATGAACAGTTGCTACAAGGAAGGGAGGGGATGCAGAGACAAGGGAGGAGTAGCCAAAAAACAATAGTGCAGGCTTGGGACAGCTCCTGGTTCCACCTCAAGGGATACACATAATAATATCTTTGAGTTCTTTACAGAACTAAAACCCCCAACAAATGGATGATGTCAGCATTCTTCATTCCAGAGAAGACCACCTGAGGCCAGATTAAAGGAGTGCAGGTCCTACACACACCTTAATCTTATCAGCAACCCCACCCTTGAACCATTGCTATAAAAGTCCTCCCTCATTGGGACACACAGTTTTTGAGGCAAGAGCCTGCTGTGTCCCCCTTTGCCTGGCAAAACAATAAAGCTATTCTTTTCTACTTCACCCAAAAACTCTGTCTTCAATATTCAATTGATCACCAGTGCACAGAGGCTGAGTTTTCGGCATCATAAGTACCAATAGTAACACGACTTTTAAATGTCAAACTTTTGTGGAAAAGTTATGTGATGCTATTAAATTCAAAAGAACAGCATGTTCACATTCATGATTCATATTCTCTGAAGGAATACTGACTTTGAAAAATATGAGATTTTATATAAGTGCTGCCATATTGCTTTATTCTTAATGGAAATATATCCATGTTTTATCTCAAAGATTTTTTAAATAAAATGGTTTTTGAAAATAAATAATACCCCAATTAGATTACATAAATCTATATTTACCTAGTCATGTATGCCTAATTACAATTTAGGAGCATATGTCCAAAGCCAGAAAGAAAAATCTGTTTATTCTTCAAATGGTCTTTGAAGTTGGTAAACTATTTCATTCAAATATATTGTGAGGACACTTACCATCCTACTCAGTTCTAAACAAATTCAGTGACAGCTTTCCAAAACTTTTATAGAAAATATACAACAATCTTAAACAGAGGCCCATCACTCAGTAAGAATATAATCTGATTTCTTTCCCAAGCAGAGTTAGTAGCACCCTCATCTCTGTCCCCATTGGCACTTTGAACTGTCAGGGAGGAAAAAGTTCTCCTCTACTCTTCTAGGTTCTTCTGGCTGGTCTAAGAATTAATGTGACATAGGACAGATTAACAGGAGAAAACCAAACAAAGTTTAATAACATATATACTTAAGAAATCCAGGAAAACTGAGTAACTCACAAAAATGGCCAAAGTCCTTACCTTAAATACCTTCCTCACCTAAAGAGGACGCTAGGGTGGGGAGAGTCAGCTTTGGGAGGTTACCAGGACTGGCAGCTGGGTGACTGTGATGCAGATTTAAGTCTTGCCTTCTCCATTGATAAGAGTTTTGAGAGATTTGGTCATCTTCCTCTTCCAGGACAAAGAGGGAGACACCCTTACAAATGGGAATTTCCCTTACAAATGTAAATGTTTCTTACAAAGGGGCAACTCCTACTTGGTGTTCAGAGCCTTTCAGAGTGCCACTTCTCAGAATGTAACCAGCTAAAAACGATTAACATGCTAAAGAGATATGTTTTAAGATGGCAAATTTTCTTCCCCTGCAGAACAAATTCTTTCTATTTCAAAAGTGCTTGCTTGACTCTATAGTTTATGTTTTGTTTTTGTTTTTGTTTTTAAGTAGTGAGAAATAACTCTCCTCAGCTAGATTAGAACCTCTTTAAAGGGAGGGAACATGTTTATTTTCATCTTTATCCTTATGTTCTGCAGGGTGTCTGGCCTATGTTTAGAGACTCAATAATTTTCTACTGAGTCCAGGAATGAATTAGAGGATAAAGAAACAAAATAATAAATAGATTTAATACAAATAAAGATATCCTATGGCTTCACAGAAATCCAACATTCACAACTCTTTCATATAAGCACATTGTTGGGCTTCCCTGGTGGCGCAGTGGTTGGGAGTCCGCCTGCCGATGTGGGGGACATGGGTTCGGGCCCTGGTCTGGGGGGATCCCACATGCCGCAGAGCAACTAAGCCCGCACGCTGCAATGAAGACCCAGCGCAGCCAAAAATAAATAGATAAAATAAATTTAAAAAAAAAAAAAAAAGGGCTTCCCTGGTGGCGCAGTGGTTGAGAATCCGCCTGCCGATGCAGGAGACACGGGTTCGTGCCCTGGTCCGGGAAGATCCCACATGCCGCGGAGCAACTAAGCCCGTGAGCCATGGCCGCTAGGCCTGCGCGTCCGGAGCCTGTGCTCCGCAACGGGAGAGGCCACAACAGTGAGAGGCCCGCGTACAGCAAAGAAAAAAAAAAAAAAAAAAAAAAAAAAAAAAAAAAAGCACATTGTTTTTCAGGATTTATTTTCTTTTCAGATATAATATAGATACATAGATATATATGATATATATATTAATAATTAACTATCTCAGAGATACCGTTGATCAGAACTCATTTCTTCCTTCCTAATCAAGTGCATGACTCAGCTCCTAAATTATCCATGGTAAAAAGATACTGGATCTAAAACAAAGGTGTCTGAAAGTCTGACCAAATTTTAGCTCTGAAACTATTCTTAGAAAATGGTGGTTGGGCATGCAAAAAAAATCAAAAACTCTATTTACTTCATTTTTCAAAGTAAATGGATCTGTTTATGTTAATAGAAACTAGAAGATGCCATGAACATTTTTTTAAATATGTGTCAGAGAAATTGCTATTTATTCACCCAATTATTTCATATTCTTGCAAGCACAGCTAAGCTTCACTTCCCAGCCTCTCTGCATCTAGAGACCATCACATGGACAATTCTCTCCAACAGAATGTGAGCAGCTGGGTTGCATCACTTGTAGCCTGAGGAAGTAAAGATCAGGTGCGCCTTTTCTGTGCGCTGTGTTCTCCTTCCATGCTGTTGGAATAGACTCCAAGATAACAAAGTTGCAAGATGGAAGGGTTTGGGCCTCTTAGCCCCTACCTAGAAAGGAGCCGTGCAGGACAGCAGCTCAAACTGCGACTTGCTATAGACTTAGCAGGAAGTACACCTTTGTTATTTAAAGCCACTGAGGTAAGAGTTTGGTTTTTTTTTTTCCCCTCAGCATAGCTAAAGCTACTTTGTCTAATAAATTTAAAACTCACTAATATTAAGTAAAATAACCTCTGCAGTTGGAACAACTATAATTACAATAAGTATAATTTGAGGGATAATCCCTTTATTTTTCAATAATACTTTAGATTTAGTAACTGACTCAATGCCATAGCTTAAAACTTGTTCAGATTGTTCATTTTTTAAAAAAACTATATGATTACATTTTATCTTTTTAATTGGAAATAAAGGCAAAAAGAAAAATTGCAATGGAATAATAATTAGTAAAAAGTTTCTACAGGGAAAACATCTTCTAAGGGGAAAAAATATCACTTTGGGTGATGCTATGCTCACCTCTCTTCCTTCACTGTCACCTTAGTATTATCATAAACATTAATGACACTCACTAAGCTTCTTCCCATTTTTCTACTCCTTTATGGAGTTGTGCCCTCTCCACAGTATTTTACTTTTAATAAATGCCCAGGGAAGTAGATTGTCCATCTGTGATAACGCCTGAACTGAGTCTATAGCTCAAGAATGTTTTCTCAATTTGACCACAAAAACAGGATTCTAATCCTTTTTTATGAAGAGCAGATATTCACCTTCTAAAAAATCTGATTTTGGTATACCTTTCAGACAACTTTGACAAAACTCCACAATCTAAATGTGTAATATTATAACACTTCAAAATATAAAGTCAAATCAAAAATCAAAATCTAAGAAACATCTAAAGTAAAGAGTGATTCATGGTTTTACTTCTAATGTTTTTTATACATTGATTGCTCTAGTTTAATTTAAGGTGAGTAAAATGGTAATTATATGATCTTAATTTAAAAGTGTATTTTCTTCAGAGGAACTTAAATGAATTTCTAGATGCAATTTTATTAATGCTGCAGTTAGGTAATCTTGTCTTTATTTAACTGAAGGACAATTTTAACTTCCAAAAGTATAGGACAAGCAATACAAAATACCCAAGATTTCCAAACACTGAAGCTATGAGCAACATTAATACATGAGGAGTTATATTAGTATATAACCTTGCTAAAACAGGGAAATTGATTAAATAGGAATATAAACAAATAAACTAGATCTGTTTCAGATTCTGATCCCAAAGTAAGTTGGATGATTTTATATCAGCCCCCTTGATCAATCTAAATGAGCATCTCTTTATAAAATGAGAGGGGTAAATCAAGACAAACTTTCACAGCAACAAAATCCAAATCTAGCATAATTTTCTCTCTGGGTCCAAATTGGAAACGATAGAGAAGAAAACAAGCCTAATCATCTCTTGTTACCTAACTAAATCTGGGTACTACAAGGCAATGGTAGTGATAATAATAATAACAACAGCAACAACAATAAAAAATACACACACTCACACACACAGACACCTGCACACACCAGGCTACACCATGCCTTCTCAATGCCTTGCAGGTGTCAAAGTGAGCTTCTGTAATTCCTCTATTTTTTATTCATTTGAATTTTTATGTCTTTTAATTTTAATTTACATACAATAAATTTGCTCTTTTTGGTGTAGAAGTCTATGAGTTTTAATGTTGCATAAAGTCTTAGAACAACCACCACAATCGAGAAACAGAACAATTCTATCAGTCAAAGAAAATTTTCCCACGTTGCCCCTCTGTGGTCAACATCTCACACACTCCCAATCCCTAGAACCTGCTATCTACTGATTTCTTTTCTGTGTTTATAGTTTTGCCTTTTCCAGAATGTTTATACTGTCGATGAAAAATTAATTAATAGTCAGTCTAAGAAAGAAGTAGGGAACTTTATTCGAGCCAACCTGAGGGTTATAAACTGGCAGACAGTCTTTCAGAAAGCCCTGAGGATTGTTCCACTGGTTAGAGGTCAAAGCACAGTTATACATGTTTTCAAAACAAAGGGTCACACATCAAAGTAACAGATTGACAGTTTACATAGTCCAGATCTGCACATACAAGGCGAGTAGTGGGTCATCGTGACCCCTCACAGGATTTAGAAAGGAACATTATCTCTTAAGGAGTTACCTTGCTGGCACCAGGAGAAAATTGCTCTTTTCAGTTGAGCAGGCATTCCTGTGTCTTCTAAGGAGGTCTAGTTAATGTATAATGGAGTTGCACAATGCAAACTAAAGAAAGATAGTGGCCCAAATGGGCAGAGAGAATTTTATATTCAAAAATTTTCTTATACTGCCTTAAAAATAACTTTATCTTATATCTTTACACAGGGAGAGAGAGAAGAAAGAGAATGAATTATACAATAGCCTTTTGTGTCTGACTTCTTTCACTTAACATGATTCATTTAACATTTATCTATGTTATTGGTTTGTATCAATAGTTTATTCCATTTGATTGATGAGCATTACTTCATTGTATGGATATATCATAGTTGGTTCATCCATTCACATGGCGAAGGATACTGATTATCTCTGTTTTGGGCAATTATAAATAAAGCTGCTATAAACATGCACTATAGGTTTTGATGTACACATAAACTTTTGTGTCTCTTGGGTAAATACCTAGTAGTGAGACTGCTGAATCATATGGCACAAATACATTTAACTTTATAATAAACTGCCCAATTGTTTTCCAAAGTAGTTGTACCATTTTGCATCAACAATGAACAATCATTCCAACTGTTTCACATCCTCATCAGGAATGGCTAATGTCAGCTTTTTGTTGTTTTGTTTTGTCTTGTTTTAACTATTCCAACGTGTACTGGTATCTCACTGTGATTTTAATTTTTGTTTCCCTAATGACATATTATGTTGAGCATTTTTTCATGTGCTTGTTTGCCATCCTCATATCTTCTGTGGTAAAAAGTCTATTCAAATATTTTGTCTACTTTTGAATTGGGTAGTTTCTTTTCTTATTTTTGAATTTTGAGTGTTTTTTATACATCTTGTGACTATTTCTGAATTGTAATTACAAGAGGCAATGAAATCTCCATCCAGGATCTTATCAAGAAACTTTTACACATAGTTCAGGTGGCTTGCTCAGAATATTGTAGTAATCTGTTGTAGCAGTAAATCAAGTCATGTTTTATCTAATCATGCTTTTTTTCTACTTCTTTGATGAGAATGTAAATTGGTGTATCTTTTTGGAATTTTGCCAATGTCTACCAAAACTTGAAAATGTATAAACCTTTGACCTAGTAGTGCTATTTCTTAAAAAATTAGTCAGAGTTACTTAATGCATCAAAAGTGGACTTATTGACTTAGGATGATGTTCCTTATTGGTGTTCTGAAACCGTTATTGGATAATAAGTTTTAGCAAAATTATATGCATAGACTGATCAATTTTTTTAAATAAAAATTATATGCAGATCTACTCATTCAGTAAATATTTACTAAGTGTCTTCTGTTTGCCAGGAACTAACTGTGCTATGCACAGGGAATACAGAGATAAACAACCAGGTTCTCAGGAAAAAAAAAAAAAAAAAAAGCAATTACATACAAATGCATAGACCTTATGGATAGAAAATAAAGTGGCAATTTGAAGGATAGAAAGAAAATCATTATCATGCAAAATATAGCTCTAAGCATCCCAAATAAATCAGTTTACATTCTTCTTTAGAGGCACCTGGATAGAAAGGTAAACAAAGAACAAATTATACTATAGTGATTAATGTGAGTATGGAGGAGGGAGCAGCAAGTTCTAGAAGACAATGGTTCGAATCCTAGTTACGTCAGTTTCCACCTGTGTTTAACCTCATCTATAAAATGTAGATATTACAATTATTGTGTGAATGAACGAAATATTCCAAGTAAGGCAGCACAATGGCTGTCACATAGTAAGTAAAAAATGAATGTTAGCTGCCATTATTATTATTATTACTGTAACTGAGCAGGACCCTATGAGGCCTTCCCATGACAGACCCTACCTCCCCATGTCCTCTGCCTGCCTCATGATTGTAGAAAAACTTTAGTCTCCCAGGCCTCACCTGAGTCAAAAAAGCTGGCTCAAGAATTAATGACAGAAGAAATGTAGTGACAAAAAATAGCAATTGAGCCAGGAGAACTGGTAACAATTTTAAAATAGATCAGCCATATAGCAGAGTCACAGAATCTTTACTTCCTCCCTAAAGGACATATACAACAGTATCTGATACACATTCCTGAGTTGTTTTGCAGATACTAAAACTCCCACCAAATGGTAGAAATTAACTGCATGATGACCATGAACACATAGCCTCCAGACTGGCTGGAGCCTGAGAATTGATGTTAACCCTTGTGACACCACCCCGTTACCTCATCATCAACCAACCAGAGCATTGTACACCAGATGATCACACACCCTGTGACTCTCTCCCTCACCTAGCCTTTAAAAACCCTTCCCTGAAATTTATCAGGGTGTTTGGGTCTTTTGAGCATGAGCCACCAATACTCTTTGCTTGACCCTTGCAATAAACCTTTGTCTGCTCCACACTCTAACGTTTCACTTTGTTTGGCCTCACTGTGCATTGGGCACATGCATTTGAGTTTGACAACATAACCCTATCCAAATGAATTAAAAAATGGTAATTTTCAATCAGGCATATCAATGATTTTGTCTGTATCTAAAGTAGACTGACTTCTAGGCATTTATTTTTTAAATGTACATTTCTTTACATTATTTATTATTCATTAAAAATGAATATTTTGTGGGGATCATGGCAGTGGGGAGATCATTTGAGATATTCCTCATTAATATTATCTTCCTCCATGAGTAGAAGGATACAAAATTTAACTATTAAAGAAATATGCTTGAACGTTAGAGCAGTAATATTGGCACCCCTGAAATAAAAGACTTGGTTTGCAAATAATAGGAAGGTTGCAAAGTGTTTTGAAATTTTATGGCATCTAATAGCTATAAGTAAGGGGTCAGTAATGATCACAATTGCATATGGATAATATAAGGAAATGAGTCACTCATCCTAATCCTGAATGATATTGGAAAGGAAAGGTTACATACTGGCAAATTTGTTAGCATTTTCCTCACATTTCAAATCTGTTCCTGAAAGATAACTGCAGCTGCTGCAGAGAGAATTAAAAGATAAAAGCAATCTTGGGTTCTACAAAACTTAAGATAGAGATGTTATCCCTGAGGTCTCCCCTCAATGCCTATGTACGATGCCTCTGCAATTAGCATTGGCAGTTGATTTTATAGACATGAGCTACTGAAAGGATGAGTTGTTGAGTAAGGAAATCGTTTAAACAGAATAAGACAGAAAATTAAAAAAAAAAAAAAGCAAGGGGGAATAATAATAAGGATTTATAAAGTATGTTTTGATTGCAAACTGGTCACCTAGGAGTGTTTTTGAACTGTTCATTATATTGTCATGTTGCTAAAATCATTTGACTTGGAAAAGATAAATAACCACAAGACAAATAAATTCTTTAAATATCTTCCTGAAATTATTGGCTTGTGCTATATAGAGCAACTATAAAAATGTTTCTATTATTTCCTCCTTTTTTACCCCTTTAGCTTTATTTTTACTTCAGAAGGAAAATGAAAGTGGTTGTTAATGTGACATCAGAGACACAGTTTCAAAGATCTATCCCCTGTAGTCTTCCATTCCCACTTGCTGTCTCTATAATTCAGGAAGAAACAAGGCTACCTGTTTCATTCCAGCAACTTGACAGCTCTCCTAGTTGAGCTAATGATTGTAAAGTCACTCTTAAGCACATTAGACAAAGAATACAGTTGTACATCTTGCTTCTGAGATTCTTAATAGTTAAACTTGAATGTGTGCTATCACAAAACACTTTTCTCCTTTTAAATCTCTTTGAGTTTACTTTTTCCAAATGAAGTTAAATTTTCAAGAATGTTTATACCTTTAATTGAAAACTCCTTAAAGACAGGAGCTGTTTAATCTTTTTATATTCTCTGCATCTAATACAGTGCCACCCACATAGTCAGTGCTCATCAAATATGTAAGGTAAGGAAAGAGCAGGAAGAGAGAGGAAAGGAAAAGAGAGATTTTTCTACAGTGAGATAATAACTGGATAGTGCAATTCCATGAACTTTACACGTGTTCTGTTTCAGAATTCTAAAAATTAAATTGAACTTTGTTTAATTTAGCAATAAATATGAATTTATTTAAAATTATTTAAAATTTAGCATACCTGAGCCAATACGTAGCTCCAGAGAATATTTAGTATTATGTTGTAGTCTCTGTACTTCATGTCATTATTCCTAAAAGTATCATTTATTGGAATAACCATTACTTCATTTTTTAAAAATAAAATGTTTGGACTTTTTTTTAATATAAAAATTATGCATGCTTAGCACTCGGAAAATGTAAAAAACCTATTTTAAATATATATTCACAGAAAATATAAAACAGTATAAGCTTATCCACAAATGGGGAGCAGAATTTACTACCCCAAAATATGCCTCTTTGGTATAAGGATTATTGTTAGTTTGTTATTTTTAAGAAATAGCAGACAGCTCTTTTTTTCCTGGTGCGCGAGGAGAGGGGTTTAAGCACGCCGTGAAAAGGAGCCCCAGAAATGGGCGCGAGCCACGGCTGTTGGCGCAGACACCAAAGACGGGCATGGGACTCTAGGGCTGCTGCGGCCGCCACCAAGAAGCCTGTGTGCGACCACAGGTCACTCTCCACATCTCCCCTCCCATGAGCCTGTGCATTCCACCACTGCCTGGGTCCCGGGATCCAGGGACAACTTCCCTGGGAGAACGCGCAGTGCGCCTTGGGCTGCTGCAGGGCCATGCTGGCCTCTGTTGCTACAGGCTTGCCCCACATCCGTGCCCCTCCCTCGCCCCGGCCTAAGTGAGCCAGAGCCTCCAAATCAGCTGCTCCCTTAACCCTGTCCTGTCTGAGCTAAGAGGAGATGCCCTCAGATGACCTACGTGCAGAGGCGGGGAAAAGTCCAAAGCTGAACCCCAGGAGCTGTGAGAACAAACAGGAGAGGGGGAGGTGTCTCCCAGCAGCCTCAGAAGCGGTGGATTAAAGCTCCACAATCAACTTGAAGTGCCCTGCATCTGTAGAATACCTGAATAGACAGCAAATCATCCCAAGTTGAGGAGGTGGACTTTGGGAGCAAGATATATTATTTTTTTCCCCTTTTCCTCTTTTTGTGAGTGTGTATGTGTGTGCTGCTAGTGAGATTTTGTCTGTATAGCTTTGCTTTCACAATTTGTCCTAGGGTTCTGACCGAACCATTTTTGATTTGTTTTTTTCTTTTTAAAATGTTTCTTCTTAATAATTATTTTTTATTTTAATAACTTTATTTTATCCTACTTTATATTATCTTCCTTCTTCTTTTCTTTCTTCCCTTTCTTCCCTCCTTTCTTCCTCCATTCCTTCCTCCCTCCCTTTCTTCCTTCCTTCTTTTCTTCCTTCCTTCATTCCTTCCTTCCTTCCTTCCTTCCTTTCTCTCCTTTCTATTTTTTCTACCTTTTATTCTGACCATGTGGATTACAGGCTCTTGGTGCTCCAGCCAGGCATCAGGGCTGTGTCTCTGAGGTGGGAGAACCAACTTCAGCACACTGGTCCACAAGAGACCTCCCAGCTCCACGTAATATCAAATGGTGAAAATCTCTCAGAGATCTCCATCTCAACACCAAGACCCAGCTTCACTCAACAGCAAGCAAGCTACAGTGCTGAACACCCTATGCCCAACAACTAGAAAGACAGGACTACAGGTCCATCCATTAGCAGAGAGGCTGCCTAAAATCATAAGGCTACCGACATCCCAAAACACACCACCAGATGTGGACCTGCCCAACAAAAAGACAAGATCCAGCCTCATCCACCAGAAAACAGGCACTAGTCCCCTCAACCAGGAAACCTACTAAACCCACTGAACCAACCTTACCAATAGGGACAGACACCAAAAACAACAGGAACTAAGAACCCGTAGTCTGCAAAAAGGAGACCCCAAACACAGTAAGTAAAATGAAAAGACACAAAAACACACAGCAGATGAAGGAGCAAGGTAAAAACCCACCAGACCTAACAAATGAAGAGGAAATAGGCAGTCTACCTGAAAAAGAATTCAGAATATTGATAGTAAAGATGATCAAAAATCTTGGAAATAGAATAGACAAAATGCAAGAAACATTTAGCAAGAACCTAGAAGAAATAAAGAGGAAGCAAACAACAATGAGCAACACAATAAATGAAATTAAAAATACTCTAGATGGGATCAATAGCAGAATAACTGAGGCAGAAGGACGGATAAGTGACCTGGAAGATAAAATGGTGGAAATAACTACTTCAGAGCAGAATAAAGAAAAAAGAATGAAAAGAACTGAGGGCAGTCTCAGAGACCTCTGAGAACACAATAAACGCACCAACATTCAAATTATAGGGGTCCCAGAAGAAAAAGAGAAAAAGAAAGGGACTGAGAAAATATTTGAAGAGATTATAGTTGAAAACTTCCCTAATATGGGAAAGGAAATAGTCAATCAAGTCCAGGAAGCACAGAGAGTCCCATACAGGATAAATCCAAGGAGAAACACACCAAGACACATAATAATCAAACTGTCAAAAATTAAATACAAAGAAAACATATTAAAAGCAGCAAGGGAAAAACAACAAATAACACACAAGGGAATCCCCATAAGGTGAACATCTGATCTTTCAGCAGAAACTCTGCAAGCCAGAAGGGAGAGGCAGGACACATTTAAAGTAATGAAGGAGAAAAAGCTACAACCAAGATTATTCTACACAACAAGGATCTCATTGAGATTTGATGGAGAAATTAAAACCTTTACAGACAAGCAAAAGCTGAGAGAGTTCAGCACCACCAAACCAGCTCTACAACAAATGCTAAAGGAACTTCTGTAGGCAAGAAACACAAGAGAAGGAAAAGACCTACAAGAACAAACTTGAAACAATTAAGTAAATAGTAATAGGAACATACATATCAATAATTACCTTAAATATAAATGGATTAATATGCCCACCAAAACACACAGACTGGCTGAATGGATACAAAAACAAGATCCATATATATGCTGTCTACAAGAGACCTACTTCAGACCTAGGGACACATAAAGACTGAAAGTGAGGGGATGAAAAAAGATATTCCATGCAAATGGAAATCAGAAGAAAGCTGGAGTAGCAATTCTCATATCAGACAAAATAGACTTTAAAATAAAAATTATCACAAGAGACAAAGAAGGACACTACATAATGATCAATGGATAGATCCATGAAGAAGATATAACAATTGTAAATATTTATGCACCCAACATAGGAGCACTTCAATACATAAGGCAAATACTAACAGCCATAAAAGGGGAAATCGACAGTAACACAATCATAGTAGGGGACTTGAACACCCCACTTTCACCAACAGACAGAACATCCATAATGAAAATAAATAAGTAAACACAAGTTTTAAATGATACATTAAACAAGATGGACTTAATTGATATTTATAGGACATTCCATCCAAAAACAACAGAATACACATTTTTCTCAAGTGCTCATGGAAATTTCTCCAGGATAGATCATATCCTTGGTCACAAATCTAGCCTTCATAAATTTAAGAAAACTGAAATCATATCAATTATCTTTTCCGACCACAATGCTATGAGACTAGATATCAATTACCGGAAAAGATCTGTAAAAAATACAAGCACATGGACGCTAAACAATATACTACTTAATAATGAAGTGATCACTGAAGAAATCAAAGAAGAAATCAAAAAATACTTAGAAACAAATGACAATGGAGACACGACGACCCAAAACCTATGGGATTCAGCAACAGCAGTTCTAAGAGGGAAGTGTATAGCAATACAATGCTACCTTAAGAAACAGGAAACATCTAGAATAAACAACCTAACTTTGCACCTAAAGCAATTAGAGAAAGAAGAACAAAAAAACCCCCAAATTTAGCAGAAGGAAAGTACTCATAAAGATCAGATCAGAAATAAATGAAAGAAATGATAGCAAAGATCAATAAAACTAAAAGCTGGTTCTTTGAGAAGATAAATAAAATTGATAAACCATTAGCCAGATTCATCAAGAAAAAACGAGAGAAGACAGAAAACAATAGAATTAGAAATGAACAAGGAGACATAACAACTGCCACTGCAGAAATACAAAAGATTATTAGAGATTACTACAAGAAACTGTATGCCAATAAAATGGACAACCTGGAAGAAATGGACAAATTCTTAGAGATGCACAACCTGCCAAGACTGAACCAGGAAGAAATAGAAAATATGAACAGACCAATCACAAGCACTGAAATTGAAACTGTGATTAAAATCTTCCAACAAACAAAAGCCCAGGACCAGATGGCTTCACAGGCGAATTCTATCAAACATTTAGAGAAGAGCTAACACCTATCCTTCTCAAACTCTTCCAAAATATAGCAGAGGGAGGAACACTCCCAAACTCATTCTATGAGGCCACCATCACCCTGATACCAAAACCAGACAAAAACGTCACAAAGAAAGAAAACTATAGGCCAATATCACTGATGAAACTAGATGCAAAAATCCTCAACAAAAAACTAGCAAACAGAATCCAACAGCACATTAAAAGGGTCATACACCATGATCACGTGGGGTTTATTCCAGGAATGCAAGGATTCTTCAATATACACAAATCAATCAACATGATACACCATATCAACAAACTGAAGGAGAAAAACCATATGATCATCTCAATGGATGCAGAGAAAGCTTTTGACAAAATTCAACACCCAATTATGACAAAAACCCTGCAGAAAGTAGGCATAGAGGGACATTTCCTCAGCACAATAAAGGCCATATATAACAAACCCACAGCCAGCATTGTTCTCAATGGTGAAAAACTGAAACCATTTCCACTAAGATCAGGAACAAGACAAGGTTGCCCACTCTCACCACTCTTATTCAACCTAGTTTTGAAAGTTCTAGCCACAGCAATCAGAGAAAAAAAAGAAATAAAAGGAATCCAAATAGGAAAAGAAGAAGTAAAGCTGTCACTGTTTGCAGATGACATGATACTATACATAGAGAATCCTAAGGATGCTACCAGAAAACTACTAGAGCTAATCAATGAATTTGGTAAAGTAGCAGGTTACAATATTAATGCACAGAAATCTCTGGCATTCTTATACACTAATGATGAAAAATCTGAGAGTGAAATTAAGAAAACACTCCAATTTACCATTGCAACAAAAAGAATAAAATATCTAGGAATAAACCTACCTAAGGAGACAAAAGACTTGTATGCAGAAAACTATAAGACACTGATGAAAGAAATTAAAGATGATACAAACAGATAGAGAGATATACCACGTTCTTGGATTGGAAGAATCAACACTGTGAAAATGACTCTACTACCCAAAGCAATCTACAGATTCAATGCAATCCCTATCAAACTACCACTGGCATTTTTTACAGAACTAGAACAAAAAATTTCACAATTTGTATGGAAATGCAAAAGAGTCCGAATAGCCAAAGCAATCTTGAGAACAAAAAATGGAGCTGGAAGAATCAGGCTCCCTGACTTCAGACTATACTACAAGGCTACAGTAATCAAGACAGTATGGTACTGGCACAAAAACAGAAATATAGATCAATGCAACAGGATAGAAAACCCAGAGATAAACCCACACACATATGGTTAGCTTACCTTTGATAAAGAAGGCAAGAATATACAGTGGAGAAAAGACAGCCTCTTCAATAAGTGGTGCTGGAAAAACTGGACAGGTACATGTAAAAGTATGAAATTAGAACACTCCCTAACACCATACACAAAAATAAACTCAAAATGGGTTAAAGACCTACATGTAAGGCCAGACACTATCAAACTCTTAGAGGAAAACATAGGCAGAACACTCTATGACATCAATCACAGCAAGATCCTTTTTGACCCACCTCCTAGAGAAACGGAAACAAAAACAAAAATAAACAAATGGGATGTAATGAAACTTAAAAGCTTTTGCACAGCAAAGGATACCATAAACGAGACCAATAGACAAGCCTCAGAATGGGAGAAAATATTTGCAAATGAAGCAACTGACAAAGGATTAATATCCAAAATTTATAAGCAACTCATGCAGCTCAATAACAAAAAAACAAACAACCCAATCCAAAATGGGCAGAAGACCTAAATAGACATTTCTCCAAAGAAGATATACAGATTGCCAACAAACACATGAAAGAATGCTCAACATCATTAATCATTAGAGAAATGCAAATGAAAACTACCATGAGATATCATCTCACACTGGTCAGAATGGCCATCATCAAAAACTCTAGAAGCAATAAATGCTGGAGAGGGTGTGGAGAAAAGGGAACACTCTTGCACTGCTGGTGGGAATATAAATTGATATAGCCACTATGGAGAACAGTATGGAGGTTCCTTAAAAAACTACAAATAGAATTACCATACGACCCCGCAATCCTACTACTGGGCATATACCCTGAGAAAACCATAATTCAAAAAGAGTCATGGGAGACGGCTTAAAGATGGCAGAAGAGTAAGACGCGGAGATCTCCTTCCTCCTCACAGAGACATCAGAAATACATCTACACGTGGAGCTTCTCCTGTAGAGCACCCACCGAACGATGGCAGAGGACCTCGGACCTCCAAAAAGGCAAGAAACTCCCCACATATCTGGGTAGAGCAAAAGAAAAAAGAATAAACAGGGACAAAAGAATAGGGACGGGACCTACGCCAGTGGGAGGGAGCCGAGAAGGAGGAAAGACTCCCACACACTAGAGGCCCCTTCGCGGGCGGAGACTGCGGGCGCCGGAGGGGGAAGCTCCGGAGCCGCGGAGGACAGCTCAGCCACAGGGGTGCGGAGGGCAAAGCGGAGAGATTCCCGCAGAGGATCGGTGCCGACCGGCGCTCACCAGCCCGAGAGGCTTGTCTGCTCGCCCGCCGGGGCGGGCGGGGCCGGGAGCTGAGGCTCGGGCTTCAGTCGGATCCCGGGGAAAGGGCTGGAGTTGGCAGAGTGAAGACAGCTTGAAGGGGGCTAGTGCGCCACGGCTGGCCGGGAGGGAGTTCGGGAGAAGTCTGGAGCTGCCGAAGAGGCAAGAGACCTTTTCCTCCCTCTTTGCTGCCTGGGCGCGAGGAGAGGGGATTAAGTGCGCCGCTTAAAGGAGCCCTAGAACCGGGCGCGGAGCTGCCGAAGAGACAAGAGACTTTTTCTTGCCTCTTTGCTTCCTCGGGTGTGAGGTGAGGGGATTAAGAGCGCCGCGTGGAGGAGCTCCAGAGACGGGCGCGAGCCGCGGCTGTCGGCACGGACAGTAGAGACGGGTGTCGGACGCTAGGGTTGCTGCTGCCACCACCAGGAGGCCTGTGTGTGAGCGCAGGTCACTCTCCACACCGGCCCTCCCGGGAGCCCGTGCAGTCCGCCACTGCCGGGGTCCCGGGATCCAGGGACAGCTTCCCCGGGAGAACGCACGGCGCGCCTTGGGCCTGTGCAGCGTCACGTCGGCCTCTGACATCGCGGACTCGCCCCGCCCCCGAGCCACTCCCTCCCCCCAGCCTGAGTGAGCTGGAGCCCCCGAATCAACTGCTCCTTTAACATCGTCCTGTCTGAGCGAAGGGAAGTCGCCCTCGGACAACCTACATGCAGAGGCGGGACCAAGTCCAAAGCTGAACCCCAGGAGCTGTGCGAACAGAGAGGAGAGGGGGAGATCTCTCCCAACAGCCTCAGAAGCGGCGGATTAAAGCTCCACAATCAACTTGAAGTGCCCTGCATCTGTTGAAAACCTGAATAGACAACGAATCATCCCAAGTTGAGGAGGTGGACTTTGGGAGCAAGATATACTATTATTTTCCCCTTTTTTTTCTTTTTATGGGTGTGTATGTGTGTGCTGCTGTGTGAGATTTTGTCTGTATAGCTTTGCTTGCACCATTTGTCCTAGGGTTAGACCGACCCATTTTTCTGTTTTTTTGTTTGTTTGTTTGTTTTTTTGGTTTTTTTTTTTTTGTTTTTTTTTTGTTTTGTTTTGTTTTGTTTTGTTTTTTAAAAGGAAATTTTTCTTCTTAATAATTATTTTTTATTTTAATAACTATACTTTATACTACTCTGTCTTCTCCCTTTCTTTCTTCCTTTCTTCCCTCCTTCCCTCCTTTCTTCCATCCTTCCCCCTTCTTTCCTCCCTTCCTCTCTTCCTTCCTCCCTTTCTTCCTCTGCACCTTCTGTCCTTGCTTTCTTGCTTCCTTCCTTCATTTCTTCCTTCCTTTCTTCCTTCCTTCCCTCCCTCCCTCCTTCCTTCCTTTTCTTTCCTCTCTATTTATTCTACCTTTTATTTTGAGCCGTGTGGATTAAAGGTTCTTGGCGCCCCAGCCAGGCACCAGGGCGGTGTCCCTGAGGTGGGAGAACCAACCTCAAGACACTAGTCCACAAGAGACCTCCGAGCTCCACGTAATATCAGACGGCGAAAATCTCCCAGAGACCTCCATCTCAACACCAAGACCCAGCTTCACTCAAGGACCAGCAAAGAACAGTGCTGGACACCCTATCCCCAACAAAGAGCAAGATAGGTCTACAGCCCCATCCATTAGCAGAGAGACTGCCTAAAATCATAATAAGGTTACCAACATCCCCAAACACACCACCAGACGAGGACCTGCCCACCAGAAGGACAAGATCCAGCCTCATCCACCAGAACAGAGGCACTAGTCCCCCCAACCAGGGAATCTACTCAACCCACTGAACCAACCTTAGCCACTGGGGACAGCCACCAAAAACAACAGGAACTACGAACCTGCAGCGTGCAAAAAGGAGACCTCAAACACAGTAAGATAAGCGAAATGAGAAGACAGAAAAACACACAGCAGATGAAGGAGCAAGATAAAAACACACCAGACCTAACAGATGAAGAGGTAATAGCCAATCTACCTGAAAGAGAATTTAGAATAATGATGGTGAAGATGATGCAAAATCTTGGAAATAGAATAGACAATTTGCAAGAAACAGTTAACAGGGACCTAGAAGAAATAAAGAGGAAGCAAGCAACGATGAGCAACACAATAAATGAAATTAAAAATACTCTAGATGGGATCAATAGCAGAATAACTGAGGCAGAAGGACGGATAAGTGACCTGGAAGATAAAATAGTGGAAATAACTACTGCAGAGCAGAAGAAAGAAAAAAGAATGAAAAGAACTGAGGACAGTCTCAGAGACCTCTGGGACAACATTAAATGCACCAACATTCGAATTATAGGGGTCCCAGAAGAAGAAGAGAAAAAGAAAGGGACTGAGAAAATATTTGAAGAGATTATAGTTGAAAACTTCCCTAATATAGGAAAGGAAATAGTCAATCAAGTCCAGGAAGCACAGAGAGTTCCATACAGGATAAACCCAAAGAGAAACACGCCACGACACATAATAATCAAACTGTCAAAAATTAAATACAAAGAAAACATATTAAAAGCAGCAAGGGAAAAACAACAAATAACACACAAGGGAATCCCCATAAGATTAACATCTGATCTTTCAGCAGAAACTCTACAAGCCAGAAGGGAGTGGCAGGACATATTTAAAGTGATGAAGGAAAAAAACCTACAACCAAGATTACTCTACCCAGCAAGGATCTCATTCAGATTTGATGGAGAAATTAAAACCTTTACAGACAAGCAAAAACTGAGAGAGTTCAGCACCACCAAACCAGCTCTACAACAAATCCTAAAGGAACTTCTCTAGGCAAGAAACACAAGAGAAGGAAAAGACCTACAAGAACAACCTGAAACAATTAAGTAAATGGTAATAGGAACATACATATCGATAATTACCTTAAATGTAAATGGATTAAATGCTCCCACCAAAAGACACAGACTGGCTGAATGGATACAAAAACAAGACCCATATATATGCTGTCTACAAGAGACCCACTTCAGACCTAGGGACACATACAGACTGAAAGTAAGGGGATGGAAAAAGATATTCCATGCAAATGGAAATCAGAAGAAAGCTGGAGTAGCAATTCTCATATCAGACAAAATAGACTTTAAAATAAAGACTATTACAAGAGACAAAGAAGGACACTACATAATGATCAAGGGATCGATCCATGAAGAAGATATAACAATTGTAAATATTTATGCACCCAACATAGGAGCACCTCAATACATAAGGCAAATACTAACAGCCTTAAAAGGGGAAATCGACAGCAACACAATTATAATGGGGACTTTAACACCCCACTTTCACCAATGGACAGATCATCCAAAATGAAAATAAATAAGGAAACACAAGCTTTAAATGATACATTACACAAGATGGACTTAATTGATACTTATAGGACATTCCATCCAAAAACAACAGAATACACATTTTTCTCAAGTGCTCATGGAACATTCTCCAGGATTGATCATATATTGGGTCACAAATCTAGCCTTGGCAAATTTAAGAAAATTGAAATTGTATCAAGTATCTTTTCCGACCACAACGCTATGAGACTAAATATCAATTATAGGAAAAGATCTGTAAAAAATACAAACACATGGAGGCTAAACAATGTACTACTTAATAACGAAGTGATCACTGAAGAAATCAAAGAGGAAATCAAAAAATACTTAGAAACAAATGACAATGGAGACACAACGACCCAAAACCTATGGGATACAGCAAAAGCAGTTCTAAGAGGCAAGTTTATAGCAATACAATCATACCTTAAGAAACAGGAAACATCTCGAATAAACAACCTAACTTTGCACTTAAAGCAATTAGAGAAAGAAGAACAAAAAACCCCCAAATTTAGCAGAAGGAAAGAAATCATAAAGATCAGATCAGAAATAAATGAAAAAGAAGTGAAGGAAACAATAGCAAAGATCAATAAAACTAAAAGCTGGTTCTTTGAGAAGATAAATAAAATTGATAAACCATTAGCCAGACTCATCAAGAATAAAAGGGAGAAGACTCAAATCAATAGAATTAGAAATGAAAAAGGAGATATAACAACTGACACTGCAGAAATACAAAAGATTATTAGAGATTACTACAAGCAACTGTATGCCAATAAAATGGACAACCTGGAAGAAATGGACAAATTCTTAGAAATGCACAACCTGCCGAGACTGAACCAGGAAGAAATAGAAAATATGAACAGACCAATCACAAGCACTGAAATTGAAACTGTGATTAAAAATCTTCCAGCAAACAAAAGTCCAGGACCAGATGGCTTCACAGGCGAATTCTATCAAACATTTAGAGAAGAGCTAACACCTATCCTTCTCAAACTCTTCCAACAGATAGCAGAGGGAGGAACACTCCCAAACTCATTCTATGAGGCCAACATCACCCTGATACCAAAACCAGACAAAGACGTCACAAAGAAAGAAAACTACAGGCCAATATCACTGATGAACATAGATGCAAAAATCCTCAACAAAATATTAGCAAACAGAATCCAACAGCACATTAAAAGGATCATACACCATGATCAAGTGGGGTTTATCCCAGGAATGCAAGGATTCTTCAATATACGCAAATCAATCAATGTGATACACCATATCAACAAACTGAAGGAGAAAAACCATATGATCATCTCAATAGATGCAGAGAAAGCTTTTGACAAAATTCAACACTCATTTATGATAAAAACCTTGCAGAAAGTCGGCATAGAGGGAACTTTCCTCAACATAATAAAGGCCATATATGACAAACCCACAGCTAGCATCGTTCTCAATGGTGAAAAACTGAAACCATTTCCACTAAGATCAGGAACAAGACAAGGTTGCCCACTCTCACCACTCTTATTCAACATAGTTTTGGAAGTTCTAGTCACAGCAATCAGAGAAGAAAAAGAAATAAAAGGAATCCAAATAGGAAAAGAAGAAGTAAAGCTGTCACTGTTTGCAGATGACATGATACTATACATAGAGAATCCTAAGGATGCTACCAGAAAACTACTAGAGCTAATCAATGAATTTGGTAAAGTAGCAGGTTACAATATTAATGCACAGAAATCTCTGGCATTCTTATACACTAATGATGAAAAATCTGAGAGTGAAATTAAGAAAACGCTCCCATTTACCATTGCAACAAAAAGAATAAAATATCTAGGAATAAACCTACCTAAGGAGACAAAAGACTTGTATGCAGAAAACTATAAGACACTGATGAAAGAAATTAAAGATGATACAAATAGGTGGAGAAATATACCATGTTCTTGGATTGGAAGAATCAACATTGTGAAAATGACTATACTACCCAAAGCAATCTACCGATTCAATGCAATCCCTATCAAATTACCACTGGCATTTTTTACAGAACTAGAACAAAAAATTTCACAATTTGTATGGAGACACAAAAGACCCCGAATAGCCAAAGCAATCTTGAGAACGAGAAATGGAGCTGGAGGAATTATGCTCCCTGACTTCAGACTCTACTACAAGGCTACAGTAATCAAGACAATATGGTACTGGCACAAAAACAGAAATATAGATCAATGGAACAGGATAGAGAGCCCAGAGATAAACCCACACACATATGGTCACCTTATCTTTGATAAAGGAGGGAAGGATATACAGTGGAGAAAAGACAGCCTCCTCAATAAGTGGTGCTGGGAAAACTGGACAGCTACATGTAAAAGTATGAAATTAGAACAATCCCTAACACCACACACAAAAATAAACTCAAAATGGGTTAAAGACCTAAATGTAAGGCCAGACACTATCAAACTCTTAGAGGAAAACATAGGCAGAACACTATACGACATAAATCACAGCAAGATCCTTTTTGACCCATCTCCTAGAGAAATGGAAATAAAAACACAAATAAACAAATGGGACCTAATGAAACTTAAAAGCTTTTGCACAGCAAAGGATACCATAAACAAGACCAAAAGACAACCCTCAGAATGGGAGAAAATATTTGCAAATGAAGCAACTGACAAAGGATTAATTTCCAAAATTTATAAGCAACTCATGCAGCTCAATAACAAAAAAACAAACAACCCAATCCAAAAATGGGCAGAAGAACTAAATAGACATTTCTCCAAAGAAGATATACAGATTGCTAACAAACACATGAAAGAATGCTCAACCTCATTAATCATTAGAGAAATGCAAATCAAAACTACAATGAGATATCATCTCACACCGGTCAGATTGGCCATCATCAAAAACTCTAGAAACAATAAATGCTGGAGAGGGTGTGGAGAAAAGGGAACCCTCTTGCACTGCTGGTGGGAATGTAAATTGATACAGCCGCTATGGAGAACAGTATGGAGGTTCCTTAAAAAACTACAAATAGAACTACCATACGACCCAGCAATCCCACTACTGGGCATATACCCTGAGAAAACTATAATTCAGAAAGACTCATGTACCAAAATGTTCATTGCAGCTCTATTTACAATAGCCAGGACATGGAAGCAACCTAAGTGTCCATCAACAGATGAATGGATAAAGAAGATGTGGCACATATATACAATGGAATATTACTCAGCCATAAAAAGAAATGAAACTGAGTTATTTATAATGAGGTGGATGGACCTGGAGTCTGTCATACAGAGTGAAGTAAGTCAGAAGGAGAAAAACAAATACCGTATGCTAACACATATATATGGACTCTAATGGAAAAAAATGTCATGAAGAGGTTAGTGGTAGGACGGGAATAAAACACAGACTTACTCGAGCATGGACTTGAGGATATGGGGAGGGGGAGGGGTGGGCTGTGACGAAGTGGGGGAGTGGCAGGGACATATATACACTATCAAATGTAAATTAGATAGCTGGTGGGAAGCTGCTGCATAGCACAGGGAGATCACCTCTGTGCTTTGTGACCGCCTGGGGGGGTGGGATAGGGAGGGCGGGAGAGAGGGTGATGCAAGAGGGAGGAGATGTGGGAGCATGTGTGTATGTATAACTGATTTAGTTAGTTGTAGAGGGAAAACTAACACACTATTGTAAAACAATTATACTCCAATAAAGATGTTAAAAAAAAAAAAAAAAAAAAAAGAGTCATGTACTAAAATGTTCATTGCAGCTCTATTTACAATAGTCAGGACATGGAAGCAACCTAAGAGTCCATCAACAGATGAATGGATAAAGAAGATGTGGCACATATATACAATGGAATATTACTCAGCCATAAAAAGAAATGAAACTGAGTTATTTGTAGTGAGGTGGATAGACCTGGAGTCTGTAATACAGAGTGAAGTAAGTCAGAAAGAGAAAAACAAATACCATATGCTAACACATATATATGGAATGTAAGGAAAAAAAAATGTCATGAAGAGACTAGGGATAGGATGCGAATAAAACACAGACCTACTAGAGCATGGACTTGAGGATATGGGGAGGGGCAAGGGTAAGCTGAGACGAAGTGAGAGAGTGGCATGGACATATATACACTACCAAACGTAGGGTGGATAGCTAGTGGGAAGCAGCTGCATGACACAGGGAGATCAGCTAGGTGGTTTGTGACCACCTAGAGGGGTGGGATAGGGAGGGTGGGAGGGAGGGAGACACAAGAGGGAAGAGATATGGGAACATATGTATATGTATAACTGATTCACTTTGTTGTAAAGCAGAAACTAACACACCATTGTAAAGCAATTATACTCCAATAAAGATGTTTAAAAAAAAAAAAAAGAAATAGCAGATATAGGAGAAGCTCTGAAAATGTAGTACGAGCTTACCCTTGTACAAGAGAAATTTATGGTTATAAGGGAAATCCACATTTGTAAGAGTGCCTCCCTCTCTGTACCAGGAAGAGGATGAATAATATCTAGAAACTCTTATCAGTGGACAAGATACTTAAATCTGTTATAATAATCATACTCTTTTTCACTTTGCTTTTTCTGATAATTTCCCATAACTGGCCTCTCCTTACCCCCAACATCTTTCTTCTACTTTTGCCTGAAGATGGTATTTAAGGTGGTAGTTTATGCCACTTCAGGGAGTTACTCAGTTTTCCTGGGTGTCTCCATTATATACGGGAGGTATATATGTTATTAAACTCCTGTTTGTTTTTCCCATGTTAATCTATCATTTTATTACAGGGGGTCTCAGACAAGAATGTAGAGACATAGAGGGAAAATTATTTTTCCTCATCTACACCCTGTAAACAAAAGAAGGTTGCCCACCATTCATTTCTACAAGAAACAAGTCATTAGCCACTGAAATAGCTGATGTATAAGTACACCTTGAAAGGAGTTCAGGATAAAGCATTCTGTGTTTTGGATATATGAGCCCCTACATAGTTAAAATGCATATCTAAGGAAGAATTTCAATGGCCCCAGATTCTTGCATCTTCTCATACCTAAACACTGAAATCATTAACTGAGAAATCTGATCCTCATTACTAACAGTAACATTTTACCAAGATGTGTGTTTGACTACATGTATTTCCCAGACCAAAAAAGAAAAGAAATTCATATACATACTGGCTCCTCACCTGCCTGTTTGGAGCAGTTCCTCAGAAGCTATCTGAGAGGCTGTCTCCTGGACTATAGTCTAGTCCTCAGTAAGTCCCCAAATAAAACTGAAACTCACAGCTCTCACATTGTGAGGTTTTTTAATTTTTCCACTCAGTAACCCATTATGCTACTTCCCCCAAATAATCACTATTTATATTTTGATGTATTTCCTTCTTGAAATTTTTTATTTTCCTATTTTTTCATAACTGAGGCTTTCTATATAATTTTATATCTTGACTTTTTACATGATATTATACCTAATTATCTTATGGCCCTTTGTAAAATATGGTAGCAATTTACATTCCCACCAGGGATAAATGAAAGAAATCTTATCACACACGGAAATTCATAGACTATAATGACATTTTTAATTTTTGCTAAGTTGATAGAAATAAAAGATATATATTTTATAACTTTCTATTATTTTCATTTTTTAGAAAATACTCATCATTCTACTTTAGCTTCAGAAGACCTAGTGGTTTTCTAAACCACTCTCAAAAGGCAAAACAACTCTCAAAGATTCAAACTTGTTTTTTAATTTTTAAATAATCATTTGTTTCATTTCTTTTCAGCAGAAGACTGCTTGATTATTGATCATGCATTTACAGTAGAAACTGGAGTAGAAGTGATTCTAAGAGTCAAATCACTAATGATCCATATGTATAATATTTCCATTATCCCATCTCTTAAAGAAAGTTTCTGAACATTCTAGCTGAGTATGTAGAGGTGCTTCTTACTGATGCATGTCTCAGTACCAAGTGGAACTCAATAAAAGAAGATGGCAATAAAGAGCTTAATGTTAAGACGGGAGCTGGCCACTTCCAGAAGAGGGTATGAATCTTCCTTTTGACTGTGTGCCGAACAAGTCAACTGTTTTTCTTGTCCAAGAACAATTACTTAACTTGGGCAAGATTACTGTTAATTTATGGAATCTGGTAGTATCTTATGTCATCTTGGGAATTTAGGAATTGTCTTTGAGGCCATTGATTAAGTTAAGAAAAGAAATCTACTACTTCAGTTCAAAATCTCTTTCCTCTAGTTCCCAATCACATGTAAAAAAAAAAATGCATACAAATTCCGATATTTGGTAAGAGGGGTAGATTCATTAAAACTGAAAATTACTGATTTTTAATTTCTCGTAAGATCTAGGCAACAACAACAAAAAAGGAGGCAAAAAATGATAGCATGAAAGAGTCACATTGGAAATTTCTTCCATTTATCAAGATGAATAGGTTGAGTCACATGAAATTGCCAATATTCAGCTGTTTTTAACCTATAGAAACAATAATTTCATATTATTCAAACTGAAATACTAGTAAATATTATTCTTAAAGAGAGGATTCTTGATTGCTGATGCCAACTAAAGGAAACTATTCATTATATAATAGCAAGACTATATGTTGCATCGTTATCATTAGCAATTATTAATAATTATTGTATATTGAGAACATTATAAACTTTTAAAAATGTATTCAAAGAAGAGAGAAACAGAAGTGTTGCTAGTTATACAAGTTTAAATGTCATAAAAAATTGATTATTGAAACTGTCCCTTTACTGATTCCCTAAGCCCTGCTATTGGCCCACATGCCCTACCTATGCTCTTATAATAGGTGCTGTAATTTCTTCTCTATTTGACTATTTATTGCTCTTATCACTTTGTATTACAAATGCATGTATAACTGTAAGCTCTCTGAGGGCAGGCCCTGGGTTGTCATGCATAGCACTTTCCCAAGCAGCAATAGGTGCTCAATTATATTTTGAGGATTGATAATCTGACAGAAACTGGAAAAATAATTTTTCTGTCCTAGATTATTTTTATTTTATTATTATGGAGAGAATTCACTCAGCTCAGAATAATACAGATTTAAGTTGAGAGAATGCAATCTAGGTTTCAGCTAACACCATTAAACTGTAATATGCATCATTGTAGCATCTTAAATTCAATGAAATATAGTAAATTAAAGGGAAAAACTTTAATATGATAAAATGAAACCCCCCACATCCTTTTAGTGGCCGGGAGTCCAGGCTCTGTTGATGTCATTTCACAACATTTCTTAGTTCTTTGTGAGCAGTGACTCAGGCTGTGGCATAGCCCATGAGCTAAGGCAATGGCGCTTTAGTCCCGGCAGATCGTGGAGAACTCATACATTACAAAGAACAAGGTCAATTATTTTTTTACTGTCTGGTTTCTATAGCATATTCTTGTTTCCTGTCGGGCCATAACATCAGCATTGTCATGTCTATTAAATTTCTTAAGCCAATCTGGTAATAAAAATAAGCCAAAGAATTCAAATGGTAATTTCCTTCAAGATTGTTAACTCCCTGGAATTACATGCCTTCTGGTTTGCACAAATGGTCTCCAAATATAAAAAGGACTATTTAAATGAAAAATCCAAAAGAGCAAAATCATTTCCTCCAAAAATATCATTACTATAATATCATTTCTAGTTTTTATTGGGTTCATGGAGAGCCCTGCTGTGTTTTGTAAAGAGAGCCATCAATCCAGTGTTGTCTTCAGTAGAATGAGGATATTGGATCATATATTATCGAAATTGTTGGTTCAGAACTTTCTTGATTCTGGGTTTCTACAGCTACCACGTGGTGAATATCACAAACACATCTGAATTCCTAAATGAATGTTTTAGTTTTCAAATGTTTTCTGTCATGCAATTAGCTCAAATATATGAGAAAATAAAAGAAAAGTGAAGATTTGGAGTCAACAGTCTTTGAGTAGATCATATAAGGTCATTTCCTAGGATAAATGACATTTTACTAAAGAGAAACTGTTATCATCTGGGATTCAAGAGTCCTGGGTTAGAGTCCTAGCTCTCTTACTCATTAGCTGTGTAAACTCAAGCAAGACAGAATGGTTACTAAAGTCTTTTTTGGGCTTCCCTGGTGGCGCAGTGGTTGAGAGTCCGCCTGCCGATGCAGGGGACACGGGTTTGTGCCCCGGTCCGGGAGGATCCCACGTGCCACGGAGCGGCTGGGCCCGTGAGCCGTGGCCGCTGAGCCTGCGCGTCCGGAGCCTGTGCTCCGCAACGGGAGAGGCCACAACAGTGAGAGGCCCGCGTACCGCAAAAAAAAAAAAAAAAAAAAAGAACTAAAGTCTTTTTTATAGGTGAAAAAACTGAGTCTCATTGAGATTAAGGGACTTAATCACTCTCTTCTTAATTCACAAATTCAAATAAAATAATTGTTACCTATAATATTGTTTGTTATCTGTAATATCAATGTATTATTTTTATTTTCTGTGACTTGTTACTTTTTGTTCTTACATTATTAATGTAAATTATGTTACCTGTAAATATTAGTCTAAATCTAAGGTATTATCATTATTTAATTATTATCTCTACTAGGCTAAGTCATACCAACTGACATTTGATTGGAGAATCAAATATGAGGAAAATATTTAATCTTGACTTACAATCAATGTTTTTATGATTACTACATTATTGTGGCTTTTTGCCCAAGTATGATCATGCACAGAAATCCACATGCAAGCCTCCAGGAGACAGTGCTGAGAAGATCCTCAACCCCGCCTCATTAAATGAGAATCATAAAGACCAGACACTGACTCCAAATAAATGCCATGGATTTCCTAGGAAACTATTCCTATTCAAGTGAGTTTGAGAAAAATAATGTCTCTTAATAAAGTTACATTACATCAAAATATCTCTTAATAAATTTCATTAAGATGTGAAGGCAATATTTCACTCAAAATAATTTTTAAACATATTTTTTAGACACAAGTATTTTCTTCTCCCTGGATTCCTGCACCTTATTATTTTTTCCTAGTATAATAGCTACCTTTAAACCATCTCGGGAAAATCTAGTTTATAAATTTCACTTCCTAGAAATAATAAAAAGAGGAAATCAGCAGCTGTTCAAATCTCCTGAGTTAATTTCCCAAAACTATTCCTTTGGTATGACACTTAAATCTTATTATGATATTCCCTCTAACATTATATTTCCTGCAGTGAATAATATACATAGGAAATTCCAATGCACTTAAAGGCAGAAATGAAAAATATCTTTTTGATATGGAAGATGTATATTTTGGAAGTAGCATCACATAGTGTTCCTCCTTGGCAATGAACATCTGCTTCCTTTCACTATGATTGTGTTACAATTTCAAATGGCCATAAGACAGCATTGCCATATATTGGAAATGCAGGTGTTCAAGAAACATTCTCCAATACTCCCTAAAAAGTACGGTCAGGAAATAATTTTTCAAATGATATATGAAAAACAAAGAATAAATAAATATGAGGAACCAAGATTTAAATGTATACTAAATACATGGTTTCTTAGAACCAAATTTATTGCCCAGTATTTTGATGGTTTAGGAAGAAAGCAAACAATCAGTAAAATAATTTTAACTTTAAGAGCATGTAAGAATATCTAAGCTTATTCCATTCACAAAAGGTAAAATTTATACAAGAGAGAATTTTACAATGTGTTTGCTAAAAGGATTATCAAAGTTTTGTCTTCTACTACTGAAGCAAATTTGGGCTTAACTTAAAGCACCTGATAACCTTGCCTTTTAAAAACTGGAACAATTTACCTAAAGCTGCTACATAATTTTCACTGTCAACTTGTTTGAGGAGATTTGTTTAAATACTTGATTGCAGAGAATTTTGGCAATCCTACAGAAGGATAGATGATATAAATTATTCCTTTTTCTCTTATTCTAGAGCAGCATGTTAAATCCCAATCTCCCCATGACCTCCCTATCTGTACCTCACATTACAACCCATTCAAAGCAGTTACCAGTCCCCTAACACTTGCCATGTGTTCCCACCTCTGTGCCTTTTTCATGTGAGTTCTCTCTGTCTGGACAGCTCCTTAACCCATTTCTCACTATTCTATACTCCAATGCCATCTCAAAAATTCCTTTGACATGCAGCCGTCCTAGATTTCTTCTCCTCTCCAATTGTAACCTGATATGATTACTGTCTCCTTGAAACCCTCAGTCATTTTGAACTTTTCTAAGGTACTTACAGTCTCATGCTTCTATTGTGTTATGGTTAACTGTGCATTTTTCTTAGATCCACCCCCCATTATATTCATTACAAATTCACTCATATTCAACATGTACAATATCAAATGAGTATTCTCTATGTATAGACTGTGTATTATGATCTGAATTAATAAAGACGAATATGACATTATCCTGGCCTCCTGAAATTTACCTTGAAGGCATGACCCGCTCATTTTCTTTACCTGTCATGTTTTGCACAGTATTGTGCATATTTTAGTCATACAACAGATATTTGTATAATTTAAGTCATTACAACTTAAGTGTTGATAACATACAAAAAATAAGAAATGTAGTTGACCATTTTGTATGTTATGTAAAAACACTAACACCTGATGTGAAGTCAATGCTCCTCTCTAAAATTGACATGGTAAAAGTACTTACTAACCTTAACTTTGGGTATGCTACCTAATATGGAAAAAATTAGCCTGGAATGTTACACAGGCTAATTTTTAAAAATATTTTCTTTACAAGACTGTTCTATCCTACAGGCAAGATCAAATTTTAACATCATTAATGATTCCTTAAACACATTAAATTTTAAAAAGCACCCTCTGGGTCACATTATATGTTGTTGTATAAAACAGAAGGGGGATAAACTCAATTCCAGTCTAATCATAGAAACCCCAGCAATTAAAACTCTTTTCAAATAATTCACAGATACATGTACTTTATAAAGTTATTTTTTCATGCATAAGCACACAGCATTGAAGCTGCAATAGTGACAAAATATCTGGCAAATTTAAATTAGGGGATAATTTCAATTGTTCATGAGTATTCCCTCCCTCCATAATTTTCATATGATCATATACAAGGGATTTATTCCAGAAAGTCCCCTGAACATCACTTTTACTTAATGTTGAATTATCTAGCTTGTGAAGGCCAAAGAAATTATGAATACTGATAGGTGCTTCCAAAATACTGCCTACCAAATGTGATGAGAGATAATTTTACATGTATATAAAGGCCACAATTTCCAGACTAAACAGAAAGATAAAAATAGCATAAAATAACTAACCTTTTGAGAAAAGTATTTTTCACTTCATTAATCAAGTAGGTCATGTGTCATAAATTACACACGTAGGCGCACGTACCCCAGATCAAACTATTGAGAAATTTTAAAACAAAGTTCTTTACATACCCCAAACAGGGCTATAAAGCGGCCTTTCCACCCTATAATTTGAATGTGCTCCAAGTCAAATCTTGGGATCTTTTGCTCAAACTGCCACTATGTTTACATCAGATTATTAGATCATAATAGGAATCTACTCTCTTGGTAGGAATAAAGTATTTTCCTAAGCACAGCTACCACTTTGTTCCAGATGAAGTGAAGCCAGAACCCATTGTTTTAAACTAATATACACCAAAAAAATGGCAAGATTGTGAAATGACTGCACTTATTTATTGAAAAGTTATTTTATTCTGGCATAACAATGATTTCTTTTCTAAAACTTTAAGTGAAATCTATTTTTCAAACCAAATAGATTTTACTACCCATTAAACAGAAGCAAGGAATTGTTAAGGAAAGTTTTATTTTCCTTATTTTCTGTGATAATGATTGTGCCAAAAAGCACATCCAGGAGTTTCTGGTAGATAATAAATTAGAGAGTGAGTGAGTGTGTGTGTGTGTGTGTGTGTGTGTGTGTGTGTGTACACATTCACACCAGAGTGATAGCATGTGGCGACTTAAAATCTTTTCCTGTTACTGAACAGTTTCCACGTTGCACGATTTTACCCTAAAATGGTTCTTCTGATGCTGTTACGGATGTTGGTGTAAATTTTTGAGTTAGGACAAGTACATATTTTCTTTAAAGACACAGAGAGTAAATATTTTAGGATTTGAGGGCCACTTATTGTCTCTGTTATATATTCTTTGTTTTCTTAAAAACCTTTTAAAATGTGAAAACCATTCTTAGCTTTTTGGCTATTCAATAATGGGATACAGGCTGAATTTTACCCTCGGGGCCTAGTTTGACCCCTTTGAATTATCATTAGGCGTGGAACATGTTGCAAGTTAAAAGAGTATGTAGCAGCAAACATTTACCAAATACAAAACCTCTGTTCTTATGATTTTTTTTTTTTTTTTTTTTTTTTTTTGCGGTACACGGACCTCTCACTGCCGTGGCCTCTCCCGTTGCGGAGCACAGGCTCCGGACGCCGCAGGCTCAGCGGCCATGGCTCACGGGCCCAGCCGCTCCGCGGCACGTGGGATCTTCCCGGACCGGGGCACGAACCCTCGTCCCCTGCATCGGCAGGCGGACTCTCAAGCACTGTGCCACCAGGGAAGCCCCTGTTCTTATGATTTTTAAATGTAATAAAATCAGCAGACCTGGTGTTGCCTTAGGAGGAGCTTCTAAATTCTGCTTCTTCCATGAGCTTCACTTGAGACAGTAGTTACCCAATCACTTATGAGCTGCACCACGGGGCTCTGCGATCAATGGAAGTTTAACGGATGGAGATTTCCAAAGCTCACTAGCTAAACTGTATTTACTTTCTCTCTTCTTTCAGTTTCTTTTTGCCTCTTTCTGTCTCTCTCCCTCTCTCTGTCACATGCTCACTCACACACCCCCACCCCGAGGCATCTTTTCATTAAATAGAAACAGAGCAGCTGGGTGCAATTGTCTTCTACACCTGAGCAAAAGAGCCTTCTCAATTCAGCGGTACCTTTAAACTGCATCTTAAATACATCATTCTAGCCTTAAGGCAATCCATCCCATTTACTTTCTCTCTTTTTTTTTCAAAGATTTTTTTTTGATGTGGAGCATTTTTAAAGTCTTTATTGAATTTTTTACAATATCGTTTCTGTTTTATGTTTTGTTTTTTTGGCCCCAAGGCATGTGGGATCTTAGCTGTCCGACCAGGGACCAAACCTGCACTCCCTGCATTGGAAGGCGAAGTCTTAACCACTGGACTGCCAGGGAAGTTCTCCCATTTGCTTTCTTCTGTACAGATTTCTTGGGTAGACAGGGGTTTTTCCATTTCATTGAATAAATATTTATCAAATGCCTAATATGACCACACCAAGATTCCCAGTTTTAATGTGGATATGAATCACCCTGGGATGTCATTAAAACGCAGATTCTGATTTAGTAGGTCTGCAGTGGGACCTAAGATTCTGCATTTCTAAAGAGTTCTCAGGCGATGCTGATGCTGAGGGTTTGTGAGCCATAATTTGAGAACATGAGGAACACAGGTGTGTATACAGGTGATTACAACACTACAGTGGTGAGCACTAGTTGAGGAAAATGTGCTATGAAAGCATATAAACTTGGACAGAATGCATATTTCAAAATTCAGGAAAAACTTCTTGGACTATGTAAGAATAAAACTGATTTTCAGAAGAGTAGGCATGTTGAGGATAAAGGGAGGAGTACAGGTAAGAAGGCAAAGAAAGGAGGAGGGGCTGGAATTCCTGGTAGAAGAAGACCCTGCAAAGCAGATGTTTAGTGGCTATCAGAAAAATCTGTGGAAAACCAGGACAATGGATAATCTAGAAGATGAAACAAGGAGTATTTAAAGGAGAGAGTGAATGACAGTGGTTTGGTTTAGAAAAAGTTGAAAAGTATCCACTAGAAATAACAATAAAGATATATTTGGTGATCTCGGTGAAAACAATTTTAGTAACTGAGTGGACACAAAAGCTATATTACAGCAGGCTAAGAGTATTTGGCGGTAAGGAAAGCAGAGTTAGCTCTGTTGTGTTTCTATGATGTAAGAGACTTCATTCTGTTTAAATTCTTTTGGAAAGAAGGAGGTAGGGAGATATTGAAGACACAGGAAAGAGGAAATGATCAGTACATTAATCTCCCTGAGGAGGAAGGATATGAGATCTAGAGCAAAACTGGGAAGATTATTTTAGGAGATTCCTAGATATATTTTTTTCTAACAGGAAGAAAGAAATTTCTAAAAATGAGTGCAGACCGAGCCAAATCTGTGTTTATTGGTAGAAAGTTGGAGTTCCCACCTGTGGCCTTTATGATCATTAGAAATTAGGAATTACATTTCTATTCTGAGGGGAAAGGTGATAAGACCCGATGTTTCAAAAGCGTGGAAAAGAAATTTATGGGAAATGGAAAAGATATTTAGTTAACAAAAGGGTAAAAAATGTCCATATGTATTTGATCTCTGAACTGTTTTGTGTTTTTATGCTGGAAGAGACCATTGTTGTGACAGTGGTCTGAGTCCTGGCCCCCTTCCACACTAGCAGGAATCCTGTTTTCCTTTTGTCAAGGTGGAACTCCACCAGGTCCTGGTGTTCTGGATGGATTTCACCCTACATTCCCTGTTCTGAATACTGGGGCTCTTCTTTCACATCCTATCTTTGGGCCTGGGCTCCCAGGTTATTAGCACAGACCTGAAGCTAACTCAGAGTTTATTATACTCCATGGAACTTGCTTCACATATATTCTCATTATTTCATGCTTAATCAATTGTATATCTCTACACACATGCGTTCGTTCACACACATACAAGCACACTTGCGTGTCCTCAAAACTCTCCACTTAGATATCTCCTAGATATCTACCACTATTCTTACAGTCAGGGCTGTGAAAAATATCTACTGGAAAAATCTCTGACCATCATAATTCTAAGGATGCTAAATATCCCCAAATGTCCTTGACATTTTGATAAGGTCATACTTACCCTTATGTTCAAGATACACATACTTCCTTTTTCTCATTGGTGGTTGACCAGTACAATCTCTAACCACCCAACCTAACTCTGGAGAAGAATAGCAGAATATTGTATTTTCTTTATAATGCCTGCTTTTGATTCAAGACCACATCTGACAAGGATCTAATAAAATCAGTCAAAGATGTATGAGTGACTTTTCTTTCTGAGAGTGAAAATCTGAACCTTGATTTCTGTTCACAAGTGCTGCTACAAGGCTTTACAGAAGATAGAAAAATTTCTAGAACAGAGTTATCTGAAAGAAATTAATTTATGAACTGATCAGATTTTCTTCTACCTGGCTTAGTAGAAAAAAAGTATGGTGGGGCAAAGGGGAGGTTGATGCAGTCTAACATTCAAAGTGTTTTAGGAAAGCAATTGGGCATATTGATTATGAGTGCAGTCCTCATGCACCACTTGACTGATTCTATTATTTAGGAAAATTGTCTTGTTAAATTAACTGACATTTAGAGTTGTCCAAGTGTTTGGTGCTAATAAATAGGAGACTGACTTTCACTTAATTTGATAATTGTTTTTAAATTCTACAGATAAGTCACATCACTGTTGTTTGCCCCCTAGAGCAGACCACTCCTACATCCTGTGCTCAGAGGCCTTTGTCTATGACAGTAATTGAACTAATTTTGTTAATGACCTCCTTTCCCTTACCCACAAAGGTTAAATTTGCCAGAGCCATTAACTAGATACAATGTCTACTGCCCACTGGATGGTCGCTGTTATATTTTAATGAAATGTATCAAGCCCTAAAGTTATACCAAGAAGAATTAAAAGAATAAATAACATTAATGACTTCACATTTTAAAATATAAATTTCTGGAAAATAGATATATTTTGCACTGTTAGTTTGCTTTACTTAACACTGAGTTAGCTTCAGTCAGAAAAATATGCAACTGTGAAGTGGATTTCACTGTTTATATCCTCAAGTACAAATACACCCTAATTCCTTGAAGATTCAGACAACTTATTGATATGGATCAAGTTCAATGTTATATGGAAACAGAAAACCCCTTATATTTTACAAAAGTCCTATAAAATTCTGGACATCTCTTTCATCTCCATATATATTCCTCATCCAGGCATTTCCTAAGTTCTAGGTGACATAGATATCCAAAACAAATAGATATCCAAAGCGAAGATTTGAACCCATGCACAAGCTTCCCACTTCTACTCTTTCAGCAAAGAAAACTGGAGTGTCCCCTTCTGACTATGAAATTGTCACTCAAGATCTGTGAGTCCTAAACTTCTGCTGCCCCTAGGTGGGCTTCGCCTTTCAGGGAAACAAGTTTAAACCAAACTTCCTGGAAAGGAAATCCATCAAAGTCTCTCTCCTCTACTTCTCTGCCTGCCTCCTTCTCCCTCTCTCCTCCCTCCTTCCCCTCTCACCTCACTCATTCACATGGGCACACACACAGACATGTTTATGGATGCAGTTTTCTTTTCTTCTGCTAAAAATAATTTTTTTAACAAACACTCAAGTATAACACCTAAAACATGAGAATGATTCTCTGAAGGAACTTGTGGAGAGCTATGCCTTGCTGTTCTTTTTTTTAACACGTGTTTTCCTGATATAGCTATTGTTTTAGACATCTAGAATTAGTAAAGCACACACCCACTTTTTTTTTTTTTTCATCTGCCAGATGCTAAGTTGTGTCTAGAGTCTCACAAAGAACAGAAGCCAACATGGCTCCTTTCATGTGCATTCTTGTTTACCAGAGTGGGGGACAATGACAGCTGAGATGAACAGCCACAGCTTAGGGAAATGGTTCTGTTTCTTGTTTCTGGACTATGATCAGGAAAAGCCCAGGGATAAAACATAAAACAGTTTCAAAAAATGGTGGCTCGCTGTTCATTTAATTTTTTCAGAATCTACCATGGTGAATTTTAAGTGTTAAACACTCTCTTTAACAGTGTTATCTTTAGTTACTGAAGCAACTTCTCCTGAACCTAAGCTAGTCTCAGGCTACAAATGTGATGACTGAAGTTAAACGTGTCCTTTCAACAATTAGCACTCTCTTTAGTAAAAGAAGATATTTGAAATGATAACGGGAAAAAAATGTGTTCCTTATAAGGGTTACTGATGGGACAGGAGTGTAACTTTCAGGTACACGTAGAGGTGATGGGAATTTAAAAAGAAGAAAATGACCTAATTTTCTAATTAGGTTGCCTATGCTTATACTATAGAGAGTCAGCTAACTATTTAATTTCTCTACCTATCTCAGCTCTCTAGAATGTTCTTGCACTTGCCACCTAGGGCAAAAATATTGTGAAGTAAATTATTTTAAGAAGTATTTTCCATCAGTTAAAGACAGTAATAATAGACTCCTAATCCAATATACTCTCTACTTAACTCTGCCTTCTAACCATCCTAATCCCTTCAGGTGGGCTGCTGGGTGGCAGCAAGGAGTAAGAAAAACAATCAAGACAAGTTGTCATAATAACAAGCCATTTCACAAAAGCCACTACCTTCCAGTCTTGATTTCTCAGTGAAGCTTCCAGGTGTGCATTAACCCCCAAATTCATCAACTCACAGTTCAACACAATTTCTTTTACTTATACAATATTCTCTCTCTCTTTTTTTAAAAAAATTTTATTTATTTATTTATTTTTGGCTGCGTTGGGTCTTCGTTTCTGTGAGAGGGTTTTCTCTAGTTGTGGCGAGCGGGGGCCACTCTTCATTGCGGTGCGTGGGCCTCTCACTATCGCGGCCTCTCTTGTTGCGGAGCACAGGCTCCAGACGTGCAGGCTCAGTAGTTGTGGCTCATGGGCCCAGTTGCTCCACGGCATGTGGGATCTTCCTAGGCCAGGGCTCGAACCCGTGTCCCCTGCATCGGCAGGCGGATTCTCAACCACTGCACCACCAAGGAAGCCCCAATATTCTCTTTTATTAATACACTATTTGTGTTTTTCATTTACAGCCCTTGGGACCTCATTCTTTGACCACAATAAAAGATCCTCCCAAACCTCCCCCTTTAACTATCCTCCAGTGTATGAGCCCGCTGGAACACTTGTTTCTCCACTCTTAATTACAATTACATTACTTGTCTGTAATGTGGTTCATTATAACATCATTAGTGGGACTTCCCTGGTGGTCCAGTGGTTAAGACTCTGTGCTTCCACTGCAGGAGCATGGGTTCAATCCCTGGTCAGGGAGCTGAGACTGAGGTGCCATGAGGTGCAGCCAAAAAAAAAAAAAATCACTAGTATGATAATGAAACCCCATAACTTAGGCAAACAGCATAAGTGCTTCTCCACATCAACCTTAGGTGAATTATCTTCTCCATTTGGTTATATTCCCACAACTCTTCACTCTTATAGTGGCAAGAATATAAACACTGTATATTCTATTCATTCACAAGTATTTATTGAGTACCTACTATGTGTCAGGCACAGTTTTAGTTATCCTTATCTCAATATCACTAATATCAATGCATTGATCAAGAGAGTAAAAAATATACCATCCCTTGAGAAGCTTACACTCTTTGGTGGGGAGGAGGAAAAGACAATAAATATCAAAAATAATAAATGAGAAAATATAATATAACAGAAGTAATGTCATATTACTTGTTCTGGAAGAGAAAAAAAGCAGAGGTGATAAGGGGGAGAAAGAATGGACAGAACGAGGAAGAAAGCACTTGCTACCTCACCTACAGTGGTCGGATTAGGCTTCATTGAGAATGTGACACTGGCATAAAACATCTCCTATGTTTACCTTAATCTCCACTGTTACAATATTACACCCTGATTCACTACGTATATTCTTCATTAACAAAATGAATATATTTCCCCCTTTCAATACAAAAGATTTGATTCCAGTCTACCCTTCCAGAAAAGCAGAGTATTTTAGCACTTAGGGTCTACCTCTAAAACAGGAATTAATTAGATACAGCATTATCTCTAAAACCGATCCTTAAAATACACATTTGATTAGCATATCGTGTGTGAAATAGACCGATAACACCTTCTTCCAGGCTACTAGCAATAAATCAGCAGCAAAGGCATTAAGAACCAGAAATGGAGACTAGAACTAATTTAAAGGGGGTTGTGGGATGGGGTGAACCATCTACCTTTTTTCCTGACAGGGTTATGGTCTCTAGTGACTATTTAGGGGTTGGAGTGCTGGTGCTATAGCATATGGTGAAGGAGTGTGTTTGGGCGGGCACATGCATACCCGACTGAGCATTACTCAGGTGTAGGACACTGTGGGGATATGTCAGGGGGCGGATGGGGAGATGGGAGAAGAGCGCAGTGGGAAACGCTTGGGGAGCTTGTCACTATGGAATCTCAGCTCTCCTGGTGTGAAATGCTTCAGAGCTTTGGGGGAGACATGGATTTGTTATGAATTCTGACATCACAAAATAACCCATTCAATAAATGTTTATCGAGCACCTATTTACGTGCCATGCACTATTCTAAGTGTTTGGGACAAAACAGTGAATGAAACAGACAAAACCCCTGCTTTCGAGGGGCTTGCCTTCTGATGAGGGAAGACAGATCACAAACAATAAACATAATAGATAAATTAGATATTATATTAGAAGGTGATTAGATGCATGGATTTAAACAAGGGCAGAACAAGGTAAGAAAAATAGGGAATGCCAAGGGGAGGTGCTGGGCTGTTCCAATATATAATAAAGTGGACATGGAAGCCTTGCTGAGAAATAACATTTGAGCAAAGACTTCAAGGGGCTAAGGGAGTGAGTGATGCACCATAATCATCTGGAGGACTTATTAAAGCACAGAAGGTTGGGCATCTACCCCAGAGTTTCTGATTGAGTAGATCTGGGGTGAAGCCTGAGAATTTGCATTTCTAACAATTTCCCAGGTGATGCTGATCAGAACACATTGGGAAACACTGCTTTGCATCAATCTTAGCAAAGTTATAATGATTTTCCAACTCAGTTGTCAAATGTCAAATGAAGCTCACATTCTCAGTTCTATTTCTACATAACTGAAGAAAAGGATATTATTTAAAATTTATAATTTTATTGTTATTTTAATCTTTTCTTTATGCAAGTCAAAAGAGAGGAGAAGAAACTATATTTTTCCCAACTCTACTGTCTGTCAGATATAGTACCATCTACCAAATCAAATGAAACAAATCCCATCTTTCCTGGACCAAACAATACTCTATTCCCCTGAAGATTACATCATATTCTTAAACTGACAGTGTGTGTTTCTAAGATGCTCCTAGTCACTCAAGCAGGTTAGCTCTAAGCTCAGCAAAAATTCACACTCCTCTTCACTTTCCTAATCAACTGTGGAAAATCCATTCTTTGTATATAAGAAACTGAAACACTCTAAATGAATATCAGTTGAGAGTTTATGGGTAGGAAAAGCACAAAAACTCCTTCCCAAGCATGAAAGACCCAGATTTCAAATTCTTCTATCTTGGTCCCTAAGCAATCTGGTGTTCCATAAAAAAATGGTACCCTATACTTATGGATGAATTGAAGAGATGACTTGGAGCAACAAGTGGTTCAGGGCTGCTTTCAGAAACCCAGTGAAATGAAGCAAGGATAGTGAGTTACGTTTTGAAGAAGCGGTAAGATTGTCTCAGCTCATTTTTGTGGAACTGAAGCCTTGCTTATAAAGGTTTCTTAGTCAGGAGCAGAGCACTACTCCTATCACTACAGAAATAAGCTTTATGTGCTGTACTTGTCAAGGTCTGCTGGATATGTCAGGAAGACAGTAGCGGTAACAGAGAAAAAGCTTATGCCTCCTTATAAATGAACATGGGCAGTTGTTGACCATCTAAAGATTCTCTTCCCTTGATCAAGTGATCCTGCATACTTTATAAAGTCATATTCTCCAAGAAAATAATGAGACATTTATTAAAATGTGTTAATTAATTTTCCTCTTTAAATCACACAGAAAATATAGAACAAAGACCTGTGTCAAACGATACAGCAGATCTACTTTCTGGTTAAATGAATTCCTCTCTACATTCTTCTACTGTGTGACCTGAGGTACCTAAGCCACACTTGGGTGCTTAAAAGGGGTCAAATTAAGAGTAATGACTGGATTTCCCTGGCTTTGCTATTGAATCGCCATCCCCATAAGATCTCCAGTTCCATGTAAAAAACCTTGAATTATTTTGGAGATATTGAGAGTGGTCTCACCTGTAATACTGAACTCATCCTGTCTGTCATCACTTGACTCTGCCATTTTTCCTCCTTTTCCACTTGTCCACTTCAATGACAGCTCACTTCCAGGCACTTCTGCCAAGATCTCTGCTGCTCACTAAGCTGCATGAAATTGCTTCAATTCTGTCTGTAGTGTCCATGCCAGTAAAGTTCAGGCTTAAATTGAATCCCCTACCATAGGTAAAATACTTTTGTAAGTGTAAAGTTTGTGTATAGCTGACACCAAAAATGATGGCTCGTCTGATGCATTTTACCATTTCATTTAATAGGCATGAAATGAAATTTGTTATATGCTGGGAAGTGGAAAAAGAGGAGCTAAATAGATTTCAATGTGACACAGGGATTCTGGGAATTTATTGCTCTAACCATGGGTCTTTGCTCTCTTTCCCTTTCACTGGAAGCTAACTGCCAATTAATTTTCCTTAGTTTTCTGTTTTGCAGCTGTTAGAATTAGCAGGCAGAGGGAGACTAGAGGGTATGAATAAGGATTCAGGCTTTAGGCTCTCCTAAGAGAGGGAGAGAGAATGAGAGAGAGAGAAGTCCTTACTCAACTCTCCTGTGCATTGTTTTTGACCACAGCCTGAGGACCAAAAGTAGAGGCTCTTAAGAAAAATATCAAAGCTCTGCACTAATGGTGAAAGCTTGGCTGAGGAAATTTACCCCTGTAAAAATGAACTGTTTCTTTCCTACCTTCCTACCTCAAAGTTTAGAAGAACTCTAGACTTTGCAGCTAAGGAGAACTGGGAACTGAGTGGTTTCAAAGGGGCCTGACACCAATAATGCACCATGACCAAAAAAGATTTATTATAGGTATGCATGGTTAGTTCAACATTTGAAAGTCAACTAATATAATCCACCACATTAACAGGCTAAAGAAGAAAACATATTTAATAAAATCCAACATCCATTCATGATAAAAAATTCTCAGCTAATTAGGAATAGAGGGGACCTTCCTCAACTTGATAAGAACATTCACAAAAATGTACAGCTAACATTATACTTAATGGAAAGAAAGTGAATGTTTTCCCCCTAAAATAGGAAACAAGGGACATCAACTGAAAGTCTTAGCTAGTGCAATAAGAAAGGGTATACATATTGAAACGGAAGGAAAAAAAATGGTTTTAGCTCACAGATGGTATGACTGTCTATACCAAAATACCAAATAACAGACCAAAAATCTCCTGGAACATATAAGTGACAATAGCAAGGTTTCAGGATACAAAGTTTAAAAAAAGCCAATTGATTCCTACATAGCAGCAATAAACAATTGAAATTTTTAATTAAAAATATAATACCATTTATATTAACACCAGGAAAATCATGTAAAACTCTAACAAAATATTATAAGTTCTACCTGAGGAAAACTCTGATAAAAGAAATCAAAGAAGAGCTAAATAAATGAAGAGATATTTGACGTTCATATAGGAAGACTCAACAGTGTAGTGTTCAGATGTCATTTATTCCCAACTTGATCTATAGATTCAACACTATTCTCACAAAAATTCCCAGCAAGTTATTTTGTGGCTATCAGCAATCTAATCTTAAGGTTTTTATATGGAAAGGTGAAGTAGTTAGCACAATACTAAGAAGACTAAAACTGGAAGACATGTAGTACCTAACTTCAAGACTCACTATATCAAGATAGCATGACACTGGCAAAATAAAATACAAATAAAACAGTGAAAAAAAAATAGAAAGCCAGAAACAGGCACATGCAAATATAGTCAGCTGATATTTAACAAAGGACCAAAGGCAATACAATATAGAAAGGATGGTCTTTTCAACAAATCGTGCTGGAAAAATTGGATATCCATATGCAATAAATGTCTACACATAGATACACAAGTTATCCTTTTCACAATAATGAACTCCAAATGGGTCATATATTTAAATATAAAATTCAATACTACAAACACAAGTGAAGGCAAAGACCTACAACAACAAACCCAAAACAATTAAGATAATGGTAATAGGAACTTACATATCAATAATTACCTTAAATGTAAATGGATTAAATGCTCCCACCAAAAGACATAGACTGGCTGAATGGATACAAAAACAAGACCCATATATATGCTGTCTACAAGAGAACCACCTCAGACGTAGGGACACATACAGACTGAAAGTGAGGGGATGGAAAAAGATATTCCATGCAAATGGAAATCAAAAGAAAGCTGGAGTAGCAATTCTCATATCAGACAAAATAGACTTTAAAATAAAGACTATTACAAGGGACAAAGAAGGACACTAAATAATGATCAAAGTATCAATCCAAAAAGAAGATATAACAACTGTAAATATTTATGCACCCAACATAGGAGCACCTCAATACATAAGACAAATTCCAACAGCCGTAAAAGGGGAAATCAACAGTAACACAATCATAGTAGGGGACTTTAACACCCCACTTTCACAAAAGGACAAATCATCCAAAATGAAAATAAATAAAGAAACACAAGCTTTAAATGACACATAAATAAGATGGACTTAATAGATATTTATAGGACATGCTCATGATCATTCTCCACGATAGATCATATCTTGGGTCACCAATCAAGCCTTAGTAAATTTAAGAAAATTGAAATTGTATCAAGTATCTTTTCTGACCACAATGCTATGAGACTAGATATCAATAACAGGAAAAAAAATCTGTAAAAAATACAAACACATGGAAGCTAAACAATACACTACTTACTAACCAAGAAATCAATGAAGAAATCAAAGAGGAAATCAAAAAATACCTAGAAACAAATGACAATGAAAACACAATGACACAGAACCTATAGGATGTAGCAAAAGCAGTTAGTTCTAAGAGGGAATATTATAGCAATACTATCCTACCTGAAGAAACAAGATACATCTCAAATAAACAACCTAACTTTACACCCAAAGCAGTTAGAGAAAGAAGAACAAAACATCCCCAAAGTTAGCAGAAGGAAAGAAATCATAAAGATCAGATCAGAAATAAATGAAAAACAAATGAAGGAAACAATAGCAAAGATCAATAAAACTAAAAGCTGGTTCTTTGAGAAGATAAACAAAATTGACAAAGCATTAGCCAGACTCATCAAGAAAAAAAGGGAGAAGACTCAAATCAATAGAATTAGAAATGAAAAAGGAGATGTAACAACTGACACTGCAGAAATACAAAAGATTATTAGAGATCACTACAAGCAACTCTATGCCAATAAAATGGACAACCTGGAAGAAATGGACAAATTCTTAAAAAAGCACAACCTTCCAAGACAGAACCAGGAAGAAATAGAAAATACAAACAGACCAATCACAAGCACTGAAATGGAAAATGTGATTAAAAATCTTCCAACAAACAAAAGCCCAGGACCAGATGGGTTCAAAGGAGAATTCCATCAAACATTTAGAGAAGAGCTAACACCTATCCTTCTCAAACTCTTCCAAAATATAGCAGAGGGAGGAACACTCCCAAACTCATTCTATGAGGCCACCATCACCCTGATACCAAAACCAGACAGAAAAAGAAAACTACAGGCCAATATTACTGATGAACATAGATGTAAAAATCCTCAACAAAATACTAGCAAACAGAATCCAACAGCACTTTAAAAGGATCATACACCCAGATCAAGTGGGGTTTATCCCAGGAATGAAAGGATTCTCCAATATACACAAATCAATGTGATACACCATATTAACAAACTGAAGGATAAAAACCATATGATAATCTCAATAGATGCAGAAAAAGCTTTTGAAAAGATTCAACACCAACTTATGATAAAAACCCTCCAGAAAGTAGGCATAGAGGGAACTTACCTCAACATAATAAAGGCCATATATGACAAACCCACAGCCAACATCATTCTCAGTGGTGAAAAACTGAAACCATCTTCTCTAAGACCAGAAATAAGACAAAGTTGTCCACTCTCACCACTATTAGTCAACATAGTTTTGGAAGTTTTAGCCACAGCAATCAGAGGAGAAAAAAGAATAAAAGGAATCCAAATTGGAAAAGAAGAAGTAAAGCTGTCACTGTTTGCAAATGACATGGTACTATACATAGATAATCCTAAAGATGCTACCAAAAAACCACTAGAGCCAATCAATGAATTTGGTAAAGTAACAGGACACAAAATTAATGAACAGAAATCTCCTACAATCATATACACTGATGATGAAAAATCTGAAAGAAAAATTAAGGAAACACTCCCATTTACCATTGCAACAAAAATAATAAAACACCTAGGAATAAACCGACCTAAGGAGACAAAAATACCTGTATGCAGAAAACTATAAGACACTGATGAAAGAAATTAAAGATGATACAAACAGATAGAGAGATATACCATGTTCTTGGATTGGAAGAATCAACACTGTGAAAATGACTATACTACCCACAACAATCTACAGATACAATGCAATCTCTATCAAACTACCAATGTCATTTTTCACAGAAGTAGAACAAAAAATTTCACAATTTGTATAGAAACACAAGACCCCGAATAGCCAAAGCAATCTTGAGAAAGGAAAACGGAGCTGGAAGATTCAGGCTCCCAGACTTCAGACTATACTACAAAGGTACAGTAATCAAGACAGTATAGTACTGGCACAAAAACAGAAATATACATCAATGGAACAGGATGCAAAGCCCACAGTTAAACCCACACACGTATGGTCACCTTATTTTTTGATAAAGGAGGCAATAATATACAATGGAGAAAAGACAGCCTCTTCAATAGGTGGTGCTGGGAAAACTGGACAGCTACATGTAAAAGAATGAAATTAGAACACTCCCCAACACATACACAAAAATGACATCAAAATGTATTAAAGACCTAAATGTAAGGCCAGACATCTATAAAACTCTTAGAGGAAAATATAGGCAGAACACTCTATGACATAAATCACAGCAAGATCCTTTTTGACCCACCTCTTAGAGAAATGGAAATAAAAACAAAACTTTAAAAAAATGGGACCTAATGAAACTTAAAAGCTTTTGCACAGCAAAACATACCATAAACAAGACGAAAAGACAACCCTCAGAATGGGAGAAAATATTTGCAAATGAAGCAACTGACAAAGGGTTAATCTCCAAAATTTACAAGCAGCTCATGAAGCTAAATATCAAAAAAACAAACAACCCAATCCAAAAATAAGCAAAAGACCTAAATAGACATTTCTCCAAAGAAGATATACAGATTGCCAACAAACACATGAAAGGATGATCAACATCACTAATCATTAGAGAATTTCAAATCAAAACTACAATGAGGTATCACCTCACACCCCTCAGAATGGCCATCATCACAAAATCTATAAACAATAAATGGTGGAGAGGGTGTGGAGAAAAGGGAACCCTCTTGCACTGTTGGTGGGAATGTAAATTTTTACAGCCACTATGGAGAACAGTATGGAGGTTCCTTAAAAAACTAAAAATAGAACGACCATATGACCCAGCAATCCCACTACTGGGCATATACCCTGAGAAAACCATAATTCAAAAAGAGTCATGTACCACAATGTTCATTGCAGCTCTATTTACAATAGCCAAGATATGGAAGCAACCTAAGTGTCCATCGACAGATGAATAGATAAAGAGGATGTGGCACATATATACAATGGAGTATTACTCAGCCATAAAAAGAAACAAAATTGAGTTACTTGTAGTGAGGTGGATGTACCTAGAGGATGTCATACAGCATGAAGTAAGTCAGAAAGAGAAAAACAAATACCGTATGCTAACACATATATATGGAATCTTAAAAAAAAAAAAAAAAAAAAAAAGGTTCTGAAGAACCTAGGGACAGGACAGGAATAAAGATGCAGAGGTAGAGAATGGACTTGAGGACACAGGGAGGGGGAAGGTTAAGCTGGGACAAAGTGATAGAGTGGCATGGACATATATACACTACCAAATGTAAAATAGATTGCTAGTAAGAAGCAGCCACTAGCACAGGGAGATCACCTCGGTGCTTTGTGACCATCTCGAGGGGTGGGATAGGGAGGGTGGGAGGGAGATGCAAGAGGAAGGAGATATGGAGACATATTATATGTATAGCTGATTCACTTTGTTATAAAGCAGAAACTAACACACCATTGTAAAGCAATTATACTCCAATAAAGATTTTTAAAAAAAATTCAATACTACAAAATGTCTAGAAGGAAACAGAAGAAAATCTAGAGAAGCCTGAGTTTAGTAATGAGATTATGGATACAACTTCAAAAGCATCATCCATGAATTTTAAAGAAAAACTGATGTTACACTCTATTCAAATTAATAACCTCTGCTATCCAAAATACATTGTTAATAGTATCAAAAGACAAGCCACAAACGTAGAGAAAATATTCTCAAAATGCATAATCTGATAAAGCACTGCTCTCCAAAATATATGAAAAGCAGTTAAAACTCAACATAAAAAAACCAAACAACCCAATTTTTTTAAATGAGCAAAAAATCTGAATAGGTATCTCACCAAAGAAGATATACATATGGAAAATAAGGACATGAAAAGATGCTATCATCATTAATCATCAGATAACTGCAAATTAAAACAATGATATACCTACCACTACACACCCACACCCATGTGACATGCCCATGCTGCTTGTCCCAGAGTAAAAGCTTCTAAAGGCAGAGAACAAGTTTAACTGAGTGACCCAAGGGGCAGCAGACATTTCCTCTGATAGCAGTAGCAAGTCTCCTGGCTGAGTTATAATTGCCAATGATGCCAAAGATGCAGGAACTGTGCCACGGACAAAGGGAGCCCCAGAAAATGTAAATACCTGTGAGTGAATGACTAACCAAGATAACATCACTCGAATTTGGACTACTAGTTTCGCCTTATTGGGAAGAAAGTCTTTTGAGCTCCACAGAAAAAAGAGGATGACACGGGATGAGGGAATAGATGGAAACAGGCAGGGTTCCTCTCCAAGTATCCAGTGTTCTGGTGACTTTGGATACCCTAGCGGTGACACGGAGAGGCCAGCCACCAACACTTCTACTGTAGTCATTGAGACAGCTGAACACTTTTAATTTAAAACCTGTTATTGGCAGAATGCTACATGATGGTCTGAGGTACAAGAGTACCGAAACAAGAACTAGGCTTCCTCTGAGATTGCTGTCATTAGCATTTGCAGAAGAATATTTCAGGCCTGGATTGTTTGTTTGCATGATGAAGTGGCAATGTTGGCATTATTAAGTGAAAAAAAGTTGGCAAGCATTGGAGGCAATACGTCTGACACCATTTAACATAGTGAATTCTATGTGTTGATGAATAGTGATGGGCCAGGAATTCCTCTCCCATTCTTGAACTGGATGTTTGCTGGAATTTGGTATATATTTCACCATCAGGGAGATATCTCTCAGAACATAAATATAAAAAGGAATATCACCACTGTGATTGTAGTCTCTTGAGGCAGCACACTGTGTTTTCATGTTTTTATGAGAACCTGGGTGTCAGGAAAGAACTTCTAACAACGTTTTTGTCTGTAGACAACCAAACGTATGCAGATATAATTTCTACTATAATCTACTTGATCGTCATTTGAAAGCTTCACTAATAATATAATCATTATTAAAGACTGTCATGCCAAAACAAGAAATCTGGGGGCACACATAAAAGCCAATGATAACCCACAAGCCTGTACTGTTTACTGATTTGCCACTTTGCCAATCTCTTCAACACAAACCTCTAGAGGGCTAGCTGGTCTGGTTGTCTTTGATAATTTACAGTTGGCACACTATTGTATTTTTTCTCAGCCTTGACGAGGCTACTAAGCATCTATAAATCAAGGAAGTAGAACATGAAGAATTCAAATGATACAAACTTAGGTTGAATAGTACAATACTCTCTTGTTTGCCAGTTTTCATTTGACCCTAGCAGACGGACAAACAGTTTGAACTGATTAGATTGAGGACACCCAGATAGACACAAACTTGGATGTTGACTTGGCCTCGGGTGGTTCTATAGTCATCCTATTCTATCCTGAGAGATCACTATGACGACAAAACAGCAATTCCTGACTCCTTACTGAAAAAGGCAATACAGTCTGGCTCATTCCCAAAGGGGAATGGCAGTTTGATTGCTTGTGTGGGAACCTATCCAAGCTCATGAAGTATGTTGATGGTTGAGGAGGAATTAATAACTCTCTCTGTCTCCTATTGTATCTCAAATATAGATAAACCACTCTAGCCTTTCTTAGACTCTCTCAAGCAGAAGCTTGCAGTGTAATTCATTTTCATGTTAGATTTGTCATTCATAAGCCCTCCCAGATTTTCCACAACAATGTCACCACTCCACCAAAAGAAAAATGCAAATTTTGTTGTTTTTGTTGATTTGTTCACAGCAAATCAAATCCCTGGCTTGTTAACCCCATCCACTGTACATTAATGACTTTCAATTTTTTAAAAAGGTATTCATGTCTGTTTTAGCAAATGCTTTTGCTGTGCTGAATAGTATTTGGATAATGAAAATGGCCCTTATTTGGATAAGGAAAATAAGCATGGGTTCTGGCATGCATGACAAGTTTTGGTCAATTATTTCGTGAAGTATTTTAGCACAGCATATCTCCCATATTAGAGGTACTATTCTCCCCAATATAAATTTAAAATGTTAAATATATTAGCATTAGTAAAAACAGTTTTATTCACTCATTTCCATCTCTTCAATAAGTATTTGTTTAGAACTTACTATATGCCAATGCTTTTGGTATTATACCAAGAACAATGAACAAGACAAAGTTCCCATTCTCATGGGGCTTATATCAAGTGGGAAGAGACAGACAATAAACATATAAATATGTAATATGTCAGGTGGTGATGAGTGATATGAACAAAATCAAGGTAAAGAAGAATAGAGGTTGTTGGGACAGATGTGGGGAGAGGTGAAAAGAACAGGACAATTTTAGAGAAAGTGGTCAGGAAAGACCCCAATGATTAGATGGCATTTGAGCAGAGAGTTGAAGGAAATGATGCACAAGGCAATGTGGATAGAGAAAGAAACACAGCAGATACATCAAAGAGGTTGCCAGTACTAGACAAGATCTATAGGACTGTATAGGTGAGAGTAAGAACATTGGATTTTATTTTGGGAAAATAGAAAAGTCATTAGAAATTTTGAGCAGTAACATAATTGGACTTAGATTTTCCAAGGATCACCATAACTGTGGGAAGAGAGAGCCTTTACTACAGAGGGGCCAAGATGGAAATGAAGAAACCAGTTAGGAAACCCTAGAAACAAAAACCATTCAGATGAAATAAAGCTGGTATTTATGGGGTAATCTATAAAAAAGTATTAATGTATGAATTTTACTGTGCACAGGTATTCTGTTCAGTGTTAGTGATTCACAGGAAAAGAAAGGCCACATAACTGGATAGGCCCACTGGATTGACCTAAATTGAAAAGAATAGAAATGATTATTTCCAATTTTTCTGAAAATGCAATAATGTCAAAAGGACAGATAAGTAACAAAAGCTACAAATCAAACCATTTTTAGAAAATGAGTCATATAGTTACTCACCCTCTCATCTCACAATGCATGGAGGCCAACTCCAGTAGAATTACCTCCTTATCATTTCCCAGCCTTTAAAAAAAGGGAAAAAAAAGTCATTCCCATGGCTATTGCTTCACTTATGTTATTTCCTCTTTCCAAAATGTCTTTCTAACTCTGTTTCTCTAATGAATGCCCTCCATAAGACTCATTTTCATCAGTCCATTTTCTGTGATTAATGTCACCACATGCTGAGCATACCCCTTACTTTGCAAGCATAATTTCTAAGGAAAATGCAATTTGTACAGCATTATACATTAGGTGAGCAGCTGCAGAGGCCACAGAAACAAATGCAGGCTACACAATCAGAAACTGGAATCTTAATCTACCGCAATTGTGTGATCTTGTGCAAGATTATCTAACCCCTTTAATTTTGCTTTCCTTGTTTATACAATGGGAATAATAATGTCTACTCCCTGTGTTTATTGTGAAATCAATTAGATGATAATAATCGCCATCATGTATCAGGAACTTAGAATCTGGTTCCAGAGGCCACAATCTTAATCATTACCCGATATTGCCTCTGAGATAACATCTATAAAACACTCAAGTCCAACGCCTGATACTAGTAGACCTTAACAAAAATAATAATTGTCTTTTCATTTTTACTTATCTTCCCTGATTGTTGTGCTATTTATCATTTCCTTTCAAATAAATGGATAATTTATGGCAGGCAGGAATTGCAACTTCTCTAGGCTTCCCTGCTGGGACTGATAAAGTACTGTGCACGTCGTAGGCAATGGATAAGTGCTTACAGAATAATAAATAAAAGAAAAACATGTTTTTAATCAACTAATTAGCAAATTGACAAAGTTTGCCACGACATAAACATTGACAGTACCCATGCTACAAAATATTCAACTTCATTTTGAAGACTTTGGTTAAGTGCCAACACTTCCTTAAACTCTCATTCCAAAATTGATCAGCAGATAGTCACGATCAAAAATTACCTTCTGAAGAAACAGTCAAATGACTCCATCACACACGTGCCTCTAACCTCAACTAGTAAGTCAATGCTCCCCAGAAAACCTCCAATTTTCTTTTCCTCGTTCCTCTTAATATTTCTAATATCGTTCCAAACTTTCACCACCCATGACTTCCCCTTTGATTTTTAGCAGGACACATTGTTTCCACATGACAAGGAAATTAAAGTGGATTAAGTAATACCACTTCAATTTCTGCCCTTTTATAAATGATCCTTCCCTCATTGGAAAAGGAATCTCTCCCTCCCCCTGTCCCGTGAAGGATAATGCCCCTTCCTCTGCTCCATCATCCAGCTCCCACCACCACTTCAAGGACCTTGCCTCCTCTGTCACTCCCTTTCTTATTTGGGTCCCAACCTCTTCCCTTCAGTTTGCCCCTTCTACTGAGCCTAAAAACATTCAAATTGCTGTTCTCATACCAAAATCAAAAACAAAATCTTTACCTTGACCCCCTGCCTTTGTCTTTCTTTCTCTCCCTCTGCCAAATTTCCAAAAACAGAGTCTATATGTGCTGTTTCCATTTTTTCCAGCTGCTCCTGCCAAGGGCACTGAGTGTTCTTCTTGCAAATTGTTTTTGTCCTCCTACCTCCTTGACATTTATGCAGCATTTGACATTAACCTTTCCTTCCTTCATTAACATTATCTGGCTTCTATTACTTTTCTCTATTTTCTCTGTATGCATCTTTGCAGGCTCTCTCCTCCCAATCCCTACATTTATGTCTTAGATCCTCTTTTCTCATCCTACATACTCTCTCCCCGTGACCTCATTCCTTCCTTGCATTAACCTCCATCCATGCTAAAGAGTGGCAAATCCGTATCACTAACTCTGATCTCTGCTGAGCTCCAAACCACAAATCCATCTGCCAATAGGATGCAGCAGATAACCAGGCAACTCCAGCTCAGTGTATGCAAAAGTGACCTCATTTTTGTCCAGTTCTAAACCTGTTCCACTTCCTTTACAACCAGTCCTAATAATGTTGCCATATTTACCCCATCATCCACACCCGAAACCTACAAGTCATCCTTCACTCACCTCATCACAATCCTAATTTTCAGAGGAAGCATAAGGATTTCAGATCGTCTATGCTTTATCAAGAAAGCTGGCAACAGAGACTCCTGAGGCAAACATGAGCTGACCAAGTCAGAAGGAACCCTGCAGGAAACTCAGCAAACTCCCTTCAATGAGTCTTTCTCCTCATGCATTATCTTCTGCTCTCCTCATCTTTCCTTCAAATTCCATACCCTTGAGAATGATTGTCTGTACTTCTTATCCGTGGCATTTTCTTCATAGCATTTGTCATAATTATAATTATTTCTGCCATGATTTATTTAACACCCAACTCCTCTATTTCACTGACAGTCTATACAGGTAACATGTCTGACTCGTTTACACTTTGTAAATTCTCAGTAACTATTTTAAAAATGAATGTATAATCCTCTAACAATTATCTGTGCTTAATTAATTATTGAGTCCATCCAGTGAGTTTTTATAATTTCAATTATTGTGTCAGTTCTATAATTTCCCTTCTGTGGTTTTTTTTATAAATTTAAGTGTTGGCTGAGATTTTCTAATTTTTCATTTGTCTTGAGAGAATTTGTAATTGATTGTCAAAGCATTTTCATGACGGCTGCTTTAAAACCCTTGTCAGATGATTCCATTATCTGATTCACTTTAGTGTTGACATCAGTGGATTGATTGTCTTTTCTCATTCAAGTTGTGATTTTATATTGTATCCTGGACATATTGTCTGCTACGTTAGGAACCTCTGGGTCCTATCTGAATCGTTTATTTAGCAAGCAGTCACTCTGTTTAGGTGTAGTCCATGGGTCTTAACTTACATCTGTGGGCTCCGCTTCCAATGGCAGTCTAACTTTCAGAGGCTTAGAAGTGTTACTTTGGCTAGTTTGGTCTATCTAGCGCCCCTAGGGCTCCCACTGATCCCACCGGGTCCCACCTGAAGAAATTGAATGTGTTTCCTCAGGAATGCCATGGGTTTCTCTCAGTGGGAGAAGACTGTGGTAGGATCCTCCCTATCAGTGTCTCCTGGTTGTCCTGACTCTCTGAGTGAGGAAGAAGAGTCCCCAGGGAGACAAAGAGGCTTCCCGGAACCAGGCTGCCTGCTATAGCTGAACTCCCCTGCCCAATCTGCCTGCCCCCTCAGTATCTCTCTGCAAAAAGAAGAGTCTCAGGCCCATGAGGAAGAAGTATCTCCCCGGGATGCTTATCTCTGGTGGGGCTTACAGTTGATCCCCTTGTGGGCAATGTCCTGTTCCCCTGATATTGTCAGAGGTACTCCCATTCCACCTGGGGATGGGAGGGGGGGAGAGCAGCATACCTAGGCTGCCTTCTGTTGCCATTTGCATCTGAAAATGCTGGACCTGAACACCATTCTCTGTTGGGCAGGGAGACTCAAGACACCCTGCCGCTGTGCTGTGCCTCACATCCTGGTGTCCTAAACCAGCTCACCTCTTCTGAACACCTTTCAGAGTTATCCTTGCATTGTCTCTTGCACCATTACTAGATTTATAGTTATGCTTATCAGAGAAGAGCAGAGGAAAATGGGTCTATGCCATCATGTTTGCTGGAAGTCTCACCACTGCTATTAACTATTCCTTTGAGAATAGATATCAAATATCATTGAGCATTCTGATCCTCTCAACTACATAATGTGAAAGTCTATTCTGTGTCCATGGTATTCGATTTCTCTAGTGCCTGTTACTGACTATATATGTCCAATACGCTCCCCAAGATATGGTCTAAAAGTCAGTTTGGTCAGAAATTCACTGCTCTAAATCAATCAGGGGCACTTGGTTATTGTAGACACTGGAGCTGACTTTGCATTTACCTTATCTGATCTGTACAAATTTAGTGGTTAGGTTCTAGTCTTCCAGACTGAATGAGATTTTATATTTATCTCTTTAACATGATTTACTGAGTGCCAAGTACTTTTCTAGATGATGGTGTTAAAACAGTAAACAAAGACCCATTTCCCATTGGATTTACATTCTAGTAAGGGGGAGATAACTAATAAATAGAGAAACATATGAAATGCTAGTTATTGAAACTGACAAGTAAAAAGGTGAGGAGACAAAGTATGGTGGGAAATATGTTAATTTCATGTTTCATGTGCTCAGGAAATGCCTCTCTGAGAAGATCATATCTGTGTGAGCCAAGCTTTTTGTGGAAGAGAAGATAATTCCAGAGGAGCTGAATTCAAAGTCGTGAGAGGAAAAGTTACAAAGAGGCCAGTGTGGCTGGAAAAGAGCACATTAGGAAGAGATTGGTAGGAAGTAAGGTTGGAGAATAAGGGGCACCCAATTAGGTAAGAATTTATACACTTCCTTCTCATGAAGAACTTTCTTCCTTCCTCTGTTTCTAGACACATGGATGTTTGCTGTTTCCAGTGACCCTCAAACTATTCTGTTGATCATATAATGCCCTGTAGATTCTGATTCAGTAGGTTTCAGGTGGAGTCCAGCAAACTGTGTTTTTTACATAATTCATAGCTGATTCTAATGCACAGTTTGAGAATCATTACTCTAGACCTCAACTGTCCAATGAAGTAACCACTGACCAAATGCAGATAGTACTGCTGAAGAACTGAATTTTAAATTCTATTTACTCTTACTTAATTTAAATGTTTAAAACTGATACCCAGTTCAATTATTAGAAAACTTCTAAGTGCATCTGGAACAATTCTGGATATATAAATCTACTCAATCAATTGTAAATTTTATGAAATTGAAATACAGATCAAGTATTTCAATGAAAATTTAACATCCAAATTAAATGTGCTATAAGTATAGAATACACACCAGATTTCAAAGATACAGCATTAAAAAGAAGAAAAGAATCTCATAAATAATTTTTATATTGGTTACATTCTGAAATGATATTTTGGATATATGGGATTAAATGAAATATATTACTTTATATATTAAACATGCATATAAATAATATATTTAAATTAATTTTACTTTTTTATATTTATGTGGCTACTAAAATTTTTTTTTTTGCAAAATAATCTTTTTTTAATTGAAGTATAGTTGCTTTACAATACTGTGTTAGTTTCAGGTGTACAGCAAAGTGATTTGGTTTTATATATACTTTTTTTTCTATTTTTTCTCCATTATAGATTACTACAAGATATTGAACATAGTTCCCTGTGCTATATGGTAAATCCTTGTTGTTCAACTACTTTATATATGGCAGTGTGTATCTGTTAGTCCCCTACTCCTAATTTACCCCTCCCCCCCTTCCCTTCGGTAATCATAAGTTTGTATTCTATGTCTGTGAGTCTGTTTCTGCTTCGTAAATAAGTTCATTTGTATTCTTTTTTTAGATTCCACATATGTAATATCATGTATTATTTGTCTTTGCCTGACTTACTTCACTTAGTATGATAATCTCTAGGTCCATCCATGTTGTTCCAAATGGCATTATCTCATTCTTTTTTATGGCTAATAGTCCACTGTGTATATATACCACATCTTCTTTATCCATTCATCTGTCGATGGACACATAAGTTGCATCCATGTCTTGGACTATTGTAAATAGTGCTGCTATGAACATTGAGGTGTATGTAACTTTTCAAATTAGAGTTTTCATCTTTTCTGGATATATGCCCAGGGGTGGGGTTACTAGATCATACAGTAACTCTACTTTTAGTTTTACTAAAATTTTTTAAATGACATGTGTGGCTTTCATTATATTTCAGTTGGACAGGATTGCTATATATTAAGAGTTCAACAATATTTTCATCCTTGTGCTAACTTTCCTGAAATAATATTGGGGGCTGGGGGGAGGAATAGGAAATACCAGGATTAATGGAAGTTTTCCTCAGATAATTTTATCAATATTATGAATATAGTATCAATTCATAATGGAAACATTTTAAGAACTAATCTTATTACAAACTAACCAATTTCTGGACCACTGAAAGGACTGAATTTCTCACTATTTGGCAATTAGTAAATAGGTCCACTACTTTGTTATTGTTTTAAAATAGTATGGGGAAGTGAATAGCCTCAAGAGCCTTATATCTGTTAACAGCCTGTATCAGTCATTCCTTTTTATATTCTGTATTTTCTGATGTTTTGACATCTGGGGTCTTGCTATCTTGGAAAGACTGCCCCTCCCACTGCTAGCTAATTCCCAGAAAGAGCAAACAACTGACCCAGGAGCATACCATTCTTATGCAAACTAATCAATTTAGAAGCCATCTAGCCCAACCTCTTTCTTGGGGGTCTTACACTCTGGTACACCCCAGAGCCCACAGAAATTATTTCAACTCACCAGTCCTAAACTTGCTTACCCTGCCTCTCCAGTTCCTTCTCTAGAAAACCACAATAAAGGTTCTGGCCCGTGTTTTCCCCTCACCTCCCTCTGCCTCCTGACCAACCCTAGTACTTCCCAATGGTACCTCACGTTGTGCGGTGTGCCCCCTCCTCTTGGGAACTATAACAAACTATCCTTTCAATGGCAGTCGTCTCCTGATCTGTTAACCTCACCATACACGAATAATAATAAAACCTACATTTTCAAATACAGTCCTATGTCAAATTTCTGCTGTAAGTAGAAACTATTCCTAATTGTGATAGTGTGGATAGACATGATATAGTCTTGCTTTTGAGTTACTCATGCCAGAAGGTACATTACCTTAGATTGTGGTTGGTCTTATAAACTTAATTTTCATTCTAGATTGTGAGCTTTTGGAAAATTTGAGCCATCTCTTACATGTCTCCATATACCCTCAATTCCTCACTATACAAAGTACCCTGCATATTACAGGTTCAAATGTATAAGATTAACTATAAGCTAGTTAGCCAAACAAATGATAAAACTATTAATTTCTTTGACATAATTTCTTTTCATCCTGGCTCCCTCACTTACTGAAATAAATAAACAAGCAAACAAATAAATAAATGACAAATAAACTCAAGATTATTTGAGTTTATTATTTGATTACTAATTAATAATTTGATTATTACCTATAGACCATAGGTAATTATCCAAATTAACCTTGAGTTGAACAAACAAAAAATTGCTATGATTATTTTTTCTGCAACATCTTCACTCTTTAAAAAAACAAAAACAAAACAAAACAAAACCTTTATGTGCCTAATATAGTCTGTTTCAACTACCCAATTTGTGCAACACAATAAAAATTGAATTGTGCTCTGACAGGTCAAATCACATATGAAAAAACAACACCATGTTACTGAATATCCTAAAATCCCTAGATTCCCAATTTATAGATATTCTATTCAATTATGTTTTGTGATGCATAATTAATACATCTTATAACTATGATTATTAACCCTTTTGAGCATCACAGAGCCTTTGAAGAATGGAATTTTAAATGATAGAATTTTCAAAATAGGGAAAAATGCACAAATGCACATAAACATAACTTTAGGACTGTATAATTTTGGTGGGCTCACACACATTGTGAAGCCCATTCATGCACTCCTAGGAGTCAATGCTCCCAGTTTAAAAATGCTTGTCTTAAAGGTAGGGCAAGTTAACTATATGTCCAATAATTATTGTGGAAAAAAAAGCATTTTCTAGTTATAACTTAGTATCTAGGTAGTGGACTGGACATCCATTAAAACATCTAGAAAGAATAAACCTCTGAATTTTTTCTGCCAAAGTTTTCCTTATAAAGAGAGATACGCCCATCTCCTTATATGAGAATTGTATATTATATATTGCAACACCAAGATAATAGCTATAAATGTTTTTAAAATATTCAAAAGTATAGGTGTTTCCATGATAGACAAAGGCACACACACACACATCTATTTCCATAATAGACACAGATATACTCACATGCAGATACACACGCATGTGTGCGTGCGCACACACACACACACACACACACACACACACACACCCCTTGATCCACAGCCACGTATATAAATATTTCAATAGAATCTTCTACCATTGGTAGCCTTGTAAAAGCTTTAAATCACAAACACATAAAATGATAAAATGAGAATAAAAGAATTTTTAGCATGGGTTATTTCCAACATATCAAATTTTTTTGGTCAAAATAAACTAGATCCATAGTCCCAAAGTGGAACTTAATATAAATCGTATCACTTATTTCAAAAATAATTCCTCAATTCAGACTTAGAAAGTTTAAATTTGAGCTTATAGAGAAGCTCTAAACTCAAAGAAAGTAAAATCTACTTTACTTTCTTAGCCATATGTGTTATATTTAACACATGCGTACATATATACACATACACGGTAATATATACACAGGGAACTGCAGACTCCAAATTCACAAAATGACCAGATTAACAGGTTCTGAGATTGTAATCAGAAAATACCACCTTATGTATTTGAGACAAAACATCAGTATACAATGGATTAGAATGGTCATATGAAAGAGTGGTGTACTTCACTTGGCAATGTAAAGGGCAAAACTCTTCTAGAAATGGTAAGGAAAGAATCAAAGATGTAAATAAAATATATTTAAACAGAGGCTTTCATTAGAGCATTATCTATACTACTGAAATTTTGGGAAGAATCTAAATGTCCACCAATAGGATGTAGTAAATTATTATATCTCCATGTAGTAGAATAATATTCATCAATTAAAATACAAATACAGAAGAACATTTATTACCATAGGAAAACATACTATTCATAATATAATTAAAAATCTGGTACATAAAATGCTATTTCAACATATTACCATTTTTGTAAGAAAAACAATATGTTAACAAAATATTTCAATTTTTACAATGGTTCAGATTTAAAAAAAATTTTAGTTTATTGTGTTCCTGTGTTCTTGCATCAAACTTAGGTTTTCATTTTAATGGGGGAAAAAACCCAATATATGGTGTTTTTAAATGTAATTGCATACTAAGAAATCATTTTTTCTAATGAGAATAAGGCATATTTCTTAAATTTAAAGAATAAATTTTTTTCTTAAATGGCATCAAAATATCTAAAATTTAACTACTGTTAAGGTAACCTATGATATAGTAATATCCAATTTGTCCAGAAAATGTTTCATGACAGAAATATGGTAGTTTGTGCAAAGCTGGAGAGCCAGATGACCATTTTATGAGTGATTCTCCAGGGCTGTGCAAAAGACAGACAGTCTAAGAGGTCTGTGTGATTCAGGCAATAGGAAGGTTCACAGTGCTGGAGGAAGGTCATCAGCCTCTACATCAGCCCATCCAGATTGAATGTCCTGCAAAATGACACAAGTCTCTTTGCTCACCAAGCACACTTTCGATTAATCATTTGATTGCCTTAGTATCGTGATGAAAGAAAGCATGGGCCCAGGAGATAAGAGGATGATGATGGCTCTTGGGATAACACTACCCTTCCATAGCACCCCTACAGACCCCTATTATAAATTAAAAGCTGGTATGCATTTATAAATCATTTTCTTGAAAATTTTTTTGATTTTTGTTTTGTTTTGGGTACCATATAACCATTCTCTGTACTCTGACTTTCCCTAAGTGAACAGGAGAAGAAAAATGAGTTTCTAAACCTGAGAAATTAACCACCTGGGTGTCATTACCAAGCTGTTACACATGCCAGCAATTTTAACCTGGAAAGCCAGCCTCCTGGCTTCTTTACCAATGCCCCTAAACATGTCAACTGAAACAAAGGAGGCAGCTCAGTTTATAAATCCCTGATATCTTAGCATTTTTCCAATGCCAAATTATCCTGCTTGCCTCTTGGTTTGACTGATGACAAGAACTGTAAATGTAAATATTATATAGATCCAGCTAAAATAAAATTTTATAAATTTGTGGTTAGATAAAAATATACAGAGGATATTTCTTCAGGCTTCATGTGTGTCTCTTGGGTGCTATGCTATATGGGAGAACAGGTGTCAACCTGTGACAGAGGCCCTCCCCTGTGACATGCGCTTATGAACTTCTTTATCCCTGTTGAAGAGACAACCAAGACTATTAATGCTTCAGTTGAGATAGTATATATGTTTTGGATTCAATTTATAACATATTAAAGAGATCTTAGAGAACTGTTCTGGGTTCTAGAACTGCCACATCTTCTCTTGATAATTAAGGAGCCTCACTCCCACCTCCACATCCAACGTTGGAGAAGGAACACCGTTAAGAAGCTAGCCTTGATCTGATAGATAGCAGCTGGAGGGAGAGGGGGGGTGGTTCTTTATTAAGTGCTGTTATGTAGCTACTAGTAAGGATTTTGAAAATTCCATCTTGATCAGATGATACTCTTACTCAGATTCATATCTATCTTCCCACTAAAATCAAGCCATTCAACTGAAAATCATCACAACCTGAACAACTGCACCCTTTACTGCTCTTCTGCTTCTATTCCTCCAGCCTGTCCTCCACACTGCCAATAGCATCTTTTTTATCACACACATGGAACGTGTCCCTACACTGAGATTTTTTAATGGTTTTCCCACTGACTACAGTATACAATCTAAATTCCTTGCCACAGTATATAAAACTTTTCAAAAAGTGCCCCCAGTTATACTCATACAGAATCCTCCTAATCACCCTAATACCACACACACACACAAACGCACACACAGGCGCGCATGTCTCTAGCTTATAGACCAACATCTCCACAGTTCCAGTACCACAGTGCTTTTCTGTTTCCATGCCATCACCAATTGTTTCCTCTCCATCCCTTCCCATTTATTTGCCTAGCACGCTCACACTCATTCTTCAATTCAAATTCTCTCTCCATTCACTCCTCTGACTTCAGGAAGATTTAGATGAAATTTTTCTTATTTATCATTTGACTTGATATAGAATCAATGAAAGCAGCTTCCATAGTATTTCATAGTTGTTTTCATGTCTGTTGACCTGATAAATCCTTCTCAAGTGTGGTTCTTGGACCAGCAGGATCAACATCACCTAGAAACCTGTTAGAAATGCAAATTTCCAGGATCCACCCCCAGATCCACCGAATCAGAGACTCTGAGAGTGCGCTTAGCATCTGTTTCAACAAGATCTCCAGGTGGTCATTAAAGTTGGAAAACCCCTGCTCTAGGCAATACATCAGGAACTGAAGTTAAGAAACACATAACAGAAGCTCAACTAATTGCGACTTAACCAGTAGGGGGTTTATTTTTGTCACACAAGATCAAGTATGGAGATAGGCACCCCAAGGTAGCTCAAGGAAGTTATTAAGGACCTAAGTTCTATGTAGCTTCCTGACCCACAATTCTTAACATGTAGTGTTCATCTTCAGACATACAAAAAGACTGCTTGCAAAGTGACTCTTTTCTTTTTATCAATGAAACTATAAATTTTCCCAAAAGCCAACTTATTAGGTTCCACTTACATCATAAAACTATGCCACATAGCTATAACCAACTGCAAAGATTCTTGAAAACCACGATTTTCTGTGGTTTTTCCTAAGCTGGATACTTTGTTGACTCTTGCAAAAACAGGGTTCTGAGAGTAAGAGAGTTTGGGTAGGCAACTACCATGTTTTCCTCAATCTGGAATAAATTCTTTCTATGATATGACAACAAGAAAACAAAGAGATAACTCATTTAAGAATGTGCTCCCAATTTTTGCTTTCCTTAGGAGAAATTTAATCACTGTTTGCTCATTAACCTTATTACTTAGGTTAAACTCAATGAAATTGCTGATGTTTGACCTTTTTTAATTTACAAAAATGACAATTTTTATAAGATTCTGCTAAATATAAACACTTCACTTTGGAGTTGAATATTTAGCTATTAGTGCATTTATACACTACAATAATCAAAGACATTTTAAAATTGTTTAATTAAGGGAGAGAAAATGAATCCTCAACCACACACACAAGTTTGAAGTCTATGATTTCAAATCCTTGGGCGATAAGAATCACAATGTACAATGCTACATGCTATATTCTTCTGGGAAACTAGTCTAGAAAAGGTGATGAATCTATGCAAACTATACTGCCCAGAAGGCAACTCAATGCACATGCTGACTTTTGGTCAGTAAGTAGTACATTTATCTTCAAACATGAAACTTTATTCTTAATACTCGGGGCACCAAAATCAAAATTTGGCTTGTACCAATCAGCATGACTTTGAAGAAAAGCATTCCCTAAAGTGTTCTTTGTTGTCATCAGAATGCCATGTAGAATGACAATTCCAATTTGTTTGAAAGTTATACAAGGAATTATTCATGGAACTATTCTGGCACTAGATCTGTATGTACAGCTTGTCTTACAAAGTAACACCTCAGATTTTCAGCACAGTCAGGTTTTTGCTATGCATAATGCAGTGGTAATTTATAGTCAATTGTTATGTCTTCATTATCCCTGATTCTATATGTGGTCTTTAGTATTAATTATTTGTAAAGTGTATTCCTTTATAACTCCCCACATAGAGATGGAGGAAGTAACACTTTTACAGAAGAATTTGATTGATTTTTTTTTTTTTAAGTGGAGAGAAAATAATCACACATCTCCTAAGTGTAATGATTGCTAACATTTATTTTAAGAACTGTGTATTTTCTTTCCTGTACATCTGTGCTCAACATTTGGACTAAGAATACTTTCAGGGTTACAATTTGGATCAACTCAGGAAATCACTAGTTGAGTAAATGGGTCACTGTAGTGAAATCAGTTGGAAAATGCCTTAGATTTCAGGAATCTCTGAGTAAATTTTAGAAGGTTTTCTCAGTGGTGGATCACTGTGGCCTGAATGTAAGAAATGCAACTTTGAAAAGATGGATTCTAAAATAAATTCTAAATGAATCCAACGTAAAAATAAAAACATAGAAAGACTAAAGAAAATGTGAGTGAACATTTATCTCAAGGTGAGTGGTTACTTTCTAAATATGAAATGGAGTTTGTTACGTGAATTAATTAATGGAATTAATTAATGTGGATGCAATTCCTCACTGGCTGTTGGATATAGGTCTCCCTCAGTTTCCTGTCACATGACATGCACATGGCTTCCCCAGAGTGAGTAAGCAAGGAGAATGAGCAAGACAGGGTCTTTGCAAAACCTAAGTCACAGTCCTCTGTAATCCAATTTCAGAAGTGGCATCCAATCATTTTTTATGGATTCTATGGGTTAGAAGTAAGTCACTAGGTCCAGAATATTCAAGGAGACACAACTTCACAAGGGCCTGAATCCCCAACAGTAGGTATCATTGGGAGCCATCTTGGAGACTTCCTACCACAGATCCCAAATTGGTATCTGTTTATTAGTACTTAAAATCATTCTTTTAATGATCTCAAAAAACTCACTTGTAAATGCAGTATTCTTCCCCATTTTAAAAATTCACAGCTATAATTATCCATCTCCAACCATTAATCCAATGAACAATCCAGTTGCAAAATATTCTATTGAATGGGGATCATTAAAATATTCACATCATACTTAACTTTCCATTTTTCAATGTATTGCATGAAGCTGCATTCATCATATTTAACATGATATTTAGGTTTATTTGTATTTTCCAGTCCCCAAATTCCATAAAATAATTGGATATTTTCTTATATAACTTCTGCTATAGTGTCTCCTGCTTTCTTTCATCCTGTGATCACAGAACTAAATGATTCACCATTTGGTCAAACTTTCTACACATTGTGAAGCTTTTCTAAATATGTATTAAAGAGTGTAGGTTATGTTATGTGAGTTTCAGAATGGATTTCAGGTAAGCATTTGAAAATCACCCACTGGGTGCTTCAGGCTAAATTTTAACAGTTCACTTCCTTGACCTTCAAAGGCAGCTCCCATATCTTTCAGCCGCAGCTTTCCTAACATCCACTCCCCAGTCACTTCCGAAAGCCCTATAATCCATAAACCCAAACCAGAATATATAGACTGGTTTCTGTTTTCTAAACTGACCTCTCACTGAAGCAACATGTGCTATACTTCTCTCTGCAATCCCAGAGGTTCGACTGGAAGCAAACTGTAGCATGACACCCTCATTAACACATTTACTCTTTTCTTTGTCCCAAAAGTTTTCTGCCACTGAAATAAACAGAATAACAATGCTCTATCACTGTACATACTTTTGAATTGCAAATATCTCTTATTTGATCCCCTGTGAATTATTATTTCCATTTTACAAATAGAAGAATTGAGGTCCCAAGAGATTACATGAATGATCAAAATTTCATTATTAATAAGTAAAAGGATAAGAGCTGGAACTCAGGTCTGCTCACTAAATCCAGGGTTCTTCCTTCCATACCACAGCAAATACTATAGAGATATACTTATATAAGGTATGCTCAATAATGCTTTCAAGTGATGACAATTATGGGCCCATACATCAGGGATGAAGAACAAATTCCTTACCATGGACATACGAAGCCCCTCAAAAATCTGGCTCCTACCTATCTCTCCAGCCTCTTGCCAGTCTCTCTTCCCACCCCATCCTCTTAAATTCTAACCTCACAGAACTGCTTTTAATTCACATTTCCTTGCCTTCACTTCCTCTTCTATCTCTGCCTCTAGTCCCATACCCCTTGCTTCCTACTTCTACCCTCTCACCATCATCCTTTCAAGAGCATCTACTCTTGTTCATGACTCAATGTAGAGATTGTCACCATGATCTTCTGTCTTCCTCTTTCCCACTTCTACCCCTTTTGTATCCACACAGTATCATATATTTACACACATTTACATATATATTTATAGCACCTATAATGTTTAAATTGCATTTAGTTGATGATTTTGACTATATATTTACTATAATTTACAATTAACAGAGCACTTTCATATGTCATTACAATTAATCTTCAATGGATGTTGACACCACCTTTATGAGCAAAGACTGAATTATAATTAATCTTTCTATTCTCAGTTCCCAGTATTATGACTGGAATAAAGTACATTTTCAATGAATATTGTTGACCAAATAAGAGATAAAGCTAGATATAAAATAGCTACCTGGTGCATTTGGGGAACAAAAAGATCTCATGTAAAAAAGCAACATAATCACCAACATTAATAATCTGGAAACTTTATTCACCACACGGAGTAAAGCAATTGCCCCACTTTCTTCACCTGGAAAGCACCTCATGTGTCAAGGAGGGAAGAAATAGATTCAGATGTAAGGAGTAACGGCTATTTATTTAATTAAAAGAATGATGTTAAAACAGGTCTAATTTTTCTGCCAGAATTGACAACAACTTTGGCTATTTATAAGCACCGTTTTATAAAGTAAAGCACATTAAACCCTGAGCCTTGAAATTTGAATTCTCCCTGCTTTGCCACTAATAATTAGCTAAGTGAAATTGAAGAACTCATTTAACCCCTCTGGCTTCAATTTTCTCTCATAAAACAGAGGTAAGACCAGATTATTTCTAAAATTATTTGTAGTTCTCAAATACCTCATACATTTTTACATCTTCGTCTTTTGATTAACATGATCATGTAAAATCACTTTTGCCTACCACTTAATGAGAATCACCAGCAAGGCACAGGATCTAGAGTGGTCCTGGGGTCCAGTAGCTTATAGAATCCTATTTTTCTATTCAACTTTCCAGAAACAGGTCACATTTGAGTATAAATCTATTGTGCGTGATTTAAAGCTATTTCCTTAGTTTTGGTTCTCAAAAAATAATCTCTGGAAAATTGCAGTTGGTAAGAGTGGCATCTATTTTTATCCTGTGTATTTTATTTTATGAGAAACTTTCTCAGGCAAGAACAGTCACACACTGTCACGGTGACTATTTACAAGTATCATAAAGTTGCTGAGCGCCTAGGATGTATAAAGCCCTAATCCTGGGTCTTTCAGGGAATCAAAGGAGTACAACAATTTCTGCTCTCATGGAACATGTAATCTCTTTCACTGTGCCTTTTGATTCTAATTTGCACATTAAAATTAGCCAAACCATAATCCACGTAAATCATTAAGATTGAAATGATTGGGGTTAGTAATATCTTGAGAATAACACACCTATGCAAGTAACAACCATCTGGTATTGTAACTGTCTGATTTGTGTGTTTTGTGTTGTATTTCTCCCTCAGTAGAATGTATACTACAGACAGTAAACATACAATGTGAAGCCATGGGAAGAGTTACGAATGTCTAGGAGTGTGTGTATGTAGAGAAGAGAGAAGAAAAAAGAGAGAGAGAACAAGAGAAGCCATTCTGGAATCCTGAGACTCAGGAAGTAACCTCCATTACAGTATACTGTGAAGATGCCTGAGAAGGAATATTCAAAGAGGAAGAGAGAAAAGCAAGACAGATTGGTAGCATGGAAGCCATGGAAGAAAAAATTTTAATGATGGTGGCTAGTCAAAGGAATGAAAAGGAGAAAAGGAATGACAATACTTCAAATGGACTATCTGATTAAAAATTCACCAGTGCCCCTGAGAAGAACTCTCTGTCTCAGGAATTGAATCAAACCTCAAATTACAGTGGGTTGAGGTTTAAATGAATGGCAAGCAAATGGAAACAAAAATGTTGGATAGTTGGTCAAGAAGTTTAATGATAAAGGTAAACAAAGCTGAGCTTCAAATTGGATGAAAGTATTTGGGGGGAAGTAAAATTAACATTTTAGGAGGGAGAAACTTTGGCTTTATTTTTTAAATGAGGTAAAGAAACTAATAAAAACTAAAGCTATAAGAAAGAGGAAATATTTACTGGAATAAAGCTTGGAAAATAGAGAGAACTCCCCTCTAGGATGGATGTCTGAATCTGTAAGCGCATTTAGAGATGGAAAGAAGGCAAGATGGAGGGCTCATAATTGCTATTTGCTCAGTTGAGAAAGGTGGCTGGTACTGAGAATAAGGAACCAGTTCTGAATTAGGAAATTTCAAAAGTGATAAAGGTTTAGAGCAGATTCTGTGGGAATGGAAAAAGAAAAGGAAAAGGAATAAAGGTGAATAGAAAAAGGGAGCAATATACCACCATTATGAATGTATAACACACCTTATGTTTTATAATACCTTGTAAAGTCAAAAGTATGTGTACAGTTTTGAAAAACTGTAGACAGTAAGTAAGTACGTAAGTATGATGTAAGTAATTTACATCACTTAAAAATAGATTTCAATAAGTAACCAAGTGAGAGCTGCGGGTCAGTTGAAAAAGATGCAGATTAGGTTATTGGGAGTTTAAGGAAAGTTACACAACATAACGCAGACAGTAAGTTGTGGCATCTTTGAAAGTTCTTAGTTCCCAGTGAGAGCAGCCAGTCTACAGGCAGATGAGAGACTCGCCCTCTGTGCTACCTCAAGGAGAAGAGCTGGGTCTGAGAACGAAAAGAGCACTGGCTGAGATTAAGGGTTTTGACATTTAGGAAGGCATGCTTCAGGTTTTCTTCAGATATTACAAGCACCAGAGACAAGAGAGAGTCCAAGCGGGACACCAGAAAATACCCTTTAAATGACTGGTTTCTTCAGCAAGAAATTCCATAAAGTTCTCCAGGTGATTAGCTTTAGGAGGTCATTTTAATAGGCCCAACAATTGTAAACAAATTATTTTGGAATGCTGCTTTAAATCATGTTTTGGTAAAAATTTGCTTTTCAAGTGTACCATGTTTGACTTTAGGAGAATGTTTTGCTTCAGGATGATACAATAAATGCCACTGTTGGGTTTGTTGCTTGAAATGCACACCTCAAAAAAAAGAAAAAAAATGATTTGAATTAGGTCAATTGATTGTTAGAAGGTACATTTACTGTATATAAAATTGAGTAGCTTCCTTTGTAACCTATGACATAGCCTCCAGCACCGTGTGAAAAGGTATCTGTTACTACAATAAAAACCTCAGCTACCACAATAAAAGCTCTGATGGAAATAGGCTTGGTCTTCTAGTCACAGGGTTCTGTCACTGAAGAGCTACAGTCCAAGGATCCCACCACTGCTCAACAGGAAAGCAAATAACTGGCGTCTCTGAGCCTCAGACTCCCAGGATCATCGCTCTCTCTTCCTGCCTGCTTCACAGACATCAATCAGGAGGTTGAAATGTGTGGGGTTTTTTTTAAAGAAAAATTAAGATTGCCAAATACATTTGAAAAAATTCAGTCTGACTAGAAATAATGGAAAATCTACTTATAAAAATGCAGTAGTAGGCACTTCCCTGGTGGCATAGTGGCTAAGAATACACCTGCCAATACAGGGGACACAGGTTCGAGCCCTGGTCCAGGAAGATCCCACATGCCACAGAGCAACTAAGCCCTTGCGTCACAACTCCTGAGCCTACGCTCTAGAGCCCACAAGCCACAACTACTGAGCCCGTGTGCCACAACTACTGAAGCCCATGTGCCTAGAGCCCGTGCTCTACAAGAGAAGCCACAGCAATGAAAAGCCCACGTGCTGCAACTAGAGAAAGCCCGCGCGCAGCAACGAAGACCCAATGCAGCCAAAAATAAGTAAATAAAATAAATAAATTTATTTTTTTTAAATGCAGTAGTATGTTCTGCCTATAACACTAACATAGATTCAAAAATAGGAATAAAACCAATATTGGTGAGTGTCAGTGAAATGAAGTCTCTTTCAAAGTTGGTGGGAGTGGGGCTTCCCTGGTGGCGCAGTGGTTGAGAATCCGCCTGCCGATGCAGGAGACACGGGTTCGTGCCCTGGTCCGGGAAGATCCCACATGCCGCGGAGCAACTAAGCCCGTGAGCCATGGCCGCTAGGCCTGCGTGTCCGGAGCCTGTGCTCCGCAACGGGAGAGGCCACAACAGTGAGAGGCCCGCATACCGCAAAAAAAAAAAAAAAAAAAAAAAAAAGTTGGTGGGAGTGTAAATTCATTGAAAAAAATGAAAGTGTGTATCAAGAGCCTAAAATGACTACAGATATTAACTCATGAATCTCACTTTTAGAAATTTATAATAAGGGAAAGATAACAGATGTGCACAAGAATGTGTCAAGGAGACAGTTCACCATAGAGATGTTTGTAATAGAAAAAAATATACGAAAAACCTGAATATTCAACAACAGTGGTATTGTTCTACAAATTTTGGTATGTCTATGGTAATTGGCATAGTATACAACTATTTAACATTATTTTGTTTTTTTCCCCCAAATATGTAATATCCTAAAAACTTCCAAGTTAGAAATTTACAACAGCTAGGTAGGAAATCTTTCAAATTGTTTGCATTAAGGTTTGGGGGTTTTTTGTTGGGGCGGTAGGCAGACAGTGTAAAAATTGCTAAGCAACAAGAAGCTTTTACTCATGATCAGGCCCATGGTGATATAAGGTACGTGTTGTCTGACTAGAAAACGATATTCTGCCCAACTTTTTTTTTTTTTTTTCGGTACGCGGGCCTCTCACTCTTGGCCACTCCTGTTGCGGAGCACAGGCTCCGGACGCGCAGGCTCAGAGGCCATGGCTCACGGGTCTAGCAGCCCCACGGCATGTGGGATCTTCCCAGACCGGGGCACGAACCCGCGTGCCCTGCATCAGCAGGCGGACTCTCAACCACTGCGCCACCAGGGAAGCCCCTGCCCAATTTTTAATAGACCTCAAAGGCCTCTTAACTTTGTTGAATTTGTCTTGGTTTCTTTTCTCAGAGGATTAGAAATCAGATTGTGTTGCCACACTGTAAATAGAGACATCTTTCATAAGCAGAAATTTACATGAACTAAACTCATAAGACTATGATATAAATCCAAATTCAAATTTCTTAATTCACAACACGAAATAAATGTCACAGAAACCAGAATACTTGTAAGCCATGTGACAGGGCATATCTACATGAGAAGCTGGATGATAGGTTGTTGGGTGAGCCGGGAATCTGAAGAAGGAATTCGATGAATAAAATGTTTAATGGTATTAAGGGAAAACATCTTGTTGCAAGATTCTAACCAAAAGGATGATCTTTCCAATAGGACCAGAATATTCAGCTACAGCTCCCTCCCTTGATCTCTAAGCCCAAATTGGCCTTGCTGTGTCAGTGTGACTGAGAGGGAGATTCCCATCCCCCAGAGGAGGGGGTCCTCATACAGGGCATAGTCTTAAAGAATGTGGATGAAACAAAGAGAGCTTTTTTTTTTTTTTTTTTCCTCAAGACCCAGTAGGCAAGAAAAGGATGCCTAGCTGAAGAGGAGAGATAAGGGTTACAGTTCATCATCACTACAGAAAGGGTCTGGCACACATAGACAGCTGAGTCTGGAGGGCGGATTTATCCCTCCCCTGACCCGTGGTCCACCAATCCTCGAGGAAGCTGAGTTCTTCTGTGTCTGGCAAGAACAGTAGCAGCACTTGCATTAACCACTCTCAGCCTGCTGCCAAGAGGCCGCAAGGCAGGACGTGCTCTGTTTGCAGCTTTCAGCCATCCTGAAGAGACAGACTTCGCACTTGGCCAGCTGGCTGGAGTCCTCTCTGACTGTGTGGCCAGCCAAGCAGAGGCAGGCAGCCGAATCACAGTGAGCACAACCAGGTGCTTGCATCCAGCTGCCCAGGCTTTCGACTAAACCATGTACTATTGCCAATATTGGACCATTTTGACCTACAAAAATGGCAATGTCATATGGTTGAACTTTTATATCCAAGCTGGCCATAAAATCAAAGACTTTGTACTCCATCCCCAAAATAAGACAGCAATTCCTTTAAAAAATAACCTAGTACAACCCAAATCCAATTTAGATTTTAAGCCTAGCAAAGAAAACTAAATCCCAACTGCTCTACGAGGAAGTTAATCAGCCAAACTCCCACCACAAGCTTGAGCTACTTTAGAGGACTATCTGGTAACCAACAAAAAGAAGGAAAATAAAAAAGAGATTTTTCGGGATTCACTGGTGGTGCAGTGGTTGGGAGTCCGCCTGCCGATGCAGGGGACACGGGTTCATGCCCTGGTCTGGGAAGATCCCACATGCCGCGGAGCGGCTAGGCCCGTGAGCCATGGCCGCTGAGCCTGCGCGTCTGGAGCCTGTGCTCCGCAATGGGAGAGGCCACAACAGTGAGAGGCCCGCATACCGCAAAAAAAAAAAAAAAAAAAGAGAGATTTTTCTCTTCAGACATAAGCTCCAGGGCACTTGTTCCAGGGACACCTACCAAAACAGAGGGGAACACTTGACGGAGTTATCAGACTGAGACTCCCTCCCTCCTGGGAGCGTTTGGTAGGAAATACCAACATTTACACTGTAGCTCTCCTTTCTCTACACATCTATGGCTAACGAAACCCACAGCTGATTGACACAGCAATGTTTTAGCTATATTAATCCATGCAAAAAGTTACAATATAGTCCTTTTGCCCTGGAACACTATCCTTTGTTTTTGAGAAAAGTTTTATATTTCTACTCTGATGTATTGATTTTGCAGTTGAACAGTGACAATCTTATTTCCAGGTTCTCAGAAGATTCATCAATATAGCGTCCTTGTCAAGAAATAATAAAAGTAACATATTACTTATTGACCCCTTACTATATACTGAGCACAATTCTAAGTCTTTTCCATGTGTTAACTTATTCAGTCTCCTTCTTAGCATCTCAGATGGGAGAGGCAGGACTCAAACCCAGGAAGTCTGCTTTTAGACTTCCTTAATCACCAGTGGTTAACTTTTCTTAATCACCCTTATACCAATATATAAAAGAAGGAAGCAACAGTAACAACAGAAATTCTCTGAATTTAGTTTTTTCTATAATGTATTTAATTTATATAAACAGGAAAAATTATTTTTAAAGGTTAATCTTTTTATTGCTTGTTTATTATGTCTCTCCTTACTCCAGTGAAAGCTCTTTGTGGGCAGGCTTTGGCCACTGCTATTTCTCTGGTTCTGGAACAGACAGGAAGCATTCATTGAATACAATTACCATGCTTTTGTCTATATTTTCCATCTTATATCTTTTCAGAAAAAAAAAGAAAGGTCAGGGTCGTGATGTGTACGGTAAATTATATGGTCAATCTATTCATAAATATTTGTTGAATGAATAAATTATCTGAAAAAAAGCTTTGACATTTCCCATTCTCATATACGTACATGGTTTGTACCACCTCCCCAAATACCATCAATCCCAAGGGCACTATATAAATATTGATGGAAATCAGTGCCTACAAAGGAAGGCAAAGTGCAGTTGAAGAGTAGGACCCCATGACAACTCCAACTCAGTGGGACAGAGTTCACAAAGAGCAAGCCAAAAAGCTCTGCTTTCTCCCCATTCTTTGATGGAGTCCTTTGATGCTGCCTGAAGAATGTCTATTTCCTGGAAGTCAGCATCTCATCAGACCTCAAGGGTAGAGAAGTGTGGCTGCCACATACGACAAGATCAGCTGTGGTTGGCAGGATCTCATAAAATGAGGAAAGCAATTTATTAAATAAGAAAAAATACACAACAAAGTGTGTTACTCACATGGGATTACAGGCAAAGAGGAGAGAGAATTTTAAATTTTCTGGTGGGTAAAATAAGGAAAAGAGTCTGAATGGCTGTCAACGTAACTGAGATGAGGAAGAAGATCCATTTACATTCATTTGCCAATAAGTTATGGTAGTAGTTGAATTCAGTGAGGTGAAGTTCTCCACAAAGATTAAAATGGACAGGAACTTTTCAGGTTACAAGTCACGTAACAGCCCCTTCACCCATGTTATTATTATTAGAAAATCTCCATGCAAATGAAAGAAACAGTAATCAGGGATACAACTGCTTGAGTTTTAGCCAGCTGAACCTTCAGAAAATGTCTGGAAAGAAAATTGGAAATATTTAAGAGACAGTGTGATATCAGAGGAAATGGTTTGGGGGGATTGTACATAATTTAATGAACCTTCATGCAGGGAATTCTTAAATGATCCAGATTCAAACCAGTTATTTCACTCACTGATTTCATCAGTTAAAGTAAATAAATGCATTATGTGGTCAAGACCACATAGTTGGAAATCCTGGGACTGGTAAACCTCATTCTCCTGTTCTGGTGGCTTTGGTTATTGGCTAAAAAAACCGAAGAAAACTAGAACAGCCTGATGCCTTGATCCTCTCTCTGAATGTTATCATCAAGAAAAGTGCAGCTAGCCAAAAAGTTTACAAACAGGGTTTAGCAAACTATAACCTATAGGCCAAATCAGTCCTGCCCCTTGTGTTTTATAAATAAAAGTTTTATTGAAACACAGTCACTCCATTTGTTTACATGTTATCTGCTCAGCTTTCACACCTAGAGGGCAGAATTGAGTAGCTGAGACAGAGGGTGTACTATGGTTCACAAAACTAAAAATATTTACTATCTGGCCTTTTATAGAAAAAGTTTTCTGACCTCCTAGAGATAGAGAGGACAGGGGATTTATTATTGAGATTTTATAAAAGAAAAGCCTCTCATCACATACTTAAGGGATTCTCTTTCCAGTGTGTGAGTCACTTTTTGGTGATATGGTGAATATTTGGAGAGATATTTTTAATCTTTCAGGCCTCTAGACCCAGGCACCATCCTTTCTCAAGTATGGAATGTGTTAAACTAATGATCTGAAAGAGTCACTCCACCTAATAATCATTTGAGAAAATCTAACTCATCTCAGAATAAAGTTCCATAAAGTATAGTGATTACTCTAGTATTCCATCAAACTGTTGAACTTCATAAGACTCTCATAAAACTTTAATGTACTTCTGATGCTGTAATCAGATGAACAAAGATGTATATTAACATAAAACACTTCTGATTGTATGACATATTAAAATTTTTAAAACATATGTTCAGTCCACAATCTGAAAGCAACAGGATGGTGTAGAGTTGATGACTGTAGTTAAATCCATCATAAACTACATTATTCTTTTTAAATCTGAATAAAATTTCACTGACAGAAATGGTTTATGCTCAGCCATTAATGTGGACAGGCAGGATGAGTCAACTATAATGTATTAAATAAGTCACAGTTGTGAGCTGTTTATTAGGTAATTTATATCATGCCATGTTTATCTCAGCTACTCATCAAGACATTTTTACCTCATGAAATGGTATTTCATTTTCCTTTATTTGAATGAAAATATATACAGATTTACAGTTTCACAATTTTTCATTTCCACCATGGGAGAAGAAGGACTTTTTCCTAGATCATTCAATGTAAATAAAACATTTAGAAATATAAAAATATTTGCATTTTTCACAATAAGGAAAATGTCATTTTTAAATAGGCTACTCAAAGAATAATGAAGAAACAAAGAGATTACTTCCTCTATTTAAACCTTCTAGTGTATTCAACTGAATGACAGGAATAAGACCTTGTCTGTACACACTGTGCAGCACATCCAGATTCTCTATAAATAGTTTATTAAAGCAACATTCTGAAAGGGATTGGTCTTATAGAGTTTTAGTTTTCTTGGGCTCAACAGAGTCAACTTATAGAGATGAGAAGAATGTATTCAATATTTTTAACAAAACCTGGAGGGTTTCTTTAATTGACAAGGTTAAAAGAATTACAAAGGATTCATCAACAATGTCTGAACACTCAAGAGTAAGAACTTACACATTTTTCTCTAAAGCTAATAAGCACAAATTCTTTAAGTGTAACACAGTGGGAGGAGGGAAAGATTTAACATAAACTGATGAAAATGCTTCACCCACTATGACTGAAAGAATAGTCTTGACTCTGGTTGGGTCCAGATTCTGTGGTCCTCTCATTATACTTCCTTTTCTACGTATCCTACATAGGTTTCCTACATCTCTATTTTCTATAGAAAGTTTTTGGTCTTACTTCCCCAAGGCCCAGGTTGTTCAGGGCTGCAGCTTTATCCTCTGCTCTTATGACTGGCTCTTTTGTATTCTGCGGGTGTTTTCTGCTACTACCAGGAAAAAATATCATCCTAATTGGCATCTTGGTCTTCCTTGATTTCCTCTACTAGAGAATTTTGTTGAATACTGTGCAATTCAATTATACATTTTTAAGCTGCTAAGATCATGGAGTGGGGAACGTATGCTGTTTAATCATCTCAGACTAAGGAATGTGAGGCCTATATCTGAACCCCAGCAGTTCATATACGTTAGATGGAAGAATAAACCTATACCAGTTTTGAGGGGTTTTTTAATTTTTTGTTTTTTTTTTATTAAACTCTCTAGTAGGGGGAATGACTTCAAATAAACTTATTTTTCTAAAATAGATTTTCCAAAGACAACTAGAAGTATATTGTCTTAAAGGGACTCTAAAGAAAAGTGCTCCTTTAAGACAGTAGAATTAAATTTTTGCTAGTTCTTTTTAGAAAATATATTTCTAGTTTTTATTGTAGCGTGAGTCTTGCCATGCCACTGTTTTGTTTTGAAGTATCATCTTTCCTCATATACCTCGTTTTAATCTTCCAATTTTTCTTATTTTGATATATTAGAACCATTACCTCTATTAGTCAGGGGCCCAGCAGGCTTAAGTGAGGAGAGTTTAATGAAGAGACTATAGTGGGTTGAAGAGGGATCCCCCAAAACATTTCTACCTGGAACTTCAGGGTGTGACCGTACTTGGAATTAGTTTTTGCCAATGAAATCAAGGTAAAGATCTCAAGATGAGATCATCCTAGGTCAGGACTGGTTCTAAACTCAATGACAGGTGTTCTTATAAGACACAGTAAAGGAAAAGATAACGGAGAGGCACAGAGAAGGCCATGTGAAGACCAAGGCAGAGATTGGAGAGATGGGACCACAAGCCAGGGAACACCAAGGATTCCTGACAGCCACCAGAGAGAGGTATGGAATAGATTCTGCTCCTATCCCCCAGAGGAAATGAACCCTGCTGATGCTTTCATTTTGGAACTTTGGCCGCCAAAACCGTGAAAGAATTTCTCTTGTTTTAAGCTACCAAGTTTGTATTAATTTGTTATGGCAGGCCTAGGAAATTAGTACAGAGACAATTGACAAGGATTCCACAAGAGTTAAGACAAACTATCAAGGCAGGAAGAAACACCCTGTTTGGTGAAAGAAGAAGAGGAGACCATTACCACTCCTAGGCTTAAAAAGCAAGGGAAAGAGAAGTTACTACAATTCAAGGAAAAGCAGCCACTAACAACTGATGACCTGGAAAGGAGAGAAGGGAAGAAATAACGTTGTCTGCACTCTCCTTCTATCCTCTGATTCCTGCCAATACCTCCTGTTCGTCACATCAAGGGAAACGAGAGGGCAAGGTCACAGAGCAGGGTGCGGAAGAGAGAAGAATAGGTTTGGAGGAGCAAATGAAGAATATCTAACACTGTAATATGAACAATACCATAGAATTATCTTTCCATCCCATGTTTTTTTCTGAACATGGGCAGGAATGAAAGATATAAAATATAATAGATTTTTAAGTTGTCAAATATCTTAAATTAATGAGAAATAAATTGCCTCTATACATTTCTGTCAAGGTCTATAGACTGATAAAGAATATTTAACTACAAATTTAAGGGATTTGGGTTATAAATCAAAAGAAACAGTGTTTCCTCTACAAACACTAAAAATATATTTTTTACAGAGCATTGACTTTTACAGAACAAATATAAAACTAACATTATGTGCAAATGATATGAAGAAATTGACTTTTATTTAAGTACTTACTATGTTGAAGAAGCATTTAGAGTTGCTTAGAAGTTTGTATAGTTATACATGTTCAAGTTATTTTGACATCTTGATCTTGTTCACTATATGGAAAATCTTATTTACTGACAATTTAATCTATGAAAGTGGTGGATGATATGTTCTCCATTATAATCAAGCTATGTTGAGTACCTTTTAAGTTATCAACTCGTAACCCACCTGTTTAGCTGATACGTTGTTTACAATCATTAAAATACCCCAGCATAGTAATGATATTCCCTGTGTCATTAAGTCAATCCAAACGTCACAATCTTTACTTTGTTGTCAAGTTGATAGCTGGGATTGTAGTCACACGTTAAAATATGTCTACCAGAATGGCATTAATTACTCTACTTTGAAACTTCATTTTAGCATGGTTGTTCAACACAACCAGTGCTTCTACAATCAGCTGAAATGACGACTTGAAACAATAAAAAGTATGGGCTAGGCATTTATACCAATTTTGTTCCCAGTGCTTCCTGTTTCTAAGTTTAACAACTTCCCCAGCAGCACAGAGAGGTTAGAGAGTCAAACCAATAATGTGAATTGTGAATAAGTGGAGGATAACTACAAAGATATTTTCCAGAGATAGCTTCTCAGCTGCAGATCTCTGATGATGCAGAGCTCAGGTGGAGAAAAGGAATATTTTACATTGAGACCTTTGTCAGCCACGATCAGGAATTATGGTCCCTAGACAAATATCAAGAAGGAAGAACTAAAAAGAGAAAAAGAATGAAGATCAATGCTTCCAGCAGAGAACACATTGCAGAGACTGCCTTCCTGCCAGACTAGATCTTGAACAGTCTATTCCAAAAAGAAAGAAAAGGCTTTCATCAAGCCAGCAACAAGAGAAGGCACATCAGTGAGTGTCGTTTTTTTGGCTCATTTATCTTAGCTGAAAGATGTTTCAAGTAAAACAGGAAAATCTATTTGAAGGTCTTAAAGTGAGAAAAAAAATGAACTTAACTTTGGAAACAGGCAATTAAACAATATAAAAATTGAGCTTTCTTAAAACTTAGCAAGGAATAAATATCCAGCAATAAATTTTTGAACGTGACACAGAATGAATCATGATGAAGACAAAGGGGAGAACTGGACTCATGATCATAGCTGCTCCAGCTGGATACCCCTCCAGAGTCTCCGAGAATCAGGGATTTGTTACCACTCTTGCCCTATGACCTATGCCATGGTTATAGCAATAAGACTCCTCAAGCCAAAAACTATGGACATAAATAATTATATTCCCAATTTCAACTCAAAATAGATGTTGAAGAGCAGGAGCACTCTCAATAAGAAAACATGTCATTGTCTCTATTTTCTGTCCCTCAGAGGAAAATTGGCAACGTACCAGGGGCCTACGAGTCAATACCCTGTGCAATAAGGCAAAATGTAGAGAAAATGGTATCAAGAAAAAGTAAGCCAGAAGACCACACTGAGCACAGGGTTTAGGATTCAACAGGAGCACCCTTAATGGACAGAACCAGTCAACACCCTTAATGGTAGAACCAGTCAACTTTAAATATGCTGCATTTCCAAATCAGAGTGTCCTCAGGCAGAAAGACAACTACAAGCCTGAAGGTTCAGGGAGAGAGCCAAGAGCTATTCTGGTCTGTAGGATTAGGAAACAGACTTAAGGCACTATTCCGTGTCCAGTAGAAATCGGATGCTCATTTTCTATTTTCCTCAATTCTAAGAAGCAACTGAAATCATCTCCAATTTGTTAGATACCAAGTAGTCTCTCTGACTCATTCTATTCCATTTTTGTACCATTTTTGTTTCAGTATAATGTGAGTCCAAATACTAAAAATTTAACAAATATATAAATTATAAAATGAATTTTATAAGAATATGTAAGACAGTTTAAAGTTGGATTGTTAAGATTTGGAAATACTGCTGTAAAGTCAATAGCTAATGATTACACCAAACTTTAAAACCAAATGAACATGAAAATACCAGTTGCTTATTATCCTTTAAAATGGTTCTGGGGCTTCCCTGGTGGCGCAGTGGTTGAGAGTCCGCCTGCTGATGCAGGGGACATGGGTTCATGCCCCACTCCGGGAAGATCCCACATGCCGCGGAGCGGCTGGGCCCGTGAGCCATGGCCACTGAGCCTGCGCGTCCAGAGCCTGTGCTCCGCAATGGGGGAGAGTCTACAACAGTGGAAGGCTCGTGTACTGCAAAAAAAAAAAAAAAGGTTCTGTTCCAGAAATTTTGTTCTATTTGGTTCTGTATATTCAAAATATTATATGTATTAGCCAAGGGCTTCAAATAAACATGAATTTTCTGAATGCCAAACATGTTATTATTTCAGTTTTCAGTGTCTACCTGTATTAGCTTCAAGAAAGAGTATAAAATTATCTTGGTTTTATAACACAATTATTTTTCCTTTTTAAAAAATTTATTTTTAAAAAATAATCCAGTTGCATTTAATATTAAGTACACCTTGTGCTATTTTATAATTCTATTATTTTTCTCATTTCAGGATTTAATTTTGTACTTTTCATATCACAAGTAGACTCATATTCACCTTTACAATATAAAAATTTGCATGAGATTGAAATCTATTGTACAAACCATGATTAATCATAAATTTTGATTAGGATTACTGAATTTTTAACTACAGCATCAAAAAAGGCTCTTGTTTTGCTTGAACTAGCATTAGACTAGACATCTCAGAGTTGTATATTTGATCCTACATTCACTGTGGGTGAAAACAGCATGAAATCAGCACACTATGATGTTATGTATATCTAACATAATACCTAAAGCAAACACTGAAAGACTTATACAAAGAGATACACTCAAAAACATTACAGATAAATCAAAATGGAATTTTAAAAAAATGTTTAATTGGCAGGAAGGCAGGAAAAATGTAACAGAGAACCAAAAAGGGGGACAAATAGAAAAAAAAAAAACAAATAAGAAATGGCAGACTTAAGTCCTAATATATCAGTAATTAAATTAGATAAAAATTGTCTAAATATACCACTTAAAAGACAGAGATTGGCAGAATAGATGTTTTTTTTTTTTTTTTTTTTTTTGTGGTACGCGGGCCTCTCGCTGTCGTGGCCTCTCCCGTTGCGGAGCACAGGCTCCGGACGCACAGCCTCAGCAGCCATGGCTCACGGGCCCAGCCGCTCCGCGGCATGTGGGATCTTCCCGGAGCGGGGCACGAACCCGTGACCCCTGCATCAGCAGGCAGATTCTCAACCACTGCGCCACCAGGGAAGCCCCGTCAGAGTAGATGTTTTAAAATGACCCAGTGATGTGCTGACTATAAGAAATTCATTTCAAATAATGCTATTATAAAAAGTAGAAAAACTAGACCAATCAAAAGAGACTTAAAAGACATGATTTTTTTTTTAAATAGGCAACACTAATTTAAGTGATCTATACTTGGGTGATAAGTTCAAGAAGTGATTATTTTAAATGTCAAGATAGTGGTCAATTATGTTGTGAAGTAAACAGTTGGGATTGAGATAGGACACATGGTGGCAAGAGGGAATTCTGAGGTGGCAGGGCAGCAGTTCTATTCCTTTCTTTTACCAAAGTTTTATTTCTTAGATGATGGTTATACGGGTGTCCACTTTATAATAGTTCCTTTAGCTTTTTGTTTATTTTTATTTTTTTTTGGCTTTCTGTATCTGTGTTTTATTTTAAAATAAAAAGATCAAGTTTTTAAAAAGGAACATGGGATAAGGAAAATAAAAACTGCTAACATAATCAGAAGAATATTCAAAAGATCAGGTTTCAAAAAGTATAGGAAACATAGCAATGCTGGGAATCACAGAAAAACTAATGAGACTTCCTTCACCATGCACCCCATGATTAATCATCCAACTACTTTCTGAGATTCTGATTGGCTCATTATGTAGAATGACCATTCTTTTACCAGGAGAGCGGAGGACACGTTGGCAGTTCCACCAAGATTGCACAAAGTGAGGAATGGGTAAATCCTCAGAGAAACCAAGTTGCTCTTACCAGAATAATAGAAAATAAAATTGAACTCAGAAGGATCTTATAGAGTAAATTGCAGAAGTTAAATATGAGTAAAAATATATTACCCAATCCTACAGGCATTTGTAAGCTAGGATTTAAATATCTGTTGACAGAAAAATTCCATGTTCCATCTTAGTAATACTGAGGGCTATTCGAATTTTCAGGAGAAATTTTACAGTTATCTTCTAAACTCTTGCATTTTATCCTGAGAAATGGCTAATCCTGAAACTATAGCAGTCTATCTGGGAAAAAATACAGTAGATAAATATGCTGCATTTTTCTAGAGTATCACTTGCACTTGAAGATTTGCAGGCAGAAGTTGGTTTACTTTCTTAATTTTTGTATTCTTAGATTTTTTTATACACACACAGGCAAAATCAAACTTCCTCTATCAATCAATTTAATTTTTATTCATGAAATGTTTATGTGGAAGGGCAGAAAACAGAAAATGTACATTAAAAGTCAAAGTGAACACAGTAAAGATGAACAAATGATGTTCCTTCCTATCACTGCCTCTAACAGTTATCATTAATCTTGCAAGGAAAACAGCTAGGCTGAAAATGGTTTCAATACTTTCTCTTATTATAAAACTAATATGTATTTATTTTTAAAAATAAGATGATACAGAAAGTTTGAAAAGGAAAAAGTGAAAATTATACATAATCTTATTAGACAGAATGCATAGCCCAAATTTTCCCAGGTACAAATTCACTGTCCTATGAGTTAGAAAAAATCTTATCAGAAAAGCTTGAGATACTAGTTCTAGATCACCTGGAAACAAAATTCTCCTCTTGACTTTAAAATATCTTAAAGATAAAGCATGAGTACATGTATAATTCTCTCCCACCAGGAGAATGAAAGTATGATTTGGATTCATTTGGAAATTTATTTTATTCTTAGTCTTATGAAATGGGGAGGATTGGGGGAAAGAGAAAAATCTTTGAATATAAAATATTTCAAAAACAGTACTTTACTGTAATTCCCCAAATAAAATGTTCAACAAAATCATATCAAGTCTCCCTGGAAGAAAACCACTAGCTCTAATAATTCTATAGAAATATAGCCACAAAAATGTCTCCTAATCTAACTAATTAGTATACTTGCTCAACTCTTGTTTATTTTTAAATAAGAAGGGAAATGAAACTGCATCTCAGGGCTTTTAATACAAAAATGTATTCATTATAAAACTCGATGGCATAAATTATCCAAAATTTTCTTTCAGAAACCATTTAGCAAATAAAACTCTTATCTGCTCTTCTCACAAAGGAGACTAATTTCTATTTTCCTCTGCCCTTTGAAAACAACTAATTGAATGAAAGATTCATAATGGGACTCCTTTGCAGTGTGTCTAAATATTTGGCTTCAGACCCAAATGGAACAGTTCTATGGCCTTAGAAACTGAAAAATTAAACTTAAGTTGAAAATGATGACTTTTGAAACATTAAGCACCTAAGTAACTTTGAAAAAATTTACTTTCAAAGTTATTTGAGGTGCTTAATATTATTCTATTCTCAAAATAAGTCACTTTTTCAACTATTAAAGAAACTTTAGGATTATGGAATAGCCCTAAATTCATGCCTCATGAAGAGAAAAAGCACAGGCTATGGTTTCCATGGTTAAACCTCCTGACATGTCAGGACATCAAAGACTCCATCTAATAACCCTAAGGGAAAAGTCCTTAAGAAGAAGAAAAGACAAGATAACCTGAAGAAAGAGAGACTATAACCTGCCAGTCACTCAATGGAAACTATTGACTACTTAGCCAGCAAAAATAGAATCAGACTCTGAGAAAACATGACCTTATTAGCTTGACTGTGTGAAGAGGTGATAAAGCACGTAGAAAAATAAAAATTTACTGAATTTAATTGGGAATAAAACTTGTTGGCCTGTGTATTAAAGAGTATTGGCATAGTCACAGTTCATTGACCAATCAGAAATAATAATATAAACTACAAGACAGTATGTTCCATCTGTGGATAGATTAAGCTCTAAATGACAGCAATGGAAATATCTATACATCTGTCAAGTCATGTTTGGATACAAGGAAAAGAAATCTCAAACTGAGTCTAAAAATTAACTTGTAAAGAGATACAAATCTATCAGAATCCTAGAAAAATCTGAACAATCTAGGCATCTAATTGGCACAACTTGGCCTATGGATTGATTTCTTTGGGACCAGGTATCTACCCATAGTCCAATCAGCTGTGGCCAGTGATAGGGAAACAGATGGTGTAGATAAGACAGGTAGAAAAGGAAGTATATAAAGAGTGAATTTATTAGAAAGGAAATGAAAGAGAATACTATGATCCACTTATCTAGTAAATTAAATCCCCATGATTGACTTTCAAACATACTGTCTTCCAAATTTTCCATAATCCCCTCCCCTAAGTGGTCTAATGACTACATTTATAACTGTAAAGACATTCTTCTCACAATAGGATAGGATGGGACAGAATGAAAAGTATCAGTGAATGGAACATTATAAGGGTTGGTATTATTTCTAGAAATTTGATTGCTATTTACACACACACACACACCCCGCACATATAGGTATGTGCTAAAACATGATGCAAAGTATACATCTTAAACATCAATTTCTGCAATTTCTTTTCAGCAGTTTCAGTGCACCAACTGCAGGCAGAAATAAATTCCTGAAACATGGTTACATATGTCTTTCTTTTGTTCCCTGTGCTAGATATTTTGGAACCTGAGTTTATCCTCTTCATGCTGCAAGTTATCCAATGCTCCAAAAAAGACCATTCAACCTCACTACACTTGCATTTTCCATCCCTTTAAATTACTTTATGATAGTAAATTCCCAAGCACCCAAAATAAACCATAGGCAACATAAGGATTGTTAGCTTCTCATTTTTAGATACAAAGGGATGTTTCATTGCCCTTTATTCCAATGAAATCCAATAACAAATCTAAGTATTTCATATTCTCTATGCTGCTTACTCCCCAGGATCATTCTCTGCCTTAGTCTCTGCTCATGTAAAGACACAAATTTCTCAGCAGTTTAGAATAAAAAGAACAACCAACCCTCAGTAAGGATAGGGTTTGAAAGGCTGTGGAGAAAAAGAATCAGGATTTTGTGTTTTTTCTTCTAAGAGACAGATTTAATATTTAAGAATCAGTATTTTTTAAAATTCTGAATTTTGCATAGTAGTGACAAAACAGAAGTCTCTGATATTAGTATTAGCTGCACTTCAGTGCCAAATAATATTAGGTATGCAGATCATAAAATGCAAAATCAAAATCAGTGAACATTTCCCTCAGGAAATCCAAACCACAAATTTCACCCATGTCTTAGCAAGCAGGGACTAAAAGATAGTCTCTAAAACACCAAGGATGTAGGATGTGTAGTCTATTGCATGTCATTATCGTAACACTTAACTATATTATAAAGATATTCTCTGTGCACAACTTAGTAACATTCATTATATTATAAGCTCATTGGACAAGGATACATTACCTATTCAGTTTTGTCTAACATAACACCAATCACATAGTAGGTGCTCTGTACTGTTATATATTCCATATGCTATATAGTGTACTCACTCTTAGGTAATCTATTTGCTATATTTATGTCTTTGAACTAAATAATTCTTTCAGATATCCTTATAACTATATGCCTAGACCAGATGGACTGCAATTGATAACTGAGTAAAGATTCTGGTGCTCCTAAAAGACAAGAACACTCATATAGAATGTCCTATAGAAGACTCCTGATACCCATCACAATAACTTACACAAGTACAACTTACAACTAATTATGTTTTATACTCCAAAAGTTCATGAGTCTGTGATCTCCGAAGCAGCAAACCACAGTTGATAAGGGGCAGAAAAAGCTAAATTCATGTTCCAATTCCATCACTTATCAGCTTTATGACTTCAGACAAATAACTACTTCCCCTTTTTTCAGGGTCCTCATTTATAAAATCATGGCTAATTAATGTCTATCTCATACAACACAATAACATAATATTTTTAAACATATAGCACATTATCTGATGTATAGTGAGCAGCTGATAACTATTAGTTTCTATTATAATTATAATAACAATTATTATTATCATTATTACTATTAGAAAAGGAAGAAAAAGGAGGAGGAGGAGGGAAAAAATGCCCATGTTATATTTTGAAGTAAGGCAAGCAGTTTCTTTAAAGTATAGACGATGTCTAAAAACTCTACAGAAGTCTTCTCTTGGCATTCTATCAGAAAAACAGGTACCAATATGCATTGATGAGAAAAATTCTTGGTACAAGAAAACACTGGTACAGGTATTTCTTCCTTAGATTCAGCAGTAGCTCATTTACTGATTACAGAGTTGTTGGGCTTTTTTAGGAACACATAATTATATATTTGCTAATTAAGATAAGCCTTTTTAAAAGTCTAAAAATATGTTTCCAAAAGGGAAGTTGTAGAATATCTTTATCGAAATTGTCACCACACACAAAGGAATGGTCCAATAATTCTGGCAACTGTACATGGGGATTTCAGGCTCTCCAAAAGACCACAAAATCATGCTTCCACAGATGCAAGTTCCACAGATATGTTAAGATTCTTCCCTCTGCTCATAATCTTGAAACTAATAAGCCTAAATTTCTTTTTAAATTCAAGGATAAAACAAATATATTTGGGCTCCTCTGGTGGCACAGTAGTTGAGAGTCCGCCTGAGGATGAAGGAGACACGGGTTCGTGCACCGGTCCAGGAAGATCCCACATGCCACGGAGTGGCTGGGCCCATGAGCCATGGTCGCTGAGCCTGTGTGTCTGGAGCCTGTGCTCCTCAACAGGAGAGGCCACAGCAGTGAGAGGCCCGCGTACCACACACACACACAAAAAAAACCCCAAATATATTTAAAGTTGGGCAATAAAATGGGGACTAAAATGGTTCTAGAAAAAAATTAAATATGGACAATGATTTAAACAGATACTTCATAAAAGATATGCAAGTGGACAATGAGTACATGGAAAGGTGCTCAACAGAATTATTAGGTAAATGCAAATTAAAACTACAATAAAATATTACTAAGCACACAAGAGAATGGCTAAAATCAAAAATACTGACAGCACCAAATGTTGGTGAGGATGTGGAATAACCAGAATTTTCATACATTGTTGGCAGGAATGTAAAATGATTCAAGCACTTTGGAAAAAGGTCTGACGATTTCTTTCAAAAACTAAACATATACCTACCACATGAGCCAGTAATTTCATTACCAGGTATTTATTCAATAAAACTGTTTTTTAAAAACACATATTTACAAAAGAAAACGTATACAAAAGTGCTCATAATAAGAACCCAGGGGGAGGCGAGAAGATGGCGGAAGAGTAAGACGCGGGGATCACCTTCCTCCTCACAGATACATCAGAAATACATCTACATGTGAAACTTCTCCTATAGAACACCCACCGAACGCTGGCAGAAGACCTCAGACCTCCCAAAAGGCAAGAAACTCCCCACGTACCTGGGTAGGGCAAAAGAAAAAAGAATAAACAGAGATAAAAGAATAGGGACGGGACCTGCACCAGTGGGAGGGAGCCGTGAAGGATGAAAGGTTCCCACACACTAGAAGCCCCTTCGCGGGCGGAGACTGCGGGTGGCGGAGGGGGAAGCTTCGGAGCCAAGGAGGAGAGCACAGCAACAGGGTGCGGAGGGCAAAGCGGAGAGATTCCGCAGAGGATTGGTGCCAACCAGCACTCACCAGCCCGAGAGGCTTCTCTGCTCACCTGCCGGGGCGGGCGCGGCCAGGAGCTGACCCTCGGGCTTCAGTCGGATCCCAGGGAAAGGTCTGGAGTTGGCAGAGTGAAAACAGCCTGAAGGGGTTAGTGCACCACAGCTGGCCGGGAGGGAGTCCAGTTGAAGTCTGGAGCTGCCGAAGAGGCAAGAGACCTTTTCTTCCCTCTTTGCTTCCTGGTGCGCGAGGAGAGGGGTTTAAGTGCACCACTTAAAGGAGCTCCAGAAATGGGCGCGGAGCTACCGAAGAGACAAGAGACTTTTTCTTGCCTCTTCGCTTCCTGGGGCGCGAGAAGAGGGGATTAAGGGCACCGCGTAAAGGAGCTCCAGAAACGGGCGTGAGCCGCGGCTGTCGGCACGGACAACAGAGACGGGTGTGGGACGCTAGGGCTGCTGCTGCCGCCACCAAGGGGCCTGTGTGTGAGCACAGGTCACTCTCCACACTGCGCCTCCCGGGAGCCCGTGCAGCCCGCCACTGCTGGGGTCCCAGGATCCAGGGACAGCTTCCCCGGGAGAACGCACGGCACGCCTCAGGCCGGTGCAGTGTCATGCCGGCCTCTGCCGCCGCAGGCTCCCCCTGCATCCGTGCCCCTCCCTCCCTCCCCCCCAGCCTGTGCCAGAGCCCCTGAATCAGCTGCTCCTTTAACCCCGTCCTGTCTGAGAGAAGGGCAGACGCCCTCGGACGACCTACATGCAGAGGCGGGGCCAAGGCCAAAGCTGAACCCCAGGAGCTGTGCGAACAAAGAGGAGAGGGGGAGTTCTCTCCCAGCAGCCTCAGAAGCAGCGGATTAAACCTACACAATCAACTTGAAGTGCCCTGCATCTGTGGAAAACCTGAATAGACAGCGAAATATCCCAAGTTAAGGAGGTGGATTTGGGGAGCAACATATACTATTATTTTCTGCTTTTTTCTTTTTGTGAGTGTGTATGTGTGTGCTGCTGTGTGAGATTTTGTCTGTATAGCTTTGTTTTCACCATTTGTCCTAGGATTAGACCTACCCGTTTTTTGTGTGTTTTTTTTTAAATAGAAATTTTCTTCTTAATAATTATTTTTTATTTTAATAACTATATTTTATCCTACCTTATTTTGTCTTCTCCCTTTCTTTCTTCCTTTCTTCCCTCCTTTCTTCCCTGCTTTCCTCCTTCCTTCCTTCCTCCCTTCCTTTCTTCCTCCCTCTCTTCCTTCCTTCCTTCCTTTCTTCCTTCCTTCCTTCCTCCCTTCCTTTCTTCCTCCCTCCCTTCCTTTCTTCCTTCCTTCCTTCCCTCCCTCCCTCCCTCCTTCCGTCCTTTCTTTCCTTTCTATTTTTTCTCCCTTTTATTTTGAGCCGTGTGGATTAAAGGCTCTTGGCACTCCAGCCAGGTGTCAAGGTTGTGTCCCTGAGGTGGGAGAACCAACCTCAGGACACTGGTCCACAAGAGACCTCCCAGCTACACGCAATATCAAATGGCAAAAATCTCCCAGAGATCTCAATCTTAACGCCAAGACCCAGCTTCACTCAAGGACCAGCAATGAACAGTACTGGACACGCTATGCCCAACAAAGAGCAAGACAGGTCTACAGCCCCTAAAGTTAGCAGAGAGGCTGCCTAAAATCATAATAAGGCAACCAACATCCCCAAACACACCACCAGACGTGGACGTGCCCACCAGAAAGACAGGATCCAGCCTCATCCACCAGAACAGAGGCACTAGTCCCCCCAACCAGGAAACCTGCGCCACCCGCTGAACCAACCTCAGCCACTGGGGACAGCCACCAAAAACAGATAGAACTACGAACCTGCAGCCTGCAAAAAGGAGACCCCAAACACAGTAAGATAAGCAAAATGAGAAGACAGAAAAACACACAACAGATGAAGGAGCAAGATACCAACACACCAGACCTAACAAATGAAGAGGAAATAGGCAGTCTATCTGAAAAAGAATTCAGAATAATGATAGTAAAGATGATTCAAAATCTTGGAAATAGAATAGACAAATTGCAAGAAACAGTTAACAAGGACCTAGAAGAAATCAAGAGGAAGCAAGCAATGATGAGCAACACAATAAATGAAATGAAAAATACTCTAGATGCGATCAACAGCAGAATAACTGAGGCAGGACAGATAAGGGACCTGGAAGATAAAATAGTGGAAATAACTACTGCAGAGCAGAAGAAAGAAAAAAGAATGAAAAGAACTGAGGACAGTCTCAGAGACCTCTGGGACAACATTAAACGCACCAACATTTGAACTATAGGGGTCCCAGAAGAAGAAGAGAAAAAGAAAGGGACTGAGAAAATATTTGAAGAGATTATAGTTGAAAACTTCCCTAATATAGGAAAGGAAATAGTCAATCAAGTCCAGGAAGCACAGAGAGCCCCATACAGGACAAACCCAAGGATAAACATGCCAAGACACATAATAATCAAACTGTCAAAAATTAAATACAAAGAAAACATATTAAAAGCAGCAAGGGAAAAACAACAAATAACACACAAGGGAATCCCCATAAGGTGAACATCTGATCTTTCAGCAGAAACTCTACAAGCCAGAAGGGAGTGGCAGGACATATTTAAAGTGATGAAGGAAAAAGACCTACAACCAAGATTACTCTACCCAGCAAGGATCTCATTCAGATTTGATGGAGAAATTAAAAACTTTACAGACAAGCAAAAGCTGAGAGAGTTCAGCACCACCAAACCAGCTTTACATCATATGCGAAAGGAACTTCTCTAGGCAAGAAACACAAGAGAAGGAAATGACCTACGAGAACAACCCAAAACAATTAAGTAAATGGTAATAGGAACATACATATAGATAATTACCTTAAATGTAAATGGATTAAGTGCTCCAGCCAAAAGACACAGACTGGCTTGAATGGATACAAAAACAAGATCCATATATATGCTGTCTACAAGAGACCCACTTCAGACATAGGGACACTTACAGACTGAAAGTGAGAGGATGGATAAAGATATCCCATGCAAATGGAAATCAGAAGAAACCTGGAGTAGCAATTCTCACATCAGACAAAATAGACTTTAAAATAAAAACCATTACAAGAGACAAAGAAGGACACTATATAATGATCAAGGGATCAATCCATGAAGAAGATATAACAATTGTAAATATTTATGCACCCAACATAGGAGCACCTCAATACATAAGGCAAATACTAACAGCCATAAAAGGGGAAATTGACAGTAACAAAATCATAGTAGGGGACTTTAACACCCCACTTTCACCAATGGACAGATCATCCAAAATGAAAATAAATAAGGAAGCACAAGGTTTAAATGATACATTACAGAAGATGGACTTAATTGATATTTATAGGACATTCCATCCAAAAACAACAGAATACACATTTTTCTCAAGTGCTCATGGAACATTCTCCAGGATAGATCATATATTGGGTCACAAATCTAGCCTTGGCAAATTTAAGAAAATTGAAATTGTATCAAGTATCTTTTCCGACCACAATGCTATGAGACTAGATATCAATTACAGGAAAAGATCTGTAAAAAATACAAACACATGGAGGCTAAACAATACACTACTTAATAACGAAGTGATTAATGAAGAAATCAAAAAATACTTAGAGACAAATGACAATGGAGACACAACGACCCAAAACCTATGGGATACAGCAAAAGCAGTTCCAAGAGGGAAGTTTATAGCAATACAATCCTACCTTAAGAAACAGGAAACATCTCGAATAAACAGCCTAACTTTGCACCTAAAGCAATTAGAGAGAAGGACAAAAAAACCCCAAATTTAGCAGAAGGAAAGAAATCATAAAGATCAGATCAGAAATAAATGAAAAAGAAATGAAGGAAACAATAGCAATGATCAATAAAAGTAAAAGCTGGTTCTTTAAGAAGATAAATAAAATTGATAAACCATTAGCCAGACTCATCAAGAATAAAAGGGAGAAGACTCAAATCAATAGAATTAGAAATGAAAAAGGAGAAGTAACAACTGACACTGCAGAAATACAAAAGATTATTAGAGATTACTACAAGAAACTGTATGCCAATAAAATGGACAACCTGGAAGAAATGGACAAATTCTTAGAAATGCACAACCTGCCGAGACTGAACCAGGAAGAAATAGAAAATGTGAACAGACCAATCACAAGCACTGAAATTGAAACTGTGATTAAAAATCTTCCAACAAACAAAAGCCCAGGACCAGATGGCTTCACAGGCGAATTCTATCAAACATTTAGAGAAGAGCTAACACCTATCCTTCTCAAACTCTTCCAAAACATAGAAGAGGGAGGAACACTCCCAAACTCATTCTATGAGGCCACCATCACCCTGATACCAAAACCAGACAAAGACGCCACAAAGAAAGAAAACTACAGGCCAATAACACTGATGAGCATAGATGCAAAAATCCTCAACAAAATACTAGCAAACAGAATCCAACAGCACATTGAAAGGATCATACACCATGATCAAGTGGGGTTTATTCCAGGAATGCAAGGATTCTTCAATATACGCAAATCAATCAACGGATACACCATATCAACAAACTGAAGGAGAAAAACCATAGGATCATCTCAATAGATGCAGAGAAAGCTTTTGACAAAATTCAACACCCATTTATGATAAAAACCCTGCAGAAAGTAGGCATAGAGGGAACTTTCCTCAACATAATAAAGGCCATATATGACAGACCCACAGCCAGCATCGTTCTCAATGGTGAAAAACTGAAACCATTTCCACTAAGATCAAGAACAAGACAAGGTTGCCCACTCTCATCACTCTTATTCAACCTAGTTTTGAAAGTTCTAGCCACAGCAATCAGAGAACAAAAAGAAATAAAAGGAATCCAAATAGGAAAAGAAGAAGTAAAGCTGTCACTGTTTGCAAGTGACATGATACTATACATAGAGAATCCTAAGGATGCTACCAGAAAACTACTAGAGCTAATCAATGAATTTGGTAAAGTAGCAGGATACAAAATGAATGCACAGAAATCTCTGGCATTCTTATACACTAATGATGAAAAATCTGAGAGTGAAATTAAGAAAACACTCCCATTTACCATTGCAACAAAAAGAATAAAATATCTAGGAATAAACCTACCCAAGGAGACAAAAGACTTGTATGCAGAAAACTATAAGACACTGATGAAAGAAATTAAAGATGATACAAATAGGTGGAGAAATATACCACGTTCTTGGATTGGAAGAATCAACATTGTGAAAATGACTCTACTACCCAAAGCAATCTACAGATTCAGTGCAATCCCTATCAAATTACCACTGGCATTTTTTACAGAACTAGAACAAAAAATTTCACAATTTGTATGGAAATACAAAAGACCCCGAATAGCCAAAGCAATCTTGAGAACGAAAAATGGAGCTGGAGGAATCAGACTCCCTGACTTCAGAGTATACTACAAGGCTACAGTAATCAAGACAATATGGTACTGGCACAAAAACAGAAGTATACATCAATGGAACAGGATAGAAAGCCCAGAGATAAACCCACACACATATGGTCACCTTATCTTTGATAAACGAGGGAAGGATATACAGTGGAGAAAAGACAGCCTCTTCAATAAGTGGTGCTGGGAAACCTGGACAGCTACCTGTAGAAGTATGAAATTAGAACACTCCCTAACACCACACACAAAAATAAACTCAAAATGGGTTAAAGACCTAAATGTAAGGCCAGACACTATCAAACTCTTAGAGGAAAACATAGGCAGAACACTCTATGACATCAATCACAGCAAGATCCTTTTTGACCCATCTCCTAGAGAAATGGAAATAAAAACAAATGGGATCTAATGAAATGTAAAAGCTTTTGCACAGCAAAGGATACCATAAACAAGACCAAAAGACAACCTTCAGAATGGGAGAAAATATTTGCAAATGAAGCAACTGAGAAAGGATTAATATCCAAAATTTATAAGCAACTCATGCAGCTCAATAACAAAAAAACAAACAACCCAATCCAAAAATGGGCAGAAGAACTAAATAGACATTTCTCCAAAGAAGATATACAGATTGCCAACAAACACATGAAAGAATGCTCAACATCATTAATCATTAGAGAAATGCAAATCAAAAGTACAATGAGATATCACCTCACACCGGTCAAATTGGCCATCATCAAAAACTCTAGAAACAATAAATTCTGGAGAGGGTGTGGAGAAAAGGGAACCCTCTTGCACTGCTGGTGGGAATGTAAATTGGTATAGCCACTATGGAGAACAGTATGGAGGTTCCTTAAAAAACTACAAATAGAACTACCATACGACCCCGCAATCCCACTACTAGGCATATACCCTGAGAAAACCATAATTGAATAAGAGTCATGTACCAAAATTTTTATTGCAGCTCTATTTACGATAGCCAGGACATGGAAGCAACCTAAGTGTCCATCGACAGATGAATGGATAAAGAAGATGTGGCACATATATACAATGGAATATTACTCAGCCATAAAAAGAAATGAAACTGAGTTATTTGTAATGAGGTGGATAGACATGGAGTCTGTCATACAGAGTGAAGTAAGTCAGAAGGAGAAAAACAAATACCGTATGCTAACACATATATATGGAATCTAAGAAAAAAAAATGTCATGAAGAGATTAGTGGTAGGATGGGAATAAAACACAGACCTACTAGAGCATGGACTTGAGGATATGGGGGGGGGAGGGTGGGCTTTGACGAAGTGAGAGAGTCTCAGGGACATATACACACTACCAAATGTAAATTAGATAGCTAGTGGGAAGCTGCCGCATAGCACAGGGAGATCACCTCTGTGCTCTGTGACCACCTAGAGGGGTGGGATAGGGTGGGTGGGAGGGAGGGTGTTGCAAGAGGGAAGAAATATGGAAACATATGTATATGTATAACTGATTCACTTTGTTGTAAAGGAGAAACTAACACACTATTGTAAAACAGTTATACTCAAATAAAGATGTTTTAAAAAAAAGAATGCAACTTCCAGATCTTATGAAGATTACCTTAAACAAAATTTTCATAATCATTAAAAAAAAAACCCAAATAAACAAAATAAGAAATGAAAGAGGAGAAATCACAACTGATACTACAGAAAGAAATACAAAAAACCATAAGAAAATACTATGAACAATTATATACCAACAAATTGGACAACCTAGAAGAAATGGACAAGCTTCTAGAAATATACAGCCCACCAAAACTGAATCAAGAAGAAATAGATAATTTGAACAGACTGATCAGTAGAAGTGAAATAGAATCTGTAATAAAAAAAAATTCCCTGCAAACAAAAGTCCAGGACTAAATGGCTTCACTGGGGAATTTTACAAAACATACAAAGAAGAACTTATACCGATCCTTTTCAAACTCTTCCAAAAGACTGAAGAGCAGAGAACACTCCCAAAGTCATTCTATGAAGCCACCATCACCCTGATACCATAACCAGACAAAGACAGTAGCAGAAAAGAAAATTACAGGCTAATATATTTGATGAATATAAATGCAATAACTCTCAATAAAACATTAGCCAACCAAATCCAATAACACATAAAAAAGATCATATACCACAAACAAGTTGGATTCATCCCAGGGTCACAAGGATGGTTCAACATATGCAAATCAATCAATGTGATACACCACATCAACAAAAGAAAAGACAAAAACCATATGATCATATCAATAGATGTAGAAAAAGCATGTGATAAAATTCAACATCCATTCACAATAATACCTCTTACCAAAGTGGGTATAGGAGCAACATAGCTCAACATAATAAAAGTTATTATTTATGACAAATTCACAGTCAACATAATACTCAACAGTGAAAAGCTGAAAGTCTTCCTTCTAAAAGCTGGAACAAGACAAGGATGCCTGTTGTCGCCACTTCTATTCAACATAGTACTGGAAGTTCTAGCCATAGCAATCAGACAAGAAAAAGAAATAAAAGGCTTCCAAATTGGAAGGGAAGAGGTAAAAGTGTCACTATATGCAGATGACATGATACTGTATATAAAAAACCCTAAAGATTCCACACAAAAACTACTAGACCTGATAAATGAATTCAGCAAGGTAGCAGGATACAAGATTAACATACAGAAATTGGTTGCATTTCTTTACACTAACAATGAAATATCAAAAAGGGAATGTAAAAAAAAAATTCTTTTTAAAATCACATCAATAAAAAATAAAATACCTGACTGAGGAAGTGAGAGACTTATACTCTGAGAACTATAAAACATTGAAGATTATTTAAAGAAATGGAAAGATTTCCCATGTTCTTGGATTGGAAGAATTAATATTGTTAAAAAGGCCAAACTACCCAAAGCAATCTACAGATTTAATGTGATCCCTATCAAATTCCCCATGACATTTTTCACAGAACTAGACCAAATAATCCTAAAATTTATATGGAACCATGAAAGATCCAGAATTGCCAAAGCAATCCTGAGGAAAAAGAATAAAGCAGAAGGCATAGCCTTCCCAGAATTGAGACAATACTACAAAGTGACAGTAATCAAAACAGTGTGATATTGGAACAAAAACAGACATATGGATCAGTGCAACAGAATAAAGAGCCCAGAAATAAACCCACATACCTACGGTCAGTTATCTTTGACAAAGGAGGCAAGAATATACAATAGGGAAAAGATACTGTCCTCAGTGAGTGGGGCTGGGAAAGTTGGACAGCCACATGTAAATCAATGAAGTTAGAACACACCCTCACACACCCTCACACCATACAGAAAAATAAACTCAAAATGTCTTAAGGACTTAAATATAAGACATGACACCATAAAACTCCTAGAACATAGGCAAAACATTCTCTGACATAAATTGTAGCAATGTTTTCTTAGGTCAGTCTTGCAAGGCAATAGAAATAAGAGTAAAAATAAGCAAATGGGATCTAATCAAGCTTATAAGCTTTTGCACAGGAAAGGAAAGCATAAACAAAACAAAAAGACAACATATGAACTGGGAGAAAATATTTGCAAATGATGCCACAGACAAGGGCTTAATTTCCAAAATATACAAAGAGCTCATACAACTCAATATCAACAACAACAACAACAAAAAAAACCCAATCGTAAAATGGGCAGAAAACGTAAATAGACATTTCTCCAAAGAAGACATACAGATGGCCAACAGGCACATGAAAAGATGTTCAACACCTCATTATTAGAGAAATGCAAATCAAAACTACAATGAGGAACCACTTCACACCACTCAGAATGGCCATCATTAAAAAGTCCACAAATAACAAAGGCTGAAGAGGGTGTGGAGAAAAGGGAACCCTCTTACACTGTTGGTGGGAATGTAATTTGGTGCAACCACTTTGGAGAACAGTATGGAGGTTCTTTAAAAAACTAAAAATAAAGTTGCCATATGATTCAGCAATCCCACTCCTGGTCATGTATCCAGATAAAACTATAATTTTAAAAGATACATGCATACCTATGTTCATAGCAGCACTATTTACAGTAACTAAGACATGGTAACTACCTAAATGTCTCTCAACAGATGAATAGATAAAGAAGGTGTGGTATACATTATATACAATGGAATATTACTCAGCCATAAAAAAAGAATGAAATAATGCCATTTACAGCTACATGGATGGACCTAGAGATTATCATACTAAGTGAAGTCCATTTACAGCTACATGGATGGACCTAGAGATTATCATACTAAGTGAAGTAAGTCAAAAACAGAAAGATAAATACCATATGATATCACTTATATGTGGCATCTAAAAAGTGAAACAAATGAACTTATCTATGAAATAGAAGCAGACTCACAGACATAGAGAACAGACTTGTGGTCGCCAAGGGGGAAGGGGGGTGGGAGAAGGTTGGATTGGGAGTTTGGGACTAGAAGATGTAAACTATTATATATAGAATGGATGAACAACAAGGTCCTACTGTATAGCATGGGGAACTATATTCAATATCCTGTAATAAACCATAAGGGACAAGAATATGGAAAATAATATATATATATACAATTGAATCATTTTGTTGTACACCAGAAACTAATGTTTTCTTGCTGATTCTTTACTGAAAAGTTCTCTAAGAGGAATCTGAGAAAATAAAACTAGGTTTAATTACCAGAGATAACTTTCATAAAATCACTTTGGAGAAGATAGGAGTAAAATTTTCCCGTTATTACCCAGATAATCATTTTTTACATACCTTTTTACAGCTATCTTTCCTGAACTTTTACATGTGAAAGAAAAATTGCAATGTAGACTTGACCTTCAAAATGACCTATACTGTATTTATCTTCTACTTAGAGACCAAAAAGCAGAATCATAAAGAAGATCGTTTTTTTCTTCTAAACTCACTATTCATTTGGTCACTTTTTTTTTTTTTTAATTTTAAACTTTTCTTAACGGAGCCTCTGGTTCAAGATGGCATCCTGAGCAACAGACTTTTCTCTCTTCCTAATTTCCCTGAATCTTATAATAACAAAGCAGAAAAGAGATGAAACGTACAGGTGTATTGAGAACTGGAGGGGTAACCTGTTCTAAGGACTATGGATACAACAGAAGACAACTTGGACTGAGTCTGTGCTCTCACAGCACTTTAATTCATGTGTAAAAGACATAAATGAAGTTGGCCCTCCATATCTTTGGGTTCTGCATCTGTGAATTCAATTAACAGCAGATCAAAAATATTCCCTAAAAAACCCAGAAAGTTCCAAAAAACATAACTTGAATTTGCCTCTCACTGACAACTACTTACATAGCATTTACATTGTATTTACAACTATTTACCACAGCATTTGCATTGCACTAGGTGTTATAAGTAATCTAGAGATGATTTAAAGTATATGGGAGGATGTGCATAGGTTATAGGCAAATACTATGCCATTTTATATAAAGGACTTGAGTATCCTTGGATTTGGGTATCTGTGTGGATCCTGGAACCAATAACGAGGAATGACTATACATTTTTTTTTTTTTTTTTTTTTTTTTTTTTGTGGTACGCGGGCCTCTCACTGTTGTGGCCTCTCCCATTGCGGAGCGCAGGCTCCGGACGCGCAGGCTCAGCGGCCATGGCTCACGGGCCCAGCCGCTCTGCGGCATGTGGGATCTTCCCGGACCGGGGCACGAACCCGCGTCCCCTGCATCGGCAGGCGGATTCTCAACCACTGCGCCACCAGGGAAGCCCTGACTATACATTTTTAAATGAACATGAAAAATATAAGAATTATAATAGGTGCCACATAGTGAATTACCATGTGAGAGCAAGAGACTTGGAAGCCATCTTAGATGAGGTATCTAGGAATGACCTCTCTGAAAAGAGAGGCACCAAAAGCTTTGGCACCAAAGCTGAGTCCTAAATAACCACAGGTGAACAAAAGGAGCACATTCTAGGAAGACATGACCGTAATTATAAAGTCCTAGAGCAAGAATTAGACTACTGTGCTTGAGAAAACAGGAAGAAGGCCATACTTCCTATAATATACTAGATGAGGGGAAAGGGGTACAAGTGAGATCAAAGAGGAAGCAAGAGCCAGATAATATGGGGCTCTTTATGACAGAGTAGAGTTTAGCTTTATTATAAACACAATAAGAAACTACTGGAAGATTTTTAGCAATGAGTGACCTTGGCATACTTGCTATTTAAAACCATGGCAATGCATGAAATCACCTGGGGAACAGGTGTGTACATGACAAGGGAGAACTGAGCCCTGTGGCACCCCACGTAGTCAATTTTGAATCAACAGAGGAAGAAGGGGCCAAGAAAAAAGCTGAACAGGAGCTGGTGAGACGAGACAATGAATCAGTGATGTTAATCCAGTCACAGTCTTGCATTCGCAAACATGAAAGAACAACCAAAAATAATCAATTAATACAAGAAAAGTGGATGAAAATGAACAATGACAGCAACTGACTTTCAAGGAAACATAATTCAGGGAATTAGAAGAAAACGGAAAAATGGTTAGAAGAGCCCTCTAATCAGAGGAGTTTTGATTATATCCCTTACATCCAGGCAACAAGAATAATCTACAATGATAAATTGCATTCAGAAAATAACAAAGTGTTCATGCTGAAATAAAAAGTGATTGGTGAAATAATAAAAAGCTAACAGAAAAAGGCAAGGAAGTACCCCAGAACATAGAACAGAATCATTTTATAAACAAAGCATGGATCATTTAATGATAATTACAGAATAAGACAAAATACTACAAGCTAAGGGCCACACACAAACTCAGTTGCTGACAGGGACAGGAGGGTAAAGTAAATTCATCAAAGCAACTGGGAAGAAATGAACATAAGCCTCATCTAAAGGAGACAGTTATTACTCTGCTCCAATCAATTACAACCATGCAGAAATGTGGGCCCAATAGTACCAGGTCTTCCTCCAGTTTTCTAGAGAAGAAAAATAAAGAATATTCATATGAAATCTCTGTATTTTTTAAAATTTTCTACAATGTGTTTAATCCTGAATTATACAAATATATAGCATTTACTTTAATTGAATAAGTTTAGGTTAGTTTATAATCATATGCTCTGTTATATTAGTATATTAATCAATTTTATCAAATAATATCTGTTTTTTCAAAAAATTTTGTAAAAGGAGCTAAGAAATCTCTGTATTTTCATGTATTAGCTATTAATTCAATTTCCTTTAAAAATAAATAGTCACCATGTGGGTCAAACATAATACTTCTGAACACCTAGATTCAGCTCCCCAGCCATCAGTTTTTAACTTTTATAGTTTAAACACTGATTATGGATAAGTAGGGTAGAGCTGGCAAAACTGGAAAAAGAGAAGAGAGAAGGAGGGAACTGTAACAGCATTGATTTCCTCTTTTTGTTTGGGAGGAATCAAGAGATACTGTCTCAAGGGGATGGATCAGGAAATACAAATTTAAGTACAATTTAAACTTTTAAGTCTTCTCAATAAAGAATTAAAATATAATAATATGACTAATATAGACGGGAGAAAGAGTGAGGAGAAAATGTTCGCAGAGTAAATGAGCTCCATTCTTTACCGATAGTAGAAAGTATCAATACTGCTTAACTTGATCATCAAAAAATAAAGTGTGACCATATCTTTTAGAGTTAGAGAGATACCCACAGTGAGAGCCTGAAACAGAATGTCAAAAGCTGCTACTTCTGAGGAAGGGATAGTAGACGAGAGAAAGTAAAATACTAAAGATACTTTAACTTCTAATGTTATGTTATTAAAATTTTATTTCTGTACGTATGTATGACTTTTCAAATTAACCAGCTAAAGAAAGCATTAAACAAAGGCATAGGATTTTACGATTATATTTGAACAGAGTAAGGGTGATTGTCTTAAATGAAGCAATAATACTGCTCTGTACCTTATACAGTATCTGTTAAGTTATCAAAATACAACTTGAGTTTAGGCCCAATTTTTAAAAAAATCCTAATATCTAAATGCTTTCTCTATTCAGAAATTAAAATTCTCATCCATGAGTTTTTCCTCTTTTTCTTGGCTGACAGGAAAGTTAGACCCAAGATCAGTCCCCCAATTCTAACAATCACCTCATTTTGGGTGTCTGTTCACCTCTTTCCCTGTGCTATATTTAGATGATATCTTTTCATTCTATTCCTAATTGTCTTATTTTGCATTATGCCTAATCTCACAAGTCACTTCAAATCTTTTCAGAAATAGTCAGGATATAAATTCTAAGTAAAGCAGATAAAACAAAAGTTATAAAGTGAGAAACTTTTAAGAACTTCTCTGGTAACCTAAATGTAGCCTTTTTAGTTAAAATTTTGTAAAATAGAGAAATTTTACACAAAAACCACAAAATGGAAAACTGCTTTAAAAAATAAAACCTATTAAAAAAACCTCAAAATGAAAAATAGTAACAGTGCTCAAGTATAATCACATATTCATTAGTAGAAGATTATAAATAAATAAAACATAAAAGGGATATAATGCTTTCAAATACTTTTTCAATATCACAATAAAGTCTACATATGTAGGCTTTAAAAATATAAACTATGTTAAAATTTATTAATTCTACTACTACATATAATATACATTTTATATATATATATATATAACGTATATATACACACCCATATTCTCTTCATTTTTGAGGATAATGTTTTTGTAACTGAGTTAACTCTACTTGGGTTTACTTCTTTAGCATGCACACTCTTAATAGCATCAGTACTTAAATAAGTTCTCTTATTATTTTTGCCTAAGATAAGAAAGATACTGTAATTATTTTGTGAATCATTTTGTCTTTAATTATTTCGTGCTGTTTCATATATAAAAAAGTTAAAACCAGAGCTTTTTATTCACAATTTTCTAATTAATTAACTGAAATATTAGCTAATGATCCACATTACTAGAAAAAAAAGTTCTATCCAAACGCAAATGCTACTCTTTAAATGTATATAGCCACTTATTGCTATTGCCATTTTTCTCAGAAGATATGATTTGATTCTCATTCACTATGTTATACATAAAAATAGATTAGCTGAGCTTAAGAAAAACTCATCATTATTCAACACTTCTCTTTGGCTAAAACAATTCCAGTCCTATTCAGAAAGTACTTCCTCTGTAGGAATTTTTGGCTTGGGTTTAAACTCAAAAACTAAATTGCCCTGTATTTTTTTTTTTTTTGATTAGTCTCACAAACAGTTGTATAAAAATCAACCAGATCATGCATTGATATGATTTCATCACTTATCAAGATAATAAAATCATCAGAACTAAATCAACCAAAACTAAGTTCATTTTTTTTTCAGTAATGCAGATTGGTACTGTTCTAAGCAATAGTTGTAGAAAATAGTGCAATCAAGGATATTCACAAGTGTACATTATTCACATTATCTTCACATGTAAAACTTTGTTCTTAGAAAATTCAGGTTACTGGAAAAAAATGTATAAAGAAAACAAACAATAAATCATATTTATACTTTTATATCCTACTGTTAAGCTTATCAAAATTATATGGACCATCTATAAAAACATCCTATGAATATTTTAGTTATTTAACAAAATGATTGATAGTAGTTTTGAGTCTTTCTCTGACTTTTAACAAATCAGTCATCAATTGCTGTAGAAGTCCAGAGGTAGAAAACTCAATATTTGGAATGTCAGTTCCTCCCTGGTATTCTCTCTGGCCTCTCCTCCTAGCTGGGGCAAGCCCTCACCTTCTTTCTTAACCCCAACCCAACATCTTGAACCAATTCTTTTTATAAGCAGAATAAGACCTATCCTAACATTACAAATTTTAGTATAAGATTATTTGGATTACTAATCTTTCAACTCAGAATTTTTTTTAGGCTTTCCTTCCTACTCTTGAACTTTAGTCCTTATTGTCCTGCCTGGTTTCCTGTGTTTCTACCCATTTGTCCCTTTAATTTGACTAGGATGCTATAGGTTTGATTTGGATTCCACATGTAGATACTGACTCTACCACACACACAGCCTAAGCTCCTGTGCCCAGCTTCCTCTAAGATGGAAAGATTAGGTAAATAGGGAAGAAGACCAATTAGAAATTTTGGTCCATTCTTGATAGACTCCAGTCTTCTGTGAGTGGGAGGGATTGGATAATGGAAGACGACTAATCAGGAATTTTTGACCACTCTTGTTAGACTACCCAAAATGTATGATCTTGAATGTAAGCAAGTCATGTGGCTGGTTAAGTGAAGTACAGGCACATTTCAACATATTTGTATTATTCTCTCCCTGTCATCACATGCAAAGCATGTCTGATTAGGCACCATAGTTCTTGTGGCAGATCATATTTCTTAAGATGACTACAACAGTAGCTCCCATTCTACATGCTCTTGTGAAATATGATCTTAGTACTCCCCCATTAGGTTGTGGAATCTATTTCTCCACCTCCCTGAATCTGATCAGGCCCTAAACTACTTTAACCAATATAATACAGTGGAAGTGATAAAATATTAGTTTTAGCATAGTCTTTAATTGGCCTAGTAGAGTCCACTTTGTGCATCTTGAAAGTCAGGCCCCATGTTAGAAATTTGAGCACCCTGCACCACTGAGCAACAAGAAGCCCAAGCCATGTGGAGAAGCTGAAAGATGAGATGCAGGATGGAAAGAGAGAAGCTAGGGAGTTCAAATGCACTAGATATGTGCAAGAAAAAATCCATCTTGTATAGTCCACCCAGTGGAGCTTTCAGATAACTTGGGTCCCAGCTACTAGCTGAATGTAACCGCATAAGAGATCCTAACTGAGAACCTATCAATTGAGCCCAGTCAACCATAGAATCATGGGAAATAGTAAAAAATTGTTATTTTAAGTCCCTATATGAGGGGTGGTGGTTGTTACATAGATAACCAGAACTGTGGTATTCATGAACTCCAGATTTCATACAGTCTTCTTCATTACCAGCTTCTACATGTCTTCATGGTATATGTACAGATTAAAATATTTAAAATAGCAACTTCTTAAGCAATGCTCTAAATATAATGCCACCAAGCAATATGTAAATGAACAGTCATCAAAAGATTCAGGAAAATAACATAGAACAATACATTTCAGTAGCTTTCAACCTTCCTCAGCTAAAATACATTTGAGGGATACAGCACAACTACCCATCAATAGCATTTGATTCACTACTGTAATAATATCTACATGTGAGGAAAGAAGCATATGCAATGGACATGAGAAAACAGCAAGAAGACTTTTAGCTTGAAAAGACCTCCAGACCATCTGATACCAGCTCTCCCATCAGTTAATCATCACTGAAATATTTAATAAAACTAAAGCATAATCACGTTTCCTTATCCATAGTGAATGATGCTTAATGAGTTTGAAAAGGAACTTATATCAGCGATATTTATTTATACAATTTCTTAGCAAGGTGGTAACCATTTTTAAACCAAACTTATTTTGAGGATTTTTCTAGCTCCACATATCATAACAGGTAATTTATAAAATTGTGATGTTAATAAGCCCAGTTCTACTATTTGCCTGTTTTATGATCTTGGACAAATTATTTAATCTCTTTGTGTCTCAGTTCCCTCATCTGAAAAAAAATGATGATAATAATTGTACCTACCTCTTAAAGTGGCAAGGAGGATTGAGTGAGTTAATAAAGCACAATAACCGTTTCCGGAAGTAATGGGCACCACGCAAGTGTTAGCATTATTTTTCATCTCATTCATTGTATTAGGAGCACTTGATTGATTACAGAATGGCTGTAACAAATCCTGATATCAAATGGATTTCACTAGACAAATAGCCTAAATTCTCCTTAGAGATCAGATAAATGGGAAGTGTTTGTTAAATAGGATTCTAAATAGTGATTGCTCTTATCACTATTTTAATCAGTTTTATCAAAAGCAAGCAGGACAATTTAATTAAAACTCACAGTGTAACTTTTAAGGGTAATACCAGAAATGTATTTCTAACCCAGAAATGTCAAATGGAACTGACCTAATGAAGGAGCACACTGCCTCATCAAAAATGAATACCATGGTCCCAACTCAGTTGATGAGGAGTTTCAGCTAGACTTTCAGTTTCCTTCAAAAGGGAGTAAAGCTGTCCACTGAAATGCACTTTGCTTGGTCAAACAGTTGATGCAATAAAAAGCAGTCATAAAGCTAAAGGCAATTAAGACTCAGATCCCAAGCCTGTCATTCTAAAAGGCAAGCACCAAAAGACAGTTTGCTAGGATTCTGCCCTTTGTTTTTAGGAGAACATGATAGGAATGTTTTATATGTAGTTCATGCTTCCGGATTCAGTGCTCTTGCTGCTAGCTACTGAAGCTGAGAAGCTCAATATTCACCAAAACACTACTAACAAGGACAGAACTGCTAATTCTTTACCCAACATCTATTCTCCCCTCCTGTCTTAGTAACTGAATCTGTTTAAAAAAACACCAAATATATATTATAAACATTTACTTTAATTTAAAATGTGTAAGGGTAGACTTAAACTCCTGTCTTTTGATGTAGTGTCAAAGTCCTTTCTTTGAATGTCTCAGTTGATTACAATCCGCTATTATCTTTCTTGCATAAATCACACTCATAATTTATCTTCTAAAATTTCAAGCTTCAGTTTCTTTAAAGAAGAAAAAGGCCATTTAGGAGGCAATGAATGTACATCCTTTCACAGTTTGAAATTTTTTTTCATGTTTTTACAATTGTTTCCCTTCATCTAATTTGATAATATTTTTTTAAAATAAAATTTGCTTTTATGGTGTATTTCAAAAGGCTGAACTTTGTTTTCATAGAAACAACAACTTTATTTTTTCCCCACATAAATAATATGAATTTAGGTAATATTTAGTTAAGTCACATAGTTAAGTCACTTAATTATATTGACATTTCAGGAATGTACAGGTTTGGGAGCAAATATAACTGAATCTTGTCAAGCAAAAAAAAGTCTTAACTAGAGGGAATAAAAGTGAACAGCCATATTTGAAATGAACCCCCATAACCATGGTGATTCAGCACACCCATTCATCATCAGAATGTTTGAGAGAGATACTGGAGAGTCTAGTTTTACCTAGCAAGTGATTAAGTGGAGGTTCTATATGAGAGATTTTACTACAGAAAATATCTTATAGATACTTTAATTTTTACCCACCTCTTCATAATCATAGAAATTATTTGTAATAGGTATTTTTCAAACAGCCTATCTTATCTCTCTGATCCTGGTGTTTAAAGTAAGAAACATCCCTGAGACAAAATCTCATGCCTTTATCTCTAGGAGGACATTCAACTATTATTCACTGTGCTGGGTTGAATCGCATCCCCCCAAAATTATCATATGTTGAAGTTCTAGCCCCCAGTATCTCAGATGTGACCTTATTGGGAAATGAAGTCATTGCAGATGTAATTAGTTAAGATGAGGTCATATGAAGTATGGTGGGTTCCTAATCCAATATGGCTGGTGTCCTTACTAGAAAGGGGAAATTTGGAGATACACACACACACACACACACACACACACACACAGAAAACACTATGTGAACATGAAGACACAGATGAATGTGACGCATCTACAGGACAAGGAATGCCAAAGATTGCCAGTAAACTAGCAGTGGCTAGGAGAGAGGCATGGAACTGACTCTCCCATATAGCACTCAAAAGGAACCAATCCTGCTAACACCTTGATCATAGATTTCTAGCCTCCAGAACTGTAAGACAACAATGTTCTGTTGTTTAAGCCACACAGTTTGTGGTATTTTGTTGTGGCAGCCTAAGGAAACTAAAACAGTCACTATTTGGAACAATATATCCCTAAACTACAGTCATGTTTAGCTTAAATCTGATCCATCTGGTTTCCATGTGTTTGTCCTTTTCTACCCTTCACACTTGTCCCATCTCTTTTTAATAGGCAAAGTATCCTCTTCTCTTAACAATATTTCTTCATATGATATTCTTTTAAGTTCATTTGCTACCTTGGTTTCTCTTCTCCTGATACATTACTACATATAGTCTAGTGCCTAAAACTGGAAATGGCACATGGTCTGGCAAATGCAAAGTAGAGCAAAGAATGAATCACCCTTGTTCCAGACATGAGTCCTTCAAATGACATAGCCCAAGATGAGAATTCTGGCAGCCACATTACAGTGTTTACCAACATTAAATTATAATCGTTTCCACACATGCATGTTTTCTATATTTTGTCCTTGTCGCAAGCTGATTATTTTTGATCCAAGGAGAAAACTTTGTTTATTCCTGTGAAACTTCATTTTGTTGCTCTGACACACTATTCTAACATATCAAGTTTGACTCAGAACTTAATTCATTATTTAAGTCACTAGTACAATTGTTGAATATATAAGGCAAGAATAGATCCTAAGTTACATTACAAGAAATTTTCTCCAAGCCAACGTTTACCTGTTAAGTGGCAAACTGAGATAAACCTTATCAGTTATCAAGAAACATAGCTATATTCACACCAAGCCCATATCACTTCACAAGTCTAAAGAAACTTTCAATTACTTTAATAAAATCCAGATAAGCTTTATATCTACCCTTCTTCTGATCTACCAACTTAGCAATTCTGTCAAAAAAGGAAATGGACATATATACACTACCAAATGTAGAATAGATAGCTAGTGGGAAGCAGCTGCATAGCACAGGGAGATCAGCTCAGTGCTTTGTGACCACCTAGAGGGGTGGGATAGGGAGGATGGGAGGGAGACTCAAGATGGAGGAGATATGGGGATATATGTATATGTATAGCTGATTCACTTTGTTATAAAGCAGAAAGTAACACACCATTGTAAAGCAATTATACTCCAATAAAGATGTTAAAAAAAAAAGGAAATGGAACTAGTTGGCATCACTTGCTCTTGAAGAAACCAGGCTGACTTTTAGTGATCCCAGATAAGTAATGTAACACTTCACCATTTCTTGAGAAATTGACTTCCAAATTTATGTTAAATCATATCAGAATTCATTATGTGGCTTTCTCTTTATAAATCTAAATGAGTTGCAAAGTTTAACGTACTTAATATAATCACAATAAAATTAAATCCTAGTTCATTTTAGAAAGGCAACCTGAAATTGACTAAACAGTGGATGAAGAATTTTTTCAATGAAAAATATGTTTCTAGCTTGCAGTACTGCAGTTGTTTCAATAATGTATTGATAAATACAAGTAAAATATAAATACAAATAAAAAGAAGTTACCAAACATTCTTTTGAAAAACTGTGATTTATCTTAGAATTGAATTAGTGACTTAGAACTTCAGTGCTGCCTTCGTAATAGATATCTAGAGCACTTTATCCTGATCTTGCTTCTAATCCTTCATTCACACTTTCACCTTAGATCGTCTCTCAGCTCCTAGGATTTTGCTTAAAAGATCTCCTGTTGCCTCAAAAAGAAAAAAAGCACACTCCATCACTTTCTATTCCTTTCCTTTTTTTCTCTATAACACTAATCACTTAGCATTATTTTTTATATTTGCTTTTTTATATATGTTCTGTCTCTTTTGCTAGAATATAAAGTACGCAAGAGTAGGAAATTTATCTCTTGTTATCACAGCTATACGCCCAAGGTTTATAACAGTGCCTGGCCCATAGCAAGTTCTCAAAAAATATTTGTTGAGTGATGAATGAAAAAATGCACAGACACTCCAATGATATTAAGTAAACACTTCATGATCAATATAGTAAGAGAAGGTGGGAAACAGGAGATAATCCAAAAAGCCAAGTCAAAAGTGAAATAAAACTCTTCAAAACATGTTACCAAATTAATTAAATGTAAAATTATTGAGTTAAAATTACATCCAATATTTTAGATACATACTCCTTAAGGAACATAATCTGTAAATTAAAAATGATATGAATTATGCAGGAATGTTAAATATCACATAAATTGCTTACTAAATGCAGTCAAAATGTCACTATGTTTGTAAATAATCTGTTTATTTTCCCATTTGTTATGTAAGTTCCTTCTTTAATTCAAATATTAGAATAAGACCTGATTCGGGAAGAACTCAGTCTCCACTGCCTGATCTCTCTATTTGCCCTTTGACCTCTAATCTCTCATTTTCACCATGTTGGAATTCACTCCCATACATACACCTTTATTGCCCATGCTATAAATCATTATCTTTTACACTGAGAAAAAGAAAAAGTTATTTAAATAAGTGCCTGCTTTGGGTTTAATTTTAGTTTCCAACTTTTTTTCTTGGTTTATACTATAAGCATTGTGCTTAACATTTGTTAGAAATACATAGTATATTTGAACAATAGATACTTAATGACTATCACTCTCCTACTGACAATGCCTGAAAGTTCCATGGTTCATTTAAATGAGAAGAAAATGTGGTACTATTAAAGACTGTACAAAACTCTTTAAAAAAGAAATAGACTCTCCTCAATGAAATGTGGGAGAACACACATTTCATTAAAGTTACTTTAATGCGGTGTTGAAATTGAACCAACCAGCCAAACTAATGACTAAATAAACAGTTGATGGGTATATATGATATTTATTAATCAAATTATTCTAGTGTCAAGTTGACAACTAATACCTTACAACATAAACACATTTTACAGTTTACAAAATATTCCCACATAGTTTCAACTCCAATATGATTTACTACAACAGTAGATGCAATTTTTAGAATCCAAATTTCTCCAGAATGCTGCCAGCCTTTGCATTAACAGCAAAACAATTCTTACAGTGTTGATCCTTTAAAAATCAGTTCTCCAATACAGGAGAGCATTTGCATTCTTTATCATTTGCATTTCATGAAAAAGGGAGATGATGAAAGGGTATGTAGTGTGGAAGAAGAGATATGAAGTCCAGGGAATGTGAGGGCAATCAACTGGCTGCAATGAGATGAAAATCTATCACTGCCCCACTTCTCTGCCCATCTTGACTTGGGACTTTATTATATTAAGTGAAGTAAGCCAGACAGAGAAAGACAAATATCATACTATATTACTTATATGTGGAATCTAAAAAAAATGATACAAATGAACTTATATACAAAACATAAATAGACCCACAGACATAGAAAACAAACTTATGGTTACTAAAGGGGAAAGGGGGGGATAAATTAGGAGGTTGGAATTAACAGATACACACACCTATATATAAAATAGATAACCAACAAGGACCCACTGTATAGCACAGGGAACTATACTCAGTGTTTTGTAATAACCTATAAGGGAAAAGAATCTGAAAAAGAATATATACATTTATGCATAAGTGAATCACTTTACCGTACACCTGAATCTTACACAATATTATAACTCAACTATACCTAAATAAAAAAATAAAATAAATTGTAAAAATTTTTTAAAATATATATTGACTGATCCTTGCATTTTAGACCATTCCATAGGCGGCTTAAAGGACTCTAGTTGTTCATGGACCTCACTTCAAAAGACATTGTGATAGAATAATACTGAATAGTGATCAACTTCATTAGAACTACAGAACATATAAGGACGTGAATATTAAAAATGCCTCACCCTCAGATTCCTTTAGAAACCAGCTGATAATTCTTTAAACCACAGTAAGGAATGAAGCTCACATTTTCTATGCTGCAGTAAAGAGTAAGTATGTGGGAGAGTTACAGCTATTTATTTCCTTTGGAGCATCACCTTGATTGATGTTAGTATATTAAACCAGGTAAGTAAGTTTTAAAGCAAGGAAAATAATAATGGTTTTGCTATTGGCTATTTTACTCAAGCACAGCAGAAAAGAGAAGGAAAAATTATTAGTATTGAAGAGTGCTGAGGAGAAAATATATTTACCCATCTATAAACCCTGTTGCAAGCTTTTCTTATTTTAAAAGAGCACTATTGATCAGGCTGTGTTAACTTTGCCTTTTAGCAACTTATTTAAAGGAAAACATTTCAGTTACTGTGATCAAAAATAATGTTTACCACTGTAGTTTACATTTAACATATTTTAGTTATTTCAAAAGTTATTCTATTTTGCCACGTTGAGATATTATTTCTTTTTTTCTTTTCATTTTGAACTGGTCAATTCTAAAAGTCCCCACTTAAGCTTCCCAGAACAAACCAATCTTTTTTGAGAACCTATTAAATAAATAAGAATAAAATAATGAGGTCAAAGGGAGATAAGGGAATAAACACTACAGAAGGCTAGACTGATACCACTCATGAAATAAAACTATAAATTCCAATTTCTCAGCCTACTGAAAAAAAATTGATATGATGCCTATTTTGCTGGTCTTTAAGATTCTAGAATACTCTAGAGGAAATCCAATCTAGATGTTATCGTAAAAGTTAAAAAAATAAAAAGGATTAGTAAAAGAATTGCTAAGGATGATAGTACAATCTCTTATTTCTATCCATAGAAGGAGGAAAGGCTTATAGTTCATTTTAATTTTACTTTGCTTGCTATCAGTATTATCTCATTTGTTTGGAAATTATAAGGATTCTATGCATGGGTTTTCATGAATGACACTTTCCTTGATACAAAATGATATCAACATGTTAGAAAGGTCCCCATGAGGAAATCACAGTTACCTCTTTGCTTCCAGGTAGCATTCATTTTTAAAAATTTCCTTAAAAGGTAGGCTCAAATGTTTCCAGTAAAAGACATTTCACCTTAGCAACAAACTCCCTTACAATCAGTACTGCACAGGTGAATAAGGCAGACTTTATAGTCAGAGATCTGCGTAACTGGAAGAAAAAAACTATTCAAAGAGGAGAGAAAAGTTAAAGGAGTCATAGGTGGTAAGGATTTAAAGCAGAGAAGTGGAAGAAGAGAAAGAGAGGGAGTAAATGGAAAAAGACATGTATTGTTATGAAAGCTAATAGAATTTAGTTTTAATATTTATTTTATACCCAACTTTTTCCTGAAAGCTTTAATAGGACAGGAACAATTTTTATTATCAAATGCTTAATTTTTTAAGGAAAAAATAACCTATTGAGATCATTACTGACATTTCAAATATGATTTGACTTACATTTTGTTCATATCTAAAATTGTTTTTTTTTTTCAAAATCACTGTAAGGTGCACACTTATAAAATACTTACATTGTTTTGAAACCCAACTGCAGAGGGTAAAGAAGCAGCTTCCCATGTGATGTTATTGCAGAAGGACAAGTCAAACCTTCATGCCTTATTAAAGTGATTTCCTCAGGGAGATTAGTTGCTACAAAGTAACTTTTAAATCTCACACATTATACATTCACAAATCCAGTAATATAGGAATCATTCAGGGAATTTATACTGTATTCTGAAAATAATCTCCTATAGCAATATGACAAGGAAACTGAATTCTACAAGGAAGACAAATTCTACAGCATATTTTACCCACACTGGGTAAATTTTCACTCTTCAGGTAGAAAGAGAATGAAAAATCCTTTTGCTTAAAATATCACCTGCAGTCATTCAAACTTGCAAAATCCTTTCCTGGGTGAGATGTGTTTATTCAGCTTTTCAGTGTAGTGCACTGAGTTAGGATTAAGAGTTCTATAGAAACTTCAGTGACACACAAAAAACATGTTTCCTTATGCTGGTAGTAATCACGCCGTGACATGTAGTGGTGGTATATGTATGACATGGAATCTAATTTCTAAAACTGGTGAAGCACTCATTTCTTGTCCAGTGTGCTTAGTGCACAGTAACAGGTTGTCCTCACCCTTCAATAAATCTGATCCTATTCCATTTCAGTTGTATATAATGTCTGATCCCTGAGCTCAGAAATGGCAGATATGGCACAGATTGTGTGTGTGAGAGCACACATGTGCACGAAGGTGATCTACAATACATGTCTTTATAAAAAGATGACTAGAAACCTAGTAGAAAATTATTTTCACTTGTTTCCTGAAGACATAGTAGGGCAGCAGACATTGCATATAAACCCCATGACTTTCACTCTGTTGCCGCATATCAAATAAATTTGAGGAGCGGGCAAGTGCTTTTCAGTGCCAATCAACAACCGAGAAAGAAGCGTTGCTATTGACAACAGGAAACTTCAGGGTCCTGAGTTGCAGAAGCTGTCTTTTAAAGGGTTCTAGCTGTCATTTTCCTCACATCAGTGAAGCATATTAATCTGTTCCGTATTGTTTGACAAAGCTGTGGATAATTACCTTCTCATCTTCACAATGTTTTCACAAGAACCATTTATGAAGTAGCAATGTTTAGTGGGAAACAATAGCTAAACTTTCTAACTATGGGGAAAAAGGGTATATCTGGTACATAATTTCCGGTTTCCAGAATTTGGATAATCACCAAATATATAATTCACACATAATTTTACTGCCTTATGCAGTAAACAACCTGAACAACCATACTTGCCCACCCCAGAGACACACTTAGGTTATTATAATTATTATTTAACAATAGGAGACATTTTAAAAAATCTATTATCACAGTGTCATAAAGGAAAGAACATATGAACACCCCAAAATAGGAAGTCCACAATCTCAGAATGTAACACAGACTATTAAATGAAATAGCTTTAGTTTCATGAAAAGCTCCCTGCATTATCCTCACATCACGTTCTCCTTACATCACAGGCTGAGGAAAGAAAATGAGTATCATCTTCCATAGATCCAAGTTTGGAAAATACTGCTTTCAGTGTTACTTTAGAAAAGTAAAAGGTCTTTTAAAATTTGGTGAAAATTAAGGTTTCTAATTTCTGTAGCATGCAGTTATGTTCCTGAAAGAGTGACTTACCTGCCACTGCCAAAATCAGTGACAGATTTTGACACAAGCTGTGCAAGAGGTATATGTGTGAGTAATGGCCTGGCATGCACATTCACTCCATGGCTAAGTGCCAATATTTTATCTGGGTGGTTAGCTTCAGACTCAGATGTTTCTAGTTAAACAATTCCTGACTGGAACTCTGAAAGCAACATAATTCCTATGGATTATATCTTCTTACCATCTCTAGACACCATCTTCTCCTCACCCACCCCATTGCCAAATACTTCCAATTCTCCAGATGGTCTCTCTCCTTGTGGAGGACCAGAAGAGACATAAAGTGGGTCACCAGAGGCAGAATGTTTGAGCGCCAGACAGACAGTGACACATCAGTGAGATATAATAATAAGGCCTGGATTTCTATGAAATGTTATTTGTGCATGAATATATCTGTAGACCAAAGCATTGTGTTGTACAAGGGGGTTCCTTCCTCTTCCTCATCCAGGAACTACTGCCTTCCAGACTTCATCAATCAGTTCTTATTTGAAGATTTTTTTTGCCCTTCCCTGTCTCACCCAGTACCAAGGATAAATTAGATAGTCAGATAAGTTGAAGCCAGATATGAAATTAAGCCTCAAAAATATATGTTGGGAATTCCTATATGCTTCCCAGAAAGGAATTACAACTTTAGCTTTATACTAGCTACCAAATAACTCAGAGGCAGAAGCATAATCAGTGGTTGTGCCTATGTGAGTGCTTATATACAAACCAGTTGCAAAGGAAAACACATCCATGTCTGGTACTGACATGAGAGAGAAAATTTTCCTGTGGACCCTCATAAAGAGAAAATTAACTGTGTAAGGTAGTGAAGAATCATTAACATGGCCTCATAGTAAACCAGTAGGTTTCAAAGGTCTGTTCCTTGTGTCTTCACTCAGCATAAGTTTATGGCAAAATGCTACTCTACAAGTTGTAAAAGCATTCCCATGAGGACCAGAGTAGTTTTCCAGAATTTATGCTTGTCTGGCTTAGATGGGATAGATTTAAGTGTAGCTGAGTGAATGGACAGACTGCATGTCCTACAATCATTTATAAGTATTGTTTCTCCCAGCTGAGTTTCTGATAAGTGTTGAATGGCAGTGAGTTGAAGATTATATTCCCTGACAAGTACCTGGAGTGCAGCTATTCTGTTTTTCCAGTTAAGTACAAAGCCATATGTTTTAACAGCTCCTCAACCCAGAGGATGGATTGACATTTTCTTATGAAAGTTGATGAGTCTGACAAGAACAAATGCTTGAAGAGAAAGCTACTCCATCTGCACATGGAGATAAACAAGGGAGTACCTATGGGTAAGGCCAAGATTCTTTCCAAAAAATAATTACTTTTCTGCTCAGAAATAAAAGGATGATCAAAGTACCAAAGATCAGTGGCACATGATAAGATCATAACCATTTTAGGCTACATTCATTTTTAACAAAAATACCACGCCCACTTGTTGGAACTAAATTTTGTTCCACCTTGCTTCTACCACCTGACTCTAAGGATATTTCATTTCAATCTATTCCAAAGGATGTAAAGTGCTACTCAAAACCAAGAATATTTTTTGTCCATTCTGTTAATGGGAGGGGTATTCATTGTGATAAGGAAATTAAAGACCAGAAAAATGGCTGACTTTTTCTCTTATACATGCTTTCTTATAAAAGACTGAAAAGTAGAAATAAGGTTGAATGTTACCCTTTTGAGAGAAATTCCAGCCACTCTTCTCTCCTTTCCTCCCTTGTAACTTTCTCCCATACACATGAGGTAAGATGGTCTGAGACACTGCTGGACAGAACTGGTGCCTTCATAAAAATCCTGGGATAGGCAGCTTACACTGGCTCTTCTCTCTCTTTAAGGAAACAGTATTTTGCTCTCCCTACTGTCAATAAAATGGGTAAAAGGAGCTATCCATTGACCCAAGCCTAAGTCATCAAAGTTCCATCTAGGGATTTGGAACAAAAGCCTTTGCTGTGTTCTAGCTCTCTACATACAAATTACCCGCAGAGATCTTGAAGAGACATTGATCAAAGGAGATATATATATCTCAAAATATATATAATATCAAAGGAGATCAAAGGAGGTCTATATATATATCAAAATATAACCATAATATTAAATGACAGTGGTCAATAGTGGAATAATAGTGTCTTGGACTTGTTCCTTGGAAAAATGCAAGTTTGAAATTAATGCATCAAGAAATAAAGTAGCAAACATTTTCAATGGGATCATCTAAGAAATAATATTATCATCTATAATTTGAGGGGAGTAGAGTTGTCCTTAATAAAAATGGTGTTTGGACAAGAAACTAAATCCCATCAGTTGGGATCTGCTCAGAGAGTTGATAGTTATTCTAATTGGCAAAACAATCAGGGTCCATGATAGCTTGGGGAGAAAAACCTACACATCACTGAGGTTGTAGCTAGCCTGATTTTTTAATTACTTATACAATATGAAGATGTATTATCAAGACTTGACCAGAAAGGAACCTGGGGTCTATAAATTTGAGGGGGGAGTTCCTCATTTTTTACAAATAAATTAAGTTTAGAATTCCCCCAGTAAACTCATAAATTTAGAAGCCATGTTCTAGAATTTGTCTTCAATACCATTTATAACAGCTAAACTCAGTTCTTATCATATGAATTTATTATACTCAAGTATTAGAAGAAAAAAATTTATAATTAAGGAGGAAGAGGATGTATACACATATAGAGTCTAATATTTCTGGAAAGATACATAAGAAAATGGTACCAACTAAGGAAACTAGGGGACTTCAGGCTAATGTTTATTTTTTTAGTGATATTTAGTATTTTTAACATATGTGTGTATTATCTCTAATTTTTTTTAAATTTTACAGTTGGATTTAAATTTAAGTTTAAAATAATTTTTATTCCCTTTGTTAATTTTAATTTCACACGTTACCACACTAATCAACCCAGGTTTTAGTAGGTTTTTGTACATTGTCGTTATTGTTTATGCCTATTTTATTTTGATACACAATCTTTATGAACCTAGAGATTAGGAAGCCAAATTCCAAATATCCTAAGACAGATGATGGGAAGAATTAATTTATCCTTACTGACAATCTGTCATTGAAAAAAGCAAATAAAAGTCTTTTCTGCTCAATACTCAAGGCAGTTTTATAAAATCCACTCCGGCCTCCAGCTCTCCAGGTCTTCAGGACCACTACCTAAAGTCTTCAGTAGAGATTTTCTTAACCCTCATTGGGGCCACAGAGTATATTCAGTTTGGTGGAACATACTAGCTGGAACATATAGGAAGAAGCTCTGCTCATGGAGAGGCAGCACTGCAAATCATGGGCTGGGCTGGAGAAACAGTAAGATCAGGCCCCAGTTAAAAAGGCATCTGAAAGCATACTCTGTGGGATAGAAAAAGGAAGGGACTTATACATAAATTACATCATCACAGTTGAAGATTTTATACACAGTGAATTCACACACAAAGCATTATGGTATGGAAAAATCTTCCTCTACATTCTAAGAACCCCCCCATTTATATAACTACATACATAAATGTGTATATATGCATTACATGTATATATATACTATATAAATAGTATACATATGTATGTGCAACATATTTTGTCTGCTTTTGATTTGATCATGATAATTATATCAAATGTTCATTCTAACCCTTTTTCACTTGCTATAAGAATATGTCACTTACCTTTCCTTTATCTATCTCATTTTCTAAGTTACTAGAAAACTTGATCCATGAGAAAAATTTAAAAGAACAGATAAATACTTGCAAATTTTCAACTCACAAGCACTAGAATACTTTGCAGTCACTCTATTGATGATAGTCACAGTCAGCTACCTCATGCTAAAGTTAGGCTTTTTCATGGTAAATTAGGCTGTGGAGCATACATAATGCCTGCATCTCTGGCTACAGCTCCACTCACTTACCTTTGAAGAAACAATTTGTAATGCAAGTGAGTAAGAGTGACTTTACAGGGATAACATTACATCTGCTAATTTGAAGACTTCAGAACTTAAATTCAGATCAGAACTCTATAATGTTTCCCTCCCTGAAAAGACTACTTAGTAGCATTGTTTTTCTGGCTCTTGGCATGTTATTGGCGTGAATTACTAAATTTTGGAGAATGAGACCATAGAGAAGGAATTTTAAGCATTTACCATTTACCTTTACCTTTTTATTTGAAATAGTTGACTGATCATGACAAAAAGCATGTAGAAATAAGTTCCATTACAGAGCACATTGCCTATATACAATGAAGGAGGGAGAGGCATGACTATGTTCCAAATGAGGCTTACGTGATTGGTAGAACACAATGACTTGTCATAAAAGCATCTCCATTTAATTGAAAGTCAATGAGAAAATCCTACTGCAGTGCACAACCACTGCTAACTGGAAGGCTCATCATTCAATGCCCCACGGCCGGCACAGAAGGCGGACCTTGTTCACTGCAGAAATCTTCTTGTCCATTATTCGTTCAGTTATCCATTATAACTATTACAAAACATCCATAAAAATTAAAGTTGGTTTACTAAAAAAAGCATGTCATGGGGAACTTCTTCCTCAAAAACTCAATAAGCAATGGATGGAATTAAATTTGGTCCAACTTTATTCATATATTATAAATATAAATGGCCAAAGCAGTATTAACAGAATATTAAGCAGAATATTTTAAACTTTTATCTAAGATTTATGTCATATGTAAGAGTATGGTATGAGAAAGTTTTTCTCCCACCAGAACTAAAACTACTGTTAAATTTTATGTCAATTAAATATCAATACATAATGATCAAGAGGTCAGATTTCTATAAATCCACAAAGAATACTGTGTTGGAAGAATTCATCTCAGCTCACCAACTTTGCTTCTTCTAATGCTCTCAAGGAAGAAGTTTACCCTCCTCAAAAAGCATGTTAAGAAAAGATACAAACACAGACTAGTTACAGAGAGTAATCAACATAGACCATTTACAGGGATTAACCCTGGTGATAGAGCAGTATGTTTGGAGGTGAGGAGGTGAAGTAGGAAAGTAGCCTTCAAAGGAGACTTTTGCTTGATAACTACCTTTTGGAATTTCTTTTTATTAGATGTATTCTTGTATTATTTGTATAATTGAAAGAACAAACTTACATGAAGATCTTAAATGAACATATACAGATAAATGTAGGAAGAAAAGAAAGAAAGTGATTAAAAGTATGAACATATTTTTCAGGTGGAAAACCCAGAATGGAAAAATCGGCTGAATTCTTAACTAGAATTAAGCACTGATACTACAACAAATTTTGATAAAAACTATAATACAGGTATACATTTTGTCCATATATATAAATAGAATATGAAAGACGGGCTTATTTCATTATAGTCACTTTTCTTAAATAACCTCTGTGGACAGATGTTTAGCTTCCTTCATTTTCTATTCCAAGCTTCTTAATTGTCTCCCTTGTTTTAATATCTCGCTTAGTCCAAAGGGTCTTTTTTGAACTTCATTCTTCATCATCCCTAATGAGTAATCACTCTACAGCCATCTGGACCACACTTTACTATTTATTTCACACTTACCTATAGCATATGTGTCCCTTCAACATTGATGAATATAAAGGAATACACCCTTAGGAAAACCTGCCTGGCATGACTGGTGGGTCATGCAGGGGGATGAAAAACTAGTTTCTGAAAATCAGTTTGGCTAGATAAGGTTCCAGGTTTCAAAGTACTTTTTAGTGTGGACACCTTTTCTCTCCCAGAATGCTTATTAAAAGCATTTAGGGGAAGAGGTCAAGATGACAGAGTAAGAGGACATGGAGCTCACATTTCCCCATGAACACATCAAAAATACATCTACATATGAAATAATTCTCACTGAAAACTAACTGAAAATTGGCAGAAGTATTCCTATACAACCAAGGCTGTAAGAAAGATACACACATAAGCGGGTAGGAAGGTAAGAAAAGCAACTGGGTCAGGACCTGTGCCATCAGGAGGGAACTCAGAGGACAAGGGAGATTGCAGGGGCAGAAACCCACTCTGGGGAGTGGTCAAGCCACAGACTGAGCATCTTAGTCCTGGGGTCCAACACAGAAGAGACAAGCCCCCTTGGCTAGTTGGAGGACCCCTGAGACAAACAGAAAGGCTGGAGAAGCCTGGACTCCATGCCTGATGAGTATGCATGTGCACACTGGCTTGCTTCCAAGGCAGGGAGAGAGAAATTTGCTCTAGTAGCTGCCAGGGTTTCCCTCGACTCTCTCACCATGCTTCCCAGCCTGAGCTGAGCAAATGCTCCAGCCCTGTTCACTCCACACCAGAGTGCAGCACTGGATCTGGGGCAGCCAGGACCAGGCAAAAGACTTGACTGTGGGCAATGTCTGAGCAGAGATGCAGATGCCTCCACAGGCAGTGCATTGGCACTGCCAAGTGGCACATGGGTGCCACTTGCTACAGCAGCCCTCTCCTCTGAGGCAAAGGTCCTGGAGTGGTGAGAGGAAAATATAAATACTTGAAGGGAAAAGCGTCAGCTCAAGCCCAACCCTCAGGGTTTCTGCTCTAGCAACCTGGCATCAGACCCTTCCCCTAACAGGGTGGTGATACCCAATGACCAGAGAGGAAGTGCTGCCTTGCACCCAACTCTAGCCCCTCCATCTCCAGCTTCACCCCCTACCAAGGTGATAGCTGCCAGCACACTCTGAGGAAAGACCGTGACAGATATTCAAATCAAATCCAGCCCTCCCACCAAAGGCACTCGGCATACACAGTTTGCACAGGGATGCCCCTACATAAGGACACACCTTCAAGACCATAATATGTAACTGTTTCACCTAAATTTATAGAGGCAGAGAAAGTTAAGTAAAATGAAAAGGCAGAGGAAATACTCTCAGTTGAAAGAGCAAGAGAAAATTCCTGAAAAACTAAATAATGAAACAGAAATAAATAGTTCACCAGGTAAATAATTCAAAACTTGGTAATAAAAATATTAACTAAATTAGGGAAAATAATTGATTTAAACAATGAACATTTTAACAAGGAATTATAAAAAGACCAAATCAAAAATAAATAATTCAATATCTGAAATTTAAAAATAAAACATACTAGAAGGAATGAAAAGCAGACTAAGTGATACGAAAGAGCACATACATGATCTGGAAATAGAATTATGGAAATCATTCAATCAGAACAGCAGGAAAAAAATTTTAATGAAAGAAAATTAAGAGATTTTTTTTGAATAACATTAACCATTTCTATATTCCCATTATAGGGGTTCCAAAAGGAAAAGAGAGAAGGGGATTAAAAATGTATCTGAAGAAATTATGTCTGAAAACTTCCCAAACCTGAAGAAGGAAACAGATATCCAGGTACAGGAAGCAAAGAGGGTCCCAAACAAAATGAACCCAAACAGACATATCATAATTAAAATAGCAAAAATTAAAGATAAAGAGAGAATTCTAAAGGCAGTAAAAGAAAAATAAAGACTCATATACAAGGTAATCCCCATAAGATTATCAGCTGACTTTTCTGCAAAAATTTTGCAGGCCAGAAGGGAGTGGCATGATATATTCAAAGTTCTGAGAGGGAAAAACATGTAACTTGGTTACTCTACCCAGCAAGATTAGCATTTAGAACAGGAGGGACAAAGAACTTCTCAGACAAGCAAAACCTAAAAGAATTCATCCATACTAAATCTACCCTAAAAGAAATGTTGAAGGGTCTTTTCTAAATGGAAAAGAAGTAAGAATCTATAGTAAAGGGAAAACCCTAATAGGAAAGGCATATATATAGTATGAATTAGAGATCACTTAAGCCAGTATGTAGATTAAATGGGAAAAAACAATGAAAAAGCAACTATAACTACAATAAAGAATTTAGGGATAATCATGAAAATGTAAAATATGACATCAAAACACAAAATTTGGGGGAGGAGAGTAAAAACTGTAGATCTTTTAAAATGTGTTTGAACTTAAATGATTACCAATTTAAAACAAGTAGACATAATTATAGGTCAACATATATGAACACCATGGTAAGTACAAATCAAAAACCTACAACAGATACATTAATACTAGAAAGAAAGGAACAGAAGCATACTACTAAAGGAAATCATCAGAGCACAAGGGTAGAAAAAAAAGAAGAAATAAACACAGAAGACCTACAAAAACAACTGGAAAACAAGTAATAAAATAGCAAGAAGTATATACCTATCAATAATTACTTTAAATGTCAATGAATAAGTGTTCCAAACAAAAAACATAGGGTGGCTTAGACACTATAAAACTCTTAGAGGAAAAATAGGCAGAACATATTTTGACATAAATCAAAGCAAGATCTTTTTTGACCCACCTCCTAGACTAATGAAAATTAAAACATAAAGAAACAAATGAGACCTAATTAAACTTAAAAGATTTGTACAGCAAAGCAAAAAATAAACAACACTAAAAGACAACCCTCAGAATGGAAGAATATATTTGCAAAAGAAGCAACTGACAAGAGATTAATTTCCAAAATATACAAACAGCTCATACAGCTCAATATCAAAAAAACAAACAACCCAATCCAAAAATAGGTGGGGGGGAGACCTTCAAGATGGCAAAAGAGTAAGACATGGAGATCACCTTCCTCCCCACAAATACATCAGAAATATATCTACATGTGGAACAACTCCTACAGAACACCTACTAAATGCTGGCAGAAGACTTCAGAATTCCCAAAAGGCAGGAAACCCCCCACATACCTGGGTAGGGCAAAAGAAGAAAAAACAGAGACAAAAGAATAGGGACAGGACCTGCATCTCGGGGAGGGAGCTGTGAAGGAGGAGAAGTTCCCACACACTAGGAAGCCCCTTCACTGGCAGAGATGGGGTGTGGTGGGGGGAAACTTTGGAGATACGGAGGAGAGCATAGCAACAGGGGTGCAAACGGCAAAGTGGAGAGATTCCCACACAGAGGATCAGTGTCGACCAGCACTCATCACCCTGAGAGACTTGTCTGTTCACCCGCTGGGGTGGGTGGGGGCTGGGAGCTGAGGCTCAGCTTCATAAGTCAGATCCCAGGGAGAGGACTAGGGTTGGCTGCGTGAACACAGCCTGAAGGGGGCTAGTGCATTCCCTCCCAGCTAGCTAGTGCTAGCTGGGAGGGAGTCCAGGAAAAAGTTTGGACCTGCGTAAGAGGCAAGGGACAACTTTTTGAGGTGCATGAGGAGAGGGGATTCAGAGCACTGCCTAAACAACCTCCAGGGATGGGTGTGAGCCACGGCTATCACCGCGGACACCAGAAATGGGCATGAACTGCTAAGACTGCTGCTACAGCCAACAAGAAGCCTGTATGCAGCACATACCACTATTCACACTTTGCCTCCCAGGAGGCTGTGCAGCACACCAATGCCAGGATCCCATGATCCAGGGCCAATTTCCCCGGGAGAACACATGGCACACCTCAGGCTGTTGCAATGTCATGCCAGCCGCTGCCAAGGCAGGCTCGCCCTGCATTCTGTACAACACCATCCCCCAGGCCTGAGTGAGCCAGAGCCCCCTAGACAGCTGCTACATTAACCCCATCCTGTCTGAACAAAGAACAGATGGCCCCAGGAGACCTACACGCAGAGGCAGGGCCAAATCCAAAGCTGAACACCAAGAGCTGTGCAAAAACAAAACAGAAAGAGAAATCTCTTCCAGCAGCCTCAGGAGCAGCAGATTAAATCTCCACGATCAACTTCATGTACCCTGCATCTGTGGAATACCTGAATAGACAATGAAACATTCCAGAATTGAGGTGCTGGACTTTGGGAGCAATGATATATATATATATTTTTTTTCCTTTTTCTCTTTTTCTAAGTGTGTATGTACATGTTTCTTTGTGTGATTTTGTCTGTATAGCTTTGCTTTTACCATTTGTCCTAGGGTTCTCTCTGTCCATTTTTTATTCTTTTTCTTTCTTTTTTAGTGTAGTTTTTAGTGCTTATTATCATTGGTGGATTTGTTTTTTGCTTTGGTTGCTCTCTTCTTTCTTTCTTTCATATTTTCTTTTTTATTACTTTTTAATTGTTTTATTTTTAATAACTTTTTATTTGTATGTTAATAACATTATTTTATTTTATTATACTTTTTTCATTATTATTTTCCCCATTTTCTTCTGAGCCTTGTGGTTGAGAGGGTCTTGGTGATCCGGCTGCTGTCAGGCCTGTGCCTCTGAGGTGGAAGAGCTGAGCTCAAAACATTGATCCAACAGATACCTTGCAGCTCCACGTAATATCAAATGGCAAAACTCTCCCAGAGAGCTCCATCTCAAAGCTAAGACCCAGCTCCACTCAATGACCAGCAAGAGACAGTGCTGTACACCCTATGACAAACAACTAGCAAGACAGAAACACAACCTCACCCAGTAGGAGAGACACTGCCTAAAATCATAAGGTCACAGACACCCCAAAACACACCACCAGACATGGTCCTGCCCACCAGAAAGACAAGATCCAGCCTCATCCACTAGAACACAGGCACTAGCTCCCTCCACCAGGAAGCCTACACAACCCACTGAACCAACCATAGCCACAGGGGCAGACACCAAACACAATGGGAACTACAAACCTGCACCCTGTGAAAAGGAGACCCCAAACACAATAAGTTAAGCAAAATAAGAAGATAGAGAAATACACAGCAGATGAAGGAGCAAGGTAAAACCCACAGACCAAACAAATGAAGAGGAAATAGGCAGTCTACCTGAAAAAGAATTCAGAGGAATGATAGTAAATATGATCCAAATTCTTGGAAATAGAATGGAGAATATAAAAGAAACGTTTAACAAGAACCTAGAAGAACTAAAGAGCAAACAAACAATAATGAAAAACACAATAAATGAAATTAACAATTTTCTAGAAGGAATCAATAGCAGAATAACTGACACACAAGAACGGATAAGTGACCTGGAAGATAAAAGAGTGGAAATAACTACTCCAGAGCAGAATAAAGTAAAAAGAATGAAAAGAATTGAGGACACTCTCAGAGACCTCTGGTACACATTAAATGCACCAACGTTCGAATTACAGGAGTCCCAGAAGAAGAAGAGAAAAAAAAGGGACTGAGAAAATATTTGCAGAGATTATAGTTGAAAACATCCCTAATATGGGAAAAGAAATAGTAAATCAAGTCCTGGAAGCACAGAGAGCCCCATACAGGATAAACCCAAGGAGAAACACATGAAGACACATATTAATCAAACTATCAAAAATTAAATACAAAGAAAAAATATTAAAACAGCAAGGGAAAAAGAGCAAATAACATACAAGTGAACCCCCATAAAGTTAACAGCTGATCTTACAGCAGAAAATCTGCAAGCCAGAAGGGAGTGGTAGGACATATTTAAAGGGATGAAAGGGAAAATTCTAGAACCAAGATTACTCTACCCACCAAGGATCTCATTGAAATTCGACAGAGAAATTAAAACATTTACAGACAAGCAAAAGCTAATAGTATTCAGCACCACAAAACCAGCTTTACAACATATGCAAAAGGAGCTTCTCTAGGCAGGAGACACAAGAGAAGGAAAAGACCTACAATAACAAAACCCAAACAATTAAGAAAATGGTAATAGGAACATACATAACGATAATTACCTTAAATGTAAATGGATTAAAAGCTCCAACCAAAAGACATAGACTGGCTGAATGGATACAAAACCAAGACCCATATATATGCTGTCTATAAGAGACCACATCAGACGTAGGGACATATAAAGACTGAAAGTGAGGGGATGGAAAAAGATATTCCATGCAAATGGAAATCAAAAGAAAGCTGGAGTAGCAATTCTCATATCAGACAAAATGGACTTTAAAATAAAGACTATTACAAGAGACAAAGAAGGACACTACATAATGATCAATGGATTGATCCATGAAGAAGATATAACAATTGTAAATATTTACACACCCAACATGGGAGCACCTCAATACATAAGGCAAATGCTAACAACCATAAAAGGGGAAATCGACAGTAACACAATCATAGTAGGGGACTTTAACACCTCACTTTCACCAATGGACATCATCCAAAATGTAAATAAAAGAAAACACAAGCTTTAAATGATACATTAAACAAGATGGATGTCATTGATATTCATAGGGCATTACATCCAAAAACAACGGAATACACTGTCTTCCCAAGGGCTCATGGAACATTCTCCAAGATACCTCATATCTTTGGTCACAAATCAAGCCTCAATAAACTTAAGAAAATTGAAATTGTATCAATTATCTTTTCCAACCAAAACACTGTACGACTAGATATCAACTACAGGAAAAAATCTGTAAAAAATATAAACACACAGAGGCTAGACAATACATTACTTAATAACCAAGAGATCACTGAAGAAATCATAGAGGACACAAACAATGACACAAAACCTATGGAATGAAGCAAAAGCAGTTCTAAGAGGGAAGTTTATAGCAATACAATCCTACCTCAAGAAACAAGAAACATCTCAAACAAATGACCTAAACTTACAGCTAGAGCAATAAGAGAAAGAAAAACAATAAAAACCCAAACTTAGCAGAATGAAAGAAATCATAAAGATCAGATCAGAAATAAATGAAAAAGAAATGAAGGAAACAATAGCAAAGATCAATAAAACTAAAAGCTGGTTCTTTGAGAAGATAAACAAAATTGATAAACCATTAGCTAGATTCATCAAGAAAAAAGGGTGAAGACTCAAATCAACAGAATTAGAAATTAAAAAGAAGTAACAACTGATACTGCAGAAATACAAAAGATTATTAGAGATTACTACAAGCAACTCTATGCCAATAAAATGGACAACCTGGAAGAAATGGACAAATTCTTAGAAATGCACAACCTGCCGAGACTGAACCAGGAAGAAATAGAAAATATGAACAGACCAATCACAAGCACTGAAATTGACACTATGATTTAAAATCTTCCAACAAACAAAAGCCCAGGACCAGATGGCTTCACAGGTGAATTCTTTCAAACATTTACAGAAGAGCTAACACCAATGATTCACAAACTCTTCCAAAAAATATATCAGAGGGAGGAACCCTCCCAAACTCATTCTATGAGGCCACTATCACTCTGATACCAAAACCAGACAATGATATCACAAAGAAAGAAAACTACAGGCCAACATCACCGATGAGCATAGATGCAAAAATCCTTAACAAAATACTAGCAAATAGAATCAAAAATCACATTAAAGGATCATACGCCATGATCAAGTGGAGTTTATCCCAGGAATGCAACAATTCAGTATACACAAAGCAATCAATGTGATATACCATATTAACAAATTGAAGGATAAAAAGCGTATGATCATCTTAATAGAGGCAGAAAAAGCTTTCAAAAAAATTCAACACCCACTTATGATAAAAACCCTCCAAAAAGTAGGCATAGAGGGAACTTACCTCAGCATAATAAAGGTCATATATGACAAAATCACAGCCAACATCCTTCTCAATGGTGAAAAACTGAAACCATTTCCACTAAGATCAGGAACAAGACAAGGTTGCCCACTCTTACCACTATTATTCAACATAGTTTTGGAAGTTTTACCCACAGCTATCAAAGAAGAAAAAGAAATAGAAGGAATCCAAATCGGAAAAGAAGTAAAGTTGTCACTGTTTGCAGATGACATGATACTATACAAAGAGAATCCCAAAGACTCTACCAGAAAACTAGTAGAGCTAATCAATGAATTTGGTAAAGTAGCAGGATAAAAAATTAATGCACAGAAATCTCATCCATTCCTATACATTACTGATGAAAAATCTGAAAGAGAAATTAAGGAAACTCTCCTATTTACCATTGCAACAGAATGAATAAAATACCTAGGAATAAACCTACCTAAGGAGACAAATGGCCTGTATGCAGAAAACTATAAGACACTGATAAAAGAAATTAAAGATGATACAAACAGATGGAGAGATATACCATATTCCTGAAATGGAAGAAAGAGCATTGTGAAAATGACTATACTACCCAAAGCAATCTACGGATTCAGTGCAATACCTATGAAACTACCAATGGCATTTTTCACAGAACTAGAACAAAAAATTTCACAATTTGTATAGAAACACAAAAGACCCCGAATAGTCAAAACAATCTTGAGAAAGCAAAACAGAGCTAGAGGAAGCAGGCTCCCGGACTTCAGACTATACTATAAAGCTGCAGTAATCAACACAGTATGGTACTGGCACAAAAGAAGAAATATATATCAATGGAACAGGATAGAAAGCCCAGAGATAAACCCAAACACATATGGTATCTTATTTTTGATAAAAGAGGTAAGGATATACAATGGAGAAAAGACATAGTCTTCAATAAGTGGTGCTAGTAAAACAGGACAGCTACATGTAAAAGTATGAAGTTAGAATACTCCCTAACAGTATACACAAAAATAAACTCAAAATGGATTAACAACCTAAATGTAAGGTCAGACATCTATAAAACTCTTAGAGGAAAAGAAAGGCAGAACACTCTATGACATCAATCACAGCAAGATTCCTTTTGACCTACCTCCTAGAGAAATGCAAATAAAAACAAAAATAAACAAATGGGACCTAATGAAACTTAACAGCTTTTGCACAGCAAAGGAAACCATAAACAAGAGGAAAAGACAACCCTCAGAATGGGAGAAAATATTTGCAAACGAAGCAACTGTGAAAGGATTAATCTCCAAAATTTACAAACAGCTCATGAAGCTCAATATCAAAAAAACAAACAACTCAATCCAAAAATGGACAGAAGACCTAAATGGACATTTCTCCAAAGAAGATGCTCAACATCACTAATCATCACAGAAATGGAAATCAAAGCTACAATGAGGTATCACCTCACACAGTCAGAATGGCCATCATCAAAAAATCTACAAGCAGTAAATGCTGGAGAGGGTGTGGAGAAAATGGAACCCTCTTGCACTGCTGGTGTGAATGTAAATTGATACAGCCACTATGGAGAACAGTATGGAGGTTCCTTAAAAAACTAAAAATAAAACTACCATATGACCCAGCAATCCCACTACTGGGCATATACCCTAAGAATACCATAACTCAAAAAGTCATGTACCACAATGTTCATTGCAGATCTATTTACAATAGCCAAGACATGGAAGCAAACTAAGTGTTCAACAACAGATGAATGGATAAAGAAGATGTGGCACATATATACAATGGAATACTACTCAGACATAAAAAGAAATGAAATTGAGTTATTTGTAGTGAGGTGGATGTACCTAGAGTCTGTCATACAGAGTGAAGTAAGTCAGAAAGAGTAAAACAAATACCATATGCTAACACATATATATGGAATCTTAAAAAAAAATGGCTATGAAGGACCTAGAGGCAGGACAGGAATAAAGATGCAGATGTAGAGAATGGACTTGAGGACATGGGAGGAAGGCGTAGCATAAGTTGGGACGAAGTGAGAGAGTGGCATGGACTTTATATACTACCAAATGTAAAATAGATAGCGGAAGCAGCAGCATTGCACAGGGAGATCAGCTCAGTGCTTTGTGACCACCTAGAGGGGTAGGATGGAGATGCAAGAGGGAGGGGATATGGGTATATATGTATACATATAGCTGAGTCACTTTGTTATACAGCAGAAACTAACACACCATTGTAAAGCAATTATACTCCAATAAAGATGTTAAAAATGGGTGGAAGACCTACATAGACATTTCTCCACAGAAGACATACAGATGGCCAACAAACACATGAAAAGATGCTCAACATCACTAATTATTAGAGAAAGGCAAATCAAAACTACAATGAGGTATCATCTTACACTGGTCAGAATGTCCATCATCAAAAAATCCACAAACAATAAATGCTGGAGAGGGTGTGAAGAAAAGGGAACCCTCTTACACTGTTAGTGGGAAGAAACATTGATACAGCCACTATGGAGAACAGTATGGAGGTTCCTTAAAAAACTAAAAATAGAACTACCATTTGACCCAGCAACCCCAATTCTGGGCATGTACCCAGAGAAAACCATAATTCAAAAAGATACATGCACCCCAATGCTCATAGCAGCACTATTTACAATAGCCAAGACATGGAAGCAATTGTCCATTGTCCATCAACAGAGGAATGGACAAAGATATGGTATATATATACAATGGAGTATTACTTAGCCATAAAAAAGGAATGAAATTGTGTCATTTGCAGAGATGTGGACAGTCCTAGAGACTGTCATACAGAGTGAAGTAAGTCAGAAAGAGAAAAGCAAATATCATATATTAATGCATATATATGGAATCTAGAAAAATGGTACAGATGATCTTATTTGAAAAGCAGAAATACAGACACATACATAGAAAACAAACTTATGGCTACCAAGGGAGAAAGGGGATGGTTTGGGATGAATTTGGAGATTGTGATTGACCTATATACACTACTGTGTATAAAATAGATAACTAATCAGAACCTACTGTATAGCCCAGGGAACTCTACTCAGTGCTCTGTGGTGACCTAACTCAGAAGGAAATCAAAAAAAGGGGATATATGTATACGTATGGCTGATTCACTTTGCTGTACAGAAGAAACTGGCACAGAAGTGTAAAGCAAGTATATTCCTGTATATATAGTATATATATAAAGGAGCTTTTCTTGAAGCTATCTTACTCTCTAAAGATTTATAATGCACTTGATTATTGCTTTGAAAGAAGAAATTGAAGTTTTGTCAGTACATATTCCTTCACATTGTTCTATTTCCACGGTTTTCTGCAAACTTAATAATAATCTTCTTTTAATGCCAAATCACAGTATTAATTTTTAAGTTCATCTTAAACCACATTAAACCCAGCATGGGTAGTATCATTAATCCACAAATCTCTATTGAATTAAGATAATTTTGACAGCAATGACTAGGTTCTCACAGTGTCAGCAAGGAAGACTAAATCAAGACCACTGCCCGGATGATGACAACTATTTTAGGACTTGTCTTGTTCCAGAAATGTAAAAGGTGAAACAATTTGTGGCTTAGATTTGATCAAATGTGGCAAGTATTCCCACCACGGGAAAAATTGAGATCACATAGTAAAAGTGTCAAAATAGTAGAGGTAAGTTCTGAGGTCTGAGTCCAGTAGAGAAGACTAAAATGGAGCAGCCAGTGAAGTAGGAGGAAAATAAGTAGAATGTTGTTTCTGGCAAGACAAGGAAGAGAAGGTTGTAAGAAGGAGGGAGTGATCTGCAATATCAAATCCTGCAGAGAATATACAGAAGAGGATTGAGAATTGCTCACTGGCATTGGGAACATGATAATCTTTGATGACATAAATGAATACCATTTCTTAGGCATGACAGAGAGAATAACCTGATTGAAATGGGATTAAGAGGGAATGGGGGAATTCCCTGGCAGTCCAGTTGTTACTACTCTGCACTTCCACTGCAGGGGGGCCAGGTTCAAGCCTTGGTTGGGGAACTAGGATCCCACAAGTCATGCAGCTGAAAAGTGAGATAGTAAAGAACTCCAAGGCTGGTTAGTTGGTTTTTACTTGTTTGTTTGTTTGTTTGATTTTGTTTTGTTGTTTTTTTATTTTTAAGCAGGAAAATAAGGGCAGTGACTAGAAAAGGATAGGAGATTAAGTTTTTTATATTGAGAGATTTTATAGTATACTTATATGCTAATGAGAATATTAGTAGAGAAAGAAAACTTGATCATGCAGGAGACAAAAGGAGCAATGCCCTTGCTTACACATGAAGGAATAGGATCCAGTGTCATCCAAGCCTCTGTACTATTCCCATGTTGTATAATTATTTATATATCTAAATTTCATAGGCTAAGAATTCCTTTATGCCTAGAATCATGCTTCATTTACCTTTTCATACCCAGGCCAAGCAGAATAGCACAGTGTTCTTTAGTGTGGGCTTTGGACTCAGACTGCCTAGATTTGAAACCTGAGTCAGATGCTTGTTAGCTATGTACTTGAGAAGCTGTACATGAAATTTTCTATGCCTTGGTTTCCTCATCTATAAAATGAGGATAATAATATTACTTACCTGTTGTGACAATCAAAGTCTGAATGCAGGTAAAGTGCTTAGAATGGTGTTTGACATGTTACAAATGCACAGTAAATGTTAGTTACACAAATTTAAGTTACAGAACTAAAACCAACAATGACAACAACAACAAAAAACATAGGGTGGCTGATTGGATTAAAAAAAACCTACACCCTCCAATATGCTGCCTACAAGAGACTCATTTCACGGCTAAAAACACAGAGAGAATGAAAGTGACAGGATGGAAAAAGATATTTCATACAAATGGAAACTATGAGAAAGTGGGGGTAGCAATAAATCATATCAGACAAAATAGACTTTAAAACAAAGGCCATAAAGAAAGACAAAGAAGGGCATTATACAATGATAAATGGATAAATATAAGAAGAGGATCTTATACTCACTAATAAATATGCACCCAACACAGGAGCACCTAAATATATAAAGCAAATACTAACAGATATAAATGGAGAAATTGACAATAATACAAGAATAGTAATGGGACTTTAACACCCCATTTATATCAATGGGCAGATCATTCAGACAGAAAATCGATGAAACAACAGTGGTCTTAAGTGACACAATAGATCAGTGGGACTTAATAGATATCTACAGGACATTACATTCAAAATCAGTAGAATACACATTCTTTTCAAGTGCACAGCAATCATTCTTTAGAATAAATAACATGCTAGGTCACAAAACAAGTATCAACAAATTTAAGAGGATAGAAATCGCATCAAGCATTTTTTCCAACCACAACAGTATGAAGCTAGTAATAAATTACAAAAAGAAAAAATGGGAAAACAAACACATGGAGACTAAACATCATGCTATTAACACGCCAATGTGTCAATAAAAACATCAACGAAGAAATCAGAAAATACCTCAAGACAAATGAAAATGGAAACACAATATTCCAAAATCTATGGGATGCACCAAAAGCAGTTCTAAGAGGGAAGTTTACAACAGTACAGGCCTTTCTCAAGAAACAAGAAAAATCTTAAAGAAACAACCTAACTTACCACCTAAAAGAATTAGAAAAAGAACAAACAAAGCTCAGTCAGCAGAAGAAGGAAAATAATAAAAATCAGTGAGGAAATAAATAGAATAGTGAAAAAAAAGAAAATATCAAAGAAACAAAAAGATATTTTTTGAAAATATAAGCAAATTGATAAATCATTAGGCAGACTCACCAAGAAGAAAAGAGGACCCAAATAAAATATGAAATGAAATGTGGGAAATAACAACTGATACCACAGAGATACAAAAAACATAAGAGAATATTACAAAGAGCTATATACCAACAAACTGGACAACCTAGAAGAAATGAACAAATTTCTGGAATCATACAAACTGCCATAACTAAATCAAGAAGAAACAGACAATTTGAACAGACCAATCACTGGTAGTGAAATCAAAGTTGTAATTTTAAAAACTCCCCAAAAAATTAAAGTGCAGGACCGGATGGGCTTCACTAGGGAATTTTACCAAACATATAAAGAAAAGTTTATACCTATCCTTCTCAAACTATTCCAAAAAATTGAAAAGGAGAGAACACTCCCAAATTAATTTGAGACTACCATCACGCTGATACCAAAACCAGACAAAGACACAACAACAACAAAAAGAAAATTACAGGACAATATCTGTGATGAACATGCAAAATTCCTCAACAAAATATTAGCAAATCAAATCCAACAATATATAAAAAGGATCATACATCATGATCAAGCTGGATATATTTCAGGGTCACAAGGATGTTTCAACATTTGAAAATCAAACAACATAACAGCACATTAACAAAAGGAAGGATAAAAATCACATGATAATGTCAATAGACACAGTAAAATCATTTGACAAAATTCAACATGCATTCATGATTAGAACTCTTATCAAGGAGAAGAGAGGGAACATATCTCAACATAATAAAGGCCATTTAGGCCAAACCCACAGCCAACATAATACTCAATGGTGAAAAACAGAATGCTTTTCTCTAAATTCAGGAAAAAGACAAGGATGCATACTCTTGCCACTTCCATTTAACATAATATTGGAAATCCTAGCCACAGCAATCAGACAAGGAAAATAAATAAAATGCATCCAGATTTGAAGGGAAGTGGTAAAACTGTCACTATTTGCAGATTACATGATACTGTATACAGATAACCCTAAAGTCTCCACCAAAAAAATATTAGAACTAATAAATGAATTCAGCAAAGTAGCAGGATACAAGATTAATATACAGAAATCTGTTTTGTCTCTATACACTAATAGTGAACTATCAGAAAGATAAAGTGAAGAAAACAATCCCATTTAAAATTGCATCAAAAAGAATAAAATACCATGAATAAACTTAACCAATGAGGTGAAAAGCCCATACTCTGAAAACTATGAAACATTGATAAAGGAAACCGAAGATGATACAAAGAAGTGGAAATATATCTCATGCTCTTGGACTGGAAGAATCAATACTGAATATTTTAAAATGTTCATACTACCCAAAGCAATCTACAGATTTAATACAGTCCCCACCAAGATACCCAGGATATTTTTCACAGAAGTAGAACAAACAACACTAAAATTCATACAGAATGACAAAAGACCCCCAACTGCCAAAGCAGTCTTGAGACAAAAGAAAAAAAGTGAAGGTATCACCATCCCAGATTTCAGACTATACTACAAAGCTATAGTAATCAAAACAGCATGGTACTGGCACAAAAACAGACACATAGACCAGTGGAACAGAATAGAGAGCCCAGAAATAAACCCATGCATTTTTGTCCAATTAATCTACAACCAAGGATGCAGCCATACACAATGGAGAAAAGACAGCCTCTTCAACAAGTGTTGTTGGGAAAACTAAACAGCTACATGTAAAACAGTGAGATTAGAACATTATTTCACACCATATCAAAAAAATAAAAACTCAAAATGGGTTAAGGACTTAAATGTAAGAATGGAAATCATAGAACTCCTAGAAGAGAACATAAACAGCACACTCTTTGATTTAAAACATAGCAATATTTTTCTGGATCTGTCTCCTAAGGCAAAGGAAATGAAAGTAAAAATAAACAAATAGGACCTAATTAAACTTAAAAGTTTTTGCACAGCAAAGGAAACCATTGGCAAAATGAAAAGACAACCTATAGAATGGGAGAAAATATTTGCAAATGATATGACTGACAAAGGGTTAATAACTAAAATATGTAAAAAGCTCTTAAAATATAATATCAAAAAAACAAGTAGCTCAATTAAAAAGTGGGCAGAAGGCTTGAATAGACATTTTTTCAAAAAAGATATACAGATGGCAAACTGGTACATGAAAAGATGCTCAACATCACTAATTAGAGAAATGTAAATCAAAACAACAATGAGATACCACCTCACACCTGTCAGAATGACTATCATCAAAAAGTCTACAAATAACAAGTGGTGAGGATATGGAGAAAAGGGAACCCTTGTACATTGTTGGTGGGAAAGTAAACTGGTGCAGCCACTATGGAAAACAGTATGGAGATTCCTCAAAAACCTAAAAATGGAACTATCACATGATCCAGCAATTCCAGTCATCAGTATATATCCTCCCAAAATGAAAACACTAATTTGAAAAGATACATGCACCCCAATGTTCATAGCAGCACTATATAGAATAGCAAATATATGGGAGCAACTCAAGTGTCCATCATTAGACAAATGGATAAAGAAGAAGTTGTATATATATATACTCAGTGGAGTATTAGTCATACAACCCGAATGAACCTAGAGAGTATTATGCTTATTGAAATGTCAGAGAAAGATAAGGACTATAAGATATCACTTATATGTAGAATGTAAAAAATAATACAAAGGAGTATATATTCAAAACAGAAAGAGGCTCACAGATATAGAAAACAAACTAGTGGTTATCAAAGGGAGAGGGAAAAGGGGAGAAGCAAATTATACATATGGGATTAAAAGATACAAACTGCTATGTGTAAAATAGAAAAGGAACAAGGATATATTGTATAGCACAGAGAATTAATGCTGTTATGTTGTAATAGCTTTTACTGGAGTATAATCTGTAAAACTACTGAATCACTATGCTCTACACCTGAAACTAATATAATACTGTAAATCAACTATACAAGAAAGAAAGAGAGAGAGAGAGAGAGAGAAAGAAAGGAAGGAAGGAAGGAAGGAAGGAAGGAAGGAAGGAAGGAAGGAAGGAAGGAAGGAAGGAAGGAAGGAAGGAAGGAAGGAAGGGAGAGAAGGAAGGAAGGAAGGAAGGAAGGAAGGAAGGAAGGAAGGAAGGAAGGAAGGGAGGGAGGGCGGGAGGGAGGGAGGGAGGGAATGGAGGGAATGGAGGGAGGGAGGGAGGAAGAAAGGCTTTTATGCCTCTAAGTAAGAACTTAGTTCCATATGCCTTTTGGAGTTGGGACCAATACTCTCTGGTTTAAAAAGCAAATCACCATCTCCTTGTTCACATATATTACATTCTGCTTCTATATCTTATTTCTAAACTCTTAATTAGTCAGAAGCAGAGGAATTAACTTTAAAGGATAATTTTTTACTTATTTAGAAAACATTTTGAAAGTTATCTTAGTTAACCAAGAACTGTATCCATAATAAAATAAGGACAAATTTTTTCTCTTGTTTTTTCCTCCAGGATACACTAAAGTGTTCTATAAATTTATTAGGAACAAGCTGAATCCAGAATATTCATGAATATAACATTTTCTACTAAAATCACACAGCTCCATACAATATAAATGAAACATTCTAGTAATAAAACATTTAACATTTACTAAGTACTTAATACATGCCAGGCACTGAGCCATGTGGTAGTGAGGCAGGGATTGCACAAAGCCAATTATAGCTACAGGAACATTTCCAAATGGATTTTAGGTAAAGTCAGAAGGGGAAATGAGCTTTCTACAACTTTTTAGATTAGAAGAGAATATAAATATTAGGATTTGCCTTGCCATATGTTCATGGCAGCACTTCTAGTGGACATAAATATTTCTTAATAGTCTCCTTCTTTCACCTCCTTTATAATCATTCCTCTTTATCACAGATTATATTGAGCTTCTAAAAATGTCCAAAAATTTAAAAATCAGAATCTACTACTAGATGTTTCTCCCCTATTAACTTTAATAAATTTTATAATACTTTAAAACTTTCATTAAATCATTTTAGGACCAAAGAATGGTATAAAGAAATTAAATTTTGTTGATTTGCAATCTCTTGATACACTGTCACTATCTAACTTGTGTACTTCTTTCTTTGCAGTTGTTTTATCTAAGTTTGGGGTACTCATTTCTCTGCATAATTAGATAAATTAAAATAGAATTAATAGTGTAAGAATAAAAGAAATCAAATTAAGCAGAGTCTACTAATGAATCAAGATACAGAGGCTTTTATCCAATCATAAGGGAAGAGGTAAAATTGTCATTACATGCAGATGACTTGATGCTCTACATAAAAAACCTTAAAGACTCCACACAAAAAAACTATTAGAACTGATAAATTCAGCAAGGTAGCAGGATTCAAGATTAACATACAGAAATCTGTTGCATTTCTTTACACTAACTATGAAATATCAGAAAATCACATAAAAAAAGCAAAAGAAATTTAGGAATAAAACCTGACCTAGGAGGTGAGAGATGTATACACAAAGAACTATAAAACATTGATAAAGGAAACTGAAGATAATACAAAGAAATAGAAAGATATCCCATGCTCTTGGATTGGAAGAATTAATATTGTTAAAATGGCCTTACTACCCAAAGCAGTCTAAACATTTAATGCAATCCTTAGCAAATTACCCATGACAGTTTTCATAGAACTAGATCAAATAATTCTAAAATTTACATGGAACCACAAAAGACTCCCAATTGCCAAAACAATCCTGAGGAAAAAGAACAAAGCAGGAGGCATACCCTTCCAGAATTCAGACAATATTACAAAGCTATAATAATCAAAACAGCAGGGTATTGGCATAAAAACAGACATATGGATAAATAGAACAGAATAGAGAGCCCAGAAATAAACCCACACACCTATGGTCAATTAATCTTTGACAAAGGAGGCAAGAATATACAATGGAGAAAAGACAGTCTCTTCAGCAGGTGGTGTTGGGAAATCTACACAGCCACATATAAATTAATGAAGTTAGAACACACCCTCACACCATACATAAAAATAAACTCAAAATGGCTTAAGGACTTAAATACAAGATTTGACACCATAAAACTCCTAGAAGAGAACATAGGCAAAACATTCTCTGACATAAATGTTTTCTTAGGTCATTCTCCCAAGGCAAAAGAAATAAAAGCAAAAATAAACAAATGAGACCTAATCAAACTTATAAGCTTTTGCACAGGAAAGGAAACCACAAACAAAAAGAAAAGACAACCTATGGACTGGGAGAAAATATTTGCAGATGATGTGACCAATCAGGGCTTAATTTCCAAAATATACAAAGAGCTTATACAGTTCAAGTTTTTTTTAAAAAACCCAAACAACCCAATCAAAAAATGGGCAGAAAACCAATATAGACATTTCTCCAAAGAAGACATACAGATAGCCAACAGGTACATGAAAAGATACTCATCTCTAATTATTAGAGAAATGCAAATAAAATCAGAATGAGGTATCACCTACACCATTAAGAATGGTCATCATCAAAAAGTCTACAAATAATGAATGCTGGAGATGGTGTGGAGAAAAGGGAACCCTCTTACACTGTTGGTAGGAATGTAAATTGGTGAAGTTACTATGGAAAACAGTATGGAGGTTCCTTAAAAAACTAAAAATAGAGTTACCATATGATCCAGCAATCCCACTCCTGGAATATATCCAGAAAAGGCAAAAACTCTAATTCAAAAAGATACATGTACCCCAATGTTCATTGAAGCACTATTTACAATAACCAAGACATGGAAGCAACTTAAGTGTTCATCAACAGATGAATGATAAAGTGGTGTATATATACACAATCAAATATTACTTGGCCATTAAAAAGAATGAAATATTGCCACTTTCAGCAACATGGATGGACCTAGAGATTGTCATACTATGTGAAGTAAGTCATACAGAGAAAGACAGATATTATATGACATCACTTATATGTGGAATCAAAAAAAAATTATACAAATAAACTTATTTACAAAACAGAAATAGATTCACAGACATAGATAACAAACGTATGGTTACCGAAGGGGCAAGGAGCAGGGGAGGGATAAATTAGAAGTTTAGAATTAACAGATACACACTACTATATATAAAATAGATAAACAACAAGGACTTACTGGATAGCAAAGGGAACTATAATAATAACCTATTAAAATAAGGTTATAATGTAATAACCTATCATGGAAATGAATCTGAATATATATATATGTAACTGCCTCACTTTGCTATACACTTGCAACTGACACAATATTGTAAATCAACTATACTTCAATTAAAAAAAATAGATACAGAATCTTTATATGGTATATAATCTTTAAAAATATCCATCACTATGCTGTATACCTTAAATTAATACAATATTATAAGTCAACTACACTTCAATTAAAATATATATGTATATGTAAAGATTAGTGTTTGGCTGCAACCGTAGTTTGGCAGCTTAAAATTTTTCTCTTCCTAGATGTTGTACATATACATAGGAACTCTCAGAAAACATTTCAGTGAAATTGAAGAGACATTAAATTTCAAATACAATAGCATGAATCTCTACTTTTATATTGACATAGCTTTCTAATAAATACCACATTCCACGGTGGAAAAATAAAACTGTTTTTCAAGTCTATTAGGGACAAAACCATCAATGTCATTTATGGTCCAGAAAATCCAATTTAGGATTTGTCTGGGAAGAACATACTTCCTCCTCCTTCCCAGAAAAGGGTGGACCCCATGGTGTAATTCATGTGTGACAATGTCTGAAGCAGGAATGCATATGAATAATGCATGCACGTGCATGCTGTCATGCATTGCAGGAAAATCTCAATAGAAAGGGACTACAGGGTTATCTAGAGACTGTTAGATCTATTTTTAGCTGAACAACTCTTCATCTGCCCACACTAGGAAATTACAGCATTGATGTTAATTATAGCTATGGAAGTATTATCTGAAAAATTAACTTTTATGCTGTGCAGTTAGGTAGATAGCTGGGGAGAAAGTGCCACTGATATAGAAAGTAGTACCTCCAGAGTCCAATGAGACCATCTGTGTCTTTTTCTAAGATTTTTCCTTTGGTTACATTTGGGCTGCCACATCCACTAGTAGCAAATGTTCTTATTTCAAAAAAGAACACCAGGGAAGAACAAAACAAAGTATTTTTTCCCTTGTGACTGTCCCTATTAGTATGTATGCTCAAATGCATCAAACTAATGGGCAGTGTCATTATATGGAACAGCTGTATCGAGTATTCTGGAAGTTTCAGTACATTGGAAGGATAAAACAAAAAAAGCTATTAGTTAAATACAAGTAGTCATAAAGTAATAATGAAGACAGTCAAGCAATATGTTGACTTCACTAACAACTACTGCATGTAGTGTAAAGAGTGGGATTCTAACATAACATATTTTAACATGCTTCCCCAAGCATAAATTACTAAAAGCTACGTTCTAAACACAGGGCACTAGGTAAAAACTTCTTGCATTACAAAGTATGATCCTAGTACATTTAAATTCTTCATTTTATTTAGAAACAGCAAAAAGCACAATAACTTCTAATATCATCAATATGATGCTCAATTCATTTGTTTAATCTTAAGGTTAAAATAAATCATATCACTATTTTGTACATTTAAGTAAAAATCCAATGAAAAATAATAAAATATGGAGAAAATACAGTCAAAATCCTTAATCTTTATCCTCAGTATATGATAGTAAAATTAAACTCATAGTTAAATCATGCCATGAGCATTCTAAAATTAAACAGAAATGACAACTGTATAATTAGAAATGGGAAACAAGAAATATTTAATCCTTTTTGGCATTGTTGCTTAATGTCTTCCATTATTAGCTGAATTTTTTCAATTACAATAATCCTACAATCCCTTCTGGTCCCTGTAAACACAGTCTATCAGTATAACATTAGATACAGCTCAGTAGAACCCCTACACTAAAACTCTCCAAACCTACCAAAGAGGGAGAAAATAAGAAGGATTTCTTTTCATTCCACAGACTGGAAATTTTATAGAATTTTACCTGTAATCAAAGAGCACGTTGGAAGCCTCTTTTAATTGACCTTTCTCTGATATTAACAGAGTAAGTCGAGTATATTTCTCCAGAAACTGTATCTATAGCTACTGCATGAATATTTAAGAAACAAAATAACCCATTTTTTTTCCTCTGTGCAATAGAAAGCACTGCCTCAGATCCTCTGAACGATATGCTTATCTTCAGCTTTATCAGGGTGTCTCTGCTTTTCCTTAGGGTCATTTGTAGAGACGTGGATGGGCCTAGAGAATGTCATATACAGTTAAGTAAGTCAGAAAGAGAAAAACAAATATCGTATATCAACACATATATGTGGAATCTAGAAAAATGGTATAGATGATCTTATTTGCAAAGCAGAAATAGAGACACAGACATAGAGAACAAATGTATGGACACCAAGGGGGAAAAGGGAAGGGGGAGGAATTGGGAGATTGGGATTAATACTTATACACTATTGATACTATGTATAAAATAGATAGCTAATGAGAACATAGTGCATAGCACAGGGAACTCTACTTAATGCACTGTAGTGACCTAAATGGGAAGGAAATCCAAAAAGAAGAGGGGAGATATATATATATATATGGCTGATTGATTTTGCTGTACAGTAGAAACTAACACAACATTATATTCCAATAAAAATTAATTTAAAAAAATAAAGGGAATACTTCACAGCTGTTGAGAGAAAAAAAAAAAAAACAGTTAAGCATGGATAGGTCTAGACAAAACTGTGAAGTTGGTACCTTCTCCCAAATTCCTTTTTCATGCCTCACTTTCTCCTCTCACTACTACCCCAGCCTCCTCCTGGGCCCTCATATTCTTCCATGAATGTAAAAGTCTCCTCATCCCAGCTCTTATATACTAGTTCATTATTCATTCAGTATTTACTGAACACCAACTATGTGCCTTGCACTGGACACTGGAGTAAGTATGCTTTTCTTTCATGCATGAATATAGCCGTCTGTTCTGTGTTCTATTCTCTCAGGGTCCTGTTCCTGTTATTTTAATAAAGTTATTCATGCTAAGATATTGATGGGTGGAAACTGTATAATCTGCTACCTTTCAAATTACATACAGCCTTAAAATTGATGTGCTGAATTTTAAGCAGCCAAGTAAATTAAGTTGAAATCTTCTTTTCTAGAATTTTCAAGGCCACAGGGTATTACTTATAATATAGGTGCAAACAGATGACTTAACTGCAGCAGAATAGGTCAATGTCAGAGACACCAGAACTGGAAATTAGGCTGGTCTACAGACGTGAGGGAAATATTCTGAGGACTGACAGCTGCACGGAAAACTAGAAGGGAGAAAGATCATTCCAGAAGGTGTGAGAGAAGTACAGTAACCTGCAACTGTCACTGTTTGCCTGAGTTTCTGCATGTAGCCTCCTTATTGGAGTGATTGCTTCCAGTCTTGCCTCTTTAATCTGTCCTTGATGTTAGCTGGAGTGATTTTTCTGAAATATTGTATTTGTTAATGACTCCACAACCAAATGATTTAAATTTTATTATCTCCTAGTTTCTGTAGTTCATGAATCTGGGCATGGCTTAGCTGGGTCTTCTGGCTCAGTGTCTCGCACAAGGTGTCAGCTGAAGCTGCAGAGAACTCAAGTCTCAACTGAAGGAGGATCCGCTTGCATGCTCATTCACATGGTTGTTGAACAGGACTCAGTGCCTCTTAGGCTATTTGACTAAGGGCCTCAGCTCTGCTTGGCTCCATCCTACAGCCATGTTGAGCTACTTGCAATCTCTCAGTTCCCCCAGTGCACCATGATTTCTCTCTGATCCAGACCTTGACACATTCTATTTCCATTCTCTGGAATTTCACTTGCATTAAAGTGTATGAATGTACGTGGTACTTAAAGTTGTGGATCTGGAAGAGATTACCAAGAGAATAAGTACAGAAAGTTCTCCTTTCTTTTTATGTTGACTCCACCTCCGTCACCATCTACCACCCCACTGTTTCTCATCCCATTGCAGCAAAACTCTTCAAAAAATTTTCTGTACTCTTTTGTTTCCAATCTCCAACACCCATTCTCTCTTGAAACTATTTCAGTTGGGTTTTTTATCTCTATCATGTTGTTCAGTCCAATGGTCAGTTTTCTGTCCTGACAATACTTGGCTATTAGCATTTGACACAGCTTATCACACCCCTTCTCTTTGCTGTGCTTTCTTCATTTGGCTGGGATACCACATTCATGGTTTCCCTTTAACCTCACTGGTTACTCTTTCTTGGATTCTTTCATAGGTTCCTATTTTTTTTCCAGAATAAACCCAGTACTTGTTCTTTTTCTATTCTCTATCTATATTTATTCTCTTGATAATCTCTTCCAGATTCATGACTTTAAATAACATCTATATGCTAATGAATCCCAATTTATATCTCTAAACCAGACCACTTTTCTGAACTCCAGACCTGTATAATCAACATTGTACTCCAGCACAACTTTGATATTATATCATACAGGGTCCAGGTAAGAAATAGAAACAGGCTCAGTAAAATTAGGAAATTTGAGGAGGGTGTATTGACAAGCTGACCATTCACAAAGTTGTGGGCAGAGTGTAAGGGAACCATGGTAGATAGTGCAGTGACTCTGGGTCAGTAGCAGCAGAGCTGTTAAGACCCATAAGTATGAAGTGATGAGGGGAAAGGGTTGTTACTAGAAACTGAAAGGTCAGAATTGTGTAGATGAGACCACCAGGAGAACAGAAGTAATATCTAATCAGGTAACACAGAGAACTTGAGTAAAACCTCACTGTGAGGAAGCCAGGAAAATAGATCCATGATCTCATTCTCTTTCCTCTCTAGTCTACGAGCTTCGCATTGGCTGAACATAATCAGAAGCTGAAGAGCAAAGAGATCCCACTGATGAAATGAACATATATCAGTTTCCTGGGGCAGAGAGAAAAATAAAGAAGACTAGAGAAAGGATCTTGGAGAACAAAGGGAAGATACTCTACATTCATATGTAACAGGCACCTCAAAATTAACATTTCTAAAACTCAACATTTTCCCCAAAAACCTGCTCCATTTTTAGCCTTTGCATCTCACAGGATGGTGATTTCATCCTTCCAGTTGCTTAGACCAAATCCCTGGGGGTCATTCCTGCCATTTTTGATTCCTTTATTTCTCTCAAAGCTACAGCCAATCTGTCAGGAAATTCGATGGTCTCTGTGCTTGAAAAACAGTCAGCCTCCCTATCCACAGGTTCTGCATCCCCAGATTAGGCCAACCACAGATGGAAAATATTCCAAAACAAACAAACAAGAAATCCAGAAAGTTCCAAAAAGCAAAATTTGAATTTGCCTCTCACCAGCAACTATTTACATAGCATTTACATTTTATTTATGTGTGTTTACAAGTGTTTACATACCATTTACATTGTTTTAGGTATTTTAAGTAATCTAGAGATGATTTAAAGTACATGGGAGGATGTGCCTAGGTTATATGCAAATACCAGATGACTGTATAAAGGACTTGAGCATCCATACATTTTGGTATCAGTGGGGGTCCTGGAACAAATCACCTGCAGATACCGCAGGACGATTGTATATTCAGAAGCCTTACACTTCCCATGATCATTGTAAAACCATTACCTTTTGACTGAATTCCTACAACAACAACAAGCAGTATTGTATAAATACTTTTGTGGTCAACTTTTATGAAACACCTCTAAAAACTCATCTATGTATGCATATGAATGTGGTCCCTATTTGTGATACTTATAGTAAAAATTACATGGAATTCTGTTTTTTTAATGATATTCCTGTTCCTATTCATTAACCATCTTTTTTTTTAAACAAATACAGAGTGACTACAGTTGAGAGATAAGGAATTGCCTTCAGTTATATACTTACAGTTTCACACAAAAATTTGAAAAGGTCCAGGAAAATTACATGTCTGCCCCAGCAAGTTTGTAATGGTAAATGAGGAATTGGAGACAGATTACTAAAAATAATTTAAATAATCCTCTTTTGTAAAACATGCTAAGCTCTGTCTGTTCAAGTCAGTTTTGGCAAAGAAATTCTGACTATGACATTAAAAATATGTGGATATATTTTGAAACCATTCCAGGCTCAGAAAATGCCAAGATAATTAGCAAGTTTACAAACTGGACTGTGCTACCTTTTCCAAAGCAATACCACAAACTTTACGAAAGTCTTTCCCACCTTACTGATTGTCTATTTTTGGAAAACAGGTTGTTCTAGCTCTTTCAAACAGAAATTTAAGTGAAATAATAAAGTTTCTTCTAACTGAAAGAAACAGTGATCACTCCAATGGCACATTAAATTGGAAGTATATAAAATAAAAGCAAAATTCATATTATTCAGAATTAAATATATACATAGCAGCTCTCTGTATATTTATTAAATTTTTAAACTTATACTGAAGCTGAAACTGAGGTCAAGAAAGGAAATGGCCTTTAAAAGTCAGCTACCAGGCTCAGTCCTGTTAGGTTTTAAAAAAGGAACTAAAGAAGGTGTAGTGTTGTGTCAGCTTACATCTTCATCATGATACATCAAACTCCTTTTACATTCATACATTCATTAAGAATGATCTGATAGCTCCTTTATTCTTGTCAATTATCTGTTTTCTATTCACAATGTTGTCAACTTAATTTATTTAAAATAAATGTATAAAATATAATAAAATGCACGTTAACACTCCATTTTTATGACTATAATCTTTGGGCTGAATTGTAATAAGATTATCGCTCTCTCCCTAGGCTGTCTAGAAACTTAGTCAAATAATCAGCAGTTTATGTTATTTATGTTGTGTATGTACTTAGTATTATAAAAATAGTAATAGTTATAGTTGAATTTTGACTGATTATCTTTCAGCCATAGTGCAAACCAATTAAAATACATTAACTTATTTAATAGTCATAACAACCCAGTAGGGTAGCTATTAATATCCTGACTTATCCCCAAAAGGCTTTAAGTTATAGTTATCTACCAATAGGCAAGTTGAGAAAAATGTTTGTTTGTGGCATGGTTAGACTGATGGTTTATTAACTATGAGGGTTTCTAGTACTCCTTCTACAGAGATGCTGCTTGCCCAAAGGGTAGACACTATTTCTAAATGAGTTACAGAATGGTGAAATGTCCACCTTTTAACAAGTGAGCTACCACCGACAGATGCTCTGAAAGAGAACAAGTTCAGAGGAGGGTGGTATTCTCAGCCTCCTGGGGAGTGACACCTCCACTCGGAATTCTAATTTCAGTTTCTGTTACTAAGGGAGAGGAGCAAAACCTGACAGCACAGCCCATGGAGAAGAATGAAGGAGAGACAGGACTGTGAATTCTTAATTAATGGGATGCTCAGGGATGCCAGGGCAAGCTTTATAAAGCTGCTGTGGAAGGTTGCATTTAAAATAGATATAGAAACCTCTCACTGCTATCACTAACTTCATGAGGTGAAAAGGCAGTTTCCAAAGTTCTAGTCAGTGGTGAGAAGGAAATTTTTTTCCTCTGGAAACCCTGAATCTATCTCTCTGAAAGCATTTCCATACTGTTAAGTGACTTGGTTAATGGTAAGGCTCGGGGGTTCCAAAATTCAGTTTCTGAAACTAATTCAAAATTTGCACTCAAGAAATGAAAGAAATAATCATATGCAAAAATACTAAAGACATACTGATTTCAACTAATGTTAAATTCTCAGGGGAACCCTAACCCTAAATTCCCCCTAACTCTTTGGGGAAAAGTGAAAAGTAACACAGATTCTCCTTTTCTCTAAGAAAAATTGTTGAATTTAATAATTTAGTGGAAATATTCATTTAATTATGCATCAGTAGGTATATACTGAAAATTTACAAAGTGCTAGGCACTGTGCTAGGCCCAAGAGCTGCCAAGAAGAAAGGCACATCCCTGAAGTTAAAGAAACCATAGTCTGTTTGGAGTGAGTACCGAAATCTCCCGTGATAAGCCACAGACACCAGCAAGTTTTCAAATAGTGACTTAAGGAGGTAACTAAGCACTTTCAGCCAACACTGTTATGACTCCCTCAAGATGTGCACAAACTGGAATAAGCAAAAAATATAATCATTTACTAGAACAGGAAAATTGAATGTTTAAAAATACATACCAAGCCGTATTTCCACAAATAATACTGTTTATAGATGCATAAGTATTACTTGAGACATGTCTACGGTCACAGTTGTCCTCAAAGTTTTGATGGCTTGTCAGCTGTTAGAGGGATTAGTCATAGTCAGTAAAACTCTAGTATATTAACATTTAGTAGACATTTATATCCAATCAGAATCAAGCTAGGGGCTAGAGGAACAAAGGAAAAGACACATCCCTTGTCCCCAAGGAACTCAGAGTCGGATGGGAGAGAGAGGCACTAAATACCCAATTATAGTACTCTGTATTGTCATTGCCAGGGTAGACATACACACAACTGCTGTAGGAGCCAAAGGAAGCGACTATACCACCACAAGGATAAGTAACAAGGAGACTGTCCATAGCTCTAGGTTTAAATGCCTTGAAGATAATCAGAACTGTCCAACAGAGGAATAGATCATCTTGCTATAGAGGAATCCTTCAGATCTCAAGAAATGTTAAGGAGACCAATGATCAACATGTGGAAAATTTCAAAGAGATGACACCAGGTAATAACCCAGACTTTCCAATTGGATCTAATCCAGAATTTTCAACTCTGGATACATCTTTCTATGCTACCATACTGTAGCTTTATGAAAAGTGGGCTCTGTTGCCCCCTCTCTTCAAGTTCTCCAGCGCAGACTTGCCCACAAAGGTTTTGAAGCTCTCCATCTTGGAACAAGCTCTGCCAGGACAGCTGGGTCCCACATCAGCAGACACCAGGTAGCTCCAGAGCAGTAATCAAGGTGACCTCCCTTTTGGAACATGACTGTCCTGAAGATTAGAAGTGTCAGCATCCTCACAAACTGTACATACTCTCCCAGCCACATTTGGATTTGGAGCTCCCTGTGCTTGGTCCTCACTCTCCAATACTGGCCTCTGCCTCCTTCCACAGTTGTGAAATCTCTTTCTTCCTCTTTCCTCTGCTGTATTTTTCTTAAATCACAACTCAAACTCCTCTTCATTCAGAAAGTCATCCCAATTCATCACATTTATTCATGGCCTTTCACAGCAAATACTGACCACAGACATATGAAATTCTGATAATGTGGATAGAACTATTTTCTCTCAAAAGGGAAAGTAGAAGAGGGAAATCTTTTTTCAAAGCCTGTATGTCTCTAATAATAATATAACCTAACATTTATTGAGTGATCCCTCTACATCTAATACCCTTCTACACTGTTTATAGAAATAACTGCATTTAATCCTCACGTCTGAGTATGTCACCTACTATTAATATCACCATTTGACACAGAAAACAGTGAGGTGAGTAACTTGTCCCAGACTGCTCGTTTTGTAATCAGTAGAGCTGGGCTTTGAACCTAGGCAATATGGGTTCAAAGACTATGTACTCAACCATGGCTCTACTATTCCTCTTCAATAGATGACAGTTCTTACTGTTATGACTCAGGTGGGAACATAAACAAGGTGACTGCTTTGTTAACTACTTCCTCTTATAGGAATTAAGGCAGAGAAGATGGGAGATAGGGATGGCTAGTTGCTAGATCAGCAATTATAACCCCATGGATTCTGTGCCAATGCAAGTACAGGCATGGGCTGACTTGAAGAAAGGATAAAAAATACGAGAAGTAGATCCACTCTGTTGCTACAAATTTAAGAGAACTGAGCAAAAGAACTGCAATCCAAGAGAGACTGATACAAAATAATAACTAAACATATAAGATGTGGACCCTTTCTAATGTGGAGATATAGCAAGGGAGACAGAGCAAAGGCCACCACATGTGAAGAATTAGCACCTTTCAAAACTACACAAAACGTTCCTTAGCAGTTTATTTTGCCTCTACTATTATTAGGACCTACTCAGACATGGTAACACTGATGATATTTTATTTTATTATTATCCATCCATCTATCTCTCTTCTGAAATTTTATACCTAGTAAAAATTCACATGTCCCTACATTGTAAGAATTTTAAGGAAAGATCCATGTTTTGTCTTTTTTTTTTCTTTTTTGGTACCTCCCAAAACTCCTAGAACAGTATTTTGACAATAAAAAAGCATTTAGTAAATACACCTTGAAATTAAATCATTTAAAAATGTAGATACCTTTCCTGCAGGGATACATTTTCCCCAAAAGCTTCTGAAAGGAATTACATTAAAGAGGAAATGGAAAAGCTTATTTTAATCAAAATGGCATACAGCAAAGAGTGAGAATATTAATAACTTTGAAAAGAGCAAGGTGAAGAAAAAGGTTTAATATTTAGAAAGGAAAGTGTCACTGTGAAATAGAAAATGAATCAGAGAATGCAAAATTCATTTCAAATGGATACAAAGGAAATGGAGCTTTAACAATGCAAAGTTTCACTGGAAACAAGATGACTTTTTGTAAAGCTTTTAAGCTCTAACCCTTGGCACAAACTCAAACTGGAGCCTGGCTTTTGTGAGAGGATTTCTCTTGGCATCTATGCCATTTTATTTTCACATCCTTCAGAGCCACCTGTTGGATCATGCACCTGTCTGCTCTAAGGTAATTTACTAAAATCAAGAGTTTGCATGTGTTTTGTAGCTGCCTGAGTTGAGCATCCTCTTTTCAAAATAGATTTGAGAAGCGAGAGTAAGAAAGAGAGAGAAACTTCCTGGATAAAAGTGTGCTGCTGTAGTCCCCCCATGACTGTTATTAAAGTTAATATTAAAGTATGAAAGTCTGGTCTTCCCCCACCCAACTCCCCAATAATGATTGCTTTCCCACTTTCATCCTACAAGTTCAAACGTAGCCAGTATAACTAGCATCATACAGTATTAGTAGTCGGTTCTCTGCATTGAAAAATTGCAGTAGCCCAATAAGCTGTCAACATAAATGGCTTTTTGTTCCACTGACAGATGACAGTTACAACATGCATCTCCAAGAACTTACTTTGCAAAGTGAACTTCTTATCACTCCACAGCAAGCATAGAGTACCAGTTGAGGGAAACAAGACTTTTCTGGAAAATAGTGTCCTTTCCTTTGCTTTGAAAATTAGGTAGGAAGCTAAAAACAATTTCAAGTAAGATTACAAATGGTGTGTAAATTCTTCAGATCCTTAGGGGCACAAATATAGGCCTATTTATCCTTCTCTATCTCCTTTTCTCCCCATCCTGTTTCTTAAAATCATTGTTAGCATTTGTTAAGAATGAATCTCTGGCAAACTATAAAACAACAATGTTACTCATGATTATTTTAAAATATTTTTTTGTAATCAAAATATAACTGGAATGCCAATAATGTTCATTTTAAAAAGAAATTTTAAACTCTTTCAATGTTCTTTCTGGAAAAACACTCCTAGGTTACAAATGGTCAAGATGAAGCAGGCCAAAAAGGGGCCCACAAGGGGCAGCAGAGTTCCAAAATGTGGATTTTGTTTATTTAGAGAAGGGATTGGCAAACTTTTTCTGTAAAGAGCCAGATAGTAAATATTTCAGGTTTTGTGGGCCAATTGGTTTCTGTTGCAACTCCTCAACTCTGCCACTGTAGCATCAAAGCAGCCACAGATAATACATAAACAAATGGGAGTACATGTGTTCCAGTAAAGCTTTATTCACAAAAGTATACGGCAGGACACATGTGGCTTATGGACCCTAGTTTGCCAACCTCTGGTTTAGAGGCAAAAAAACAGCTGACAGAAACTGGACATCAGTGTCACTTTATTTAGCAAGAGAGCGAGAATATTCCCTGGCCCACGTGAAAATAAAAAAGGGAGAAAATTGGCACAAAGAGTTGTTGAGCTGTAACTAATATTTAAGTGTTATCCTTGGTATATTTCTTAGATTTTACTTGATATTACACAGATAAGCAATAATTAAATGATTTATTTAAGATCAAAGTAAGTTATGTCTATGAAGAACTATCACCACAACAAATAGTCCGTGGGCTGGGTATTTGTAAATAATGTCATCTACCTTAAAGTTTGGAGAGTGAGGGAGAATCTGGGAGAAAGCTATCAAAGTTTACTTCAACTATATTAGTTAATACTTCTGAAAAGAATTTTATTTTCAGTTATAAGAAGATAGCCAATTCTGTAATATAAACTAAAATACTTAGTATAGTCCCACTAGATTAGTAGCATTAAAAAAGCACACATACACAAACATGCATATGTATTTTATATAATTCCAATTATGATGCTGTTGCTGATGCTGATGATAATAATGATGATGGTGATAGTTATCAGTAACACTACTTGCCTACTGTATATTGGGAATTATGATAGATTGTTTTATGAAATTATTTCTAATCCTCAATGACCCTACAAAATAGGTATTATTATCCCACCTTCCACAGATGAGAAAATGTATATAGTTATTAAGTTGCTACAGCTGAGATTAGTCTGGCACCCAAATCTTTCCACACTTGATAGAGCAGAATTTTCTAGTCCCCCAACTTAGACAATAAAAGTTAATTCAGTTATATGACATTAAGTTTACATTTATGGAATTCTGACCTAACTTACCTGCTTGAAACAGCCCAGAGGACCAAAATGTGATGTGCACCCACTCTCCAAGACCAAAACTCCATAGTAGAGCAGTAATTTGGGCATGATGGGGAGTGAGTCATGTAATTATAACCAGCCAACATTTTCTTTGCCTACTGACTAAGGCAAAGGAGGAAGGCAACTCACCCTCCAGCTAAGCCTGAGAAAGGAATATTAGGTTACTAAAAATGTCCAAATGAGACTTGCAAGCAAGATGGCAGAATTGGAAGCCACCACTCCCACTCATATCCGCACTCAGCAACAATAATTTAGCAGCCATCCACAGTCAAAATGCCTTTGTGGGAGTTGCAAGATCCAGGTAGAAAATTGTAAAACCCTAGTGGAGCCAAAGGCTGAGGAGGACAATTTTGAGAAGGCAAACCAGCACCCAGGTGGCAGATTCACTGACCATAATGCCGGCTACAGACTCAGAAGGAGCCCCAACCCACCCTGTGGACTCAGTTACAGCCCTATTTGGCCTTGGTTCTGCCACCAATACCATCTGCCAAGCGATACAGTAAGAGTCACACCTGGCTACATTCTGAGTAGAGGGCCCACCAATCTCAGTCCCAGCTATGAACCCAGAAGCAGCCTGTGACCTGACTCTAGCCCCTCTTAGCTGTTGGTCCTACCTGCCCAGGGACAGGGTGAGAGACATGCTTATCTATGCCCCAAGGCAGGCCCTCTCACCTTGGTCCAACTGCAGATCTTAGAGAAGCCCCATAACCTGGCTCCAGTCCCTTGCAGCTGCATCAGAGAGCAGTCCTGCCCACCCAGGGACCTGGAGGGAGACAAATCTATCTGTGCCCCAAGGCTGGCCTGCTGACTTCTGTCTAACCACAGATCCTGAAGCAACCCTGTGACTCAACTCCAGCCCTGCTGATCCACAGTCCAGGAGCAGTCCTGCCTGTCCAAGGACCCAGTGGGATAAACATTCTTCTGTGCCCCCAAAGGCAGACTCACTGACTTCATTCCAACTGCAGATCATGAGGCAGCCCTATGGCCAGGATCCCGTCCTGCTCAGCCATGAGCAATTAGGAGCAATCCTGTTTATCCAAGAATTTGACAGGAGGCATGCCTTTCTGTGCCCCTGAATGCAGGCATGTAGATCTCAGTCCCAGCCATGGACCCTGAAGCAGTCCCATGACTCAGTTCCAACCCCTCTCAAGTTGCAGTTGGGTCCAATCTTGCCCACCCAGAGGACCACCCAGTGTCATGTCAGGAGCCTTCCCAGGGTCCCAGATAAATGTCTACTTAAGTAGACATTTATCCTATCATGAGCCTCACAGACCAAGGTGCTAGAGGCAGTCCCATCCACCCAGAGACCAGATAAAAACCACACCCACCCGAGCCCCTAGTACCAGGCCTACTGACTGAGGACGCCACTGTAGACCAAGAAACAGAAACATGACCTGGCTCCAACTTCGCTTGACTGCAATTATGGAGGCAATGCCATCAGTCTGGAGGCTCAACAGGAGAGGTCTTTACATACCAAAAACAGTCTGTAAAGACTGAAAGAGGCGTTTGATCCTTCAAATGCAGAGACAGAAGTGCAAGACTGTGCAGATCATGAAGAATCAGGCAAACAAGACATCAACAAAAGAAACTAATAAAGATCCAGTAACCAACCCCAAAGAAATAAAGATCTGTGAATTGCCCAGAAAACAATTCAGAAAAGCATCTTAAAGCAGCTCAGGGAGGTGAAAGAGAAGACATATAAACCACTAAACAAAATCAGGAAACAACCACTAAACAAAATCAGGAAACAATGGATGAACAAAATGAGAAGTTTAATAAAGAAACAGAATCAATTAAAAAGAGCCAAACAAATTCTGGAGCTGAAGAATACAGTAAGAGTACTAAAATTTTCAACAAAAAACTTCAACAGCACACTTGATCATGCAGAAGAAAGAATCAGCAAACTCAAAAGCAGGTCTTTTGAAATTAGCCAGTTAGGGGAATGAAAAGAGAAAAGCACCAAGAGTATACAGTGGGGAAAGGATAGTCTCTTCAATAAATGGTGCTGAGAAACTGAATATCCAAATGCAAAAGAATGAAATTGTATTCTTATCTTACATCATATTTAAATTCACTTGAAATGGATTAAAGATGTAAATGGAAGACCTGAAAATATAATAAAGAGGAGACATTAAAAGTGATACCACAGCAATACAAAGGATCATAAGAGACTACTATCAAGATTAGGCCAACAAATTAGATAACCTAGAAAAAAATGAACATAGAACCAACCAAGACTTAATCATGAAGAAACAGAAAATCCAAATAGACCAATAAAGAGTAGGAGATTGAAGCAGAAATCAAAATCCTCCCAACAGAGAAAATCCCAGGACCAGATGGACTCATGGGTGAATTCTACCAAATATTTAAAGAAGAATTAAAATCAGTCCTTCTCAAACTATTTCAAAAAATTGAAAGAAGGGAACATTTCCAAACTCATTTTATGAGACCAGCATTGCCCTTAATACAAAAGCCAGATGAGGACACTACAAGAGAAGAAAATCACAAGCCTGATGAACATAAATCCCTAGTGAACATAAATGCAAATTTCCTCATCAAAATACAGTAAACCAAATTTAACAGCACGTTAAAAGGATCATACACTATGATCAAGTAGGATTTACTCCTGGGATGCAAGGATGCCTTAATATATGCAAAACAATAAAACTCTTAGAAGGAAACAGAGAAAAAGCTCCTTGACGTGGGTCTTGGCAGTGATTTTTTGGATGCTACATCAAAAGCACAGGCAACAAAAGCAAAAATTAACAAGTGGGACTGTATCAAACTAAAAATCTCTGTACAGCAAAGGAAACTATCAACCAAATGAAAAGGCAACCTATGGAATCAGAGAAAATATTTGCAAACTTTATCCAGTAAGTGGTTGCTATTCAAAATGTATAAAAAACTCATACTGGATGGGACTGGAATTCTGATATATTGCTGATTAGAGTATAAAATGGTACAACCACTTAGGAAAATATTTAGTTTCTTATAAAGTTAAACAATTTTATTGTAGGTATTTAGCTAAGAGAAATGAAAACATATGTCAGAAAAACACTTGGATACCAACGCTTACAGCAGCTTCATTCATAATAGTCAAACTGGAAACAATCTCAATGATCATCAATAGGTGAATAGATAAACAAACTGTGGTATATTCATGCAATGGAGTATTACTCCATAAATAAAAATAAAAATGTATAAACTACTGATATATGTAAAAACTTGGAAGAATCTCAAAAACATGTAAATGAAGGAGACTAATTTATAGTAGCAAAGTTGATTAGTGGTTGTCTGAGGTGGGGATCAAATGCAAAGGAACATGAGGAAACATTTTGGAATGACAGAACTGTTCTATAGCTAGACTGGGGTGGCAGATACAAGGGTATGCACTTTTGTTAAAACTCATCTAACGGCAACATTAACGGGTGCATTTGCTGTGTGCAAATTACACTATAAAGCTGGGTGGTTTTTTTTGCAGGACGCGGGCCTCTCGCTGCCGCGGCCTCTCCCGCCACGTAGCACAGGCTCCGGACGTGCAGGCCCAGCGGCCATGGCCCACTGGCCCTGCCGCTCCGCGGCATGAGGGACCCTCCCAGACCGGGACCCGAACCCGTGTCCCCTGCATCGGCAGGCAGACCCCCAACCACTGCGCAACCAGGGAAGCCCTATAAAGCTGGTTTTAAAAGAAAAAATGAGATAATGATATTATAGGAATTTCTCTTGTTACTAAATATACCCAACCTCAGAAAAATTGTGGCCCTCTCATTTAGTATTACATAAAGCAGCCCCAATAATCATCCTCAATTCTTCTATGCTACTTGTTAGTTGTCAGCAAGTATCATGATTATATTTTGTACTTTTTTAAAGAAACTAAACTGTAAGACAGATGGAAGTAATTGTTATAACTCACCTTAAAAAGAATATCAAAAATCTGATGTACATCTTCCCCATCAACCATCCCTGAGCTATCTACTGTAGGAATCCCAAGCTCAGAAAAAATCCAGAAAGGTAATATAATGCAGGGGTCCCCAACCCCCCGGCCATGGACTGGTACCGGTACTCGGCCTGTTAGGAACCTGCGGCCGCAAGAGAGTGAAGCTTCATCTGCAGCTCCCCATCGCTCCCCATCGCTCGCATTACCGCCTGAGCCATCCCCACACCCTCCCACCCCCCGGGTCCGTGGAAAAGTTGTCTCCCACGAAACCAGTCCCTGGTGCCAAAAAGGTTGGGGACTGCTGATATAATGTATACAGAGACCCAATTTTAGACATCAGGGAGTGATTGGGGACATATATCAAGGGAATTTGTCAAACAATTTAAAAAACGTACTGTCCAAAATAATCAAGCATTTTCCAAATGCCAATAAAAAGTGTATCATATAAACTTCATTTTAAAGCCTGACTTTCAGGAACGCTTAATCCACAGAAAATGCATATATCTTAAGTAAGCAAAAAGATTCCCTTTAGGTTGCATTAAATTATGAATTTATAAGTTATTAAAGAAGCCCTCATAGAAAATGTGAAGATTTAATGAAGATAGTGGGAGAAGGAAATGAAGGAAGGTGAGACCAGGGAAAACAAAGCTTCAGTCCACTTAAATTTGAGGTCTTCATTTAAGGCAAAGTGAAGAATAGAAGTGGGTCAAAATGTAAAAGCAAAATTTTTAAAAACCAAACAGAGAAGGGACATTTCTGTCTTGATTTTGAACTTGGTCTAAATGATTTGCACTGTCCATCTCTCCTATCACATGACTTTCTTATTTCATTTCAGGAAGTATCCATGTTAAAAAAAAAATAGTAAGTCATCTCCCCAAGTATACCATGAGCCTGAACTTCAATTTCCCACTGATCTCTTTCCTGCTAATGACAATGGTCACATCACAAAATCCTGTTTCATCCACGATAGGAGGGCTTAAGTTGCATCATGTTGTCTTCAGAAACTGCAGAGCATTTATGGGATTAACTAACATAAAAAAATTAAGTAGAAATCCAAGGTTATATAAAGAACAGGTGGGTGCTCTGGAGGGAAAAAAAAACGGATCCATTAATAACTGAGAGCAAAACACTATAGGTAAAACAGAAATCTTCGTTAAGCACCCCAGGTCAAATAACAAAAAGCCACATTTGTGTTTGCCTCTATGTGATCTATTTTTGTATATAGATCCTACTTATTTTACACTATGGATGTTTTAGGAATTCATTTATTCCACACAATTATGCAGACACTTAGTAAAAGCACAGACTATAGACACTGTACAGAAATGATATCAAACTGTGGCTAGTAGCTTCTGCCACTGAGAAACCAGAAAAAAACACAGGCAGCTCTGCTTAGCTGAAGCAAATATTCTGAGCTCTGACATCCTGGAAATGATTTGGGAGAACTGAAATCAGTCTTTCCAGTTTACAAGATTCAGGAGCTGCCAAGGGATCCTGGTACATTTTAGACTGGAGACAAAGGAAGCATAGAGCCCATTGCTCAGGGGTAGGTCTTAGAGAATAATGCAGGTACCTCATCAGATCCCAGCAAGGAAACAATGGTGGGATGGTATAGATCAAAGCCAAAGCCTGATGAGACCAAAAAGAGCTCTAAATTTTGAATAAGGTTTCAGCCACTTGTTTGTACAACCTATGCTGCTGACACTTTTGCAGAATGGACCAGAAGTTGAGAGCCTGGTTTAGGGAGGGAGGGAGAGGGTGTGGGAGTGTGGGAGGAGACATACAAAGATGGGCTCCAGGTCAGAGTAAGGGCTGCTGAATGAATATTTATGACTGTGTTTGTTGAGCATGTATTTTCTCATTAAATCTTCATAATAAATGCTATGAAAAAAACACTATTAATTTTTCCTATTGTCAAAGAAACCAAGCTCCCATCATATTTGGATTTGGAATCCCTGGTTGTTGTTCTTATTTGCTTGCTGGCTGGCAGGGAAACGTGGGCTACAGCCCATACTACTTACACAGAGAAACAAAGCCAGCAAGTTCTTTTACAACATAAAGAAAGAAATTCCATTTCCTATAACAAATCTATTATATAAATTAAATGAAAATATAATGCTTCCAGGCACTTACCCTGGGAAGTTAGGTTCCAGAGTAAGAGTCTCATAGGAGCAGTCTTTTTTGACTGTGTCCCTTTGATCACAGAATTTAAAAATCCTTCTCACCAGCAGGTTTTTTTGCATTCTTTCCTCCTAGACCTAATCCATTACCGTTGTTTGTGAAATGCAGCTTCTTTTCTTTTTAACCAAGGCTGAATCAAGTTTTCTGTTTTATAAGTTCAGTTTCCTCACCACTTTACATATAAGAAGACTGAAGCTTAGAGAGGGTGAATCTACCCAAGTTCACATAGATCTGAATAGGCAGGTCAGAACTTGAACGAAGGTCTGTCTGATCCCCAATCCCCTGGTCTGATTGGCCTTATTATTCTTCATCCTTCAAGTGCTAATAGAACAGCTGAGGCAATGGGAAGTTCAATGTGAGCAAGAAGTGCCAAGGGGCCAGCAGTCTGTATATATTTCTACATGGGAGTTGACTTTTAGATTCAAAGCTTTGTGTTATTTTCCAGGGGGAAGGGGAGCAGGTGAGGGTTGGATGGGGAGTTTGGGACTAGCAGATGCAAGCTATTATATACAGAATGGATAAACAACAAGGTCCTACTTACTGTATAGCACAGGGAACTATATTCAATATCCTGTAATAAGCCATAATGGAAAAGAATATGAAAAATAATATATTTGTATAACAGAATCACTTTGCTGTACACCTGAAACTAACATAACATTGTAAATCAACTATACTTCAATTAAAAAAAAAGTTTTGGTAAACAAAGTATGTTAAACAGGATCTTACTCTCTCTGACCCTATTTAAAATGTACCTAGAAGATGCATGAGAAATTTAAGCAACTGTGCAAAAATGCCAAAGACATGAGAAAGCTGCATCCCTATGCTTGATCTGAATAAGGCAATTTCTTAATAAAATAGCCAGAGCACATCTAGCACCAAGTTACTAGAAATGAACCAAAGATGACTCTATTGGTGTGCACTAGAGGCAGCATTGTGTGGGGCTGTGAAGGTAAGTTCCAAAGTCAAACTACCTGAGGGAGAAGCCCTGGTCCACCTCTTCCTACTTGTGTGAACCTAGTCAAATTATCTAATCTCTCTCTACCTCAATTTCCTCTTTTTTTTTTTTTTTTTCAGTATGCGGTCCTCTCACTGCTGTGGCCTCTCCCGTTGCAGAGCACAGGCTCCAGAAGCGCAGGCTCAGCGGCCATGGCTCATGGGCCCAGCCACTCCACGGCATGTGGGATCCTCCCGGACTGGGGCACAAACCCGTGTCCCCTGCATCGGCAGGCAGACTCTCAACCACTGTGCCACCAAGGAAGCCCAATTTCCTCATTTTTAAAATAAGAGTAAGAACAGTATCTATTTCACAAATTTATTGTGAGGATAAAATAATTCATATACATAAAGTGTTCATACACATAAAGTTCATACACATAAAGCATGCTTATTATTAGCAAGCACTCAGTAAGTAAGTTACTTTTATCATTAACAGGTAAAATGAGCTTGAGAAGAGAAAGGCATCCTCCCTCCACTGTCTGCATTTACCATCTTAGATTGGTGAGTTTGAGACCCTGTAAGGCACGATGAATGATCAAAAGCAGTTAACAAAGACAGGCTGGTTTTAAAAACACATAAGCTACCTCTGCATGTGGGATAAGTACACCAAGACTGCTGGCCACAGTGGACACCTTTACTCAAAGTCTGAAAGACCTGACAGGTAATCTGTATATTTCAATGGAAGAATCCAGCCAGTTCCTGAGAGAATGTGTCGCTGGCAAGGGTTAGGGTCAGACTGGCTCAGTGGACACATACATGCTTATACTGGTCATGCTGAATGCTTGGATTAGGGGCAAAGGATTTGTCCAAGTAAAATGACTGCTATGGCGCTACTGAGAGCTAGGAAATCTTATTCAGGATTTATTTAGTTCAGCACACATTTGTTACTTGCCTATCAAGCATTTATCTGTTCTTTAGGGTACCATACCTTGGAGAAAATTTCTCTAGAGAATCATCCCTTACTGACTCTCTGTCTGGTTCTGATGGTGATCTAACCTCAAAAAGGGGGCATGCAACCCATGCTCTACTAGTCCTTTGGTTCATGGTTAGGCATGTAATCCAAATTGCTCCATCGAAATCAAGGCCAGCATTTGATGGGAGTTCCCAGAAAAAAGTTGCTTTCACTTCTTCTGTGTTAACCTAGGAAGATGTAGGCTTAGATATTCTGGGTGACTTTTTGTTTTCCTCTAGAGACTAAGACTGAAGCCAACAGTACAAAAAGATAAGAAGGAAAGAGGAGGATGAGTCCTCATGGCATTGTCTGACCAAATAACACTTAAAATGGAAATATTCCCTGGATTTTCAAGCTATGTGAGCTCATAAATTCCCCTTACCCGAATTTTTTAAGCCAGTTAGGATTGATTTTCTATCACGTGCAACAGAAAGAATCTTAACTGATATACTTAGGGACTGAGACAGACTAAAGCGGCTAGTTGAAAGCATCATTTCTATAGCTGGCAAAAACTGGAATGGTCAAATATGACAGATTCATAGCATGCTTAATGGCTCTCTTCAATGTCTTTGATTGGCTTTGTGTAGTCTTACTCGTGTTCACAATTAATACATTTCTGACTTTGATAGTGTCTTTTTTTCCAAATATTCCAAAATAATCTTTCCAACACAAGGAATAAAATATCTTCAGTTTTGTACCTGTGCATGCCATATCTCCACTTACTTTTAAGTATGTCTCTAAGGTTCACAGGTCAAAATTGTTATTTTATAAGTCTTAAGCAAAAAAAAAAAAAACAAAAAACAAAAAAAACTAAGTATATAATGGAATACTAAACAGATTGAAAATAAACACAAAAATTTGATGGCCAAGAATGAAAGAGTGAAAGATTTTTATGACTTTTCTTTAGGCTCCAATATATTTTGATAAACAAACTAATGCAAGGGTTTAGTTTTAGGTATGTCACTTACTCTAACCTGTCAAAGGCATGCTGGAGCACGGACTATAGAAGTCTGAGTACAATCAGGAGGTAGAAACCACATAGTAGGTTTAAAAGGGGAAGATTAATATAAAGAAGTATTACATATGATAAAGAGTAACCATAAGATATAAGGAAACATTATATAGTACCCTAGGACTGAGGGAGAGCACAAGGAAGCACAAACTTGGAAGGCATTCAGACTTGGAGAAGGTGTGGTTTGGCCACTGGATAATAGAGAATTTCACTGGTTCAGTTAGGTCTTGGCTGGTCTGGAGTTGCTGGGCAAGAAATACACAACTTGCATGATACAGGTGGGAGAGTAGGTGAACAGCAACCAGTGGCAAGGGAGTCTGGGTGCTGGTTGGGGGAGGAGGTCTTCAGAGAATACAGGCACATAGTACCCCTGGCTGCCATGGCAGGACGGCTATGGGAAGCTGATGGCCAGGCCGAGGCTGCAAGATCATGGAAGAACCATGTTTGGGGCCTATGACTAGGGCAAGAGCCACCCAGTGTTCTGACACCATACCAACAATCCCTGGTTCCCCACAAGAAACTGCAAGACAGCTTCTTCCTCCCGCAATGTCCGTCCAGTGTTCTCTCCTGGGAGAGAGCTTAAAATCGTACTCACTTTAAAGGAGATATACTTGAAGGAATTTCCTTGTTTATCACAATATATTGAAGGGTGCATGCAGAGCTGAGAGGCAATAAATTAATAACTGACAGTCAAAAGCTAAATCAACCCTCCTATGAATCCTTCTTTTTCTATTTTTCTTACCCTCTTCATTTTTTACATTTTTTCAAAAACCAACATTTATTGAGTATCTACTATTCATCAAGAAAAGATGAAAAAATACAGTGTGTCCCCAAGTGCCTAGAGAGGATGCTAACAAGGAAGCAAACAATTGAAATGCAATATGATGAGACTGTAACAGAGGTGTGTTCACCAAATTAAGCTCTGCCCATGGATCTCAAGAAAGGCTTCTCTCAGGCAGATTAACTTCACTATGTTGTAGCACAACGGTATTGTGAGGCTTATAGCAAGTAACTTGTTGCTAAGAATGATTAAAGTATTAAGGTCGGCATGATTTGGGTTTTGTAAATTTCAGTGCAATGATGTTCCCCATGATAACCTCACTTTCATTTTCTTGAACATCTATAGGCTTTAGCAAGAAGGCAAAAACTTCAGGAACTATATACATAACCTAAGTCTATGTGATTTATGCTGCTGCCCACAATCTTGACATGCCCCTAGGAACATGTTATACTCACAAGACCATTCTATTTGATAGAACTAAAGGGCATATGAAGCTTTCAGCTGGCCTCAGACTTGTATGATCCTGAAATTTCTAACTCAATGCAATTTAAAAAATCAAAATATAATCTCTCCCAGCAAAAGGAGGCAACCCTAAATTTAACAAAACCTAAAAAAGTAGGCAGCTGTACTTCTCGGTCTAGAATTTAGATAAGAGATATGAGCGGGAGATATGCCTTTATTCTGAAAGGCAGTATATTAGCTTTTGTTGAAGTCATGGGATTGCTTAGAGAAGAGCTGTAAAGAGAGGATAAAATGACTGTCTTAAGTTGGGTTCCCCAGGAGCCATCCAAGATAGGAATTCTTGTTCAAATTATTTATTGAGGAGTGTTCTCAGGAAAAGGGGAGTGGAAGAAGCAGGATTATACAGGGGGAAAAAGCTAAGCAAGGATGTGGTCTCAGATGGAGCCTAGCTTTAATCCCACAGAAAAGTCTGAATCAGCAAAGTACCATGGATTTAGCCCCACCTTGAGGCAAGCAGCCAGTTTTTTAGACCCCTTCTCCCATCAGAGAGTTTTTAGCTACAGGCTGCTCTGGGAAGGGATCAGAGCATGACTTCCAGGACAGATGGCTCTGTGCAGACAAGTCTTCAGAGAAGAGGGTCAGCTGTGAGCCATTAGCAGCCAACACTAACAGCAGCTGAGGAACTGAGTGACTGGCAGGTGAAAGGGATCTGAGTGGAGCACCAACTGTGTCCACCATAAAGATCAAGAAATGAACTCTAAGAAATCAAAATAGAGGAAAACTACCTTGAGGGAAATGAAGGAGAATTCTAAGATGAAAATAATCAAAAGAGAATGGTTATAAACAAAAAGGTCCTACTGTATAGCACAGGGAACTATATTCAATATCCTGAGGGGGAAGAAAAAAAAAGAATGGTAATAGTAGCAGCCATTGTAGTGGGTCTGGACATTACGATTGAAACTGCAAGACTGAAAATACAGCAGAGCGGAGCAATTAAAAATAATTCTCTGTAGTCAGTTCATTGTCAGAACCTCAGATCATTACTCTAAAGAGAATATTTTTTAAGATTACACATATTTTGCATCACGTTCTTTCATTTTTCTAACATGATTTGTATAAATAAAGCAAAAGTAAAGTCTACACCAGGAACAAGGACAACCACTACCATCTTGTTCTTGCAAGGTACCAGTCTCAGAGAGTGTGACCCAATAATTAAGCAATCCACCTGGAATGCAACACATCACATGGAGAGGAATTTGGCAGTGGCTTCAAGACCTACTGGCTTCCCTACCTGTTGTCACTACAAGGTTTGGGGAGATTAAAAAAAAAAAAAAAAGAAAAAAGGTCTTCTTACATTTATAAATGAGATGCTAACCTTCACTATAATAAAATAAAATGGAACCTTGATAATGCAAAATTAAGTAAGAAAGTACTAGATTTATGATTATCCCACCTTGAAAAAAATGCATATCATAGGTTGTTTTGTTTAGATTATGTTGCTTTATTATATGAAGTCGATTAAAATTTGTACCAGCTGAAAAATTTTAATTTTTGATTTCTAATTTTATTTAACATTGCTTCCTTAAGATTAAACCAACTGAGGCAGTAATAATTAACCCTGATTATTTAAGCAAGTCTTAGGAGTTATGCATATGATTCCTTACCAAGTTAAGACTAATGGAATATAATCAGAATACACTGTCATGCTTTTGTCTCCCACCACCCTTTAAGTGTATTCAGTGAGGCTACTTTATCCTCTGTCTTTGGCTGAAAACTCATCCATCCCAGTGATTTCCCTGGCACTTGTTGAGGGCATGGTCCTGAACTGGCTTCACACTGTCTTGGTATAATAGATGTTTACAGCTGGCTTTCTCTGATGGGGCGAATTTGTGGATTCTTCAGAAATGTCCAGCATTAGAGTGGGCTCTTAAATGTGGTTCCTTGATTCAGATGAATCCATTCTCTTCCAGGGTTTCTTTCACCCTCCTCGACCTCTACTAATCTAGCAGCCACGTCTAACTTCTCGAGTGCCCTCTGGGCTTCCCTAGAGGCAGTATTAGGAAGACCCCATTCTAGTTCCCTTGAGTCTGTGGCCTACTCCAGTCCAGGATGACACTTCCTCAGCCTTTGCCTCCACAGCCTCTAAGGACTGAAGTGTGAACCCAATGCCGCCTTTGTTTCATTTGCCAGTAGATATTCAATCAAGCTTTCCCAGTAATCTCCTTTAATCCCCCCTCTCTTAACAGAAAATAAAGAAGGGTATGCCCCATGGGAAGAGAAATACTCTGAAGTTTTTTAAACTTCCTACAGGGTCCTCTATTTCATGACTCACTTTGATATCTTCCAGATGTATTGATGTCACCATTAAAACCTCCAATTTAAGATCCCTTTACATTTAAAAGCCAATAGGAAATAAGCCCCATGTCTTATGTAAAAGCTTCAGGGACTTGCAATAGTGAGAACACCCTTATTTTAATCAATGAAATCAGGGGAGAGAATGGGCAAAGCACAGGGAACAGTCACATAATGGTCCTCAGAAGATCCCTGAAGTCCTGGCAGAGCCCTCCATGAAGGAGAACTCATGGAACATGTAAGAAACCTCTCTCAGAGCCTTGTGTGGGAAACTGGGGGCATAGGCAGCTGGTCCTCTAACTAGAACGTCACCTTCTCTCTAATTCTTTATCCACTATTCCCTATAAAAGACCTCTTTTCTTCTTTTGCAAAAATTTTTTGTATTGAGTACTGAATGTGGTTGGCCATGGAGGGGTGGTGAGGAAAGAGTGGCTCAGCAGTCACCTAAAACAACTTTTTTTAGCCTCATTAAACTTAATATTTAAGGAGAACCACTTTCTCACTTGAAGTATTCAGGTAATTATTTTAATTCTCTGTTTCCCTCTACTAGTATGGAACTATCCCAAGCCAACTACCAAGAAAGAATCTGTGATAGAAATACATCTAATCTTAATAAGATTTGGATAATTAGCTTACAAGATGGAGCTGATATCCGTCCCCAAATTAACTAATTTTCGCATTCAGCCACAACTCATAAAGCTTCTTTGTAATTAGCATTTTCTTGTTTTTAAAACTCTAACAATAGCCTCCAATCTGCACAGTTTATAAACCAAGAGGCTGAGCTAACGTTTTATGTTCTTTCTTTGGTAGAAAAGACTACCTTGGGGACCCATAAGGATATGAAATCTTTCTTCCAAAGTAATAAGTTTATAATATTATAATAGATAGGTAAAATATCACAATCATACATATCATATTTCACCAAACTCCATATATGCTTGGAAAGCTTTTCACTTTCATCTACAATAGTTATGCAAACCAACAGAATCACTTTGCATAAAAATTCAATCCTTAGTACTTTTTTTAGCTAATTATCATTTTAAAAAAATTAGAGGAAAATCTAATCCTTCAGTCTAATGCAAGAGAAGATTATAGGGCTTATCAAAAATGCCCTTTCAATTTATAAGCAGACTTATGGAGAAATTGGTTGGCCACACCTTCATCACCTGGCCAGACCTTGCACTTTGAAAATGTGATTAATCTCAGCTACTTTAAAGGTTTAGGTGAAAAAGCAACCTAGTTTCAGGCAGATTTAAACATTCCCTTCCCTCAAAAAGAATTAATTAATTAATGTTCTAGTATACTCAGAAATCAATAAGCAATCAAACTTGTCTCCAGTGTTAATTACCTGGAAATCACCTTTGAAGTATTTACAGAGCGACAATTTCATTGAGGTAGCAGTAACTGATTCCATTTTTTCTTGAGTATTGTCAAAAGCAAAATAAATGTGTAAAACTTTTACAAAGATTTTTTTCCAAACTAACCTTTTACATAATGGCAAAAGTAATGAAAGCAAAGCTCAAGTTTCAGGAAGAAAAATTTTGTAGGGAAGGGTTAGTCAGGGTGATGAGAGATATTCATGACAGAAAAATAAAAGGACAGAAGAAAAAATTCTTAAATTTTGTATTGACATTCTTATGAGGCATATCACTGAAAGAAGTTAAGCATTCAGCATTTCCATTTTCAAAGAAGTAAGAAGAATGTAGAAAACAGTAACACATTCATCCTCAGAATACTGTCTGGCTTTATTTTTTCTGGCCTCAACACATGCATCGATATTCCAAAAAGGATGTATATACCTAAAATCAGAAAAATTTATTATTTTTAAGTTTATATATCTTTACAATAATACATCTCAAATATTTTAAGTATATAAAACTCACTATGTAAACTTGTTAAAAAAACAGGATCTATCACATAGATCATCATCACAATCATCACAGAAGATTCTTGATCAACAGATCTACATTTTAAGAAATGCACAGTTCTTTCAAAGTTTGTAAAACATTAGAAAAACACTGGTCTAAACTAGTTTTGAGGCTCACATTCACATTCTCAAGAAGCTGTTGTTATGAAGAGTATAATCAACTTTAACCTGTGACATCTTGAAGGAATTGACATAAGAATCAAAATAAATACATAGAGATGCTGCTGCTGAGATAGATAGATGATAGATAGATAGACAGACAGACAGATAGACAGGAATCCAATGGGAAGAAATGCCAGGGCAGAAGGGAAGTGAGAAAGGAGATTAAGAGAGAAGTGGGAAAAAAATTTAATAAGGTAACTAAGGTTAAGTCTAAACAATGGAAAACAACAATTTTAATTTTTACACTAAATTGGTTGTTTAGTAATGTAGAGATACTGCCTTTGGCTACTTTAGAACAAGACATAGTCCTTTGATATCTATTTACTCTTTATTCTCTTTATCTCTCTTCTCCATAACCAGCTCACCTCTCTGTCCTCAGCTTTCTGTTCCTTTTGTGATTCTTTCACTCTTTCCAGTCATTTCCTTCTGGTAACCTTATCAATTTCCTGTTTTATTATATCTTGCTCCTATGCCTACCTTAAGCACAGATAGTCACTTTCATGGTGTGATTAAAAGAACTTCTGTCATTATAATGACTTCCCTTCTCCCTCTGGCTGAAATTTTAGAGCTTCTTTCTTTTAGGTTAAGTATTGCCTTATTCATCAACTTCTCTTAAAAATCTATATGCTTCTGGAAGTGATATATACTACCACATGATCAAGTCACTATCAGCTGGAAAACCTTTTTCCCTGACAGTCAGGAACCAGCAGGCTTGAACAGCTTTGGGCTTCTAACAGACATAAAGGGAAGGCATCTTGGCCTACTTTAAAATTTGGAGACATCTCACAATAGGTACATGATACATATTAATTGATTTTCCATCTTCAATTAATTATTTGGGACACACTTGGCAGGAACAGCAAACTTTAACATGACATTTCCTAGATTTTTTTCGAGACTCCTGGACTCAGAAAAATTGAAGAAATAAGTTGAAGAGAACAGCAATCCATGCATTAATGGAATTAAACAATGAACTTAAAAATCAACTTAGAAAATAGTTTAAAATACACACACACACACACACACACACACACACACACACACACACACACACACACACACACAGGCTAAGGACCCTAGGAGTTATATACCCTTTTATCCCTACCTTCTTTCTTGTTTAAAAAATGTTCCCAAACCTACCTTGATAAAAGCCCAAGGCAGGCTTGCATTAGGCAATGATCATTGCCGGGAAATCTTTCCAAGTATCAACTAAAAATTTCTCATGTTACGGCTTAATTTTTTTTTCCTTTTATTTTGTGCATGGTGAAAATGAATAGCAGCTAATCATGATCCAATTATTTAACACTTTTCCATAGTCTGTACTTAGGTACAGAGGCTATCCCTGTGTTTGTTTTCTCTTTTACGATTTATGCAATGCTTCAGCAGAGGTCCTAAGAACTGTTATTGCTTCTCCTTCCTCACAACTACTTGTAACCAGAATCTTTATTAAAGCTCATTTTCATATCCTGCTTATATTTTCAGGGAAACTTCTTCAGAATTTTTTAAATATTTTTAATACTTGGCACTCAAGAAACAATTTTTCAACATAACTAGAAAAAGAAAATGATTAAAGTTTAAATTCATTAGGCATTCAATACATGTTTATTGAATTTATCTGAAGTGTCATGAATTTCTCTATTTTTAATCTTCATTATGAGTTATTTTCTATTTTCACTTATTATGAGAAAACATTTCCATATTACAATAGCTAGATTTAATTTTTTCCTCCCTTGACTAATTCTTTATTTCCTGTTATTATGTGTAATATTTCAAACTAAAGTGCTCTTACTGCAAGTCTCTTGTCTCCATGTGTCTTTTTCTTGCAATTAATAAATGTGTTAAATTTCTTCTCCTCTTAATAGTATTCTTACCACCTACCTGACTTATAGGAACATTGTGAAAATTGATGAGGCCATGAATAAAACCCTTGAAATTCCTTGGTTTTTTTTTTTTTTTTTTTTTTTTAAAGTGTATAATGAAAGATAGTAGTGTTACATTTGGTTTTCTGGTTTTCTGGACATCCTACAATAATTTCTTAAAGTATTATTTTCTCCCTTTTGTTCTTGTAATAAAATTATGAGTAAACACAAGCTTGATAGAATACAGATGCCTTTTAGTAAGAGTCCTATATAATTCAAGTGGATCTGATCCCCAAACCAGAATTTAAAAGCCACTGCTAAGGGAAGGATTCTGCACTGACTACCTCTCCATTTTATCACTGATATTTTTGGCTACATATTTCCTTCTTTCTGAATTTCTTCCTTACTGGTGAGAGACAAATAGACCTCAGGAAAATTTTGTGATTTGGGATACAAAGCACAAGTTTTCTGGTAACTACAATATATATCTCTTCAGGAGGCCAAACACATTTTTCTCTGAAATGTCCCTACATTGAAACAACCGCAGCACACTGATCAAGGCATCAAAGACAACCAGCTTAAAAGTCTGAGTGATAACTTTTTACTGTTCTTTCTTGTTGACTAGATATATTTGAAAACATTCTGAAAAATGCAAAGAATTATGCAACATAAGGTGTTATTATTGCTACCTTAATATTAATGCCAAATGTACTCCTTTTGCCTGTGGCAGTGTTCAGTGAGCCCTGCTTATCTGAGAAAACTATTTCTTAAAAAGGCTATGATAAATGCTACTTACAGAATTAGATGTTTCAAAGAGGCACAGTTTGCATGCCACCAGGAAGGTTTCTAACAGTATTGTTTATGATCTAAGATATTTGGGGACTACTGTGATATGGTTGATTTTTTTTCAGCTTAATCTAGAGGAATTATCTGCCCATTAATAAACCTCTTTTGTGCATGTCTTAAAACAATTCAAGTCACTCAACAGCTACTAGGACGGATAGGCCATAATAATTTTAATAATTTTAACTACAAAACTATACAAGGAGATAATAATCATAGTTTATGTAGAGGGTAGGAGACAAGGACAATGCTCTTGTAAAATGAAATAGATTTTGGTCTGACAAGTAATAAGCAAATTTTATCATTATTTAAATAGAAGGACCAAGGGATTTTTAAAAGTCACAAATGGTTCTCTAAGTTCTAGTAGCTTTTAGACTTAGAAGAAATGTTCTGTAATACTGATATAAAGTAGAATAATCTTGCTAATATTATTGTGCATGTCAGTGGAAGTACAAAAATTTATTCTTGGCAGTTAAGAAGTCAGTAAGACTGTGCTCTTTTAATAAAGGGACCATCATCACCCATATTTTTTTCAAACTCAGGTGGTAAAACAGTCTATTCAATGAACAGGAAAGTTGTGAACCATTAGCTGAAACAAATTTTCTGGTTTGCCACGTGGACTTCCATTTTAGACACAAAAACAACATGCTTCTCAATTTCCTTTATCATGACAGGCTGCCAGAAGCATTTCCAAGCATTTTTTGAGTCTCCCAAATTCACTGGAAATATTTTCCAAAGGCTATTTTGTCTTTAAGCCAATTCCAGGGTCTTATGATTACTATCTTCCATGACATCATACAGCTTTGGAATAATGGGAAATCATGGGACCTAAAGAGTTAGGTTTGAAACCTGGCTTATTAAGTACTAGCTGTGTGATTTGGATCAGGTTATTCATGCTAATTTAGAATTTTAAGTTAAATTTAAATTTTTTAATTTGAAAATTAAATTTTTTAGTTGAGTGATGGATGGGATAAGAGAAATATTGGTCTTAGTAAATGGAAGACTTTGGATTGACGTCATATGTTGCATAATAACAGGCAAATTCTACTACTATTTAAATAGGAAGATTTTAAAATTAAGTTTAAATTTTAAAAAATTAAAATAGTAATAATAATAATAATACAACATATAAGGTCAAATCATTGTGCTTGTGACCCTCTGATACTATTGCTTATATTATAAATTGATATAAGGATTTTAAAAAAGAATATGTGTGAAAACATCTGAAGCATAGTGAATCCTCAATAATTTACACACATATATGTCAAACTCAGTCTCTATAAGTAGGTTTCCACTGCTCAAATATGTGTAGTAAAGAATTCGGCTTTGCCCAAAGAGAGATCTGGACTTTGCCCTCAACTTTTGGGACACAATCTATGACATACCTGATAGAGGTATCTTTGTTTAGGGCAGGGGTTGGCCACACCCAACAGTCTTAGTATGGGGACTGGCTATGCCAGAAAGACCAACCAGGTTTTAGGGTGTGAGATTTGGGTCATGTGGCATCTGCAACCTAGCATCTGAGATCAAACACATTGGGTGATCAATCAATCAGTTAACTGTACCAATGTAATGGAGCCCCTGATAAAAACCTGAACAATGAAACTTGGATGAGCTTCCTTTTTTGTCAAGCACATAAGCAATCAAGAAGCACAAAGAGGGAGAAATTTTGTATACCCTGTGTGGCTCCCCAGGCCCTTCCTTTCCATGTTGGACAGGAGCCGTTTGACCAAGAATACAAGAGGTCTCTAAGTGATGTCTGTGGCTCACCTTATATAATCAGGAGGGTCCAATTATGAAACATCTCCATTTTATACTCCAGAGAACTGTAGAACTTATTTGACATTTTTCATGATCTGTGCCTCATAAATCCATAAATCCCAGATGCATTTCCATAAGCTATTTTAAGCCAGGGACAGCCTATAAAGGGCATTCCATAAATAAGGACTCTCTTCCTAAAAAATATATATTAGTCTATTTACACAAAGGACGAGTTACCATGTTTATAAGGAGATGAGATCAGGTCAGTTGCCTTCTTTTCTTTCCCTCAGACGCATCAGCCTGGTAAACAGGGAAGAAATGAATCACAGTCTTGCTGCTTTAACTCCTTGCTCCCCAACATCTATACTTACTCCTTATTTATTCATGTCTTAGAAGAAGAAGTCCCTAAGACATTTATTCACATTAATCTGGTGCTCTGACTATCATTCCCTCAGCTATTCTTTATCATTGTGCTCTCTGATATAGCTTTCTTTTCCTTTTCTATTATGTCCTCTTTTATTACACCCTCAGACATAGCTTCAACATATTCCTATCTACCAGCATCTTCCCCTTACCATATAAATATACCCAGTCTCTCCCATTTTGAAACTATTCCTCAAAAATTCAATAATTTTTATCCCTAAGATAACTAATATCCGCTTCTTTACTACAACTAAAATTCTTGACACCTGCTTAGACCTAAATGTGGCTGTTACTCATCATAAGGGGCATTTGGGTGTTTCCTGAGCTATAGAAGACATTTTTTTGTTGCCTACTAAATATCTCCATCTGTGTGTCCAACAAGTGCCTAAAAATCAGAATATCCAAATCTAAAATTGTCGCCTCTAACTCCTCTTCCCCAACATGTGTTTCTGTATCTATTTTCCCATTTTAGTGAATTGAATATGCATATATTGATCCCTAGATTTCCAAACTAGAAATTATGTGAAATGCCCCTTTCTGCACTGATACTGACATCCAGTAAGTGCCATTATTTGTCTCCATAATAAATCTCAAATCCATTTCCCTTTCACCCCCAAAAAGTGTATTAATTAAAGACTTTATCATGTAAGCTCAATAATGCAACATCTCAATCAAGTCACATCCATCCCAGAGTTCTCCATATTTTCCAGTCATCAAAAGAAATCTCATCAAATCCTGATGTCAGGATACACTAAGTATAACACATTTCCTCATCTGTTAGTTCAAAAACCTCAAAAGTAAAGGAAATGAGCTGGTAATATGGTAATATGATTTATTCCGTGACATTATTTGGATACTGCACGTCTTCTTTTTATTTGCTTTTCTTTTTTGTTGTTTTTGTTTTGGTGTTTGTTTGTTTTTTAGTCTCTATGCCAGTTCAAACCCATAGTCATAGAGTTTGCCATAGTTTTCTGATCCTCAATTCCCATGATGACATTTTTAAACCAGCTTTAGCTAGGGAAAAAATACCAAGATTTCTTTCAAACTCCAAATACATAGTTTGGGCTGGTCCAACTTTGTATGCAAAAATCTCTCTAGCAGAGCCAAAAGTTATAATTTCTCATTGCAGAAATCATGTTGTCCCTTTATTTTTGAATTTTAATTTTCAGAATTTCTTAGCAGTTTCTAAATGGTTGGAGAGCTATCAAACAAAATTTATTTTCTTTTACTTAAACAGTAATACACGTTCACTGAGAACAATGTGGTCAATAGCAAAGTAAAAAGTAAAAATGATACCCATAATCCCAAACTCCAAGTTAACCAATATATCAGTCAGAGCTCTCCAGAGAAACAGAATAGGAGATAGATAGATAGATAGATAGATAGATAGATAGATAGATATTGGGTTGGCTAAAAAGTTCATTCAGGGTTTTCCATAAGGTGTTAACCGAATGAACTTTTTGGCCAGCCCAATATATATGGCATCTTTTATCATAACTACATGTATATGTATAAAGAGATTTATTGTAAGGAATTGGCTCCCATGAAAGTGGGGCTGGCAAGTTTAAAATCATAGAGTAGGCTGGCAGGCATTGACGTTTCAGTATTGAGCCCAAAATTTGCAGGGGAGGCTGAGATTGAAAACCCAGGCAGGCACTGAAGCTTCAGTCTTGAGGCAAAATTTCCTCACCATGAAACCCCTTCAACTGATTGGTTACGACTTACCCACATTATCAAGGGTAGTATCCTTTACTTAAAGTCAACTTATTACAGCTGTTATGCACATCTACAAAATATCATCACAACAACAGTTGGATAAGTATTTGATTAAATAATGGGTACTATAGTCTAGTCAAATCAACAATAATATTAGCCATTTCAACCATATAACAATTCCTTCAGTCTTTCTCTAGGCATAAGTGGGATTACACATGTGAATCCTGTGATAAAACCTAACAGAAAAAAAAGTATTTCAAAAGAAGTTTCTTGTGTCGAATTAAACTGCCATTCTAAATTAAAAAATTGTATTTATATGCTATTGTGAAAGGGGACAATAACACCTTCACATTCACAGAGATGTGTCTAGTTTTGCCAGTTCGGTTATGTGTAGTTGACTTCACAGAGAACCCTTGGGACCTGCTCTGAGGGGCCAGATCAAGATGGCAGAATAGAAGGACACTGAGCTCACCTCCTTCCACAAATACATCAAAAACACATTTACATGTAGAATACTTCTCACAGAATACCTGCTGAACATTGGCAGGAGATATCATAAATCCAAGAAAGATTACAAGAAAGATCGCCACGTAACCAGGAAGGATGAAAGAAAAAGAAAAAAGGAATTGGGATGGGACCTTGCACCCTGGGAAAGAGCTATGAAAGAGGAAAGGTTCCCTCACCCTGCGAATCCCCTTCACTGGTGGGGACATGAGCTGAGACAGAAAGGGAGCCTCAGAGGCTCAGAGGAGAGTGCAGCACCCAGCTTGCAGGAGGTAGAACAGAGAGAGATGAGAACAAAGGGTCCATGCCACCTCCCTGCACTCCCCAGCCTGAGACATGTGTCTGCTGGTGTATGCAGGGGCTGGGTGCTGAAATTCAGGCTTCAGAGGACAGACACAGGGAAAGGACTGGGGTTGGCTGAAGCCTGAAGGGGCTGGAGTATGGCCCAAGCCTCAACTGCGGGTGTGTGCAGGAAGGAGCCCAGGTCCACCATTGAAGTCTCATTGTTAATGCAAGCACTCAAAGGGAAGGGCAGGGCCCACCATAGCAGCCTCATTCTTGCTCACAGTGGGCACAGCTCCACCTCTACAAGTTCTGGGAACATGAAAGTGCTTGCAGGTTGCCCACACACGGCGGCAGGGCTGAAAATACGATCTGATCCCTAAGGGATACACAATTTAGGAAGCAGGGCTGAAATCTGAGCTCTCTCCCCATGACTGTGCAATTCACAAATTTATGACCCCACCACTGGGGCCCTTGTAAACTCAGCACCTATGGGACATCTGAGCCAAGTACTTATGTTCCTGTGGCTGAGGCAGGTCCAGCATTAGCAGCTGTGGGCTTTAAAGGTGCACATTGAGGAAGGGTCATGGTCTGGGCTGCTTCTGTAGCTCCCAAGGTGGGTCCAGGTGCATGACTACTATGGTCTTTGTACCTGACTTCAGTGGATCTGTGCTTATGGATCTACACGGGTAGCTTTCTGAATACAGCATCTAAGGGACACTAGGGCCTACTGCATGCATTTCCATGGCTGAGATGGAGTGAGGGCAGTGCCAATAACAGTGTACTTTGTCAGCCCACACAATGGGTGACAGGCAACACCACAGAGCACACTCCCTAGTGGACAGCTCCTGCAGAGGAATACTCAATGGCTCCTCTCCCAGCAGAAGAGAGCTCCAGTCCTGCCTACCTCACACTGCAGCTCAGAAACGAATCTGGGGGGCTTCTACTCCAACAACTGGGGAGTCAACCCTGATAAGACTTAGACGACAATGGAGCAAAGAGGAAGCCTCTCTCAATATCCAGTGCAGGTGATAGTTACCACACCAGTCCACCCTCTATCAGAGGGACAACAGCCAGCACACACTGAGGAAAAATGCAGCAGGCATTCCTACCAAAAAGAGCCCTTGCACCAAAAATATAAGACACATGCAGGCTACACAGGGAAGCTCCTACATAAAAACAGCCCTCCAAGGGCTTCCCTGGTGGCGCAGTTGTTGAGAGTCCGCCTGCCGATGCAGGGGACATGGGTTCGTGCCCCGGTCTGGGAAGATCCCACATACCGCAGAGCAGCTGGGCCCGTGAGCCATGGCCGCTGAGCCTGCGCGTCTAGAGCCTGTGCTCCGCAATGGGAGAAGCCACAACGGTGAGAGGCCCACGTACCACAAAAAAAAAAAGCTCTCCAAGACCACAGTAGATAACTGTTTCTCCTAAACACATAGAGTCAGAGAAAAATAAGTAAAATGAAGAAGCAGAGGAACCACTCCCAATTAAAAGATCAAGAGAATTTCCTTGAAAGAACAAATGATGAAACAGACCTCTTCAGTCTAATAGACACTGAGTTCAAAAACAAGGAATCAAGAAAGGCTATTGATAGAAATTCAGATTACTGTAAAAAGGAACTAGAAACTATAAAGAGGAACCAAGTAAAATTAGAAAACTCATTTATTGAGAGGAAAGCTGAGCTAAAGGCTACAAATAGCAAACTGAATAATGCAGAAGCATGAATATGTGATCTGGAAGATAGAATAATGGAAATTACTCAGAAAAGAAGACAGAAAGACAAATAAAAAAGAATGAAAGCAATATACAAGACCGATGGAATAATATAAAGCATGACAATCTATGCATAGTAAGTATCCCAGAAGAGGAAGAAAGAGAAAAGGGGATTAAAAATATATTTGAAAAAATTACGGCTGAAAAATTCCCAAACCTAAAGAAAGAAACAGATATCCAGGAACAGGAAGCCCAGAGAGTCCAAAAAAGATGAACTCAAACAGATCTACATCAAGACATACTATAGTTAAAATGGCAAAACTTAAAGACACAGTTCTAAAGGCAGAAAGAGAAAAAGAGTTAGCTAAAAGGGAACCCCCAAGGGTTCCATAAGACTATCAGCTGATTTCTTTACAGAAAATTTGCAGGCCAGAAGGGAGTAGCAAGATATATTCAAAGTCCAGAAAGAGAAAAACCTGCAAGCTAGGATACTCTACCCAGCAAGATTATCATTTAGAACAGAAGGATAGATAAAGAATTTCTCAGACAAGCAAAAACTAAAAGAATACAACAATACTAAACCTAGCCTAAAAGTAATATTGAAAGGTCTTCTCTAAATAAAGGAGAAGCAAGAATCTATAGGAAAGAGAAAATCATAATTGGAAAGTAAATCACTTAAGCCAGTACACAGATTAAAAAATAATTTTTTTTTAAATTGTGAAAGTGATGATAACTACAATGAACAGCAAAAGAATAAAAATGAAGATGTAAAAGAGGACAATCATAAAATGTGGAGGAGGAGAGTAAAAAGATGTAGATTTTTTTTCTAGAATGTATTTGAGCCTATATGACTACCAGTCTAAAGCAAGTAGATACAGTAATGGGTTAATACAATTGAAAAACAGGGTAACCAAAAATAGAAAACATACAATAGATTAACAAAAACCAAAAAGAAGGGAACATAAGCATAATACAGGAGAAAACTATCAAACCACAAAAGGAAAAACAAAAAGACAAAGACAAAGAAGAAATACAAAATCAACTGGAAAATGAGGTTTGAAATGGCTATAAATTTGTATCTATCAGTAATTACCTGAAATTTCAATAAATTAAATGCTCCAATCAAAGGACATAGAATGTCAGATTGGAAAAAAACAAGAGTGTACAATATGCTGCCTATAAAGACCCACGTTAGGGCAAAGAACACACATAGATTGAAAGTGAGGGGATGAGAAAACATATTTCATGCAAATGGAAATGACAAGAAAGTGGGGGTAGCAATACTCATATCAGACAAACCAGACTTTAAAAGAAAAGCCATAAAGAAAGATAAAGAAGGACTCTATTAAAATGATAAGAGGATCAATATAAGAAGAGGATATTATACTCAATATATTTGCAGCCAATATAGGAGCACCTAAATACATAAAACAAACACTAACAGACATAAAGGGAGAAATTCATGAAAATACATAATATTAGGACACTTTAACACCCCACTCATATCAATGGAGATGTCTTCCAGACAGAAAATCAATAAGGCAACAAAGATCCAAAATGATGCAATAGAACAGTTATACTTAATTGATATTTTCAGGACATTACATCCAAAAAAACCCAGAATACACATTCTTTTCAAGTGCACATGGAACATCCTCTAGGACTGACCACATACTAGGACACAAAATAAGCCTCAACATATTTAAGAGGATAGAAATTATTTTAAGCATCTCTTCTGACCACAATGGTATGAAACTAGAAATCAACCACAGAAAGAGAAATGAGAAAAACAAAACAAACAAACAAACAAAATTACATGGAGACTAAACAACATGCTACTAAAAAACCAATGGCTCAATGATGAAATCAAAGTGGAAAACTAAAAATACCTTGAGACAAATGACAATGAAAACACACCATACAAAATCTATAGGATGCAGCAAAAGCAATTTTTAGAGGGAAGTTAATAGCAATATAGGCTTTCCTCAAAAAACAAGAAAAATTTCAAATAAACAACCTAACCTACCACCTAAAAGAATTAGAAAAAGAACAAACAAAACCTAAAGTCAGCAGAAGGAAGGAAATAATAAAGATCAAAGAAGAAATAAATAACATAGAGATTTTAAAAATGAAAAAAATCAATAAAACCAAGAGATGGTTCTCTGAAAGGGTAAAAAAAATCAACAAACCTCTGGCCAGGCTCACCAAGAAGAAAAGTGAGAGGACTCAAATAAGAAAATAAGAAATGAAAAAGGAGATGCAACAACTGATACCTTAGAAATACACACACACAAAAAAAAAAAAACTGTAAGAGAATACTATGAATAATTATATGCCAACAAATTGGAAAACAGTAAAAATGGACAAGTTTCTAGTAACAAACAGCCCACCAAAACTGAAACAAGAAGAAGTAGATAATTTGACCAGACAGATCACTAGAAGTGAAATCAAATCTGCAATTAAAAAAAGGAAGGAAGGAAGGAAGGAAGGAAGGAAGGAAGGAAGGAAGGAAGGAAGGAAGGAAGGAAAGAAGGAAGGAAGGGAGGGAGGGAGGGAGGGAGGGAGGGAGGGAGGAAGGAAGGAAGGAAGGAAGGAAAGAAAGAAAGAAAGAAAGAAAGAAACTCCCTACAAAGAAAAGTCCAAGACCAGATAGCTTCACTGGGGAATTCTACAAAACATACAAGGAAGAACTTATATCAATCCTAGAATATATGTATATATGAAATCAATGAAGCCAAAAGATGATTCTTTGAGAAGATCAAGAAAACTGATAAACTCAACCCAGACTGACTTGGGAAAAAAAAGAGAGAGAGAGAGAGAAGACAACAGTTATCAGTATTTATTGGTATAGGTACCAATAATTATACCATACTTAGAGAAAGAATATCATTACAGATTCTATGAACATAAAAATTATAAAAAGAAATGTTATAATTGATAACACAAATAACCCTTCATCTGTTAAAGAAACAGAAGTTTTAAGTAAAACTTTCCCACAGGGATTTTCCTCAGCAAAAGTCCAAATTAGGGTCTGGATCAAGATGGTGACATAGGAAGTTCCTGAATTTTTCTCTTCCCATAGATTCAAGAATTATACACCTACACATAGAGCAACTTGCTCTGAGAGAAATTCAGAAGCTAGCTGAGTGATGCCTACACAACAAGTTAATGAGAAAATACTCAAAACAGATAGTAAAGTCTGAGATACACTCTTGCCATAAATCCTATCCCCATTTATGATGCCATACAATTAGGAGAGAATCTCCAACTCCCAGTCTCTTCCTGAGGAGTGAAGTGTTTGGAGCATACATCAAGTGCTCCAATTTTTAAGGCTGCCACCAGAGGGTGGACTAGCTCTGAAAGCCAACAAGCTTTGTGTTCATGAGTTCCAGAGACCTATAGCAAAAAAAAAAAAAAAAAATAAGCAATTTTTAATCATATGATCATCTCAAAAGATGCAGAAAAAGCATTTGACAAAATCAACATCCTTTCATGCTCAAAACTCTCAGAAAATTGGGTAGAGAAGAAACATACTTCATCATAATAAAGGCCATATATGGCAAATCCAAAGCTAACATCATATTTAAAAATAAAAAACTGAAACTTTTCATATAACATCACAAAAAAGACAAGGATACCCACTCTCACCACTTTTGTTCAACATTCTTGAAGTCCTAGCCAGAGTAGTCAGACAAGAGAAATAAATAAAAGGCATCCAATTGAAATGAAAGAAGTAAAATTGTCTCTGTAAACGACATGATATTTTACATAGAAAACCCTGCAGACTCCACCAAAAAAACTGTTAGAATAAATAAACCCAGTAGAGTTGTAGGGTACAAAATGAACATACAAAAATCAGTTGAATTTCTACACACTAACAACAAACTACTGGAAAGAAAAATTAAGAACAATCCCATCTGCAATATCATCAAAAAAAGTAAAATATTCAGGAATAAATTAATCATGGAGATGAAAGACCTGTAAACTGAAAACTATAAGACATTGATGAAAGAAATTAAAGAAGGTATAATTAAATTAAAAGATATTCCATGTTCATGATGGGGGAAAATTAATATTGTTAAAAAATTCTTACTACCCAAAACCATCTATAGATTTAATACAATCCCTATCAAAATTGCAATGGCATTTTTCACAGAAATAGAAAAAACAATCCTAAAATTCATATGGAACCACAGAAGACGGTGAATAGCCAAAACAACCTTCAGAAAGGAGAACAAACACGGAAACATCACACTTCCTAATTTCAAACTAAACTACAAAGCTATAATAATCAAAAGTGTGTTATTGGCATTAAAACAAACACACAGATCAATGGAATAAAGAGCCCAGAAATAAACCAATGCATATATGGTTAATTAAATTTCAATAAAGGTACCAAGAATACACAATGAGGAAATGATAGTCTTTTCAATAAAGTGTTGTAAATTGTAAACTCACACACAAAATGATGAAACTAGACCCTTATCTTACACCATATGCAAAAATTAACTCAAAATAAAGACTTGAACATAAGACCAGAAACCATAAAACTCCTAGATGAAAATAGGTTAAGCTCCTTGGCAATGGTCTTGGCAATGATTTTTTTGGATTTGACAGCAAAAACAAAAATAAATGAGTGGGACTACATCAAATTAAAAGCTTCTGCACAGCAAAAGAAAATATCAACAAAATGAAAAGGCAACCTGTGGAATGGGAGAAAATATTTGCAAAGCACATATCTTATGACAAGTTAATATCCAAAATATAAAAGGAACTCAAATAACTCAATAGCAAAAAGCCTAATAACCCAATTAAAATGGACAAAGGAGGGCTTCCCTGGTGGCGCGGTGGTTGAGAGCCCGCCTGCCGATGCAGGGGACACGGGTTCGTGCCCCGGTCCGGGAAGATCCCACATGCCGCGGAGCGGCTGGGCCCGTGAGCCATGGCCGCTGGGCCTGCACATCCGGAGCCTGTGCTCCGCAACGGGAGAGGCCACAACAGTGAGAGGCCCGCGTACCACAAAAAAAAAAAAAAAAAAAAAAAAAATGGACAAAGGACCTAAACAGCTTTCTTTACAGAAGACATACAAATGGCCAACAGGTACATGAAAACGTGCTCAACATCACTAATCATCAGGGAATGCATATTAAAACCACAATGAGATATCACCTCATACATGTTAGAATGTTTATTATCAAAAAGGCAAGTAATAACAAATGCTGGAAAGGATGTGAAAAGAAAACCCTTTTACACTGTTGGGAGCATAGACTGGTACAGTCATAATGAAAATTATATGGAAGTTCCTCAACAAATTAAAAATAGAACTACCATATGATCCAGCAATCCTGCTTCTGGGTACATATCCAAAGGAAACAAAATTATTATCTTGAGGAAATATCTATATTCCCATGTTCATTGCAGCATTATTCACAGTAGCCAGAAACAACCTAAATGTCCATTAATGAATGAATGGATAAAGAAGATGTGATATATATGTGTATATATATATATATATATATATATATACATACACACACATACATACATACAATGAAATATTATTCAGCCTTCAAAAAGAAGGAAATTCTACCATTTGCAACAACAAGGGCGTACCTGAGGTCATTATGCTAAGCGGAATAAGTCAGACACAAAAGAAAGATATTTTATGATATCACTGATACGTAGAATCTACAAATTCATAATAACAGAGAGTGGAATGGCGATTGCTAGGGGTTAGGGGAGTAGAGAAAATGGGAGATGTTGGTTAAAGAGTAAAACTTTCAGTTATAAGATGAATAAGTTCTGGAGATCTAATGGATAAAATGTTGAGTATACTTAACAATACTGCAAAATATACTTGAAATTGCTAAGAGAGTAGAGCTTAAATTGTCTCACCACCCCCCAAAAAATTATAATTATGTGAGATAGATGTATTAACTAACCTTATTGTTGGAATTATTTCACAAAATTACATGTATCAAATTATCACATTGTACACATTAAACTTACACAATGCTATATGTCAATTATATCTCAATAAATCTGGAGGAAAAAAGCAAATAAAAAATTGTTTTAAGAAAAGGAGTCACAATAAAAAAACTAAAATAAACATTTTAAAACTATTCTAATTTAGAAAAAGAAGTGTTGCTGAATTTTAAGTATTTCAGAAAACATAAAATAAAAAGATCTTAGAGGTTGGAAACAAGATGGTGGAGTAGAAGGACTTGAGCTTGCCTCGTCTCACAAAAACACCAAAATCACAACTAACTGCTGAACAACTGTCGACAAAAAAGACTGGAACCTACCAAAAAATATATTCTACATCCAAAGACAAAGAAGCCACAATGAGACAGTAAGAGGGATGCATCCATGATGCAATCAAATCCTATACCCGCCAGATGAACAACCCACAAACAGGAAGATAATTATATCACAGAGTTTCTTCCACAGGAAGGAGAGTTCTGAGCCCCACATCAGGCTCCCCAGTCTATAGGGTCTGGAATCAGGAGGATGAGCCCCCAGAGTATTGGGCTTTGAAGGCCAGTGGGGCTTGACTGCAGGAACTTCACAGGACTGGGGGAAAGAGAAACTCTACCCCTGAAGGGTGCACCCAAGATCTCATGTACAGTGGGACACAAGCAAAAAGCAGTGACTACATAGGACCCTGGGCCAGACCTACCTGCTGGTCTTGGATGGTCTCCTGGTAAGGTATGGGCCAGCTGTGGCTTACTGTGAGGACAGAGACACTGGTGGCGGACATACTGGGGAGTACTCACTGGCATGAGCTCTCCCGAAGGCCATCATTTTGACACCAAGACCTGGTCCCTACACAATATACTGTAGGCTCCAGTGCTAGGACTCCTCGGGCCAAACAACCAACAGGGCAGGAATACAGCCCCACCCATCAGCAAACAGGCAGCCTAAAGTCTTCCTGAGGCCAGAGACACCTGGTCAATGGACAAAGCAGACATAGTACATATATACAATAGAATATTACTCTGCCATAAAAAAAGAATGAAATAATGCCATTTGCAGCAACATGGATGGACTAGAGATTATCATACTAAATGAAGTAAGTCAGACAGAGAAAGACAAATATCATACGATACCACTTATACATGGAATCTAAAAAAAACAGATACAAATGAACTTACTTAAAAAACAGAAACAGACTCACAGACTTAGAAAACAAACTTATGGTTACCAAAAGGGAAAGGGGGAGGGATAAATTAGAAGTTAGAGATTAACATATACATGCTACAATATATAAAATAATCAACAAGTACCTACTGTATAGCACAGGGAATTCTACTCAATACTCTGTAGTAATGTATATGGGAAAAGAATCTGAAAAAAGAATAAATATATGTATATGTATAACTGAATCTCTTTGCTGTACACCTGAAACTAGAACAACATTGTACTCTACTCCAATATGAAATAAACATTTTTTAAAAAGGAAAAAAAATGTATATTAAGAGAGGGTTATAACTGATTCTGTCTCCATGTCCTCATATTACAAGTACAGAGACTGAAAATGCAAGAGACCACCTGGCTGGTAAACATTTCATGGATTCAGCAAATATACCAGACATTATGCTGGAAACTGAAAAACCATTTAGTTAACAGAACAGACATAATCTCTAATACAGTGGCAGTGTCCAGCTGGACCAAGGAAACTTTGCATCTCAGTCAAGATCCTCAACAACAAATTTCAGTTCTTCCTAAATATACACTTCCCATGGTACAGTGAATCTGAGGTTGTGATAGGCAAATCAGGTACTCTCAGTCACTGAAATGTTCACAGAAATATTCTACAAAGAAAATTAGGCTGTATTGCAGTCTTTTTACTACTTTAACAAGAAAGATATGAGTAAAGAATAGTAGACGAAATATGGAAATGATGGGAAAGCCTTTTTTAGCACTTGACAGTAGAAACAGAATCAGTAATTTCAGCTAAAATGGTAATTTCCTAATGTGAGATCAGTTAGGTATTCTAAGTAAATCTGTGGGAGATGAAAATTCTTTTGGAAAAAAATAGTGTTACTGCAAAAAATAAAATAAAAAGGTCTTGGAAATACCAAAAATCAAACCTTATTTTCAAGCAGTCTAGAATAATGTTTCTCAATCTCAAATCTGGCAAGTATGAAAAAAAAGTGTGCTTACATAAATTTTTATAAATGAGAAACTCACTTAAAAATATCACATGCTGGGCTTCCCTGGTGGCACAGTGGTTGAGAGTCCGCCTGCTGATGCAGGGGACGCGGGTTCATGCCCCGGTCCGGGAAGATCCCACATGCCGTGGAGTGGCTAGGCCTGTGAGCCATGGCCACTGAGTCTGCGTGTCTGGAGCCTGTGCTCCACAACGGGAGAGGCCATGACAGTGAGAGGCCCGCGTACCGCAAAAAAAAAAAAAAAAAAAAAAAAAAAAAAAAAAAAAAAAAAAAAAAAAAAATCACATGCTCTTGGTTATAGATGTAATAAAGAATATGAAAAATCCCACAATTAAAGGACATGAAAATGCAACACGTTTGGGAATTATCAATCTAGAGTTTTCACTGAACACATAAATACAGTAACCAAATTAAACATTTTTAAGAGAATCATCTCAATACTTCAGCACATTGCAACTAAATTGTAACTAGACAAAACACTTTCCAAAAAGTTGCCATAACCATAGAAACCAACACATCCTTTAATAAAAGACATCTTAAAATAATCCATAATTACTCTTTAAAAATGTTAATAGCTTATACTATAGTAATTTAACTTTAAGTTTCTCTTCATCGAAGTTTAGAGTACAAAAAACATAAGTCAGGCTTCCAAAGAACTCATCACATTCTAAGTTGAAATAAAATTTAAAATAAATAGGAGATTTATCCTGAGGTTGCAAGGATGGTTCAATATTCACAAAACAGTCCATGCAATATACCATATTAACAAGTTGAAGGAAAAATATCATATCATTACCTCAATAGATGCAGAAAAAGCTTCAAACAAAATTCACCATCCATTCATGTTAAAAACTCTCAACAAAGAAGGTATAGAGGGAACATACCTCAATATAATGAAGGCCATATATGACAAGCCCACAGATAACATCAGATTCAATGGTGAAAAGCTGAATGCATTTCCTCTAAGATCAGGAATGAAACAAGGGTGCTCACTTTCCCCAATTTTATTCAACATAGTATTGGAAGTCCTATCCATAACATTCAGACAAGAAAAAGAAATAGAAGTAATCCAAGTTGGAAAGAAAGAAGTAATACTGTCACTGTTTGCAGATGACATGTACTATATATAGAAAATCCTAAAGATGCCACAAGAAAACTACTAGAGCTCATCAATGAACCTGTTAAAGTGGCAGGATACAAAATTTATATATATATAAATCTGCTGCACTTCTATATACTAAAAATGAACTATAAGAAAGAAATTAAGGAAGCAATTTTATTCACAATTGCATCAAAAAGAATAAAATACTTACAAATAAACCTTTCTAAGGAGGTAAAAACCTGGACTTGGTAAACTATAAGACACTGATAAAAATAATTGAAAGATAACACAAACAGATGGAAAGACATACTATGCTCATGAATTGAAAGAATTAATATAGTTAAAATTACCATACTACCCAAGGCAATTTAAAGTTTCAATGCAATCTCCAAGGGCTGAACTAGAACAAATAATTCTAAAATTTATATGGATATACAAAAGACTTCAAATAGCTAAAACAATCTTGAGAAAAAAGAACATAGCTGGAGGAAACATGCTCCCTGATTTCAGACTATACTACAAAGCTACAGTCATCAAAACAGTATGGTACTGACACAAAAACAGACAGATCAGTGGAACAGAATATAGAACCCAGAAATAAACCCACACACTTATGGTCATTTAATCTACTACAAAGGAGGCAAGAATATACAATGGAGAAAAGACAATCTCTTCAATAAGTGGTTTCTGGGGGCTTCCCTGGTGGCGCAGTGGTTGAGAATCCGCCTGCCGATGCAGGGGATACGGGTTCATGCCCCGGTCCAGGAGGATCCCACGTGCTGTGGATCGGCTGGGCCCGTGAGCCATGGCCGCTGAGCGTGCGTGTCCGGAGCCTGTGCTCCGCAATGGGAGAGGCCACAACAGTGAGAGGCCCGCGTACCACAAAAAAAAAAAAAAAAAAAAAAAAAAGTGGTTTCTGGGAAAACTGAACAGATGCATGTAAAAGAATGAAATTAGAACATTCTCTATCACCACATACAAAAAATAAAATCAAAATGGATTAAAGACCTAAATGTAAAACCGGAAACCATAAAACTCCTAGAAGAAAACAAAGGCAGAACATTCTTTGACATAGTTATAGCAATATATTTTTGGATCTGTCTCCTAAAGCAAAGGGAATAAAAGCAAAACTAAACAAATGGGACCTAATTAAACTTAAAAACTTTTGCATAGCAAAGGAAACCATTGATTAAATGAAAAGACAACTTACTGATTGGGAGAAAATATTTTCAAGTGATATGACCAATAAGGGGTTAATATCCAACATATATAAACAGCTCATACAACTCAACATCAAAAAAACAAATAGCCTGATTGAAAAATGGGCAGAAGAACTGAACAGACATTTTTTTAAAGAGGATGTGCAGATGGCCAACAGGCACATGAAAAGATACTGAACATTGTTAATCAAGGGAAAAGCAAATCAAAACCGCAATAAGATATCACCTCACACCTGTCAGAATGGCTATCATCAAAAAGAACACAAAATAACAAATGTTGGCGAGGATGTGGAGAAACCAGAACAATCATACATTGTTGGTGGGAATGTAAATTGGTGTGGCCACTGTGGAAAACATTTTGAAGGTTTCTTAAAAACTACAAATAGAGCTACCATATGACCCAGCCATTCCATTCCTGGGTATATGTCTGAAAAAACAAAAACACTAATTCAAAAAGATACATGCACTCCAATTTTCATAGTAGCAGTATTTATAATTGCCAAGATATGGAAGCAACCTCAATGTCCATCAACAGATGAATGGATAAAGATGTGTTATATACATATAAAATTTTTGCCATTTATAGCAACATGGATGGACTTGGAGGGTATTGTGCTAAGTGAAATAAGTCAGACAGAGAAAGACAAAATTGTATGATCACTTATAGGTGGAATCTGAAAAATAAGACTAGTGAATATAACAAAAAAGAAGACTCACAAATGTTGAAAACACACTATTGGTTACCAGTGGGGAGAAGGAAGTGCAGAGGGGCAAGATAAGGGTGGGGGATTAAGATGTACAAACTACTATGGATAAAATAAGATACAGGGATATGTTGTACAATGCAGGGAATATAGCCAATATTTTATAATAACTATAAATTGACTATAACCTTTAAAAACTGTGAATCAGTATATTGTACATCTGAAACATATCATATTGTGCACCAACTATATCTCAATTAAAAATAAAAGACTTTTTAAAAAAATGAGCAAACAAAACAAAAACAGAGTTACAGATGCAGAGAACAAACAGGTGGTTGCCAGAGGGGAGGGTATTGGGGGAATGAGAGAAATAGGTGAGGGAGATTAACAGGTACAAACTTCCAGGTATAAAATAAATGAGTCACAGGTATGAAATGCAGTGTGGGGTATATAGTCAATAATTATGTTATATCTTTGTATGGTGACAGATGGTAACTAGACTTACCATGATGATCATTTTATAATGTATAGAAATATTGAATCACTATGTTATATACCAAGAACTAACATAGTCTTGTAAGTCAGTTATATTTCATAGCCGCCCAACCAAACAAACACACAAACTGATTAGAAACAGAGATCAGATTTCTGACTACCAGAGGCTGAATGTGGGGTAAGGGGGAGCTAGATGAAGATGGTCTAAACTACAAACTTCCAGTTATATTGTAAGTACCAGGGACATAAAGTACAACATGATATAATTAACATTGCTGTATATTATTTATGGAAGTTGTTAAGAAAATAAATCCTGAGCTCTCACCACAAAGAAATTTTTTTTTTCTTTTTTAAAATGTTATACCTTTTTGAGGTAATGGACGTTCACTAAACTTATTGTGGTAATCATTTCATGATGTATGTAAGTCAGATCATCATGCTGTACACTTTAAACTTATACAGTGCTATATGTCAATTATATCTCAATAAAATTGGAAGGAAAAAAAGCTAAACAGGAATATGCCCTCAAGGCCATCTCAGTATATTTTTCTTTATGATTACACACCTTTTAAAATACTTCATCCATAGTTATCTTCATTGAAATGAAGATTTTTACAAAGGAAATGTGTCCCTATCCAGACAGTGAAATGTAAAATGTTCAAGAAGATTGGAGTGAAAACAGGAAAAAAATGCTTTCCTCAGAAGGAATCAAATGAAAAGAGAATAAGAGATATGATGAAATATAATAAGGAGAAAGAAAACACTCCACGACTTTAGATGTGTGACTGAAACTCAAGGAATTTAAAGTAGATGAGAGAACTGCAGAAAAGAATATGTCTTTCCCACTACAAGCTACATGTAGAGAAAAAAACAAAATGGCTGTAGAGAATATTTTACCCTTGTCAACAGGGTTTAGTGTAGAAAGTACATTTTAATTATTTCAATTATAAACTTACTTCATTTCAAAATATTTTATACACTTTCGATTTGAATAAAAATAGCACAGTAATTTTAAATCACTAGTTGTTATTGCTCATTTTCCAAACTGCAGTCCACATCTTAGGATTTCCTTTCACTTCCCTCTTCACAAAACTACCTGCAAGCACCTACCCTTTTCTAAAGTATGTACTTCCCAGAGCCGCCTGTCTTGATTTGCTAGCTTAGTTAAGACCTGACTACAGCTGAGGAGGAGGCCCCTATTCCAGTTCTATATGGATGACACCCTTTATTTTAATAGAAACCTCTTCATTCTTGGTATCAGATGAATCTTCAGGAATTGTATACCATTCTAAAGGCTCTTCAGATTTTGGCTTATCTTCCAAAACCCCTGATCCTAATTTTACCACCAGGACGTCCGCTGCCTGGGGAGACTGATAAACCATAGACACATTCTCTACCAGAGCTTCATCTGCAGGTGTTTGCTCAGATGGTGGAAGCAGAACTTCAGCAGAGGTTTATTTTACAGAGATTTGTGTAATAAAGGACTCTTCAGCTAGTGAAGACTGTTTGTCAACAGAGAACATTTCCGAAGTAGTTTCTTCAGTTGATGGAAGCTGAAATTCAGCAGGGGCCTCCTCTGCAGAAGCCTCCTCTGCTGGCAGAAGTTGAAGTTCAGCTGCAGCCTCTTCTGCAAGGGTCTTCTCAGCTGGTGGAGGCTGAACTTTGGTGGAGGCCTCTTCTGCAGGGGTGTCCTCAGCTGGTAGAGATTGAAGCTCAGCAGGGGCCACCTCAGCTGGAGGAGACTCAACTTCATCTGGGGCCTCTTCTGCAGGGGACTCCACAGCTGGTGAAATTGGGAGTTCTGGAACCTCTTGTGTAGGAGCATCTTCAGTTGCTGGAGGCTGAACTTCAGCAGGAGGCTCTTTTATAAGAGTCTCTTCAGCTGAGGTGGGCTCCACTTTAGCAGGAGTCTCATCTCCAGGAGCCTCTTCTGCTGGCGAAGGCTGTACTTCAACAGGAGGCTCTTCAGCTGCTGGAGGCTGAACTTCAGCAGAAACCTCTTCTGCAGTAATCTCCTCAGCTAGTGGAAGTTGTACTTCAGCAGAACTCTCTTCTGCAGCAGGAGGCTGTACTTCAGCTGGAACATCTTTCCCATCTTCTAAAAGTACTGGAGCATCTTTTTTGGTTGGTGGAATAGATAAAGCTCTGTTAATACTTTGCTGCCTAATTTCTTCATTGTTACTTGTTGTGGGTTGAAATTCAGGATGTTCAGAAACAAAACTCTTCCCTGAGGATTGCGTTTCTGTGCACCTTCCTTTGACTTTGAAAACAGATTACTTGGCCAGCCAGTAACCACTATTTCTGATTCACTAAAGTTTGTCTGCTCTTCCTTGTCTACTTTTTCTTTTTTTTCTTTTTTTTATGTGCTGTGAAGCTTGATTTTCTAAAAATTTTATTTATTTATCTATTTATTTATTTATTTATTCATTTTTGGCTGAGTTGGGTGTTTTTTGTTGTTGTTGTTACTGTGAGCGGGATTTCTCTAGTTGCAGCGAGTGGGGGCTACTCTTTGTTATGGTGTGCGGGCCTCTCATTGTGGTGGCTTCTCGCGTTGCTGAGCATGGGCTCTAGGTACGCGGGCCTCAGTAGTTGTGGCACATGGGCTCAGTAGTTGTGGCTCACAGGCTCCAGAGCGCAGGCTCAGTAGTTGTGGCCCACGGGCTTAGCTGCTCTGTGGCATGTGGGATCTTCCCAGACCAGGGCTCAAACCCATGTCCCCTGCATTGGCAGGTAGATTTCCAAACACTGCACCACCAGGGAAGCCCTACTTTTTCTTTTTAAGGAATGTTCATCATTGTCCAGTCTCCAGTACAACTGGTCTGCTGAGATCTGTCTGTTTTGAGTTGAACTGAGTGTCTGCTTGGTGGAATTTCTACTTCCTGAACACTCTCTGGAAATTCGCAGGCTGCTTCTCCAATAGCAGCTGGCTTTTCTTCAGGTACCACTGTTTCACAAACTGACTTGATTTCTTCTTTTTTCTCTTCTGCAGTAGTTTCTGTCTGCAGAGATTTATCAGTCATATCATGTACACGCTTTCTCTTTGTCCAAGTTTGCTGAAGTTGAGAAGATACTCTATGACATTCATAGTTGAATCTGCTTCCAGGAATATTACCAATACTAAGGGTACCTTTGGGGCCAGATGATTGTGGTATAGACAAGTGTTTCTTTTTCTCTGTCACTTCAGTCTGCTGGGATTTATCTACCATTGGTTGGCTGGGTCATCTTCTCTTTCAAATTTCTTGCCTCCCTGCTGAGATAGGGTGATCAGATTCATCACTTTCTTCCATTTCTAAGACTGGTAGAATTCAAACTTATCAATCTTCAAGTAATTAATCATCAAGAATGACAAATTTACTGGATAGTTAAGCCTTTGTCTTCCTCATTAAGTGTTGTTCTGTTGAGCTACCTCAGAAAAAAGTAATTCATAAATTATTGCATTCTCTACTACACTCCTGTTGGATCCCACCTCACTTAGTAAGCATCTTTCCCGTTTAGTCTCTGGTATGACTAAATATAACTTCTAGAAGTTTCCCTACAGGTCTATGACATCACTGCCAATTGTCCCTACAAGTTTCCATCAATGGTATACCCAGAACTTTTTAACCCAGTAAATACTCATGGATGTTGGCCACAAGTGAGAGATCTACAGTTTGAAACAGCAAGTTGAAAAAAGCATTTGTCTAGCAGAGGAATATGAAGTAAACTCCAGTAATGTTGCTTTCTTGTAGTTGGAGTTGATGCTTTTGAACTTTCAATTCTGTCCATTTCATCCTACTGTCAAAGACTGTTATAATGCTGAATTCAGAATTCTGCAGCCTATTTTCAATTGTTGGAGAAAACAACTGGTAACGTATGTGTGGCAGTGTTCTATGGAAAGTTAATATTGTTTGAAAAACTTGAGTTCTGAGGTCCATACCCATGTAAGTTCCTTTCTTATGTCCTTAGTATTCAGTAACCACAAGAGCCTACTATCAATGTGTGTATATATATATGGCATGTTTGCCTTCTCAAACAACTTGAGATGTCTTAATTTTCAACTATTTCAGAAAATAGTTCCACCCAAAGTTTGTCAAATAAAAGAATATTGAGTGTAAAGATATGTCAAGTGAAATAAAATGCATTTTTTGATGCAGTCACTATATACTCTGCTGAATAACCACATGGGAATGAATTCCCCAGTGAAGATGAAAACTTTTAATTGAAGCTTTGAAAAAGAGGAATCCCAGTTAAGCAGACTGCAAATGGAATTATAATAGATTTAAAATATAAAAAAAAACCTTTAACATACATCACACAAAAATTTACTAGAAAGATGGAGATTGGTCAAAAGATGTGCAAAAACATATTCCTTTAGTGTAAGGACAGTTAAAGAGAAAAATAGCTTTTAAAAATGTAGTCACAAGAGACAGTGTAATAAATATATCTAAACAATTATTATGACTTCATTAACCTAGAAATATTTTTAAATTTCTTTATGCTTTATTGTCCCCATGAAATATAAAAGCATCATTGAATAATTCCCTTTGTCTGACATGCATTAGTCATAATTGTAGTTAGGTAATCTTAGCCAAATAAATAAGCACTTTCCACATTCTTTGACCTAGCCCCTAAAGCATCCTCTATCTCTATGCAGGGATAGGTGAATATTTGTTGGGTGTAATTGGAGGAATGTGATTAGAAACCATACTGCTGTAGTTTGAAACCTAGGTTGTTTATCAACCACTTTGTGGTCTGGTGTTCCTCTCAATTGTATCTGTCAAACATTGCATGTGTATTTTGCAATCAAGTTTCTGGCATTATTGGTATCTTCAAAGTTTATTATGTGGTATCTTCAAAGTCTATTTTGGGCCAAGTCATAAGAAGAAATAAATGTCAAACCAACATTGCCTTAATTGGGTTAATATAACATTACATGTACTGGATCAATTTTGCTGCTTTAATTTAAATAAGATTTTGCCAACTTTTCCATAGACATAAGCTCATTTTCCAATTCTTGCTATTTTTGTTTTCCCCTCCAAGAAATAAGAAGTTGATCTTTCTTAATTACACACCAAACTATCAGAGTAAATAGCCTATTGCTACTAGCTTATTCATAGAGGCAAATTAGCATTCCTAAATAATCAATCAATTAAAAATTTACTTGATATCCCAAATAGAATTATGAGGGACTTCATAAAGCAATTTCTCATCATATTTTTTAAGATCCAGAAATGTTCCTTTTGTCCCACTAATCTAACCAACAATTACATTATTCAACCTATCTGATCAATTTTGGGTTAGGTGTTTTAACCGTTGTTTAAGAAATCTCGGAGACGGCTTAAAGATGGCGGAAGAGTAAGACGCGGAGATCTCCTTCCTCCTCACAGAGACATCAGAAATACATCTACACGTGGAGCTTCTCCTGTAGAGCACCCACCGAACGCTGGCAGAGGACCTCGGACCTCCAAAAAGGCAAGAAACTCCCCACATATCTGGGTAGGGCAAAAGAAAAAAGAATAAACAGGGACAAAAGAATAGGGACGGGACCTACGCCAGTGGGAGGGAGCCGAGAAGGAGGAAAGACTCCCACACACTAGAGGCCCCTTCGCGGGCGGAGACTGCGGGCGCCGGAGGGGGAAGCTCCGGAGCCGCGGAGGACAGCTCAGCCACAGGGGTGCGGAGGGCAAAGCGGAGAGATTCCCGCAGAGGATCGGTGCCGACCGGCACTCACCAGCCCGAGAGGCTTGTCTGCTCGCCCGCCGGGGCGGGCGGGGCCGGGAGCTGAGGCTCGGGCTTCAGTCGGATCCCGGGGAAAGGGCTGGAGTTGGCAGAGTGAAGACAGCTTGAAGGGGGCTAGTGCGCCACGGCTGGCCGGGAGGGAGTTCGGGAGAAGTCTGGAGCTGCCGAAGAGGCAAGAGACCTTTTCCTCCCTCTTTGCTGCCTGGGCGCGAGGAGAGGGGATTAAGTGCGCCGCTTAAAGGAGCCCTAGAACCGGGCGCGGAGCTGCCGAAGAGACAAGAGACTTTTTCTTGCCTCTTTGCTTCCTCGGGTGTGAGGTGAGGGGATTAAGAGCACCGTGTAGAGGAGCTCCAGAAACGGGCGCGAGCCGCGGCTGTCGGCACGGACAGTAGAGACGGGTGTCGGACGCTAAGGTTGCTGCTGCCACCACCAAGAGGCCTGTGTGTGAGCACAGGTCACTCTCCACACCGGCCCTCCCGGGAGCCCGTGCAGTCCGCCACTGCCGGGGTCCCAGGATCCAGGGACAGCTTTCCCGGGAGAACGCACGGCGCGCCTTGGGCCTGTGCAGCGTCACGTCGGCCTCTGACGTCGCGGACTCGCCCCGCCCCCGTGCCACTCCCTCCCCCCAGCCTGAGTGAGCTGGAGCCCCCGAATCAACTGCTCCTTTAACATCGTCCTGTCTGAGCGAAGGGCAGTCGCCCTCGGACAACCTACACGCAGAGGCGGGACCAAGTCCAAAGCTGAACCCCAGGAGCTGTGCGAACAGAGAGGAGAGGGGGAGATCTCTCCCAACAGCCTCAGAAGCGGCGGATTAAAGCTCCACAATCAACTTGAAGTGCCCTGCATCTGTTGAAAACCTGAATAGACAACGAATCATCCCAAGTTGAGGAGGTGGACTTTGGGAGCAAGATATACTATTATTTTCCCCTTTTTTTTTCTTTTTGTGGGTGTGTATGTGTGTGCTGCTGTGTGAGATTTTGTCTGTATAGCTTTGCTTGCACCATTTGTCCTAGGGTTAGACCTACCCATTTTTCTGTTTTTTGTTTGTTTGTTTGTTTGTTTGTTTGTTTTTGTTTTTGTTTTGTTTTTTAAAAGGAAATTTTTCTTCTTAATAATTATTTTTTATTTTAATAACTATACTTTATACTACTCTTTCTCCCTTTCTTTCTTCCTTTCTTCCCTCCTTCCCTCCTTTCTTCCTTCCTTCCCCCTTCTTTCCTCCCTTCCTCTCTTCCTTCCTCCCTTTCTTCCTCTGCACCTTCCGTCCTTGCTTTCTTGCTTCCTTCCTTCATTTCTTCCTTCCTTTCTTCCTTCCTTCCCTCCCTCCCTCCTTCCTTCCTTTTCTTTCCTCTCTATTTATTCTACCTTTTATTTTGAGCCGTGTGGATTAAAGGTTCTTGGCGCCCCAGCCAGGCATCAGGGCGGTGTCCCTGAGGTGGGAGAACCAACCTCAAGACACTAGTCCACAAGAGACCTCCGAGCTCCACGTAATATCAGACGGCGAAAATCTCCCAGAGACCTCCATCTCAACACCAAGACCCAGCTTCACTCAAGGACCAGCAAAGAACAGTGCTGGACACCCTATCCCCAACAAAGAGCAAGACAGGTCTACAGCCCCATCCATTAGCAGAGAGACTGCCTAAAATCATAATAAGGTTACCAACATCCCCAAACACACCACCAGACGAGGACCTGCCCACCAGAAGGACAAGATCCAGCCTCATCCACCAGAACAGAGGCACTAGTCCCCCCAAACAGGGAATCTACTCAACCCACTGAACCAACCTTAGCCACTGGGGACAGCCACCAAAAACAACAGGAACTACGAACCTGCAGCGTGCAAAAAGGAGACCTCAAACACAGTAAGATAAGCGAAATGAGAAGACAGAAAAACACACAACAGATGAAGGAGCAAGATAAAAACACACCAGACCTAACAGATGAAGAGATAATAGCCAATCTACCTGAAAGAGAATTTAGAATAATGATGGTGAAGATGATGCAAAATCTTGGAAATAGAATAGACAATTTGCAAGAAACAGTTAACAGGGACCTAGAAGAAATAAAGAGGAAGCAAGAAACGATGAGCAACACAATAAATGAAATTAAAAATACTCTAGAGGGGATCAATAGCAGAATAACTGAGGCAGAAGGACGGATAAGTGACCTGGAAGATAAAATAGTGGAAATAACTACTGCAGAGCAGAAGAAAGAAAAAAGAATGAAAAGAACTGAGGACAGTCTCAGAGACCTCTGGGACAACATTAAACGCACCAACATTCGAATTATAGGGGTCCCAGAAGAAGAAGAGAAAAAGAAAGGGACTGAGAAAATATTTGAAGAGATTATAGTTGAAAACTTCCCTAATATAGGAAAGGAAATAGTCAATCAAGTCCAGGAAGCACAGAGAGTTCCATACAGGATAAACCCAAAGAGAAACACGCCACGACACATAATAATCAAACTGTCAAAAATTAAATACAAAGAAAACATATTAAGAGCAGCAAGGGAAAAACAACAAATAACACACAAGGGAATCCCCATAAGATTAACATCTGATCTTTCAGCAGAAACTCTACAAGCCAGAAGGGAGTGGCAGGACATATTTAAAGTGATGAAGGAAAAAAACTTACAACCAAGATTACTCTACCCAGCAAGGATCTCATTCAGATTTGATGGAGAAATTAAAACCTTTACAGACAAGCAAAAACTGAGAGAGTTCAGCACCACCAAACCAGCTCTACAACAAATCCTAAAGGAACTTCTCTAGGCAAGAAACACAAGAGAAGGAAAAGACCTACAAGAACAACCCGAAACAAGTAAATGGTAATAGGAACATACATATCGATAATTACCTTAAATGTAAATGGATTAAATGCTCCCACCAAAAGACACAGACTGGCTGAATGGATACAAAAACAAGACCCATATATATGCTGTCTACAAGAGACCCACTTCAGACCTAGGGACACATACAGACTGAAAGTAAGGGGATGGAAAAAGATATTCCATGCAAATGGAAATCAGAAGAAAGCTGGAGTAGCAATTCTCATATCAGACAAAATAGACTTTAAAATAAAGACTATTACAAGAGACAAAGAAGGACACTACATAATGATCAAGGGATCGATCCATGAAGAAGATATAACAATTGTAAATATTTATGCACCCAACATAGGAGCACCTCAATACATAAGGCAAATACTAACAGCCTTAAAAGGGGAAATCGACAGCAACACAATTATAATGGGGGACTTTAACACCCCACTTTCACCAATGGACAGATCATCCAAAATGAAAATAAATAAGGAAACACAAGCTTTAAATGATACATTACACAAGATGGACTTAATTGATATTTATAGGACATTCCATCCAAAAACAACAGAATACACATTTTTCTCAAGTGCTCATGGAACATTCTCCAGGATTGATCATATATTGGGTCACAAATCTAGCCTTGGCAAATTTAAGAAAATTGAAATCGTATCAAGTATCTTTTCCGACCACAACGCTATGAGACTAGATATCAATTATAGGAAAAGATCTGTAAAAAATACAAACACATGGAGGCTAAACAATACACTACTTAATAACGAAGTGATCACTGAAGAAATCAAAGAGGAAATCAAAAAATACTTAGAAACAAATGACAATGGAGACACAACGACCCAAAACCTATGGGATACAGCAAAAGCAGTTCTAAGAGGCAAGTTTATAGCAATACAATCATACCTTAAGAAACAGGAAACATCTCGAATAAACAACCTAACTTTGCACTTAAAGCAATTAGAGAAAGAAGAACAAAAAAACCCCAAATTTAGCAGAAGGAAAGAAATCATAAAGATCAGATCAGAAATAAATGAAAAAGAAGTGAAGGAAACAATAGCAAAGATCAATAAAACTAAAAGCTGGTTCTTTGAGAAGATAAATAAAATTGATAAACCATTAGCCAGACTCATCAAGAATAAAAGGGAGAAGACTCAAATCAATAGAATTAGAAATGAAAAAGGAGATATAACAACTGACACTGCAGAAATACAAAAGATTATTAGAGATTACTACAAGCAACTGTATGCCAATAAAATGGACAACCTGGAAGAAATTGACAAATTCTTAGAAATGCACAAGCTGCCGAGACTGAACCAGGAAGAAATAGAAAATATGAACAGACCAATCACAAGCACTGAAATTGAAACTGTGATTAAAAATCTTCCAGCAAACAAAAGTCCAGGACCAGATGGCTTCACAGGCGAATTCTATCAAACATTTAGAGAAGAGCTAACACCTATCCTTCTCAAACTCTTCCAACAGATAGCAGAGGGAGGAACACTCCCAAACTCATTCTATGAGGCCAACATCACCCTGATACCAAAACCAGACAAAGACGTCACAAAGAAAGAAAACTACAGGCCAATATCACTGATGAACATAGATGCAAAAATCCTCAACAAAATATTAGCAAACAGAATCCAACAGCACATTAAAAGGATCATACACCATGATCAAGTGGGGTTTATCCCAGGAATGCAAGGATTCTTCAATATACGCAAATCAATCAATGTGATACACCATATCAACAAACTGAAGGAGAAAAACCATATGATCATCTCAATAGATGCAGAGAAAGCTTTTGACAAAATTCAACACTCATTTATGATAAAAACCTTGCAGAAAGTGGGCATAGAGGGAACTTTCCTCAACATAATAAAGGCCATATATGACAAACCCACAGCTAGCATCGTTCTCAATGGTGAAAAACTGAAACCATTTCCACTAAGATCAGGAACAAGACAAAGTTGCCCACTCTCACCACTCTTATTCAACATAGTTTTGGAAGTTCTAGCCACAGCAATCAGAGAACAAAAAGAAATAAAAGGAATCCAAATAGGAAAAGAAGAAGTAAAGCTGTCACTGTTTGCAGATGACATGATACTATACATAGAGAATCCTAAGGATGCTACCAGAAAACTACTAGAGCTAATCAATGAATTTGGTAAAGTTGCAGGATACAAAATTAATGCACAGAAATCTCTGGCATTCTTATACACTAATGATGAAAAATCTGAGAGTGAAATTAAGAAAACGCTCCCATTTACCATTGCCACAAAAAGAATAAAATATCTAGGAATAAACCTACCTAAGGAGACAAAAGACTTGTATGCAGAAAACTATAAGACACTGATGAAAGAAATTAAAGATGATACAAATAGGTGGAGAAATATACCATGTTCTTGGATTGGAAGAATCAACATTGTGAAAATGACTATACTACCCAAAGCAATCTACCGATTCAATGCAATCCCTATCAAATTACCACTGGCATTTTTTACAGAACTAGAACAAAAAATTTCACAATTTGTATGGAAACACAAAAGACCCCGAATAGCCAAAGCAATCTTGAGAACGAGAAATGGAGCTGGAGGAATTAGGCTCCCTGACTTCAGACTCTACTACAAGGCTACAGTAATCAAGACAATATGGTACTGGCACAAAAACAGAAATATAGATCAATGGAACAGGATAGAGAGCCCAGAGATAAACCCACACACATATGGTCACCTTATCTTTGACAAAGGAGGGAAGGATATACAGTGGAGAAAAGACAGCCTCTTCAATAAGTGGTGCTGGGAAAACTGGACAGCTACATGTAAAAGTATGAAATTAGAACAATCCCTAACACCACACACAAAAATAAACTCAAAATGGGTTAAAGACCTAAATGTAAGGCCAGACACTATCAAACTCTTAGAGGAAAACATAGGCAGAACACTATACGACATAAATCACAGCAAGATCCTTTTTGACCCATCTCCTAGAGAAATGGAAATAAAAACACAAATAAACAAATGGGACCTAATGAAACTTAAAAGCTTTTGCACAGCAAAGGATACCATAAACAAGACCAAAAGACAACCCTCAGAATGGGAGAAAATATTTGCAAATGAAGCAACTGACAAAGGATTAATTTCCAAAATTTATAAGCAACTCATGCAGCTCAATAACAAAAATACAAACAACCCAATCCAAAAATGGGCAGAAGAACTAAATAGACATTTCTCCAAAGAAGATATACAGATTGCTAACAAACACATGAAAGAATGCTCAACCTCATTAATCATTAGAGAAATGCAAATCAAAACTACAATGAGATATCATCTCACACCGGTCAGATTGGCCATCATCAAAAACTCTAGAAACAATAAATGCTGGAGAGGATGTGGAGAAAAGGGAACCCTCTTGCACTGCTGGTGGGAATGTAAATTGATACAGCCACTATGGAGAACAGTATGGAGGTTCCTTAAAAAACTACAAATAGAACTACCATACGACCCAGCAATCCCACTACTGGGAATATACCCTGAGAAAACTATAATTCAGAAAGACTCATGTACCAAAATGTTCATTGCAGCTCTATTTACAATAGCCAGGACATGGAAGCAACCTAAGTGTCCATCAACAGATGAATGGATAAAGAAGATGTGGCACATATATACAATGGAATATTACTCAGCCATAAAAAGAAATGAAACTGAGTTATTTATAGTGAGGTGGATGGACCTGGAGTCTGTCATACAGAGTGAAGTAAGTCAGAAGGAGAAAAACAAATACCGTATGCTAACACATATATATGGACTCTAAGGGAAAAAAATGTCATGAAGAGGTTAGTGGTAGGACGGGAATAAAACACAGACTTACTCGAGCATGGACTTGAGGATATGGGGAGGGGGAGGGGTGGGCTGTGACGAAGTGGGGGAGTGGCAGGGACATATATACACTATCAAATGTAAATTAGATAGCTGGTGGGAAGCTGCTGCATAGCACAGGGAGATCACCTCTGTGCTTTGTGACCGCCTGGGGGGGTGGGATAGGGAGGGTGATAGAGAGGGTGATGCAAGAGGGAGGAGATGTGGGAGCATGTGTGTATGTATAAGTGATTTAGTTTGTTGTAGAGGGAAAACTAACACACTATTGTAAAACAATTATACTCCAATAAAGATGTTAAAAAAAAAAAAAAAAAAAAAGAAATCTCACATGATTCAGCTCTCTCCCCTTTACTTGGTTCACATCTGTTGTGGGATCAATTGTGTATCCCCCAAAGATATGTTGAAGTCCTAACCTGCAGTACCTCTGAATGTAACCTTATTTGGAAACAGGGTCTTTGTAAATGTAATCAGGGTAAGATGGTATCCTAAAAAGAGGAAACTTTGGACACAAAAAACACATAGGGAAGATGGCCATATGAAGATGGAGTCTGAGATTAGAGTTATGCTGCCACAAAGCAAGGAACACCTAGGACTATCAGAAGCTGAAAGAGGCAATGAAGGATCCTCCTTTAGAGGCTTTGGAGGGAGTATAACCCTGCTAATGCCTTGATCTGGGGGCTTTAAGCCTCTAGAACTAGAATACATTTCTGTTGTTTTAACCTAGTTTGTGGTACTTTCTTATGGCAGCCTGAGGAAAACAATACAACATTTCAGAGCCCCATGTTTTTTACTCCCACCTGACATGCTGTAGTTCTAACTCCCTCAATCTCTAGAACTAGTTTCTTTATTTCTGACTCAGGTTTGGCATTTAGTTTCATACAATGTTTGACCTATTTCTACAATCATAAAACCAGAGGGATTTGCTGAAAGGCCTCTCTCTGATAACTTGCATTTAATTTTACCAAAAACAAATTTGCTGACTGGTACTTAATTTCATTTATAATTATAATGACTTTGAAAGCTATGATTTAGAGATAGCAGAGATATTTCAAATCAATGTAGACTAAATATCTAAACTGTGACCTATATTGCTTTGTTCTAAACTGACTAGATCAATTAAGATGAAGTCTGAAAAGTGTCCATTGGCTATGACAACTACAAGGTCATTGGTAATTTGAGTAAGAGCAATTTCAGCGGAAGGGTGGGAAATAGAAGTGATAAAACACAAAAATTTCTGTAAATTATAAAGTTTAAAAATTAAATTGCAATAAAAAATAAAGAAAAAATAAGTGTAAAATATCACATAGACAAAGAGCTATACTAAATACACTAAAAGATTTTAGAAAATCAATATAAAAATAAGACAATAGGGCTTCCCTGGTGGCACAGTGGTTGAGAGTCCACCTGCCGATGCAGGGGACATGGGTTCGTGCCCTGGTCCGGGAAGATCCCACATGTCACAGAGCGGCTGGGCCTGTGAGCCATGGTTGCTGAGCCTGCACGTCCGGAGCCTGTGCTCCTCAAAGGGAGAGGCCACAACAGTGAGAGGCCCGCATACCGAAAAAAAATAAATAAAAAAATAAAAATAAAAATAAAATAACACAATAGAAAAAAATTTAAGAACATAGATAGAAAACGTATAGAGGAAAAATAACTGACCAATAAATATATAAAAGAGATCCATTTTACTTCTATAATTAAAATTAAAATAATATCAATGTAAAATTAGCAAAGATTATTTTAAAAGTAATCTCCCCTCCCTTTAAAAAAAATGAGAGTATTATTAAATGGGTGGTCTCCTACATTACTGACAGGAGTTTAAATTGATACAAGCTTTATTCTGGAGAATTTGAAAGTAAATATCAAAAGTTCCTGAAACATGAATGCCATATGCCAACAATTCTGCTTCCAAGAAATTTAATTTTTGGAAATATTTATTCCCTCAAGAAATATTTACTGAACACCTATCTATTCCAAGGACAATTCCTACATGTTAGGGAAACAACAGAATACAAAAAGACATTGTTTCCTGTCTTTATGACTCTCACAGTCTAGTGGGAGAAACTAAATAAATAAGTAAAAAATATGTGAAAATAATTTTAATTAGTGAAGAGGGAATATACTTTACCTAGAGTAATAGGACCAGAAGGGGTTTATAGTAGATAGCATCTAATTGAGAAAGTATCCAAAGGAGTAACAGTAGGAAGAAATGCCATGTTCTAGGAACTATAAGAAATCTATTGTGGCAAGAGGAAAGGCAAAGCAAACAAAGGAAATCATTTATGAGATGTGCTTGGAGAAATAGATAGCAGCCTGATGGTGCACTGATTTAGAGACTCTATGAAGTATTGTTATTTTGGACATAATCATTGTAAATACTTATGCACCTAATATCAGAGTACCTAAATATAAAAAGCAAATATTAAGAGATTTGAAGGGATGAGTAGACAACAATACAATAATAGTAGGGAACTTGATTATATCTCTTTCATTAATGGGTAGATAATTGCATAGAAAATAAATAAGAAAACACTGGAGTTGAATTACACTTTTGAACAGATGGACCTAACAGACATATATAAACATTACTTCCAACTGCAGCAAAATAAACATTCTCCTAAAGCATACTTGGAACATTCTCCAAGAGAGATCATATGTTATCTAACAAAACTAGTCTTTAAAAATTTATGAAAATTGAAATGATATCTAGCATCTTTTCTAACCACAATGGTATGAAATTAGAAATCAAGTACAAGAAGATAACAGCAAAATTCACAAATATATGGAAGTTAAATATCATGTTACTGAACAACCTATGGGTCAAAGAAGAAATCAAAAGGGAGATTAAGGATATCTTGAGACAAATAAAAATGGGAATACATCATACCAAAATTATGGGATGCAACAAAAGCAGTTCCAAGGGGGAAATATATAGTAATAAACATCTATATCAAAAAAGGAAGATCTCAAACAACCTAACTTTACACCTCAACAACTAGTAAAAGAATAATAAATACGAAGATAGCAGAAGAAAGAAAGATCAGAGCAGAAATAAAGAGTAGAATGATAATAGAAAAAAATTAATGAAACTAAGAGATGATTTTTTTTAAAGATAAACAAAAGTGACAAACTTCTAGCTAGGCTGAGAAAAAAGAGAAGATTCAAATAAAATCTGAAATAAAAGAGAAGACATTACAACTTATACATAGAAATACTAAGGATCATAAGAGACTACTATAAATAATTTTACACCAACAAATTGGATAACTTAGAAGAAATGACTAGATTACTAGAAAAATAAAAACCTACCAAGACTGAATCATGAAGAAATAGAAAATATGAACAGATAAGGAGATTGAATCAGTAATTAAAAACCTCCAAACAGAAAAGCACAGAACTAGATGGCTTCACTGGTGAATTCTATCAAACATTTAAAGGGGAATTAATATCAATTCTCTTAAAGTCTTCCAAAAAATTTAAGACAGGAGAACAATTCCAAATTTATTTTTATGAGGCCAGTATAACCCTATCACCAAAGCTTGTCAAGGCCCTATAGGAAATGAAAATTACAGGCCAATATCCCTGATGAACATACAAGCAAAAATTCTTAACAAAATATTAGCAAACTGAATTCAACAGCATGTGAAAAGGATAATACAGCATGATCAAATGGCATTCATCTCTGGAATGCAAGGATGGTTCAACACATGCAAATCAAGAAATGTGATACAGCTCACTAACAAAATGAAGGATAAAGATGCAGAAAAGCATTTAAAAACAACAACAACAAAATTTAACAAAACATATTTCCATGATAAAAGCACTCAACAAATTAGGTATAGATGAAAAATACCTCAACATTATAAAGGCCATATATGAAGCTAATAATACACTCAACAGTAAAAAGCTAAAGTTGTTGTTCTAATATCAGGAAAAAGACAAGGATGCTCACTCTCACCACTTCTATTCAACATAGTACTGGAAGTACTAGCCAAAGCAATTAAACAAGAAAAAGAAATAAACAGCATTCAAATTGGAAAAGAGGAAATAAAACTGTCTCTGTTTGCAGATGACATATTTTATATATAAAACCCTAAAGATGCCACCAATAAAACCCTGTTAAAACTAATTTTAAAATTCAGGGAGGGCTTCCCTGGTGGTGCAGTGGTTGAGAGTCCGCCTGCCGATGCAGGGGACACGGGTTCATGTCCCAGTCCGGGAAGATTCCACATGCCGCGGAGCGGCTAGGCCCATGAGCCATGGTCTCTGAGCCTATGCATCCGGAGCCTGTGCTCCACAACAGTGAGAGGCCCATGTACCGCAAAAAAAAAAAAAAAAAAAATTCAGGAAAGTTTCAGAATGAAGAAAAATCAACATACAAAAATTAGTTGCATTCTTATATGATAACTATTAGAAAGTGAAATTAAGAAGATAATCCCTTTTTATAACTGCATCAACAATAATATACTTAGGAATAAATTTAACTGAAGAGGTGAAAGATCTGTACACTGAAAACTATAAGGAGTTGATGAAAGAAACTTAAGAAGACACAAATAAATGGAAAGACATTCCATGGTCACAGGCTAGAAGAATTAATATTGTTAAAATGTTTATACCATGCAAGGCCATCTATAGCTTCAATGCAATCCTTATAAAAATTCCAAAGGCATTTTTCATGGAAATACAAAAAACAATCCTAAAATTCATTTGGAACCACAAAAGAACTGAAATAGCCAAAGCACTCTTAAGAAAGAACAGAGGTGGAGGTATCAAACTTCATGATTTCAATCTATACTAAAAAGCCATAGTAATCAAACACTGTGGGATTGACATAAAGATAAATAGATCAATGGAGCAGAATAGAGAGCCCAGAAATAAGCCTAAAGATATATGATCAGTTAATTTTTGACAAGGCACCAGGAATACATAGTGGGGAAAGGGTACTTTAATAAGTGGTATTGGAAAAACTAAATATTCACATGCAAAAAAAAAAATTGGAGCCTTATCTTCCAAAATTACAGTCACAAAAATTAACTCAAAATAGATTAAAGATGAACATAAGACCTGAAACCATGAAACTCCTAGAAGAAAACACGGAGATCAAGATCCTTGACATTGGTTTGGCAATGAGTTTTTTGGATTTGACACCAAAAGCAAAAGCAAAAAATGCAAAAATAAACAGGTGGAGCTACATCAAATTAAAAAGCTTCTACACAACATAAGAAGCCATCAATAAAATGAAAAGGTGACCTATGGAATGGGGAAAAATATATGCAAACAGTTTATTGAATCAGGGATTAATATTAAAATTATGTAAAGAACTCATACAACTTAGTAGCAAAAAAACAAAAAACAAACAAACAAAAAATAACCCAATTAAACAAGAGCAAAGGACCTGAATAACATTTTTCCAGACAGGACATACAAATGGTCAACAGGTAAGCAGTATCTTTTTGGATCTGTCTCCTAGAGTAATGGAAATGAAAACAAAAATATACAAATGGGCCCTAATTAAACTTAAAAGCTTTTGCACATCAAAGGCAACCATAAACAAAGTGAAGAGACAACTTACAGAATGGGAGAAAATATTTGCAAATGATAAGACCAACAAGGGATTAATCTCCAAAATATACAAACAGCAAGTGCAGCTCAATATCAAGAAAACACACAACCCAATCAAAAAATGGGCAGAAGCTCTAAATAGACATTTCTCCAAAGAAGACATAAAGATGCAAAAGGCACATGAGAAGATGCCCAGTGTCACTAATTATAGAGAAATGCAAATCAAAACTACAATGAGGTATCACCTCACACCCCAGTCAGAATGGCCATCATCAAAAAGTCCACAAATAATAAATGCTGGAGAGAGTGTGGAGAAAAAGGAACCCTCCTACACTGTTGCTGGGAATGTAAATTGATATAGCCACTATGGACAACAGTATAGAGGTTCCTTA